>NC_064620.1:476702108-477327108 GCF_023898315.1 Schistocerca nitens | reverse complement strand
GGGTAGTTAGACGAAATCTGCTTCTGTATTTCAGCGAAGTGTGTCGGACTCTTCAGTTTACTGGAACTTCGTGTGAAAACTATAAAGAGCATATTTTGTCCCAAGAGACTACAAAACAATATTCTCGAGGGCAGTTGATATGGAGACATCTTCCTAGTACCACATAGCAACCACTTTGAGTCTCTACTGACTGTGGAGAAGCGTCTTGTCACTGACTGCACGACACAACAGAAACTTTTCAGGAGAAACCGAGATACAGTATCGCTAAGCCACAGTCCGAAAACCGATAGTCAATTACTTTATTTAAAATTTTGGTTAATTGACAACCAACAGCCAGTGAGTAGCTGATAAAAAGTATCACCAGTCGTCTGCCTACATCAAAACTGAATACATTCAATGTACACGAAAACAACATAACATGACAAAAATGTGAGTATATGAGTGTATATAGTTACAAGGTGAAAACAGATCAAGTGAAACATATTTCATATCCCATAAAGGCTGTTACAATAACAAAGTCTACAGTTAATTAATTCAAGTAGGGCATTTACAATAGCTGTACAATATCACATTGATTAATACCCAAGCTACGAAAAGTATGGAGGAACATCGATGTACATGGAAGGAACAAAGACAATCGTCCATACGGTAACATCACAGATGGTGTTACCTATGATAGATGCATAGGCGGCAATAAGGTAACTTTATAACAGAGAAATACTGTGTCAACTGGAAAAAACAGTTAAATGGGATATATCTATTGAACGTTTGTGGTAAAAATAAATCGAGAACTAGTGACAGTAGAGGTTACCAGTGTTGGCATATCAAGGAAACGTAAAACCATCATAGTAGTGAAACCTAATATTTTTTTGTACAAATCAACAATACATACATCATCTATAGGGTGGTAGGTAAAACAACAATGAAATTCATACTACAAACAACACCAGGTTGTACAGAGATTAATTGAAGAATTATACAGTTTTTTAAATGCCAGTCCAGTGTTGTTAAAGAACTTCAACGTCTTAGCCCAGCTTTTATGTAACATGTGATCATCAAATGAAAGTATTCAAATTAGACAAGTGAAGCTAAATATTTGTATAAAATAGAAGAAAAGAGGAAGTGCAAAAGTACACAGCTGATACTAACAGTAACCTGAAATCACAATAGCTTTTACACAATACTCTAGCATAGGCAAATAATATTAATTGATCATATTGAGAACCACGTGAATATACTACAGACTTGCATCCGTTACATGATAATGTGTCGCACACTACATCTTGACACTAGTGGACCTAAGTATTCGATAAGAATAATGGGCAGAGAGACAGGAACTGTCGATGACATCCCTCGCTCAGGCCGCCCAAGGGTTACTACTGCAATGGATGACAGCTACCTACGGATTATGGCTCGGAGGAATCCTGACAGAAACGCCACCATGTTGAATAATGCTTTTCGTGCAGCCACAGGAAGTCGTATTACAACTCAAACTGTGCGCAATACGCTGCATGCTTCGCAGCTTCACTCCCGATGTCCATGGCGAGGTCCGTCTTTGCAACCAGGACACCATGCAGCGAGGGACAGATGGGCCCAACAATATGCCGAACGGAACGCTCAGGATTGTCATCACGTTCTCTTCACCGATGAGTGCCGCATATGCCTTCAACCAGACAATCGTGTTTAGAGGCAACGCAGCCAGGCTGAACGCCTTAGACGCACTTTCCAGCGAGTGCAGCAAGGTGGAGGTTCCCTGCTGTTTCGGGGTGGCATTATGTGGGGCCGACATACGCCGCTGGTAGTCATGGAAAGCGCCGTAACGGCTGTACAATACCTGAATGCCATCCTCCGACCGATAGCGCATCCATATCGGCAGCATATTGACGAGGCATTTATTTGTCTTCATGGACGAGAATTCGCGCCCAGTAGTGCACATCTTGTGAATGACTTCCTTCAGTATAACGACATCGCTAGACGAGAATGGGCATCATGTTTTCCAGACATGAACCCTATAGAACATGCCTGGGATAGATGTGACCCATCAACCACTCTGAGGGATCTACGCCGAATCACCGTTAAGGAGTGGGACTATCCGAACCAACAGTGACTCGATGAACTTATAGATAGTATGCCACGACGAATAAAAGCATGCATCAATGCAAGAGGACGTGCCACTGGGTATTAAAGGTAGCGGCGTGTGTAGTAATCTGAACCACTACCTCTGAAGGTCTCGCTGTATGGTGGTACAACATGCAATGTGTGGCTTTCGTGAGCAATAAAAAAAGCGGATATGGTGTTTATGTTGATATCTATTCCAATTTTATGTACAGGTTCCGGAACTCTCGGAACCGAGGCGATGCCATACTTTTTTTCTATGTGTGTATATCGGAAAGACAGATCAGAGGCCGTAGGAAGGGGGTGTTAATTACAGTTGACAAAAATATTGTCTCTATTCAGGTGGAAGTTGAGGGTGACACTGAAGTCGTCTGGTCCCCTATAACAGGTGTAGGTGAAACTAAGTTAATTGTTGATGTTTTTACAGGACACCCGATTTCGCTGTGGCAGCTCCACAGTCAAAGAAAGTCAACGGTTAATTGCGCGTAAATACTCAGATCGTGTAGGCGATTTTAAATTGTCGATTATGAACTGGGATGTCTGTGGATTCATAGGGAAGGGGGGGGGGTGGTACATACAGACAGTTATGCGAAATCCTTTTTAACACGTTTGCTGAAATTGTCTTGAGTAGCTAGCTCAACAACCTACACGCAATGGAAATATCTTAGACGACGTAGCTACAAATAGGCTGTACCTAATCGACAGTGTCGTCACTATAGACACGGGGATTGGCGATCATGGTATCATTCTAGTAACTATGATTACGAAAGTTAATAAATCAGTCAAGAAGGCTAGGAGAGTGTTTCTGCTAGACAGAGCTGATAAGCAGTTGTTAACATTTCATTTAGACAGTGAATTGGGATCACTTAGTGCAGTACCAGCAAGATGGATGTAGAGGAATTATGGGCAAAGTTTTAGCAGATTGTAAATCGTGGTGTGTAGAGTTACGCGCCTAGTAAGGGGATAAAGGATGGGGAAGACCCACCATGGTTTAATAACGAAATTTGTAAGACGCTGAGAAATGACAGGCTGTTGCACTCTAGCTTCAAAAGGCGACAGGCGAATGGCGACAGGCAGATTCCGTATTTCTAGGTTTCCGGAAAGCATTTGACACGGTGCCACACAGCAGGCTGTTAACGAAGGTACGAGCATATGGAACGAATTCACAGATGTGTGAGCGGCTCGAAGACTTCTTAATTAATAGAACCCAGTATGTTGTCTTCGAAGCCGAGTGTTCCTCAGAGACAAGGGTACCGTGAGGTGACCCCCAGGGAAGCGTGATAGGAGCGCTGTTGTTCTCTATATACACTGAATAGCCAAAGAAACAGGTACACCTGCCTAATATCGTCTAGGGATCCCGTGAGCGCGCAGAAGTGCCGCAACAGGACGTGGCTGTCCATAAATTCGTAAGAGTACGAGTGGGTGGGAATCTCTTCTGAACAGGACGTTTCAAGGTATTCCAACATGTTCAATAATGTTCGTGTCTGGGGAGTTTGGTGACCAGAGGAAGTGTTTAAACTCAGAAAAGTGTTCCTGGAGCCACTCTGTACTAATAATGTACGGGGTTTCGCAGTGTCCAGCTGGAATTTTTCCAAGTGCGTCGGAATGCACAATGAACATGAATGTATGCAGGTGATCAGACAGGATGATTACGTACGTGTTACCTGCCAGAGAGGTACCTAGACGTATCAGGGGCCCATATCACTCCTGCGGCACACGCCCAACACCACTACAGAGCCTCCGCAAGCTTGAAAAGTCCCCTGCTGACATGGAGGGTCCATGGATTCATGAGGTTGTCTGCATACCCATACACGTCCATCCACCCGATACAATTTGAAAAGAGACTCGTCCGACTAGGTAATATGTTTTCAGTCATTAACAGTCAAATGTCGGTATTGACGGGCTCCGGCGAGACCTAAAGCTTTGTGTCGTGCAGTCATCAAGAGGATACGAGTGGGTCTTCGGCTATGAAAGCCCGTATCAATAATGTTTCGTTGATTGATTCGCACGCTGACATTTGTTGATGGCCCAGCGTTGAAATATGCAGCAATTTCCGCAAGAGTTACACTACCGTCACGTTAAACGATTCTCTTCAACCGACGTTGGTCCGTTCTTTCAGGATCTTTTTCCGGCCGCAGCGATGTCGGAGATTTGATGTTTTACCAGATTGCTGATATTCACGGCACAGTCGCGAAATGGTCGTAAGGGAAAGTCCCCATTTCGTCGATACCTCGGAGATGCTGTGTCCCATAGGTCGTGCGCCGACTGTAACACCATATCCAAACTCACTTAAATCTTAATAACCTGCCATTGTAGCAGCAGTAACCGATCTAACAACTGGGCCCGACGGTTGTTATGTAGTTACGTGTTTGGTATCCGCAACGCGGTATTCTGCCTGTTTACGCATCTTTGTATTTGAATACGCATGCCTATACTATTTTCTTTGACGCTTCAGTATAAACAAACGATTTGGCGGAGAGGATGGGTAGCATTCTGCGGTTGTTTGCTGACGATGCTATGGTGTACGGCAAGGCGTCGAAGTTGAATGAGTGTAGGAAGAACCAGACGAGTTATCCAAAATTTCCAGTTGGTGATGAATGGCAGCGAGCCCTAAATGTGTAAAAATGCATGTTAATGTGGATGAATTGGAAGAACAACTTTCAGTATTCGAATACAAGGTTACTACTGTCCAGTTTGACGTAGCAAAGTTTTGTAAATATCTGGGCGTAACGCTGCAAAGCGATATGAGGTGGAATGAGCATGTGAAAACTGTGGTGGGGAAGGCGAATGGTTGACTTCGGTTTATAGGGAGAATTTTAGGAAAGAGTAATTCACCTGTAAAGCAAACCGCATAGAGGACGCTGGTGCGACTTATTCTTGAGTTTTGCTGAAGTGTTTGGGATCCGTACCAGGTCTAATTGAAGAAAGACATTGAGGAAATTCAGAGGAGGACTGCTAATTGGTTACGTGTTGGTTCGAACAAAAGTTATATATATATATATATGTCCGATACCATCTACATTGTCTGCCGCGAGTAATGAGTGTAATGGGCCGCGGCACTACGAATGTAGTGTGTGGACATTAAGTTGGGAATATGGGTCTCACGGCGAGCTTGCAAGGGATAAATTCCTGCAGTCGCACAATTCTCTGTGCCCTTGGTGGCTCAGATGTATAGGGCGTCTGCCACGTAAGCCGGAGATCCCGGGTTCGAATCACGGCCCGGGCACACATTTTCAACTGTCCCCGTTGATGTGTATCAACGCCTGTCGACAGGCGTCTTGATTTAACTATCATTTCGAACAAAAGCCTTACGGAGATGCTTCGGGAACTCAAATTGGAATCCCTTGAGATAAGGTGGTGTTCTTTTCGGAAAACTCTGTTGAGAAAATTTAGACAACCGATATTTGAAACTGACTGCAGAACGATTCTGTTGCCGCCAATATACATCGCGCGTAAGGATCACGAAGATAAGACACGAGAAATTAGGGAGGTGTACAGACAGTCGTTTTTCCCTCGTTTTAATTGCGAGTGGAACAGGAGGAGAAATGACAAGTAGTGGAACAGGATGTCCTTCACCACGTACTTTACGGTGGCTTGCAGAGAGTCTTTGTTGTTGTAAATGTAAATATTTTAATAGACATTATCTTTCAGATGTAGAGACCCGCCTACTAATTTCCGTTTATATCGCACAACTCCTTCTTGGTGTCGCGATTTTCTTCCTTCATTGTGTTCAGAAAAGCTACGCTGAAGGCCATGCAAAATCCCAACGGTACCATATACTCTTAAATCGGGAAATAACCTTGTTTGCAAAAGAACATGTATCTATATGGACGACGTCTAGTGAACCACCGACTGTCAGCACGACCATTGTTGCGGCCTCCCTTGAGGCAGCAGTGATGCGGCTAATGACAATACGGGACACTCGAGTGGCTCCACATCGTATTTTGGGACGAGTCCTGGTTTGCGTGCATCATCAAGAAGGACGTATCCATGGGTGGAGGCACTGAAAAGAACAGTCTATGCCAAATTTTATTCTTCATGGTCATACACGTCCAGAACCTAGCGTGATAGTTTAGGGTCCAGTTGGGTTCACAGCACCACCACCTCCGGTTAGGACAGCCGATAAGTTATGTGTTTACTTTTCTGACGCGTTAAGGCTGTGGTCTGTCTTCGAAGTCTTTCTTCATGATAACACAATATCGCATGTTTCCCGTGAAGCCTGGTCTATATCAGTACAGAGGCGTCTGCCGTTCCCTGGACAGGTTGTTTTGCATCTCTATCACACACTTAAAAATGGTTCAAATGGCTCCGAGCGCTATGGGACTTAACGTCTGAGGTCATCAGTCCCCTAACACTCAGAACTACTTAAACGTAACTAACCTAAGGACATCACACACATCCATGCCCGAGGCAGGATTCGAACCTGCGACCGTAGCGGTCATGCGGTTCCAGACTGTAGCGCCTAGAACCGCTCGGCCACCACGGCCGGCCACACCTGAAGATATGCTTGCTAACACTGTTCGTAACTGCTTTGCTGTTCTTTACTAATCTACTAATGTCAGCTCAAATAATAATCAGCAGGCTAATAAACAACTTTACTGTACCGCTGCACGAGCATACTTATTAATAAAACCACACTCACATATTTATGTCACACAACGGAGCATAACGAGAAAACTGTGAAACGCATTAATTTATAAAGCGGTATATTCCGATTTATGAATGCAAACTAAATTACTACATAACTGTTGCACTCACCTACAAATGAACTGGAAATCAGTAGCAGTATTTACAAATTTACACACAAGATCACTGTGTGCATTTATTTTGTTGGAGGTTGATACACCGCTTCACCGGTCGTTCGCGGTCTCAATGTCTTGGTAAACAGTAAGGCTGTTCCATACGACGACGATGTTATTCAAAATGCATCGCTTGGGATGCGCTTTCGGGGTGTAGCGATGGGGGTGGAGCCCTATGCCGCCCTCCAAATGTTGAGGTTCGGGTCGCAGACAAATTTCAGCTAGGAACTGCATTGCGTATAACAAACACCCAATGCGAGGAAAACGATAACGATTAAATAACTGGCCAGTACCTATTTGTCCTAAAGCTTTATGCCAAATAACTGCGAGAAGGCCACTATTGCTGTGAACACAATTAATGTCTACCAAATACTATTATCGAGAATTTATTCGTACAGTTTTGAAATACAAAAAAGTTTACCACTTTTTGTGTAATTTCTGTGTGTTCAGCTTTGCCATAACAAATTGTGCATCATTAAGTGCATTGAAATACTAGACATGTCTTGCTGTTAATGTTTTGAATATGTAGTCAGAGCTGTAATTTGGCAGTGTTTCTTCCTAAGATATTTATAACTGGTGTGGTGGAAGATGGCTGCTGCCATCTCTGGTGTATAGAATGTCACTGGTTCAGGATGCTGACTGTGGTGTCACCGCTAGACACCACACTTGCTAGGTGGTAACTTAAATCGGCCGCGGTCCTGTAGTACATGTCGGACCCGCGTGTCGCCACTGTGTACTCGCAATCCTAGCGCCACCACATGGCAGGTCACAAGACACGGACATGACCTCGCCCCAGTTGTACGGACGACATAGCTTGCGACTAGACCTACCAAGTATTCCTCTCATTTGCCGAGAGACAGATTAAATAGCCTTCAGCTAGTCCATCGCTACTACCTAGCAAGGCGCCATGTGTATCATTGCTAATTGCTTACTACTATGCAAGAGATGTATTTCAACAAGAACAAGACTACATTAAAGTTAAGTATATTAAAATCTCTCTTCTTTTCTTTATAGTTTTCATCCAGTCTCCTGTTTCAGAATTTACGCCCGTCTGCGTTAGTTTCGCGTGCACCTAGCCACTCATTGTGTCGAGACCTTAGGGAATCGACACAACAATATTTTGGCGACGAGGATGGGATGCCGCGCCCACGTTGCAGTCTTTGTGTTATACTTTCTCTAATTTGCTTGTGTCATGGCTTCGCCGCATTCTCCAGATGTACTGTCCGAATTTTTTCGCTTGCAGAATCAGCAGACGCAGGCGTTATTGGAAGCCCTTGGACAGCTCGTCCAGGGTCAACGTGCGCTGCAAACCGATGCGGCGGCAGCCGCTTCTTCGCTACCGCAGCCACACAACGCTGTCGCACCGCCATTTAGGCCCTTCGAGGCCACAACCGAAAGCTGGACTGAGTGGGCCGATCAGTTCAACTTCCACCTCACTGCTTATGGAATTCAAGGTAAAGAGCGGCAGCCGTTTTTGCTTTCTTGTGTCGGTGTGTCTACCTACCGGGTGATAGTGAAATTGTTTCCCCGACGCGACGTAGCAACTCTGACCTACGAGGAAATTTTGTCGGCTTTAGATGCCTATTTCAAAGAAACAGTTAATGTTGTTGCAAAACGGTATACGTTTTTTCGTACAAAACGTACCGCCGGTCAGACTAACAGGGAGTGGGTAGCAACTTTGCAAGGCCTTACTAGAGACTGCGCGTTTGCCTGTGAATGTGGCCTCCCATATTCAGATACTATGGTGCGTGATGCAATTGCACAGAACGTTTCTGATGTTCGCATACGGGAACAGATTTTGAAACTCGTTAATCCCTCCCTGCAACAAGTGATAGACATATTGGACAGGCAAGACACACTTGACTCTGCTCGGGAATCATTTGAACCTTCGCCAGCAGTGTGTCACGTTAATCGGCCCGCCCGGCCCGCTGCACGGGACGCTAAGCGGCCCTCGCGCCCGACTTCGCAGCGGCCGCCTAGCTTGCAACCACGTGCGCCGCGTAAGCAAGCAAATGCAGTGAAATCTTGCCCGCGGTGTGCCACTAGACATTCGCGTGAAAATTGCCCGTCACGCCAAGCTATTTGCTTTTACTGTCACAAGACAGGACATGTACAAAGTGTTTGCCAGAAAAAGTTCAGGTCAGACAATCACACCAATTCCAGGCCCTTTGCTTCGCGCCGGAATCGAACCCAGGACAATCAGGCTCGTGGACCTTCGCCCATGGACATTCATGTAGTTCATGCCCACCCGTCCAGTGACACTTTAGCTAACAGTGACTGTGTTCGTCCCACCCAAAGTGTGCGTCGACGTCGCCGGAAATCCCGTAAAGTCGCAAGTGCTTCTGTACCTGTCTCCGTTCAAATTGCACGAGACAGTCGCTCTTGTCGTCAACAAGACAATAAACTTTTTGTGGACTTAGACTTTGTAGGAAAAGTGCTCCCATTCCAGCTCGATACCGGAGCTGCTGTTTCATTGCTCAATCACGACACGTACAAACAACTGGGCGCCCCGCCATTGCGTGCCGCAAATGTTAAGTTAACTAGTTACTCAGGACAGCATATACCTGTGTTAGGACAGTGCAGCCTTATTGCAACATACAAGGGACAGACAAAACTTGTGTCATTTTATGTTCTTCGTTCCTCTAGTGCAGTGAACTTGTTTGGTTTAGATTTGTTTCAATTGTTTAATATGTCTATTGTAAATCAGGTCCTTTCAGTGAATCAGACTGTGCCTTCCGCCAGTGTTTCTCGTCTTTGTGAAGAATTTGCAGACATTTTTGCACCGGGCCTTGGTTGCGCAAAGAACTATGAAGCGCATTTGGAACTGAAAGACAACGCGCAACCGAAATTTTTCAGAGCGCGCAATGTTCCCCACGCATTGCGTGATGAGGTCGCAAAAACATTAGCCGAATTAGAATCTCAAGGTGTAATTGAACGTGTGCAGGCTTCTCTCTGGGCCTCACCCTTAGTCATTTTGCCAAAACCTTCCGGAAAATTGAGACTTTGCGTGGACTTCAAGGCGACTGTGAATCCACAACTTGTGACTGCTACTTTTCCTTTGCCCCGCCCGGAAGATCTTTTTGACAAACTGTGCCCGGGAAAATATTTTTCAAAATTGGACCTAGCAGATGCGTACTTGCAAATACCTGTGGACGAAGAATCCCAGCGCGTCTTAGTGGTTAACACGCATCTTGGCTTGTATCGCTTCAAAAGACTGCCATTCGGGTGTGCATCCGCCCCTGCTTTATTTCAGCAATATTTACAAACTATTTGTGCGTCGGTCCCTACTGCTGCGAACTATCTGGACGATATTGTGATCTCAGGAAAGACAGAAGCCGAACATTTGCAGAATCTCCGGACCTTCTTTCAGGTCTTGCGTCAGAATGGTCTTCGCTTGAGGAAGGACAAATGTGTGTTTTTTGCTCGTGACTTACCGTACCTGGGCCATGTCCTTAACGCCCAAGGTATACATCCGAGTCCAGAGCACCTTCGTGCCATTCAGGACTGGCCGTCACCGCAGAACTTAAAACAGCTCCAGAGTGTGCTGGGTAAGGTAAATTATTATCATCGGTTTGTGCGCAATGCTTCTTCTATTTCAGCTCCGCTTCATCGCTTACGCCGTAAAGGTGTTCCGTTCGTCTGGACGACGGAATGCGAACGCGCCTTTCGCCAGTTGAAATCGGCGTTACTATCAAATACTTGCCTTACGCCATTCGATCCCCGAAAACCCCTTTTGTTGATGGTCGATGCATCGGATTTCGGGATCGGTGCTGTGCTTGCGCACAAGGATGGCTCGCATGATCGCCCTATTGCCTTTGCGTCCAAATTGCTCTCCTCTGCGCAAAGAAATTATTCACAAATAGAGAAAGAAGCTTTAGCTCTCGTGTTTGGTGTAACAAAGTTTCACGATTTCTTGTATGGTCGTCACTTTACAATCATCACGGACCACAAACCTTTGACATCACTTTTTCATCCAAACAAGCCTGTACCTCCACGTACAGCGCAGAAATTCATTCGCTGGTCTCTTTTTCTCTCGCAGTACCGCTACGATATCTTGTATCGGTCCACTGCTAAGCACGGAAACGCTGATGCGTTGTCCCGTTTGCCTGTTGCTGAGGATAAAGCATTCGATTCTTCCGAACTTGCTTGCATGTTCATTGATTCGGAGGCCGATGACGTGGTCGCATCGTTTCCGATTGATTTTCGTCGTGTAGCTACAGCCACAGCTGCTGACCCTGTCCTTGCTCCCGTTTTGCGTTTTGTTGCTACGCAATGGCCCTTGTCAAAGTCACGGATCGAGGATCCTTTGGTTCGCCGTTTTTTTGCTCACAAGGAGAGACTTTTTGTACGACGTGGTGTTTTGTTGTTGCGTTCTGATAATGATCAATCCCGAGTCGTAGTCCCACGTTCGTTACAGTCCTCTGTCTTACGGCTTCTTCACCAAGGACATTGGGGTATAGTGCGAACGAAACAACTTGCTCGACAGCACTGTACTTGGTTCGGAATCGATGCTGCGATTGCGAATATGTGCTCCTCTTGCGTGGCGTGTGCCGAACAACAATCCGCACCGCCGCGGAAATTCTTTGCATGGCCGCAAGCCACTTCCCCTTGGCAACGCTTGCACATCGATTTTGCTGGTCCATTCTGGAATGCTCGATGGTTGGTTGTGGTCGATGCTTTCAGTAATTTTCCTTTTGTTGTCAGGATGTCTTCCACGACGTCTTCTGCCACAATCCAAGCCTTGTCTGCTATCTTTTGCATTGAAGGTCTTCCGCAGACTATTGTTTCCGACAATGGCCCACAATTCATGTCCGCAGAATTTCAGTCGTTCTGCAAGGCCAGTGGTATTCAACATCTGAAATCCGCGCCGTTTTCGCCTCAGTCAAACGGTGCCGCTGAACGATTGGTCCGGACTTTCAAGTCGCAGATGTTGAAGTTGAAAGAGTCGCATTCTCGGGAGGACGCTTTGTTGCTCTTTTTGTCTTCATATCGCTCTCAGCCTCGCGATGGTCGCTCGCCGGCTGAATTGCTCCATGGTCGTCCTCATCGAACTCTGATGTCTTTGCTGCATCCGCCACATCAGGTTCCTGTGCAGCGGCAGACTCCTGCTTTTGCTCCTGGCGACGTTGTCTATTATCGCAACTATCGCGGTTCACAGCGTTGGCTCGCAGGGCGCATTCTTCGCTGCCTCGGCCGCGCGATGTATTTGGTTTTGGGGGCCTCTGGTGAGGTGCGTCGGCATCTCAATCAGCTGCGCCTCTGTCGTCGCCTGGGTTCTGCCGCTCCCCGTCTGCTTTCAGCGACGGAGCCGTCAGGTCAGCGCCCTGGGGACCCATCTACTGGCTCGCCTCATCCCCAGGTGTTACCGACGCTGCCTTCCATTTTGCCTCATGGCGTCGCGCCGCCGCAGCCGCCGCCGGCGCCGCCAGCAGCGGACGCTTCGCTGCAGCCGCCTCGCGCCTCCCTGGGTCACGCGCCGCCGCTTGCTTCCCGTGACCAGCCGTCCTCCGCCATGGACCTCTTGCCCGCTCCGGACCAGATGTCGTCTTCGCCCGTCGGGTGCTCCGACCACATGGAGGTCGACCCCGCGGCTCCTCTTATATCATTACGTGCGCAAACACCTCATGTTGACGTGCCCCCTGGACTAGGTTTGCAGGCGTTTCCTAGCTCCCCTCGGACCGAATGGCCGGGTGCGGGTGGCACAGCCTCGCCTGTTGTTGGGCTCCCCACCTCATCGCATACGTCAACATGGGGTCCTCCCCACGGCGGGCGGAAGCCTTATCTCACGACCGTTCGCCGATTTGCGGGGGAGGAATGTGGTGTCACCGCTAGACACCACACTTGCTAGGTGGTAACTTAAATCGGCCGCGGTCCTGTAGTACATGTCGGACCCGCGTGTCGCCACTGTGTACTCGCAATCCTAGCGCCACCACATGGCAGGTCACAAGACACGGACATGACCTCGCCCCAGTTGTACGGACGACATAGCTTGCGACTAGACCTACCAAGTATTCCTCTCATTTGCCGAGAGACAGATTAAATAGCCTTCAGCTAGTCCATCGCTACTACCTAGCAAGGCGCCATGTGTATCATTGCTAATTGCTTACTACTATGCAAGAGATGTATTTCAACAAGAACAAGACTACATTAAAGTTAAGTATATTAAAATCTCTCTTCTTTTCTTTATAGTTTTCATCCAGTCTCCTGTTTCAGAATTTACGCCCGTCTGCGTTAGTTTCGCGTGCACCTAGCCACTCATTGTGTCGAGACCTTAGGGAATCGACACAACACTGACAATATAGAACCGGCTCAAAATTCATGTTTTGTAAATTACGAGAAAACATTTTTCTCTGACTCACTGCTCTAGAAGTGAACTGGTTGACATGAAATTTTATAAACTTTTCATAGGAAATTTCAGGATGGTACTTAAAAGTGGGCTGTGGGTCAAATACACATGTATCTGTCAATAATGCACTCATACAACAAAATTATTTGCAAGGACGACTTGCTCGTTTTATTAAAGTTTCACTCTACTGTAGCGTGCATGGACGCCTTGAAACGGAACTGAGGAAATTTTGGTTGATAACTTATGTCCCTTTGACATTCGTTGATCCCAACGAACATTTAGTTATACCTCTCATTTCGTATATGCGTTACAGACCAAGACTACCTTTCATTCCGCTGAACGATAAATTCCGCATTACTCTCATCTCAGTATTCCGTCCACCTTCTACTTAGACTCACATCGAAGTCGCACCAGTGGTTAAGTTCTTCAAAATCTTCCGGTATGTGTCGTCAGTCACAACATGATTCTTGATTCTTCTAGCTTCTCTTCTCCAGATCTTGCTCCAGAAAATTACTTTCGCTTCTTGTTTAGGTATTACAGTTACATCCTCTTAATTCGTTTCACTTCATCTGAATATTTCGTATGCTTGAACTTCGATTACGATTTCGGCACGACGCCAATACACGACCTCCAGTAAGTGTTCGTTGCGTCTGATGACTTTCGCAAATTTCTTTACTGTAACCTCTTCTCACACCAGTACTTTCCCTTCTGCTTGATACACAACATTCCAAAACTTGACACAAAACTTCTTCTAGCCACCAGACGTAAACCAGACTTCCCTTATCATACTTCCATGACATACAACGTCTCCCCAACCTCAAACGTCGTCGTTCTCTTCTTTAATTACAAAGATATACTTTTACTACTAATTGGGCACAGTAGTTTCTTTAGTGAAGCACAAAATTTACATTTATGTTACCTAAAGTGCAACAATGGAACATAAATTTAGATAATGATAACTTTCATTAAAATACACGATTTATTTTTATTGGTTTTATAGGGAATAAAAATCAGTAAAACATATATTACATCAATATTACCTCTATAAATAATAAATTAATTCGTACTATTGGATTAAATCGACGAATAAATGTATACGATCCTGACACTACCGTAGGCTTAAGAAATTATTCAGATCTTCTTCGTAAATGTAATCTGCCTCCCGTCCATTTATTATTACAGTAACGTGCTATAGAGCCAGTGGCTTTTTTCCGATCCTTTATTTTCTCATAAGAAATTCGACAGACGTGCTGTAGACAGGCAGCAAGTCCAGCGCGCATAGTAAGGTTGAGGTGGCCTAATGCGTTTCCACTATTTGCTGGTTGCCGTACTGGAGTTACGTCAGTCCTAGTACAACTCAAACACGAAATTCCGGAGTGTCCAGTGAAACTGCTGCTTCCTTCCCGTGAAAGTAGCCGGCTGGTTGTGTTGACACTATATTATTTTATACTAGCGAGTCGTCGCTTTTCCCAGCAAACTGCCTCCTAGTCATACGGCTCGAAATATTGACACCACAAAAGAATGAGGCAGAATGAGGTTCTCCCACTGTCATCTACCCTTGATCCTTCTGAACTGTAACGTACACAAAGTTACTCAAACAATGAGTTACGTCACGCAACAACGGCCTTTAAGGTCGGTTTTACTTTCTCTATGGCAACCGTGCTGTGTAGAGACAGGTATGAAATGGCAGGGCAACGGGTGATGGAAGCGGTAACGTTGTAATTAACAATACAACAAAAAGTTTTATTTAAAAAAATTCTATAGTTATTTAAAAGCACGCCGTCACAAACATGTGCCCCTTAAACAAAATGAGCTTTTACTCCAACAGCATCAAGTTCCCATACGAAATGTGCATTTACCTTAACAGCATAAGAGTAGAGGATATCAAAATGCGACGTATGTCGCCTTGTAGAAAGACAAGATTTTACTTAAACTGAATCGAAGCTACCAAATTGCCAAACTTGAGATATGTCACTCTCAAGAAAAAGGAATTGCTTAAACATAACCAACAGAGACAACGTGGCTAAGCATGACGCAGGTCATTTTTGAGAAAACAGAAGTTTACCTAAAGAGAATTAAAAGGTATAATATAGCTTAGAAGCGACGTACATTACCCCAGGGCTTAAAGAAACACAGCACTCTTAATTAAAATAATCTCATATTATATATTAACTGGCCGTGAGGTGCGGCGCCATAAAGGGAATAAGTCTTCTCTCCCTAATTCTTATTTAAACAATTTATTGCCGTGCCAGATGTGGAAAATGGTATAACACCTCCAGCGTCCCAGTACGATAGGGTGAGAAACCCTTTTAAGAGCCAAGGCTGTCTGTGAGACATTCAACGCCAAATGTCCAATAGAGGGTAAACATTAAAGCAATCAGTCAACATTTTGGAATGTAACGTTCTTTTGTATAAGTATTTGTGTTTTTGTTTGCCAATGAAATTGAAATGCTTAATATTGGTGTCATGCAGATTTACTGTGTGATGTGTTATTGAGAAAATGACTTAATCTGCAAAACCAATACGCAGTTTTCATAATAAAATCAATCCCTCTGAAATTTACCCAGTCTCGTGAGCACTGAGTTCTATGGACCTGTGCAATAAACTGATAAAATTCCCTACGCAAATGAACAATGAAATCAATTTTCCTTAGCTCTACAGTCACAACGGATGTAATCTTGGTATTCTGTTGTGTCCACAATAGGCATAGAAAATATTCAATCTCGGCACAGCGAAGTGGAATGCCGGTCGTAAAATAGCTTCATACAAATAATATCAGCAGATTTGTTGATAAATGAATAACCTAGCAAATGTTCAGTAAAAATAATGGATATTGGCTCAGCACTACGCAATACTGCCGGCATAGACGCCGTCACAAACATTAACACTTTTCTGATTCTGGCACATTAATATTTTTGTGACTCTTATTGAAAAATGATTTCTTTAAAAAATATTCATTGGGTTCAAATAAACATGACATGCAAGAGGATGAGGTACTGATAAGGGGATATCCTAAGACCAAATGCTTCAGTTTGAAAACTGTCTTCAAAATAAAGTTTCCCCTTCACAAAATCTGATATGAAACATTTTACATCAACTTCAAAATCAGTGAAATTCTCAACTGTTCTACATTTCTCACTTACTGCCGTAATTAAGAACACTTGGATTCTTACATGATTCTTACATGACAAAAAGTCTGACATCGTTTGACAAAATAGATTTCAAAATTTAAATTCTCTGTATCAGGATTAAAAAACACACAAAATATTACAAATCGAGTGTACCTAATGAATCTATACATTAAATCTGATGGAAAATACTTGGTCCCTACATTCAAGGGTCAGAACTGTAAAAATTAGCGAAAGCCACATTGCGCTGGTGCATACTTAAAACTAAATATACAAAATTTCATTACCTTACAAATTTCAAAATTTTAAACATGGCTGAAGCAGCAACATTTACAAATCTTCACGGTAAATGATAACAGCCAAACAGTTGCAGGATAAAGATTTATTGAAATCTTTATCCTGCAAGTGTTTGGCTGTTATCATTTACCGTGAACCTTACAAATTTGTTCCAGTTGTTTTACCTTTGAGTTACAGTATCAGTTCATCACTTCATTTTATAAAAACTATATTATGCTGCGTCCATAGACCACAACTAAATTCTCACAGCTAGACACTGTCTTTAAGTCTTACATCCTACCTATGACAGAGTGCAACGGCAACTGCTACTGCGCTTCGCGCTCCCTTACTTAACAATCGATTCTGCCGCTCAGGCAACATCTTTGGTTCAGTGGTGTCAAAGATACAGTCTATTCTATGAATAAGAATCGTTTCAGGTCATTTATAATGAATTATATTACAAAATCTGGCTCAACGGACAAGTGGACCCCTCACAGTAATAATCACCATTCGACACGGTAGTCTTACGAGCTTAGTGCATGGAGTAATCACATATCAGAACAGATTTTGACTAACGCTTAAGTTTTAACTGAGGAGATAACAAACCTACGGGTCAGCTGGACCCCGAGCCAGAGTAAACCAATACACGAACACCTTAGTTAACAACTGTCAGAACCAATGACGAAGGAACCCACCGCGCTGCAATGCGGGGTGGAGCGGAAGACACACAAATTTGAACTGGGCCAATGACCAACCGTCGCCTGGGATCGAGTAACAATTATTAGCTTACAACTATGCTTTCGCACGTAAACTGGAGTACACAGAAAATTAAAGTAATTAAGTAGAATACAATACTATCACCTTAGGACGAAGTGTTCATGTCAATGGACACAACAGTCCTGCATTAACACAGTCATTGCGATTGCGTCTGAACAACAGGTCCATAAACCTAGTATAGATCAGTGACTCGTGCGCTTTCGTTTCAAACTAAATAAAGGTCACCTGAAACTTGCGACAGTTAGACAAGGCCATAAAATAAACAGCAATCGAGAAACGCCTCCAAGTGCAAAATTAAATACAACTTATTTTGATACTGGAAATGAGTGTAGCTATGCACGAGCTCAGATTTCACTCATCTAGTTTAATGAGCACTACTTACACATTATCGCGTCTCAGAGTATTTGACCATACATATCAAGAAATAACGCTACAGTAACCACACTGGCAGAGGCATTTGCGCTAGGCAATCCTCACCACTGTGACACTGGTAGTGAAGAGGATGGTGAATAAAACCCACAGGCTTGACACTTGTCTACTGTGTTTCCAAATGTGAGCTTTTCACAAGGTTTGCGATACCACAAGCGCGATCGCGAGTAGCCCGGACTGTCAAACCTAACAGAACTACGAGTGCCTCCACTCCTTGAAGTCCAACATTGGCTGCCGCCGCCAGTATTCGTCATCCCAATTTACACCAGAAGCCACAGCTGCACTGCCGGCGTGCACAGGGTACTCATCGACTCAATGTGAGCACACAGCGAGATGAAGGCCATCTTGTCCACTTGGCCGTAATGGACAGAGCAGCTTCATCCGCAGTGTTGACGCGACGTTGGAACACTGCAACGGGTGTGGATATTTCTGTGTCGATGGTTCGATGGTGACATGCATGCCAATGCGTCGGCTTCCATTGACCAGAACCCACCAACACCAGAGGCTGCAATGGGAACGTGATTGTCGACAATGGCGTGCAGAGTGGCAAAATGTAGTGTTTTCTGGCAGTTTCCGCCTCAACTCGTCCTACGGTGACACGCGTCTAACGAAAATGGTTCAAATGGCTCTGAGCACTATGGGACTTAACTTCTGAGGTCATCAGTCCCCTAGAACTTTGAACTACTTAAACCTAGCTAACCTAAGAACATCACACACATCCATGCCCGAGGCAGGATTCGAACCTGCGACCGTAGCGCCTAGAATCACTCGGCCACAGCGGTCGGCCGCGTCTAACACCGCCAAGGTGAACGCAGTTGGACAGACTGAATTATTCAGCGGCTGGGTAAATACTGAGAGTAGATTCTGAATGAGAGAGAAAATCCAAAATGTTGTTGATGTTTTTGTGTCCCGTTGTTTCTTTCTTGGTAGTTGTTTATGTACCTTTCCCAATGGTTCAAATTGCTCTGAGCACTATGGGACTCAACTTCTGAGGTCATTAGTCCCCTAGGACTTAGAACTAGTTAAACCTAACTAACCTAAGGACATCACAAACATCCATGCCCGAGGCAGGATTCGAACCTGCGACCGCAGCGGTCTTGCGGTTCCAGACTTCCCTTTCCCAATGTGACAGTTTGTAGTCTTCCGTAAAAGCCAACACAGTGGAAGGCTACAGCCCTCATTTATATTGAAATTTTACTTATTCTTCGAAATTTGACTGTCTCAGCGTCTTTACTCCTATAAATATCAATTTCTCAGGCTACCTCGCGTATGTTCTCAAAATAAAAAACTTGGTCACATTCTCCTAGGTGTTCCACTACAGTTGATTTTCCATTTTGCCTTAAGCGTGTGTGGCATTCTGCCTCTTTAACGGGTTCTGTCAGTGTACATCCACTTGCGGTGATATATACACTAAAAAAAAAAAAATACGCCCCACGAATAAATTATCGGAATGGAAATGGGTAGATGTGACGTACATGTACGGAGAGACAAATGATTACAATTTAAGAAAAATTGAATGATTTATTTAACTGAGAGAGCTTCAGAAATTAAGCTTGTCAATAACGCATTGGTTTACCTCTGGCCATTACACAAGCAGTTACTCGGTTTGACACTGATTGACAGAGTTGTTGGACGTCCTCTTGAGAGATGACGTTCCAGTTCTGTCCAAATGGCGAGTCAGATTGTATAATTCCCGACATGCCTGGAAGGCTCTGCTCATAGAGCCCAAACATTCGTAATTGGGGATATATCCGGCGACCGTTGTGACAAAGCTATGGTTTACCAAGCACGAAGACGAGCAACAGAAACTCTATCAGTGTGCATGCGGTCACTATCTTGCTGAAATATAAGCCCAGGAAGACTCCCCACGAAGGGGAACAAAACGGGGCGTACAATATCGTCTATGTGCTACTGTGCTGTAAAGGTGCCGCGGATGACAACCAAAAGAGTCCTGCTGTGAAATGAAAAGACACGCCAGACCATTGCTCCCGGTTATAGGGCCGTTTGGCCGACGACAGTGAGGTTAGTATCCAGCAGCTGTTCGGGGTGTCTGCAGACACGTCTTCGCTGATCAACGATGCTCACTTCAAAGACGGACTCATCAGTGAAGACAATTCTGCTCCTTTCAATGACATTCCAGGCCCCAGTTACCAGCAAAACATGTCTGTAGACGACCCCGAAAGTGGTGGAGTACAAATTTGACAGTCGCTCGCCATACGGCCCGACAACGATGAGTGACAGTCTAGGGTGCCACTTTAATTTGTAAAGCTCTTTTTCTTGAATAAATAACCCAGTTATTCTGAAATTGTAATCATTCGTCTGTCTGTACATGTGCATCACTTCTTTCGTGTTGGGTCTTTTGTTTGTCTTACAATGAACACCTCTAGTGCGAGGTCGCAAGTTCAATCTCTTGTAAAGCCCATTTGAATGTGTTGTGTTAATATGCATCAGGAGGGTGACAGAAAAAGAGTGTCCGAGATGTGCAGAGAGCAATATTCTATGGAACCAAATGTATATTTTACTCTTCATAAACTGGGCATCGTCGAAATTCAAGAAAATATCGGCGGCCGGTGTGGCCGAGCGGTTCTAGGTTCTTCAGGCTGGAACCGCGTGACTGCTACGGTCGCAGGTTCCAATCCTGCCTCGGGCATGGATGTGTGTGATGTCCCTGGGTTAGTTAGGTTTAAGTAGTTCTAAGTTCTAGGGGACTGATGACCTCAGATGTTAAGTCCCATAGTGCTCAGAGCCATTTGAACCATTTGAAAAAATGTTCAAAACAAACCATTAACACGCACCATGAATAATGAATGGAAAAAGGCGCGCCACAGTGATCACAAAGGTTCGCAACATCAAGCCGGAAGGCGAACTCCTCGGGAGCTACAAACCAAGCAGGGAGTTCAGCTAGGTATGCATATAGAATCATATTGGTGTAACGGGGTGATGAGAATTGATGAAATGTGATGGCAAGCAATCGGATTGAAACAGTCTGTCGTGGTTCCCATCGTGAAACTGGCTATCCTTTAAAGTGAAGCTACAGACAGCGCGATAATATGTTTTAAGGCACAGAAAAAACAAACATCTAGAGGCTTGTTCCAAGTGGTACGAACTGCAATGTCACACACTGTTCAGTAAAGCAGTATAATCTTTATATGCAGACCACTAACCAAGTAAAAGCATTCATGAGCAGCGCCTATTAGACGGAGGGGGTCCGACAGCCGATCAGTTCGTCATTCCACCAGGAAGGAGGTATACGACAAGTGTTGCTTGTAGTTCATCCATGCCTAGACGGTCAATATAGCGGTTCGATCGCGTCCGCATTGTTACTTTGTGCCAGGAAGGGCTCTCAACAAGGGAAAGGTCCAGGCGTCTCAGAGTGAACAAAACCGATGTTGTTCGGACATGGAGGAGATACAGATAGACAGGAATTGTCGATGACATCCCTCGCTCAGGTCGTCCAAGGGCTACTACTGCAATGGATGACGGCTACCTACGGATTATGGCTCGGAGGAAACCTGACAGCAACGCCACCATGTTGAATAATGCAGCCACAGGACGTCGTGTTACGACTCAAACTGTGAGCAATAGGCTGCATGATGCGCAACTTCACTTCTGACGTCCATGGCGAGGTCCTTCTTTGCAACCAGGACACCCTGCAGCGCGGTACAGATGGGCCCAACAATATGCCGAATGGAACGCTCAGGATTGGCATCACGTTCTCTTCACCGATGAGTGCCGCATATGCCTTAAACCAGACAATCGTCCGAGACGTGTTTGGAGGCAACCCGGCCTGGCTGAACGCCTTAGACACACTGTCCAGCGAGTGCAGCAAGGTGGAGGTTTTCTGCTGTTCCGGGGTGGCATTATCTGAGACCGACGTACGCCGCTGGTGGTCATGGAAGGCGCCGTAACGACTGTACGATACGTGAATGCCATCCTCCGACCGATAGTGCAGCCATATCGGCAGCATATTGGCGAGGCATTCGTCTTCGTGGACAGCAATTCGCGCCCCTTCTGCGCATCTTGTGAATGACTTCCTTCAAGATAACGACATCGCTCGACTAGAGTGGCCACCATGTTCTTCAGACATGAACCCTATCGTACATGCCTAGGAAAGATTGAAAAGGGCTGTTAATGGACGACGTGGCCCACCAACCACTCTGAGGGTCCTACGCCGAATGGCCGTTGAGGAATGGGACAATGTGGACCAAGAGTTCCTTGATGAACTTGTGGATAGAGTGCCACGTTGAGTACAGGCATGCATCAATGCAAGAGGACGTGCTACTGGGTATTAGAGATACCGGTGTGTACAGCAATCTGGACCACCACCTCTGAAGATCTCGCTACATGGTGGTACAATATGAAATGTGTGGTTTTCATGAGCAAAAAAGAAAAAAAAGGGGCGGACATGATGTTTAAATTGATTTCTAATCCAATTTTCAATACAAGTTCCAGAACTCTCGGAACCGAGGTGATGCAAAACTTTTTTGATGTGTGTATTTCCTCTGCCACTTCTTTCTCACTCTGCGAAATTCCTCAGGTTTCCTTCTGACTTTCTTTGCTTTGTTTATCGTTTTAATTGCTCTGCTTTGAATCAACACCACAAGCACTGTAGCTCTATTGTGAAGTACTCGTCGACTAAGCAGTCCAATTACGCTTAGTAGCGTCATGCTGTGCTCACCATTGCAATCCTCGTTGCCATTAGCAGCCAATTTGGTGGTTTCATGGTAGACAATGTGTGGAGCGTTGCATGCCGTAAACATGAGATCTCGCATTCAACTAGTTCCATGTCAGAGTGTACCTTGTTACCACCACGTATCACTTTGAAACACGTATGTATTCAGTAGCAGCGATGGCGAGGCATGACAGAATCTCTGACCAGAGAGTTATTTATCGTTACTAGTCTGCGCTTGACCGCGCGACAGCATGCAGTTCAGTTCGAGAGCAGTAGCGCGTGCGAGATCACACTGTTGCGAGAAAGTAGTTGTACGTAGCGAGTCGCGAGAGCATGTAGTTCAGTCTGTGCTAGTAGCGCGCGAGAGACAGTCGGAGTTGTGTGTGAGGAGTCGGCGGGCGTCGACTTGGGCCTCTGGTCAAGGTTCGGGACGAGGTATATTTTTTAAATAAGGTAATGAAGCAGCATTGCGCTCATCTGATAATGTAATGTATCTTAACTGTAATTAATTTGTTCAAGAATTGCCCCAATAATAATTTGTTCTGAAAGTAATCTTTTAAGAAAATAATCATTACAATTGAAACAATATTTCCTTTGCTTTTCCTCCCAGAATCAATTTATCAGATTGATCTTAACGTTAATTTTGTGGGTACTTAACATTTTTTTCACATTTTTATTATCATTGAATTTTATTATTGTGGGAACCTAACATTTGGCTCTATTTGCAATTCTATTGAATTCTTTTCATTTTTGTATTTTTGCGGGAGGTTACACATGGCTCTATTCCCATTAACATTTAAGTATTGTCATTCCAAAATTGTCTGGGGAGGTTACACTTAGCACGATGTCTATTCACATTTAAAAATTATCTTGCAAAATTCTCTGGGGAGGTTACACTTTGTTACCACCAAGTATCACTTCATAAAGTTAGCAGAGTGTCGGTGGTAAGGCACGTCCATTGTAGGTCGGATGGAGCCATTCACAAGGGTGTGCTGAAAAGAAATGCCTCCGAATTTTTAATATGTAAACTCTTAAAGCTTTTTAAATAAAATAAACTTTCTTAACATTCCACATCTTCATTCTTCATGTCCGGGTATTTATTTCTCAACCAGTTGCCCCGGAGACGAACACAGCTCTCCCAACGAGAGACCAGTTTGTTGATACCGTCATCGTAGAGGGTTTGACTTCGTAGCGGAACCTCTTCATGTCTACTTGCACCCGTTCGCTATGAAAGTCAAGTTCTCGAAGGAGTTCTTTTAGTTTTACAAACAGATGAAAATCGGACGGCGCAAAGTCGGGTCTCAATAGAGGATAAACGATGACATTGAACGCAAGGTATTGGATTCTTGCAGACGTCCCAGGCCTCGTGTGTTTCGTAGCTTTGTTATTCAGAAGGAGAGAGTGGTCCATATGTGGACGCAGTCTTAGAATTTGAAACTCGATTGCAGCTCTCTGTTTCTCACGACCCGAAAAAGTCAAAAAATGTTGCGTGCTACATTTCGGAGCCCTCTTGCGGCAATGAGCTGCCAAAATGTAGGCGTGAAGATTAAACATGTAGAGCGTTAATAACGTTGGTTTTACTTAAAATGCTTCAAGAGCTTTGGCATAAAAAATTCGGAGGCGTAACTTTTCAGCATACTCTCATATCTGTGTTGACAGAAAAATGAAGTACTTACACTATTCTTCTGAAGGATTCTGTCAGTGCGTCGATTACACTAATCATAAATGGTTACCTTGCAGATTTAGCAGTAATAAAAAAAATGCTATCATACCCGCTGGTCATCAATGTTTCTATACAGAAATCTTGCTCTAATCCCAATTTCTTATTATCACTCAAGCAGAATGCACGCGAAGACAGAGTGCTCCGATCTACTTTCTTCTGGGTAAAGTAGTGCTACGAAGCGGCCTGTAGAAACTTGTCTGCCTTCCAGTAAACTGTGTAGGCTAGGGTATTATTGGGTTTCCTGTAGATCAACTCATTTGAACAACACAATTAAGAATGGAGGCCACCCCACTCTCCATCTCCATGGGGAAGCTGATTTTCGAAAGAATGGTGCTGATAAAATCGTGAAATTTCCGTAGCTGTTCCTTGTTGTGTGGCCAAAAAACAAAGGTGTCATCCGCACAGTGGCACAGCAAGAAAGCTTCAGTCTTACAGTTATTAATGAATTTTGCTCGAAATGTTCCATGAAATGTTAAAATTACACTTAACGTTTCTAAAAACTGACTATATGCATAGTTTGACGAGGTACTCTCTGCTGCTGTTAGTAAATAAATATCTGATGTCGAAGCTCACCAGTATTTCACATGCGAATAATTAATAAAATTGTGTGCGGTAACATACTATCTGACAAAAAGCTGAGGCACCGTAAGGGGAGGAGGAAACGGATTGACATGGTATGCGGTGTTACTTCAGTGATTGCAAGTTGGCGGTATGAGGTCACTTACCACTTCTCAGGGCTGACTGCTTTCTCTGATTTGGTTGGGAAGAGTGCCATAAAGCTGTTGCATTCTCCTGTGAGGCAAGTTGATCTACAATCGTTGTACACCGTGGAGAAGCACGCCAGAGGTGTGTTTTCTGCACGGTCAGTGGCACCCGTATTTAAAAACCCGGGCCAACTGAACGGATCATCAGCACAGCAGGGCTAAGTTCCACGGCCAACTGTCCGTCGTTTGCCGCCAACTGACGCAGTCATAATCGGTACAGGTAGTCTACACCGTGACAACAACGTCGTACTTGTGACATTTCCAATACCCTGCCGCCGCCTCTATAAGACTGCTCGCCGAGGAAGCTTGCTACCACCACACTGTATGAAGCACGACTGGGCTACCACAATCCTCCTTGTTGCCAGAGTTAGCCAGCAACGTTGACTACATAAATTCTTAGTAGCTACCAACACGTCATCTACATAAACAGTTACCGCCGGCCGTTGTGGCCGAGCGGTTATAGGCGCTTCAGTCCGAAACCGCGCTGCTGCTACGGTCGCAGGTTCGGATCCTGCCTCGGGCATGGATGTGTGTGCTGTCCTTAGGTTAGTTAGGTTTAAGTAGTTCTAAGTTCTAGGGGACTGATGATCTGAGATGTTAAGTCCCATAGTGCTCAGAGCCATTTGAACCCTCTGAATAATTTGGGACAACCGCAGGCCACTGTACCGCTACCCTCCAGGTGCGGACGCCGTCTCAAGTCCTCAATGAATGTGACGAAAAACGTGTAAGAAAATCTTAACGCCTAACTTTACTGATATTTACGCCCGGCAAGAGCGTGAATAGAGCACTTATTTGGCGGAGCGGACACAAGAAAGAATGATGATAATATGGGGGACTGGAATATTTTCGTAAAATAGTTCTCTGAGCTCTGATTGTTTAACAGCATGTTAATGTAGGATTGCCTGAGGCGCTTTTAAAATCTGCTGTAAAATTTAGGACTTCGTGAAGCGTTCATAGAGACAAAAAAGTAGACGTAATCTCACTGATTATATTTCGTGTTATCACATTAAAATATTGCTGCAGGATATCTTTACCGTAGCGAAATTTAATTAAAAGAAACCTTTGAATCTAAGGAAGTATTCCTTTTTTAAGTGAAATACTCTGTTTCGCCGAGAAGCGGCCAACGTCTATACTGGACTGAAAGTTTGAAACGCGTATGTATTCATGTATTCAGTAGCAGCGATGGCGAGGCATGACAGAATCTCTGACCAGAGAGCTATTTATCGTTACTAGTCTGCGCTTGACCGCGCGAGAGTTCAGTTCGAGAGTAGTAGCGCATACGAGATGACATAGTCTGTGCTAGTAGTGCGCGAGAGTCAGTCGGAGTTGTGTGTGACGAGTCGGCGGACGTCGATATGGGCCTCTGGTCAAGATTCGGGACAAGGTATATTTTTAAATAAGGTAATGAAGCAGCATTGCGCACATCTGATAATGTAATGTAAATTAACTGTAACTAATTTGTTCAAGAATTGCCCCAATAATAATTTTGTTTTCAAAGCAATTTTTTTAAGAAAACAATCATTTGAATTGAAAGAAAGTTTCCCATGCATTTCCTTAAAGAAAAAAATTTACTTAACTTCAAAGAATTTTGCGATGCATTTCCTCCAAGCTATGGCGAAAAATAAGAGCAGATGCAATTTTACTGAGGTAAGAACAGGGCCTAAGATCGACATTTCGGTCTATTTGCATTTTCATTGTCACTGAGATTTCATTATCATTGAATTGTCTTACATTTTTTGTGGGCAGCTTACATTTGGGTCAGATTGCTATTTCTCATTTAATTGTCATTGTCAATAAATTATTTTATTTGCTGGGAGGTTACACTAGATTCTATTCCCATTAACATTTAAATATTGTCATTTTAAATTCTCTGGGGAGGTTACACTTGGCGACATCCAGTCCAGGATCGTATTTCTTTAGGAATCTTCTAAGAAACAGTCAGTTATCTGCTCTTATTTACTTAAATATAATTAGCATTTGGCGCAACGCTTTTACTAATTTTATGACTTTCGTTCCTCAGATCATGGGCAATTCGTTGCTCTGTTGTATTTGTGAGTTGCTTTTGCATTGTGCTTATTTCTTTTGTGAATAATTGTGACTACTATGAAAATGCCGCGAAAGACTGTGAATAGTGTATCGCGAGGTATTATGAATGAAATTACCGACTTAAACAACGTGATCGATAGTAATTGTGACACGCAGTGTAATGATGACAATCCTGCGTTCACCGACAATCAGTGCGTTCCAACCTCTAATGATGATTATTATCTTACTGATGAACAAACGAACTCAATTGTCTCCTCTGTTAATTTGACGACAATTGAAGACGCGGGGCGTTCTGTTGGAATGAGCGCTGCCCAGCTTAATACACTCGTTTTGGAAAATTCAAATAATGTACAGACAAATTTTTCTAATGAAAATAGACAATGTACTGAAAGTACGACGGATTTATTTAATTCCGAAATAGTGCCTGACAGTGTACATCCGACTGATAAACGTTTTTGTAAATTACAGAATGACCAAATGGTCACACAAAACGAGACAATTCCAGATCCACCAGTAAATAGCACAGAGAATAGAAATACTAATTTTGTATCGGATCCAATTATGGCATTGTTGCTACAAAATTTTAAACAACTTAGTGAGAAAATAGACAAGAAGTCCAAACAACTTAGTGAACAGGTCAGACAACAGAGTGAAGATAACAAACAAGATAACGAAAAACTCAAACAATACTTTAATGAAAAATTAGACAATTCCAGACAGCTTAGTGAACAAATTAGAGACCTTGCTGCGCAATGTCATGATACTAAGGATCAGTTGCGCGAGGAAATTGAGGCTTGTTCAAGAAAAAGTCGCGAAGAAATTAGATCTGTTGCTCAAGAATTAAGGGATATGCAAACAGTTACAACAGAAACACTTAGGGAAGAAATTAGCGCAGTCGGTAAACAATGCTCTGAAAAGGCTACACAATTACGCGACGAGTTTAAAGCAATGACAGCAGAAATTTCGCGCACAATGGATGCAAAGATAGACGCGAAATTCGAACAACAGAACACTCAGATTGACGAACGTTTTAATCTCCACATACAAAACAGTGATACGCGTTTCCGCAAATTTATTCAGGATCAAAATAAAGTAAAACGTCAAGTAATGGAAACAATCACTGCACAGAGACAGGAAGACAAACGTAAATTGTTCGCGAAAGCAAAGACATACGTAGACAACAATATTGCTACAGTGTCCGACAAAATTAATACCATCGAACAGTTGAACGCGGAATTACGTGATGAAATTTCTGATCTTAAATCAAAGACAGATACACACACAGCAGATATACAGACAGTGACAGACAGATTTGAAAAACTAGAAATAACACAGGATTGCAATGTCATCAAAGCTGACGTTAAAAAATTGAACGAAACCACACGTAAATTACAAAAACAGATTAATACTTCTGACACTAAAAGCGATGATCAGGTAACAATACTGACTGAAAACTGTGATGAATTGGCCAGTCGTATTGACGCTATTGAAAGTAATAATGACAGCAAATCAGACGATACTTCACCGGTTTCGTTTAATCAAACACCTGAATTTCAAAATCTACAGCAGACAATTAATGAGATGGATTAGTCTAATAACACGTTGCGTAGAAAATTGTCAAGTTTACAGCAAGAAGTAACAGAGATGAAAGATATTTCAGTTAATAACACATCACAGCAGACGCCACTTTGCGAACATTTGCCAGACTCACGCAGTGTGTATAATTTAGGTAATCAACAGAGAGTATACGACTTAGATTCCGAACGGACACAGACAAATAGATTCTCTTACAATCATGAACCTATTCCATTATACAGAGTGTAGTGTCGGCAGACTTGCCAACACTACGTACACTAATTGAAAGAGGCGGCCAAGATGCACGCGCTAACTCACGAAGGATAGAGTGAGGTCTGAAACAGGAGACTTAATGAATGCTATAAAGAAAATACGTAACTTCTATGGTACTTATCTTTTAATCCATCCTTTGTATACATCGTTCTTGATGAGACATCTGGAGATTGTGGCGATACAAGTGAGACTCTTTTGATACAAGCTATCTAAGGCTAATGGCGCCTTGCTAGGTCGTAGACATGAACTTAGCTGAAGGCTATTCTACTGTCTCTCGGCAAATGAGAGCAAAGGCTTCGTCCGTATAGTCGCTAGCAACGTCGTCGTACAACTGGGCTAGTTCTCGTACGTCTCTCGAGACCTGCCGTGTGGTGGCGCTCGGTCTGCGATCACACAGTGGCGACACACGGGTCCGACATGTACTAATGGACCGCGGCCGATTTAAGCTACCACCTAGCAAGTGTGGTGTCTGGCAGTGACACCACATTCCTCCCCCGCAAATCGGCGAACAGTCGTGTTATAAGGCTTCCGCCCGCCGTGGGGAGGACCCCATGTTGACGTATGCGATGAGGTGGGGAGCCTAACAACAGGCGAGGCTGTGCCACCCGCACCCGGCCATTCGGTCCGAGGGGAGCTAGGAAATGCCTGAAAACCTAGTCCAGGGTGCACGTCAACATGCGGTGTATGCGCCCGTAATGAGACAGGAGGGGCCGAAGGGTCGACCTCCATGTGGTCGGGGCACCCGACGGGCGAAGACGACATCTGGTCTGGAGCGGGCAAGAGTTCCATGGTGGAGGACAGCCGGTCACGGGAAGCGAGCGGCGGCGCGTGACCCAGGGAGGCGCCAGGCGGTTGCAGCGACGCGTCCACTGCGGGCGGCGCCGGCGGGAGAACAGGCGGCGGCGGCGGCGCGTCGCCATGAGGCAAAATGGAAGGCAGCGTCGGTAACACCTGGGGATGAGGCGAGCCAGTAGATGGGTCCCCAGGGCGCTGACCGGACGGCACCATCGCTGAAAGCAGACGGGGAGCGGCAGAACCCAGGCGACGACAGAGGCGCAGCTGATGGAGATGCCGACGCACCTCACCAGAGGCCCCCAAAACCAAATACATCGCGCGGCCGAGGCAGCGAAGAATGCGCCCTGCGAGCCAACGCCGTGAACCGCGATAGTTGCGATAGAAAACAACGTCGCCAGGAGCAAAAGCAGTAGTCTGCCGCTGCACTGGAACCTGATGCGGCGGACGCAGCAAAGACATCAAGGTTCGATGAGGACGACCATGGAGCAAATCAGCCGGCGAGCGACCATCGCGGGGCTGAGAGCGATACGAAGACAAAAAGAGCAACAATGCATCCTCCCTAGAATGCGACTCTTTCAACTTCAACATCTGTGACTTGAAAGTCCGGACCAACCGTTCAGTGGCACCGTTTGACTGAGGCGAAAACGGCGCGGATGTCAGATGTTGAATACCATTGGACTTGCAGAATGACTGAAATTCTGCGGACATGAATTGTGGGCCATTGTCGGAAACAATAGTCTGGGGAAGACCTTCAATGCAAAAAATAGCGGACAACGCTTGGATGGTGGCAGATGACGTCGTGGAAGACATCCGGACAACAAAATTAAAATTACTGAAGGAATCCACCACAACCAACCATCGAGCATTCCAGAATGGACCAGCAAAATCGATGTGCAAGCGTTGCCAAGGGGAAGTGGCTTGTGGCCATGCAAAGAATTTCCGCGGCGGGGCAGATTGTTGTTCGGCACACGCCACGCAAGAAGAGCACATATTCGTAATCACAGCATCGATTCCGAACCAAGGACAGTGCTGACGAGCAAGTTGTTTTGTGCGCACTATACCCCAATGTCCTTGGTGAAGAAGCCGTAAGACAGAGGACTGTAACGAACGTGGGACCACGACTCTAGACTGATCATTATCCGAACGCAACAACAAAACACCACATCGTACAAAAAGTCTCTCCTTGTGAGCAAAAAATCGTCGAACCAACGGATCCTCGATCCATGACTTTGACGAGGGCCATTGCGTAGCAACAAAACGCAAAACAGTAGCAAGGACAGGGTCAGCAGCTGTGGCTGTAGCGAAACGACGAAAATCAATCGGAAACGATTCGACCACGTCATCGGTTTCCGAATCAATGAACATGCAAGCAAGTTCGGAAGAATCGAACGCTTTATCCTCAGCAACAGGCAAACGGGACAACGCATCAGCGTTTCCGTGCTGAGCAGAGGACCGATACAAGATATCGTAGCAGTACTGCGAGAGGAAAAGAGACCAGCGAATGAATTTCTGTGCTGTACGTGGAGGTACAGGCTTGTTCGGATGAAAAAGCGATGTCAAAGGTTTGTGGTATGTGATGATGGTAAAGTGACGACCATACAAGAAATCATGGAACTTTGTAACACCAAACACGAGAGCTAAAGCTTCTTTCTCTATCTGGGAATAATTGCGTTGCGCAGACGAGAGCAGTTTTGAAGCAAAGGCAATAGGACGATCATGCGATCCATCTTTGTGCGCAAGCACAGCACCGATCCCGAATTCCGATGCATCGACCATCAACAAAAGGGGTTTCTGGGGATCGAATGGCGTAAGGCAAGTATTTGAAAGCAACGCCGATTTCAACCGGCGAAACGCGCGTTCGCATTCCGTCGTCCAGACGAACGGAACACCTTTACGGCGTAAGCGATGAAGCGGAGCTGAAATGGAAGAGGCATGGGGAACATATTTATGGTAGTAATTAATTTTTCCCAACTCACACTGTAGCTGCTTCAAGTTCTGCGGCGAAGGTAACTCCTGTATGGCACGGAGGTGATCTGGACTCGGACGTATGCCTTGGGCATTAATTACATGTCCCAGATACGGTAAGTCACGAGCAAAAAACACACATTTGTCCTTCCTCAAGCGAAGACCATTTTGTCGCAAGACCTGAAATAATGTCCGTAGATTTTCTAAATGTTCGGCTTCTGTCTTTCCGGAGATCACAATATCGTCCAGATAGTTCGCAGCAGTAGGGACCGACGCACAAACAGTTTGTAAATATTGCTGAAACAATGCAGGGGCGGATGCACACACGAATGGCAGTCTTTTGAATCGGTACAATCCAAGATGCGTGTTAACCACTAAGACGCACTGGGATTCTTCGTCGACAGGTATTTGCAAGTACGCATCTGCTAGGTCCAACTTTGAAAAATATTTTCCCGGGCACAGTTTATCAAACAGATCTTCCGGGCGGGGCAAAGGAAAAGTTGCAGTCACAAGTTGTGGATTCACAGTTGCCTTGAAGTCCACGAAAAGTCTCAATTTTCCGGAAGGTTTTGGCAAAATTACTAAGGGTGAGGCCCAGAGAGAAGCCTGCACACGTTCAATTACACCTTGAGATTCTAAATCGTGTAATGTTCTTGCGACCTCATCACGCAATGAGTGGGGAACATTGCGCGCTCTGAAAAATTTCGGTTGCGCATCCACTTTGAGTTCCAAACGTGCTTCATAGTTCTGAGCGCAACCAAGGCCCGGTGCAAAAATGTCTGCAAATTCTTCACATAGACTAGAAACACTGGCGGAAGGCACAGTCTGATTCACTGATAGGACCTGATTTACTATAGACATGTTAAACAACTGAAATAAATTTAAACCAAACAAGTTCACTGCCGTAGAAGAACGAAGAACGTAAAATGACACAAGTTTTGTTTGTCCCTTGTATGTGGCAAGAAGGCTGCACTGTCCTAACACAGGTATCTGCTGTCCTAAATAACTATTGAGCTGAACATTTGCGGCACGCAACGGAGGTTTGCCCAGTTGTTTGTACGTGTCTTTATTGAGCAATGAAACTGCAGCTCCGGTATCGAGCTGGAATGGTATCACTTTGCCTCCAAAGTCTAAGTCTACAAAAAGTTTATTGTCCTGCTGACGACAAGAGCGTCTTTCACGTGCAATTTGAACTGATACAGGTACAGAAGCACTTGCGACGTTACGGTATTTCCGGCAACGTCAACGCACACTTTGTGTGGGACGAACACAGTCACTGGTAGATAAAGTGGCACTGGACGGGGTGGAAGTAACTACATGAATGTCCATGGGCGAAGGTCCACGAGCCTGATTGTCCTTGGTTGGAGTCCGGCGCGAAGCAAAGGGCCTGGAATTGTTGCGATTGTCTGACCTGAGCTTTTTCTGGCAAACACTTTGAACATGTCCTTTCTTATGACAGTAAAAGCAAACAGCCTGGCGTGATGGGCAATTGTCACGCGAATGTCTAGTTGCACTCCGCGGGCATGATTTTAGAACTGCATCGGCATGCTTACGCGGCACACGTGTTTGCGAGCTAGGCTGCAGCTGCGCTGACGTGCGCGAAGGCCGTTTAGCGTCCCGTGCTGCGCGCCCGGCGGGCCGGTCAATGCGACACACTGCTGGCGAAGTTTCAAATGATTCCTGAGCAAAGTCAAGTGTGTCTTGCCTATCCAATATGTCTATCACTTGTTGAAGGGAGGGATTAACTAGTTTCAAAATCTGTTCCCGGATGCGAACATCAGAAACGTTCTGTGCTATTGCATCACGCACCATAGTATCTGAATACGGAAGTCCACATTCACATGCAAAATCACAATCCCTAGTAAGTCCTGAAACGTCCCCTTTGAACAATTTTACAGGACTGTGCTTAACCTGACGCACAATATTTTTAGCGCAACACAATCTGACTTTCAAAATTCCCTACAAAAGAATGGCCCTGACTAACATTAACCTGTACTTTTCACAAATCACTTACCTCACAAAAATCTTCGCTGCTCAAGCTACTGCAATACAGCGAGCGCCACTACTGCCAGCTAAATAAAAGATTCAAACTATGGAAGGCACTAACTACTGATAGGGATAGTTAGCAAATGAAAGATATTAATAGAGAACAAACAATGTATTTACCTTGATATCATCATATATATAGCAGTTCATGACAAATTACAAAACTCCGCCATCTCTCTCCCCACATCCACCACTGCTGGCGGCTCACCTCCAACTGCCCAATGCTACGCGCTGTTCACAGCCAGCTGCCTAACACTACAATGGCGAGTATTACAACAATGCAAAGCAGCCACAGGCTGCACACAACACAGCCAGTGATTTTCATACAGAGGTGGCGTTACCAATAAAAAAACCTAAACAGCCTACTTACATAGCCCCCATGCTCCCCACAAAAAATTTTACAAATTTTGTTGGGCACTGGCCAATACATATTTGTTAAAATTTTTCATAATCGTAATTACAATAACAAAGAAATCAAATGCACGCACTTATTGATACAATGTTGGTCAAAAGCTAAAATTTTCTCACAGTCCATAAAGACAGTCCTGATTCATCACAGTAAAATTACAGTGTTTTTCTTTTTTTTCAATGTCTGAACAGTGAAAGAGAATGCACACAGAAGTAGTGGATTTCCATGCAGTCTTGAAGAAGTAGTGTCCTTCCAACGGAAAGACAGTGCTGACTCTTGACATGCTGACAGGTAATGGGCCACATCAGAGCAAACCCACAGCGGAGTCAGTCGAAGTTTTGAAGAGTATTGGTGGGTAGGTCATCACAGAGCAGACCCACTGTAGTCCTGGTAGAGATTACGGTATTGGTGGGCCACCAGAGGTGCAGACCCACTGCAGTCCTTGTAGAAATAATGGTACTGGTGAGTCAGCAAAGACGCAGACCCACTGTAGTCCTTGTAGAGATAATGGTACTGGTGAGTCAGCAAAGACGCAGACCCACTGTAGTCCGTGTAGAGACGGCCAGCAGCCATCTGTTGTGTCTGTGCAGGTGCACAATCACCATTGAAGAGTCTTGCGGATAATATAGCAAGTCCATAACCACCACTTGTGCACTCACAAAGTTTTTGGAATTGTCCTTAGAACCAGCAATGCTGTTATCCAGTCCCTTGCTGAATTATTAACACACGTGCAAACACTAACAGTCCCTACTTCTCACATATTGTCCATATAGTTTGACCAACAGAAACGTGTGCAGTGAAATGTAACTTACAAGTTAATAATATGATGAACTGGTGACAAGTACAATTTTATAACATAAGAACACAATAACAAAGGTACAAAACACATCATTCAAGAACATAACAATACAGATAACATTTGTAGTAATAGGGGCTTTACAAAAGAATAGAAATAAACATATACATCAGTGTTACAGGAATTATGAGATAAGTAGATACATAAAAGTTCAGAATAACTTTCGAAACATCAACTTCACACATGAGCATTAAAACAAAATGAATAATGTCTAAACATCTTTACAAAGTAAATAACATATTATTAATGCAAATTATATTTGAGGATAACAGTATTCCTCGTCATTAGTGAATGTAGCTTAGTACCAGAAAAATTCTACAACATAAATCTTATCAGATACACATATAAACACAGGAAGAACATAAATACACAAGGGTACACAAACATATAGTGGAATAATACAAGGAAAGGACAGGGTTTCTTTTACTGCAGTATGTTGCAAACAAAAACTTTCTTTACTTCTCGGAGATCTCCCTTCGTTCCTCATTATTTCCAAAAGTCCTATCTATACCTGCTTTCTGTACTTTACTCGTATAGCTTCTCAATGCATTTTTTCCAATTAATCGCTACTCATTATCTTATAGGCTACCCCCTCTTAAGCTAACTTAAATCTACTGAGCTCAGATGCTAAACTAAGGGACGAGGTAATGCAGCAGCACATAAAACAACAAACGCCAACAGCAATGACAAAAAAGTGCAGATTTGCAAAGGAAGCAGCATTTTAGAAATTAGCGAAGCAATTGCAATATTACAACTAATATAAGGCAATGTGCAGCAAACAATAAAAATAAATCATTAGTAAAACTGGCTTAACAGAATAATACAAAGTCAAATTCAATAACACTATGCCTGGCAAACAGCAGCAACTTATACCTAAACATGACATAGCTCAAGCAGAAAAAATATTACAGTAAAGATAACAATGGAGATAAGGGAAATGTATAATCACATCTTAATGTCTAAGTAATTAAAGTGGTGCACCACAAGAAGTTATTCTACCAAAAAAAATTACCCAGTAGTTGAAAAAAAATTCCGTATGCAATTCCTGTGAAGGGAAATATCTTTTTATGCTCCTTCGCTTTTTTTTTAATAGATCATAAAATTATTTACTGGATCTGTAGGCATAAAATATTTATATTAGTACACCTATTAAATTTTATTTTAACCAATGCTGCAGTGCAGCTAGAAACTAGATATTAAACAAAATGAGTTAATAAATACATAAAGCAAGCCATATGGCATTTCTCTCAACTAGCACGACAATAGCCGTGAAATGTTGCGATGCTTTCTACAAAGGAACGTCAATAGCGAGGATAATGGCCTCAACGTCCCCATTTACGTCCCCTTTTGAACAATTTTACAGGACTGTGCTTAACCTGACGCACAATATTTTTAGCGCAACGCAATCTGACTTTCAAAATTCCCTACAAAAGAATGGCCCTGACTAACATTAACCTGTACTTTTCACAAATCACTTACCTCACAAAAATCTTCGCTGCTCAAGCTACTGCAATACAGCGAGCGCCACTACTGCCAGCTAAATAAAAGATTCAAACTATGGAAGGCACTAACTACTGATAGGGATAGTTAGCAAATGAAAGATATTAATAGAGAACAAACAATGTATTTACCTTGATATCATCATATATATAGCAGTTCATGACAAATTACAAAACTCCGCCATCTCTCTCCCCACATCCACCACTGCTGGCGGCTCACCTCCAACTGCCCAATGCTACGCGCTGTTCACAGCCAGCTGCCTAACACTACAATGGCGAGTATTACAACAATGCAAAGCAGCCACAGGCTGCACACAACACAGCCAGTGATTTTCATACAGAGGTCGCGTTACCAATAAAAAAACCTAAACAGCCTACTTACAGTCCTTGCAATGTTGCAACCCACTCCCTATTAGTCTGACCGGCCGTACGTTTGGTACAAAAGAACGTATACCTTTTTGCAACGACATTAACTGTTTCTTTGAAATAGGCATCTAAAGCAGACAAAATTTCTTCGTAGGACAGAGTTGCTACGTCGCGTCGGGGAAACAATTTCACTATCACACGGTAGGTGGACACACCGACACAAGAAAGCAAAAACGGCTGCCGCTCATTACCTTGAATTCCGTAGGCGGCTAGATGGAAGCCAAACTGTCGAGACCATTCTGGCCAGGTCTCGTCGTCCGCGTGAAACGGACGAAACGGTGGTGCAACTGCGTTTTGTGGCTGCGGTAGCGATGAAGCGGCGGCGGCCGCATCGTTGTGCAGCGCACGTTGACCCTGGACGAGCTGTCCAAGGGCATCCAATAACGCCTGCGTCTGCTGATTCTGCAAGCGATAAAATTCGGACAGTACATCTGGCGAAGCCATGACACAAGTAAGTTAAGCAAAGCAAGAATAAAGAAGACCGTTTTGACGCTCGTCGCCAAAATTGTTGTGTCGGCAGACTTGCCAACACTACGCACACTAATTGAAATAGGCGGCCAAGATGCACGCGCTAACTCACGAAGGATGGAGTGAGGTCTGAAACAGGAGACTTAATGAATGCTATAAAGAAAAGTACATATCTTCTGGACTACTTAACTTTTAATCCTTCCTTTGTATACATCGTTCTTGATGAGACATCTGGAGATTGTGGCGATACAAGTGCGACTCTTTAGATACAAGCTATCTAAGGCTAATGGTGCCTTGCTAGGTCGTAGACATGAACTTAGCTGAAGGCTATTCTACTGTCTCTCGGCAAATAAGAGCAAAGGCTTCGTCCGTATAGTCGCTAGCAACGTCGTCGTACAACTGGGGCGAGTTCTCGTACGTCTCTCGAGACCTGCCGTATGGTGGCGCTCGGTCTGCGATCACACAGTGGCGACACGCGGGTCCGACATGTACTAATGGACCGCGGCCGATTTAAGCTACCACCTAGCAAGTGTGGTGTCTGGCTGTGACACCACATTAAGAACATCTTACAGCTTCAGAATATGTCGAATTCAGGACAGAGAATGAGAAAGGAATTTAGATTAGATTCTATTTCAGCTCAGCATCGATCAAATACCTTCTTCATGGAACTTATACTGACTCTTATTTTGATGTAAATCACATACTAGAAAAAAATAATACGCACGAGGATATAGTGGAATGGGAATAGAACTGAAATCAGCTAGGCAGAGATGACAAATAAAAGCGAATCGTAGATGGACGTTCCCCGACGGGTCGATGGTTCACCTCAAGACACAGGAAATTAACAGTGTTGTGTTTTTTGTGTGAAAAGTGTTTAAATTCATTTCAAAGGAAATTATTCTGTAAATATTTTTTATTCAGTGTTATTCAATGAAATTTTTGTTTAAAAATTGTTGAGGCTTTCGTGGCCACTTGTTGACAAACTGCCTATTGGCTTCTGTCTCGGGTTCTTCGGCCGACGTTCATCTAATGATTTTTCTGACGTTTCGCCAGCACGAGTGGCTGGCATTGTCAAAGCTTCACCCTCCATTGCCGGTGGTGAACTGGAGCCGAACTCGCGGGCGCAGACTATATGTACCTGGCGCGCCAACGTCCGAGGACTTCTCCGCGGTCATTTCCGGTGCGGTTCTCCTCTTGCTACCTGCGACGGTCGTTCGCTGCAGTACGAGAAGCCAGGATCCGTTTACCTTAAGGCTTTCCTCTTTCTTGTTCAAACTGTTCGCGTGTTTTTGTATTTCTACAGCTTCTCTGAACAAGCGCGTGTGATAGTGGTTCTCTACAGCCAGAACTTCCGTGTCGGCGAATTTTATTACGTGGTCGGTCTCATTCAGTGCGTGTTCTGCCACGGCCGATTTCTCCACCTGCCCCGACCTGCAATGTCGCTTATGCTCCTTGATCCTGGTGTTAATGGATCGTCCAGTCATCCCGACATAAACTTTTCCGCATGTGCATGGTATGCGGTATATTCCCGACATTGCAAGTGGGTCTCTTTTCTCCTTCGCCGATCTAAGACACTCTTTGATCTTCCTTGTCGGTTTGAAGATCGTCTTTACGCCATGTTTGCGCAATATATGGCCGATTCTGTCCGTCACTCTGGGAATGTATGGCAGAAAGGCCGTACCCGACATTTCTTTTTCTGGTTCCTTACTTCGCCGAGTGTTTGGCTCAGTTACACTTCTAATATAATTTGTGGAGTACCCACTGCTCCTCAGGACTGTTTCCAGGTGTTGCATTTCTCGTTTGAGGTGTTGCGGCTCACATATTCGTCCTGCCCTCGTTACGAGCGTACTAATCATGCCCCTTTTCTGGCTCGGGTGGTGGTTTGACAGTTTGTGCAGGTATCGGTCCGTGTGTCCCAGGTTTTCGCCGTGTGAGCCGCAACACCTCAAACGAGAAATGCAACACCTGGAAACTTAACATCTGAGGTCATCAGTCAGCTAGACTCAGAATTACTTAAATCTAACTAAGGTGAGGATATATCACACATGCATGCCTGAGGCGCGATTCGAACCTGCGACCGTAGCAGCAGCGCGGTTCCGGACTGAAGCACCTAGAGCTGCTTGGCCACAGCGTCCGGCTGGGGTAAGCATGCCCGCAACTGTGGTCACTTGTGTTTAATCAGCTGGTGTGAGGAAAGACTGTAACACGGCATCGTCCCACTTAGGTTACCTCTAGGAGCTATAACGACTCGCCACCGAACAACTTGCGGAACTGCACAGAGGCTCGGTTGCGGTGAATGTTACGATCGGTGCACTCATCTGCCGAACCGATCGGCAGTGCGACCGAACGACAGGGGCCGCCAGCAGCGGGCCGGGCACTGGCAGAATTCCTTCACAATACAGCTGCCTCAGCGGCTCTAGGTTTGTGCCACCGCTTACAAACGCAGCGGAGGTCGGCGCACTAGGAGACATTGTGACAGTATATTTGCTTCGCTCGTCACCAAGAGGCATCATAGTGTAATGAATTTAAACTAACAGCAATAAAGAGGTTCTTGTGTCTATAAACTGCCTTACTCTAATGCACCTTGTAATGGTTCTTTATTTACGTGACCATTACGGCACTCCAACCCCTGTTCTCGATACCGCGCCGGAGTGACCGCGCGGTTCTAGGCGCTACAGTCTGGAACCGCGCGACCGCTACGGTCGGAGGTTCGAATCCTGCCTCGGGCATGGATGTGTGTGATGTCCTTAGGTTAGTTAGGTTTAAGTAGTTCTAAGTTTTAGGGGACTGATGACCTCAGAAATTAAGTCCCATAGTGCTCAGAGCCGTTTTAACCATTTTTGATCATTAGACGGCTGAACAGTGGAAAACCCTTGTGTAGAGTGAAGAATCACGGTACACAATGTGGCGATCCGATGGCAGGGTGTGGGTACGGCGAAAGCCCGGTGAACGTCATCTGCCAGCGTGTGTAGTGCCAACAGTAAAATTAGAATGCGGTGGTGTTATGTTGTGGTCGTGTTTTTCATGGAGGGGGCTTGCCCCCCCCCCCACCCCCCCCACCCCACCCCCTGTTGTTCTGCGTGGCACTATTACAGCACAGGCCTACATTGATGTGTTAAGATCCTTCTTGCTTCCTACTGTTGAAGAGCAATTCGGGGATGGCGAGTGCCTCTTTCAACACGATCGAGCACCTGTTCATAATGCACGGCATATGGCGGAGTGGTTAAACGACAATAACATCCGCGTAATGGACTGGCCTGCACAGAGCCCTGACCTGAATCCTATGGAACAGCTTTGAGATGTTTTGGTCGCCGACTTCGTGCCAGACTTCACCGACCGACATCGGTGCCTCTCCTCAGTGCAGCACTCCGTGAAGAATGGTCTGCCATTCCCCAAGATTGAACGTATGCCTGCGAGATTGGAAGCTGTCATCAAGGCTAAGGGTGGGCCAACACCATACTGAATTCCAGCATGGAGGGTGCCACGAACTTGTACGTCATTTTCAGCCAGGTGTCCGTATACTTTTGATACGTAAACAGGCAAAATACGGCGCTGCAGTCGGCAACGCCTATATAAAACAACAAGTGTCTGGTGCAGTTGTTATGTCGGTTACTGCTGCTACAATGACAGATTATCCAGATTTAAGTGAGTTTGAATGTGGTGTTATAGTCGGGGCACGAGCGGTGAGACACGGCATCGTAGATGTAGTAGTAAAGTTGGGATTTTGCCGTACAGCCATTTCGTGAGCGTACCGTGAACATCAGGAATCAGGTAAAACATCAAATCTCCGATATCACAGCGGTCGGAAAAAGATCCTGCAAGAATGGAACCAACGACGACTGTAGAGAATCGTTCAACGTGACAGGCGTGCAACCCCTCCGCAAATTACAGCAGATATCAATGCTGATAAGTGTGAGCGTGCGAAGCATTCTACGGAACGTCATCGATATGGGATTTCGGAGCCGAAGGCCCACTCGTGTACCCTCGATGAGTGCTCGACACGAAGTTGTACGCCTCGCCTGGACCCGTCAACACCGACATTGGACTGTTGTTGATTGGAAACATGTTGCGTGGTCGCACGAGTGTCGTTTCAAATTGTATCGAGCAGATGGACATGTACGGGTATGGAGACAACTTCATCAATCCATGGACCCTGCAGGTCATCAGGGGACTGTTCAAACTGGTGGAGGCCCTCTAATGATGTGGGACGTGTGCAGTTGGAGTGATACAGGATTATTGATACATCTAGATACGACTCTGACAGGTAACAGGTATGTAAGCATCCTGTCTGATAAACTGCACCCATTCATGTCCATTGTGATTTCCGAAGGACTTGGCAAATTCCAGCAGGACAATGGGACACCCCAAACGTCTAGAATTGCTAGAGTGCCTCCAGGAACACTCTTCTGAGTTAGAACACTTCCGCTGGCCACCAAGGGCCTATGCGATATTAGGCAGGCGTACCAGTTTTTTGACTCTTCAGTGTATAACTCTAAGATAAAAAGAACGACGCACCTCGAAGGAATTATCCGAACAGGACGAAAATCGGTAGATGTGATCTACATGTGTGGACAGACAAATTATTAGAATTGCAGAAAATCCGAATGATTTCTTCAAGCGAAAGAGCTCCACAAATCGAGGAAGTCCGAAATTTGTTATTGTACCTCTGTTCCCTGTGCAAGCAGTTATTCGGCTTGGCATTGATCGACAGAATTGGTGGACGTTATCCTGAGCAATATCGTTCCAGTTCGGTTCAGTTGGTGAGTTAGACTGTCCAAATCGCTAGATGTTTGCTGGGCCCTGCCCATAGTGTTCCATACATTCTCAATTAGGGACAGATTAGGGCGACCGAAGGTGTGGTTTGCCAAGCACGAAGACAAGTAGCAGACACTCTCGCTGTATGCTTGTGGGCATTATCTTGCTGAAATGTAAGCCGAGGAAGGCCATGCACGAAATGGAACAAAATGGACCATAAAATACGGACGACGTGCCGCTGTGCTGTAAGGATGCCGAGACTGACAAGCAAAGGTGTCCTGCTATGAAATGAAACGGCAGCCCAGAACTTCGCTCCTGGTTGTCGGACCGAATGGCAAACGATAGTGAGGTTGGTATTCCAACGGTGTCCAGGGTGTCTTCAGACAGGTCTTCGCTTATCAACGGTGCTCATTTCGAACAGAAACTTATCACTGGAGACAATTCTACTCCATCCAGTGAGATTCCTAGCACCGATTACCAGCGAAACTTGTCTGCAGACGCGCAGGACAACGATGGAATACATATTTGACTCTCTCCCTCCATATGCCCCGATAACCAGGGGTATTGGTCCGGGGTGACATTTCAGATTGTGAAGCTCTTTCTCTCAGTTTTTCTGAATCTACACTACTGGCCATGAAAATTGCTACACCAAGAATAAATGCATATGATAAACGGGTATTCATTGGACAAATATACTATACTAGAACTGACATGTGATTACGTTTTCACGAAATTTGGGTGCATAGATCGTGAGGAATCAATACCCAGAACAACTACCTCTGGGCGTAATAACGGCATTGATACCCCTGGGCATTGAGTCAAACAGAGCTTGGATGGCTTGTACAGGTACAGCTGCCAATGCAGCTTCAACACGATACCACAGTTCATCAAGAGTAGTGACTGGCTTATTGTGACGAGCCAGTTGCTCGGCCACCAATGACCAGACGTTTTCAATTGGTGAGAGATCTGGAGAATGTGCTGGCCATGGTAGCATCGAACATTTTCTGTATCCAGTAAGGCCCGCACAGGACCTGCAACATGATGTCGTGCATTATGCTGCTGAAATGTAGGGTTTCGCAGGTATCGACTGAAGGGTAGAGCCACGGGTCGTAACACATCTGAAATGTAACGTCCACTGTTCAAAGTGCCGTCAATGCGGACGAGAGGTGACCGAGAAGTGTAACCAATGGTACCCCATACCATCACGCCGGGTGATACGCGAGAATGGCCATGACGAATACATGCTTCCAATGAGCGTTCACCGCGATGTCACCAAACACGGATGCGACCATCAAGATGCTGTAAACAGAACCTGGGTTCATCCGAAAAAACGACGTTTTCCCATTCATGCACCCAGGTTCGTCGTTGACTACACAATCGCAGGTGCTTCTATCTGTGATGCAGCGTCAAGGGTAACCGCAGCCATCGTCTCCGAGCTGATAGTCCATGCTGTTGCAAACGTCGTCGAACTGTTTGAGCAGATGATTGTTGTCTTGCAAACGTCCCCATCTGTTCCCTCAGGGATCGAGACGTGGCTGCACGGTCCGTTACAGCCATGCGGATAAGATGTCTGTCATCTCGACTGCTAGTGATACGAGGCCAGCCGGCCGAAGTGGCCGTGCGGTTAAAGGCGCTGCAGTCTGGAACCGCAAAACCGCTACGGTCGCAGGTTCGAATCCTGCCTCGGGCATGGATGTTTGTGATGTCCTTAGGTTAGTTAGGTTTAACTAGTTCTAAGTTCTAGGGGACTAATGACCTCAGTAGTTGAGTCCCATAGTGCTCAGAGCCATTTGAACCATTTTGATACGAGGCCGTTGAGATCCAGCACGGCGTTCCGTATTACACTCCCAAACCCACCGATTTCACATTCTGCTAACAGTCATTGGATCACGACCATCGCGAGCAACAATGTCGCGATACGATAAACCGCAATCGCGATAGGCTACAATCCGACCTTTATCAAAGGTACGCATTTTTCCTCCTTACACGAGGCATCGCAACAACGTTTCACCTGGCAACGCCTGTCAACTGCTGTTTGTGTATGAGAAATCGGTTGGAAACTTTCCTCATGTCAGCACGTTGTAGGTGTCGCAACGGCGCCAACGTTGTGTGAATACTCTGAAAAGCAACCTATTTGCATATCACAGCATCTTCTCCCTGTCGGTTAAATTTCGCGTCTGTAGCACGTCATCTAGGTGGTGTAACAATTTTAATGGCCAGTAGTGTACTATCATTTGTGTTTCTGTAGATGTACGTCACATTTACTAATTTCCGTCAGATTCGGGTAAATCCTATGTGATGCGTCTTTTGTTTGTCTTATAAAGAACACATTGAGTGCGAGGTCTCAAGTTCAATCTTTAGTAAGGTTCATTTCAATGTTAACAATTACGACAGGATAAATATTAGCTGCTAATTACTCGCCATGTGCATCAGGAGGGCGACAGGAATAGAGATTCCGGGAGGTGTAGAGAGCAAACTTCTACGGAGTATGTGTACTACACTTCATGAACTGGACATCGTTAACATTGAAGAAATGTTCAAAACAAACCTTTTAACATCCACCATGACTAATGAATGACAAATGACGTGCCACACCGATCACAAAGATTCGCACCATCAAGAGCGATGGCGAACTCCTTGGGAGCTACAAACTGTGCAAGACGTTCAGCGAGGTATGCATATAGAATCATACTCATACAACGGGATGACGAGAACTCATGGAATGTGATGGCAAGCCACCTAATATGAAACAGTCTGTCGTGCAGCTTAACGTGAAACTGGGTATCCTTTAAGGTTATAACACTATCACCTGTCACTGTTATACCATAACTTTAAATTAGGAGGCAGATCTTAAAATGGAACTACCTTGTTAAAGCAATTATGGTATAAAGCAACAGAGTAGTGTTACCCTCTGAAAGGAATTTTGTTGTGTTGACCGCGATGTACCAAACGGAGGTGGCTTATCGGCAGTGAAAGTCAGGATTACGTAAATATTTAAACAGTAACAAACAATATTTTACTTATCCACACAGTTCAAACGATAAAGAAAACAGTCGCCATCCTAATTCGGCATGAGAATGATTAACATTCTTGTTCAATAAAATAGGTATGAGTAACGATAACGGACAAACACAACCTATAGCTTGCCACACGAGAGTGCAATGAACTCTGGCACCTGCATATGTTAACGTTAAGGGTAGAGCTGACAGAGTAGAACAAACTATTTCCATAAATATAACAGATAACGATACACACTACTATCTTCAAGGCTTCGTCAAACTGAATGGTCTCAATAATATTACTATCAACATTCACTGTAGAATCATAAAACGGACATAGTTTCAGTATTTCTTTTGCCAATTACTTTTTCTAACTGACATGGAAAAAAATTTAATTTGCAAACTATTTCTCACTGTCCTCTGAATAATAGAAATTACTGTTTTCATAGAAAGCGGTCTTTCTGTTAATTGTTATCTATCATGAGCATAATGGACAAACTGTGGATCCTGTTACACCATTAATATTCACTTTTAATATACAAGAGGAACCCAATATTGTACAGAATTTGACAGGAATGGCAAGAGTAATAATGAGCGTATGGCATTGGTAGCCGGGAGACCCTTCGCGGGGCGGTTCGGTCACCGCTCCACAAGTTCTTTAACGTCACTACGGCGACTTGCGAGTGAATGAGGATGTAATGATGACGAAAGACACACAACACCCAGTCATCTCGTGGCAGAGAATATCCCCGACCCCGCCTGGAATCGAACCCGGGACTCCGTGCGCGGGAAGTGAGAACGCTACCGCAAGACCACGAGCCGCGGGCAATGCCAAGAGTAATTGAAACTTTCTATAATTAAGTAACTTTGAGCATTTGGTTGGTTCAAATGGCTCTGAGCACTATGGGACTTAACATCTATGGTCATCAGTCCTCTAGAACTTAGAACTACTCAAACCTAACTAACCTAAGGACATCACACAACACCCATTCATCACGAGGCAGAGAAAATCCCTGACCCCCCCGGGAATCGAACCCGGGAACCCGGGCGCGGGAAGCAAGAACGCTACCGCACGTCCACGAACTGCGGACTTTGAGCATTTGGACTACTTTCAATGGGGGGTGGGCCTTTATCATGACCACTGTAGTAGAGCAATATAAATACACTCTCATTACACTAGTGAAACAAGCACTTAGCAAGCATGAACATATGACTCTCAACAGTTGCAGTTCTGAACTTTTATTGCAGTGAAACACAAAATTGAGATATTTGTAAGATCCTTTCAACAAACAATATTAATTTTAGCACACTCTATTGCCATATTAATTTTCATATGCTTTCAATAAAGGACACTCGGTAAGCACTTTAGCGTGGAAGGGACCCTAAGTGGATATGTGACTGAGGATAAATTACGGTAGGTACACGAGTTCAGTTGAAATTTACCTTATATTTGAGTACACTATAACATCCTATGAGCTGATCCTTCACTGTACATTATCATACTTCTTCTGTTCCATTACAGTGATTGCGCAATGTGGTGGCGAGTGCATGTTCGTAGGTGGATTAGCAAGTAGAATTGCTGTATTCTGTCATTTCTTGGTGGCGATGATAGATATCAAGTCCAACATAATTCCAGCTAGTCACTGCATCCATCTGAGGCTTTGGTACATTGGAAAACGGCACAAAAACCTCTCACGGCACCAATACAGTACACAACCTTTACATGAGCAGTTGACAGTTTGGTAGCTTGTTCCCGACTGACTCTTAGTTCCACCTTTCTATCCATGGCAAGCACAATTTGCGCGTGCTACGTAGATCCGTTCCCAAGGGGAACCACAACACCTTTTACATATGAAATAACTAAGAACCATAAGTGAAGGTCAGCAGTTTACATAACAGCAACCAAACATATTAAATAAAACAGAACATTTGCACATATTGATATTTCTACAAAAAATTATTCACTCAAATTCCAAATATATACAGTAAGTTTTGTCTCCCTCCAAATGAGACAAAGAATTTAAATGATAGATACACTACATTGCATAGAGTCAAACCATGACATCAAAGTTTTTATAAAAGAAAACTCGAACACTCTTGTGCTATTAATGCAATCAAACAATATTTACAATATCTTAATGATAGAAGGTGGAACAGACAAAACAGAAAAATTTATGTCAGTAGAGCTATGGAGCTCTGGTGTTACAAGGTGTAGCTGCAGACAGTGCGACAATGTGTTGTAAGACATAGAAAGAACAAACATCCAGAGGTTGATTTTTCCACTGTTTCCAAGTGGTATGAACTGCAATGTCACACACATTTCAGGAGGGACCGTTTGATCTAAAAGAGTATGATCTTTATACGCATACCAGTAATGATGTAAAAACAAGTTGTTTCAACCAACTATAGGCGAAATGCAGTGCTCATACCAGAATTTTAGTCCTCTTACGCTCATTTTCCCGTTCTTGGTTGCTGTGACATAATTGTTCCCTACGGCTCTTGCAAGGTCACGCACACGGGAAAGGATCGAAGGGGACAGAACGACTGCAATTTCTCACAGCACAATAAATAACTTTCCAACCAATTTACCATCCAGATTAACAGTCGACATAGTTGTGTAGGTGTGCGTTAAGGCATTGATATAGTTCTCTTTGTACCTCTTATTTCCAGGGTTCCTTTCTTATGCATTTCCTCTTCAAAATCCAAGAGGTAGGAGTTGAAAATAAATTCCTTGCTAAAAGATAGAATAGGTTTGTTTATCTCATCTACAAATTTTCTGACCGATTCCGCAGTTTGCTGTGAATCGTCGTGTTTATGTTTCCTTTCAAATTTGGTTATTTTACGTCTTCAAATTCTGTACCTTTGTTTGAAGTTATGCACCAATCCACTGCTTCCCTTGAAATCACTGTAATCTACGTCGCGCGAAATTTGATGTGCATAATGTAGTAGATCGCTATCACGCACGTCCTTTAAATTGTATCGACCATCCTTGAGACGCGCGAACATCCGTTTTTGGAACAAGTGCACATTATCCTACCTTGAATATCCGTAATTTTTCTTATGCACTACTCGCTCTTATTGCTGTGGACTCATTCGAAATCTGTTGATAATTGTTTTGTTAGTATGCTGCGGATGATGTTTCGTGTACGAAATTATGTTTAGTACCCCCTTCTGGGACAAAGAGTGCCCTTTACTCCTTTTCACTGCTGAGGGGATTTGTGGCTCCTTGTCGGACAAAGATGATGAGCTACATGGCTCGACGCCTTTAAAGCACATATCGTCGTAACTGTAATCCTCATGTACGTTGTCCGCGCAGTCGAGAGCATACGATACCACATATTCCACTGTATCATCTTGTAGAAACGTAAACATTTCATCTACGCTTCTTTTTCCTCCCTGCGAAATTTCACGGGGGCCTTTCTCACGAAATGTCATATTCGACAACTGTTGTATATACAATGCAATGTTTGCTTTGTTTATCGTGCCACTGCTTGCTTTGTATCAACAGCTGATGCAATGTAGTACTCTTGTGAGTTACTCGCCGACTAAGCAGTTCAAATGCACTTCGTAGCCTCATGCTATGCTCACCAGTGGGTTCTTCCAGTCCCGCCTTAAGTTGCCATTAGCAGCAAAATATATTGTGGGTGCGTGGTAGATAATATATGGAGCGTCGAAGGCCGTAACATCATTGGCCTTTTGGGGTCAGCATTCGACTGGTTCATTGTTAGGGAGTACCTTGTTTCTACCACACATCACTTCATGAACTTTCGCAGTGTGGTGGCGGTTAGGCTCGTCAATCGTAGATGAGAAGAAGTCGTTTACAAGGGCGTGCTTAAAATTAATGCCGGCGAATTTTCTACGTGAAAAATTTTAAAGCTTTTTAAATAAAACAAACTTTATTAACATTCTACATCTTTATTCCTTATGTCTACATTTTTATTTCTTAGCGTACTGGCCATGGCTACTAACATATTTCGTAGAGCGGGAGACTTGTTTGTTGATAATTTTCAAAAAATGGTTCAAATGGCTCTGAGCACTATGGGACTCAACTGCTGAGGTCATTAGTCCCCTAGAACTTAGAACTAGTTAAACCTAACTAACTTAAGGACATCACAAACATCCATGCCCGAGGCAGGATTCGAACCTGCGACCGTAGCGGTCTTGCGGTTCCAGACTGCAGCGCCTTTAGCCGCACGGCCACTTCGGCCGGCTGTTGATAATTTTACTACAGAATATTTGATTCTGTTGACAGAACTACAGCTTCACCTCTTCTTGCACCGATTCACTATGAAAGTCAAGTTTTACAAAAAAGATGAAAATCGGATGCCGCCAATTCGGAACTATAAGGAGGTTGAAGGATGACAGTGAGTGCAAGGCATCGGATTGTTGCAGGTGTCGTTGCACTCTTGAGCAGTCTGCCATTGTTATGCTAAAGGAGAGAGTGGCACGTGTGTGGACGATCTCTATGGATTTGAAACTCGCTGTCTCTCACGCACCGGGAAAGTTACGTTACAAACCGCCATATTGGATGCTACAATTCGGAGCTCTCTAGCGGAAAAGAGTTAAAAATATGTGGGCGCGTGAAGAATAAACATGAAGAATGTTAATAACATCTGCTTTATTTAAAAAGCTTTAAGAGTTTTGACATAAGAAAATCGGAGGCATTAGCTTTAGTGTAGCCTCATATCTGGTGTTGACAGAGAAATGAAATGCTTACGCTACTCTTCCAAAGGCTTCTGCTAGTGCTGTCGGTTACTCTGCTAACAAATGGTGACTTTGTAGAATGTGCAGAGATAAAGCAATCATAGCCGTTGTTCATCAGTATTTATTTAAGGATGTCTACCTCTGATCTCAGTTTCTTACGATCACTCAAGCAGAATGGACGTGAAGACGGTGTTCCGAGCTACTTTCTTCTGAGGTAGGTAGTAGTATGAAGAGGAGTCTAGATGCTTGTCTGCATTGGTAAGTTTCCAATAAACTGTGTGACCTAGACTGAGACGTGGCTCTACTGAGTTAGTAGACTGTTCTGTCTGGCGCCACTGGCTCAAGCGTAGTACCGACTATACATCTTGCAGCCCCATTGCCAATATCTATGAGGACGAGTTGGTATCTATGGCTTGTGTCCTTAGAAGGTCATTGCATGCCGAAATATATACAGGGTTTGCTGGCCTGAAAAGGGGAGGCACGAAGTTTGGGGATGGCGGTAGCGTAGTGACAAGAGGTGGTCACAAGATCCGAGCGGCCGAAGCCACGAGATGTACAGGGCGAAGATACCAGAGTACTTCACGGGGGTCAGCGTCGACTACAAGCAGCAGGCCGACATCGTGTCTGTCGGTTGGCAACATTCGTGTCGGACGATCGCTCTTGGCCTGGCTGTAGTCTTCTGCGTGGCTTTCATCGGCACCACTCAGTAACCGCCCCGACACATTTGGATCCATGGAACTGCTTGCTGATAAAGGGGAGTAACATTCTGTAATCCTCGTGGTGATTTGTGTCATTGCCTACCTGCCCTCCTTATTATTTTCTGGTTTGTACCCGACCCTCAGAGTTTTACTCGGTCGGCACGTTGGTCGTAAATATAGGCCGTAGTATTGTACTAAGACACTGGTTGTCGTTAGAAAATTTGTCCCGCTATTATATTGCCTTTCCTTTCTGATTTATATCCGATCATTAAGGCTCTAATGAATCAGCTCCCGGTCGTAAATACAGCCGGAACAATTGTACTAAGGAACAGGTTGTCGTTAAACAAAACAGAGGTGTTTTGGTTAGCTTTAGATGTTAACCGGTTCAATTCTTTGATTATAATTGTATTTCTCAGTCTTTAGTTATAATCTGAACAACCTGTTGTACTGAGCTGTGCGTTGCTGTGTTTGAAAGAACGGGTCATTATTGATGATTTTAGCTGGATTTTGGGATTCCGCCGAGGGAGTTCTCTTGTAATAAGTGTTCACAAGTAATGTTTTAAGACGTTGCTTCAGAGCAGTCTTAATAACTGACAATCAGTTTAACTTTGAAAATATTAACAGCTAACTGTCACCAGGGCTTTAGTCAAAATAAGACTGTCAAAAGGGATGGATTGGGATCCGGTCGCACCTTGGTTGCCAATTGAAATCAAGAGGTTGGTTGCTTTGAAGTAAACCTTATCATTGTCATATTGTTTCCTAACCTGGTTAACCTTTAAGCACAGGTACGCATCTTAACCCCGAACCCCTCGACATACAGCTTTCAAATTAAAAGAACGTCATTCATTTTCAGTAATGGAATCACTCTTGTCAACAGTGGTGCTTATATACTTTTGAAGTGTTGCAGAAGGGCATTTAATAAGAGGAAGTGTGTACAGCGCGGTAGTAAACACCGCTGTTTCACCCGACAACGGTCGGGCTCCAGGTCCGGCCGTCTTGTAATCATTGTCATATTGTTGCTGTTTACATTTATTTTGCAAAAGCCTATTCATCTTAAGATTTTAGGTCAAAAGAATTTGGCAGATTTGTTTATTTTGTAAAAAAAATGTATGGTTATATATGATTAAATAAACAGGTTCTGTGAAAAGAAAGTTATATTGGTGGATCCTCCCTTCCACGTTTTTCTTAATTCCAGTAAGTACCCATTTCTCATAGAGTATTATAGGGTTTCCTGTAGATCAACACATCTAAATTACACATCTAAGAATGGGAGGCCAACCTCACTCCCCATCTCCATGGGGAAGCAGATTTCCGGATCAATTTTATTGAGAAAATCGTGAAATTTTCGGAGTTATTCCTTATTGTGTAGCCATACAACAAAGGTGTCATCCACATAGCGGAACAAGCAAGACAGCTTTAGAGTCACGTTCATTATTGAATTTTGATCGAAATGCTCCATGAAATGTCATTAAAATAGCATCGTACATTTAGAAAATAATCGACTGCATCGTAATCTGACCAGGTACTATTTGCTATTGTTAGTGAAAAAAAATTTTACGTCGAAGCTCATCAATATTTCAGATGCGACTAATTTTATTGTGGGTAACACACTACCTGACAAGAAACCGAGGCACCATAAGGGGAGGACGAAACGGATTGTCATGGTGCGAGATGTTATTTCAGTATTGCAGACTGGCAGTATGAGCACAGTTACTACTATGATATTACACTCTTCAGATCTGACTGCTTGCTCTGATTCCGTTGGGGAGGGTGTCACAAATCTGTTGTATTCTCCTCCCAGGCCGTTGACCCACAGTCGTGTAAGGCGGAGGAACACGGCAGAGGTTTTTATTCTGCGCTGTCAGTGACGGACGTATTTTGAAACGCCGAGCAAGCTGAGTGGTTCATCAGCACGGCAAGGCTCATTTCTGTCGTCCACTGTTTGTCGTTCGCCGCCAAGAAATAGACAACCCTCCACTGACACAGTCATAATCGGTAAAAGTCCGCACTTGTGACATGACCAATACTATGCCTGCCGCGGAATCTGCTGCCACGTCATGATCCAAAGCAGGACAGGACTGCCACCCTGCTCTGTGTTGCCAGAGTTCGCCAGCAACGCCGACTAAGCACGCTGTGTCCCGCCTGTATGACTGCAGGTCCATCCGCGACACCTCTGCCATACAGATGTTCGAATAGCTTGGGACAACGCCAGGCCATACCTGAGACACGGGCGCCCAAAATTAATTGTTCAGTAATGGAAAATTTTTAACTTCAGATTCATGTTTCCTTCCAGCTGCTTCCAACCGGCTGTACTGTGAAGTCCAAAGTGGGAAGCCTTGGAGACTGGCGGTTTGGCAGAGTAAAAAGAAAGCCCCCCCCCCCCCCCCCCCCAATCTTGTGACAGAAGGAGATGGAGAGCAGTGACATACGTATGCAGAATTTAAACTTTGATTTTAACTCCTCGGATTGTCTACATTCTTGGCTTCACCTGCCCCTACTTTTCCCATAATGTCAGGGCTAGACACTACTGAGAAGTTTGCTAAACGACCGAGGGCTGACTCCTGAACTCCTGCAACGTGCACCCATTGCAAGCTAGCAGGACGTTTTGCTATGTGCACTAAGTTGCACAACACTGTGTTTGTGTACGCCACTGAAAAAGGCATTAGGTTCTAATGGCTGTGAGCACTATGAGACTTAACATCTGCGGTCATCAGTCCCCTAGAACTTAGAACTACTTAAACCTAACTAACCTAAGGTCATCACACACATCCACGCCCGAGGCAGGATTCGAACCAGCGACAGTAGCGGTCGCGTGGTTTTAGACTGAAGCGCCTAGAACCGCTCTGCCACAACGGGCGGCTGTACAAAGCGGAGTCTAGATGATTGTCTGTGTTGATAAGTTTCCAATAAACTGTGTGACATAGTGTGAGCCGCGGCGCCACTGAGTTAGTAGACTGTTCTGTGTGGCGCCACTGGCTCAAAGATAGTATCGACTATCCCTCTTGCGGCCCCATTGCCAATATCTGTGAGGAAGATTTGGTATCTGTGGTTGTGTCATACGAAGGTCGTTGCATGCCGATATACACTCCTGGAAACGGAAAAAAGAACACATTGACACCGGTGTGTCAGACCCACCATACTTGCTCCGGACACTGCGAGAGGGCTGTACAAGCAATGATCACACGCACGGCACAGCGGACACACCAGGAACCGCGGTGTTGGCCGTCGAATGGCGCTAGCTGCGCAGCATTTGTGCACCGCCGCCGTCAGTTTCAGCCAGTTTGCCGTGGCATACGGAGCTCCATCGCAGTCTTTAACACTGGTAGCATGCCGCGACAGCGTGGACGTGAGCCGTATGTGCAGTTGACGGACTTTGAGCGAGGGCGTATAGTGGGCATGCGAGAGGCCGGGTGGACGTACCGCCGAATTGCTCAACACGTGGGGCGTGAGGTCTCCACAGTACATCGATGTTGTCGCCAGTGGTCGGCGGAAGGTGCACGTGCCCGTCGACCTGGGACCGGACCGCAGCGACGCACGGATGCACGCCAAGACCGTAGGATCCTACGCAGTGCCGTAGGGCACCGCACCGCCACTTCCCAGCAAATTAGGGACACTGTTGCTCCAGGGGTATCGGCGAGGACCATTCGCAATCGTCTCCATGAAGCTGGGATACGGTCCCGCACACCGTTAGGCCGTCTTCCGCTCACGCCCCAACATCGTGCAGCCCGCCTCCAGTGGTGTCGCGACAGGCGTGAATGGAGGGACGAATGGAGACGTGTCGTCTTCAGCGATGAGAGTCGCTTCTGCCTTGGTGCCAATGATGGTCGTATGCGTGTTTGGCGCCGTGCAGGTGAGCGCCACAATCAGGACTCCATACGACCGAGGCACACAGGGCCAACACCCGGCATCATGGTGTGGGGAGCGACCTCCTACACTGGCCGTACACCACTGGTGATCGTCGAGGGGACACTGAATAGTGCACGGTACATCCAAACCGTCATCGAACCCATCGTTCTACCATTCCTAGACCGGCAAGGGAACTTGCTGTTCCAACAGGACAATGCACGTCCGCATGTATCCCGTGCCACCCAACGTGCTCTAGAAGGTGTAAGTCAACTACCCTGGCCAGCAAGATCTCCGGATCTGTCCCCCATTGAGCATGTTTGGGACTGGATGAAGCGTCGTCTCACGCGGTCTGCACGTCCGGCACGAACGCTGGTCCAACTGAGGCGCCAGGTGGAAATGGCATGGCAAGCCGTTCCACAGGACTACATCCAGCATCTCTACGATCGTCTCCATGGGAGAATAGCAGCCTGCATTGCTGCGAAAGGTGGATATACACTGTACTAGTGCCGACATTGTGCATGCTCTGTTGCCTGTGTCTATGTGCCTGTGGTTCTGTCAGTGTGATCATGTGATGTATCTGACCCCAGGAATGTGTCAATAAAGTTTCCCCTTCCTGGGACAATGAATTCACGGTGTTCTTATTTCAATTTCCAGGAGTGTATAAACGGCGTTCGCTGGCCGGAGAGAGGAGGCACGAAGTTTTGGGATTGGCGGTAGCGTCGTGACAAGTGGTGGTCAGAGGTCCAAGCGGCCGAAGTCACGAGCTGCGCAAGGAGGGCGTGCGCAGAGCGAATATACCGGACAACTTCATGGGGGTCAGCGTCGATTATAAGCAGCAGGCCGACATCCTGTCTGTTGGTTGGCAACATTCAGTCCCCTAGACTTAGAACTACTTAAACCTAACTAACGTAAGGACATCACACACATCCATGTCCGATGCAGGATTCGAACCTGCGATCGTAGCAGCAGTGCGGTTCCTGACTGAAGCGCCTAGAACCGCTCGGCCACAGAGGTCGGCAAGGCATTAGGCCAGCCAGTGCCGGGAGGTACGGAAACAATGATTTCTCTGAAAGTTTAGATATATGACACGATAGCCGCAATGGTTGTTTTGCAAATAAGATTTTTTTAAAAGTATAGAGCATACTTGAATAATTTATGAAGTACCGTCTGAAGATCGCAGTGCTATAAGAAAGTCGGTAACTGACATCGATGCCAAACAAGTTAGCGATGTCTCGCCACAATCCGCACCCTTCAGTGGAAGGCAATGGCGAAGCCGCATCCTTACTCCCATCTCCAAAGATCCACCGCTCGCGGGCCAATATAGAGCCTAGCAGTGGCACACAAAATAAAACAAAACAATAATTAGTGTGCTTGCAAGAAGGCAGACCCAACCTTAATTCAGTATTATGTGATTTTGAACTTCGTATGTCAAAACAAGAGTTTAAAATGTGCATCATGTAATTCGGTGCATTCCTGTGGCTAGGAATTGCAAAAAGTTAAGTAAATGTTATCTTTTTTGTAGGAAAGTGACCTTATATTTGATATGTTGTAGTTATTGTCAGTCATCTCCCAGAGCAAAGAAACAACACTCAGCCGTAACTGGTCGATAGTAGTTCCAACAAGTCATAACAGTTTAAAGGTTAGGTGATAGATTAAAATAACTTTGAGATGAGGCTTCTCTTTCGTGGAACGTGTACTTTGTCAATGCGAATAGTAGAAACTTGACCGTGACTGATTCAGTTGCATACACGAATATCTTGTAGTACGATATTTTGAATATTTAGTGAAGTGTGTATTAGGATATAGGCAACAATTTGAGAATACTGGAACACTACTTTGCTCTCGGTTTTAAAGAAGTCGTAACGGTTGGTAGATGGAAACGTAGATAGTACAGCTCTGACAAACTAGAATATGGCCTAACTATCGCAATAGCATCCGACTGTTACGATTTCCTGTCTTCGAACCATGCGACGCTGACTAAAAGCAGGAAGTCACTGAGGTATCACGCGGATGTGAGACGAGTCGTTGACCCTGACAACATCAATTAAACCACGTCATGTTCCTCGAGAAATAGTGTGCATGATAGCAGAAAATTCCCTCACGTTACTTTCCTTTGCTTGGTTTTAAGTCAGCGTACGCATGGTTCAAGATAGGAAATCGGTAGATCAGTCCGAGCCTATTGCAATATTAGAATATTCTAGTGTGTAGTCAGAGCTGTACGATCTTTCCGTTCAGTCGACCAACCATTGGACTAGTCTCTTGGGGGGGGGGGGGAAGGTAACTGAGAGCTAGAGGTATTAATGCTATATATGAAATGAGGATTTCTTATGAGGTTGTGATTATGATTTAGGGTATGATTATGCTAAATCGTAGGAGATAATGAAGTATCGTGTGCGCTATTGAAGTGTCGTGGGGATGAAGCGCATGTTACAGATATTTTTTGCTGAAGGTGTAACTGGTAGCGTTCATAGTATGTTTTGTGGTGTTCCTCAATGTCAATATGTCTGAGAACGTGACAATACCAATGCTACCGCTGGCTCATTTCGTTTTTAGAAAGTTTACCTTATTTGTGAGGTTGCAGTGATACGAAAAATGTGTAGATTAACGAAATGAATTCACACGGTTAAGAGGTACCTGGTTTTGATCTTGGGCGACAGAGAACTCGTGATAGTGGTTGCACATGTTAACACATGGCATGGCCTAACGATATACATGAGAATTTATAAGCAGGTTCATCGTATTATGTCTATTAAGTGCATGATGCGTGTTCACATTTGAGAATGTGAGATTCGAATTTTACAAGTTATGTAGAGGCTAATAACTTCTTTTGTGGCTGTAATAAAGGGCTTGCTAACAATGAAATGTATTTATGGAGAGACTTTGAGTCGTTAATTACACAGAACTCAAGGACGAAAGGTAGTAGGGTTAGCGTGGAAATATTGAGTGGAAAGACCAGCGATTTTATACTGATAGGATTTGCAAAGACTGGTGACGCTACGATGACAAGATGACTTTCTCATCCCACCACCTTCCAATGAAGTGGAACGACTTTGCTGCTTACCTGTCTAAACACTAAGAGCTGAAGAGAAATAGTACAAACAGGATACAGAGACAGTATTTCTGAGTCAGTGAAGGATTTACAGTGAAGGTTATTTTAGAGTGTTTGCTGTGAACTCAAGGCGCAGAATGAGAAGCGCAATTGCAGTTATATTAGTTGTTCTATTTTCAGTCATTTCACAAGCAGTAATATAGTGGGCTGGATTTTTCCTAGGCGGAGGGATACATAACGGCATAAACCACTACCAGTCTCGAGCGCCATATTCATCCACTGACCATTGTAGCCAACGACATGCTGAGACAGAAGAAGCATCCACTTTCATGCTATTCTCTCTCACATGACAACACCTGTACCTAAGAAATTTATCAGCTTTTGGGACGCTTCTGTCCTAGCCACAGGGTTCATCAGCATAGAGGAACACTGCAAAGGTGTGTCTTCGAGTACACAGCGCCAGACAGTTGCTTTTAAACTTCAGCTAAAATAAAATATACAATGTGAGCCAGAACTTTATGCCCTAAATTACAGAGATGGTATACGAAACGGAACGAAAAAGAAAATCTTTTGCGAAGGATTCAAAGACCTTTTTAAATATAGTCTCAGTATAGAAACAAACCGAAATGGGAACTGTGTTAAGGTATTTTTTAAACTGGTAATTGCAGTCTTAAACGCAGTATAACGGTGTTTAGTCGTGAAGTTTTCGTTGACAGGCCGAAAAAATAAAGTCAAGTTATTACCTTTGTTCGTTTGTTTGCTTACAAGTGTATGTCTGGACTTCTGGTACACACCCAAAATGGCCCAACCAACTGATGAACTGGAGTACTGCGCGGTAATTAGTTTTACGCGTTTGAAAGGGAACTGACCTGCAACGATACATGCTGTATTGATGGAAGAGTTCGGCAGACATGTACAGTGAATGAGGACGTGGTTAGGTGGCGCAAACACTTCCACTGCGTTGAAACAAGTATGAATGTTATCGAAGTGACTGACCATTTCTCTATGAACAACCGGGAATGGCAAGAGGAATGGAGCCCATAGTGTTCAAAGACCGGCAGATCACAGTCCCAGTAGTAATGCAAAAAGTGAAGTCAGTCATGGATCAGTTTTCAAAGTTTTGCTCTACTTCTGGACCATCGCAAAGGCCTCCACAATTTGGTTTCTAAGAGTGTTCACACCTGTTCAATAAACCCGCAGACCGGAGCAACAGCAGGAATGTTGCAGCAGACTTCAGCTGACTTGCAGCTCATAACCATATGACTTCTTTAGCCATCTAATCACCCGATATACAAGACCATTTCAAGCAGTGCAAACATGGCGACTGACCACCACCACCACCGAAAAAACGTTTTTGGACTGCCTTTCTGTTATCTTGTCAGGTTATGCTTGTATCGACTACCGAAATCTTATAAAAACATAACAGGAGGCTGTAAAGACGAAGTTCGGCAGGACGACCTCCAAGGGGATGTTTTAGCTCCACGACATTGTCTCAGTTCAACCTGGATATGACACAGTCATATATGCTGTTCTTATGAGCTATCAATTTTCCCTGTTCCCTCGCATTTTCCTGACTTGGCACCTAGCGACTTCGTACACTTTCCTCGAAGAAATCGTTGCTTGGTAGGCATTTCCAGAACGATGACGTGAATTTCGAGATGTAAAGCTTCTTGAACAGCCAAAATGTAGAATTCCTTCCTTCTTTTTTGGACTAGTTTGATGCAACCCTCCACGAATTCCTCGGCTGTGGCAAACTCTTGCCGCGCGGGATTAGCCGAGCGGTCTATGGCGCTGCAGTCATGGACTGTGCGGCTGGTCCCGGCGGAGGTTCGAGTCCTCCCTCGGGAATGGGTGTGTGTGTTTGTCCTTAGGATACTTTAGGTTAAGTAGTGTGTAAGATTAGGGACTGATGACCTTAGCAGTTAAGTCCCATAAGACTTCACACACATTTGAACATTTTCGCAAGCTCTTCATTTCAGAGTAGCACTTGCAGTCTACGTCCTCGATTGTTTGCTGGATGTATTACATTCTCTGCCTTGCTCCACAGTCTCTACCCTTAACAGCTCCCTCTGGTGCCATGGAAGTAATTCCCTGATGTGGTAACAGATGTCCTACCATCCTGTTCCTTCTCGTTGTCATTATTTTCCAGATATTCCTTTCCTCGCCGACTCTCTGGAGAAGCTCTTCATTGCTTAACTTACCACTCCAGCTAATTTCGAACATTCTTATGTAGATTTCTACAACCTTGATTCTCCACCAAGTAATCCACCGTTGACAAATATGTATCGCATTTGAGATTGAACATGTATCAAACAGCTAACACCATCACCAAGTTTCATGTAGCAACCTAATTTTTTCGCGGTGATAATTACAATTCTATGGCTACCCTCGTAAACATCGTCATGTTAATGAGTAAAAACCTAATGCGTCGAAAACATAGCTAATCAGTGCACCTAGTGCTTCTGACAGACATGTATGTGTGCTTGGTAACATACAAGGGAGACCAACCTTGAAACGCGTATGTACTCGGTAGCAGCGATGGCGAGGCATTGTAAAATCTTTGACCAGAGAGTGCGCTTGACCGCGCGAGAGTGCAGTTCAGTCGCGAGTTAGCGGTTGGAGAGCTGCAGCGCGAGAGTGCAGTTGCGGTCGAGTCGCAGTAGAGTTCAGTAGCATGTAGGGAATCGGCTGTTGTGTGAGGAGTCGGCGGGCGTCGACATGGCACTCTGGTCAAGATTCAGGACAAGGTATATATTTTAAATAAGGTAATGAAGCAGCATTGCGCACATTTGATAATGTAATGTAAATTAATTGTAACTAATTTGTTCAAGAATCGCCCGAATAATAATTTTTGTTTTCAAACCAAGCACTTTAACAAAACAAACATTTTATTGAAAGAATATTTGCCTTCCATTTCCTTTAAAGAAAAATTTACTCAAGTTCAAACAATGTTTTCGATGCATTTCCTCCAAGCTATCGCGAAAAATAAGAGCAGATCCAGTTTTACTGAGGTAAGAATTTGAGTTTAATCAGGGCCTTAAGATCGACATTTCGGTCTATTTGCATTTTTATTGTGACTGAGATTTCATTATCATTGAATTGACTTTCATTTTGTGGGGAGCTTACACTCGGGTCAGATTGCTATTATATTTTTCATTTAATTGTCATTGTCAATAAATTATTTTATTTGCTGGGAGGTTACACTAGGTTCTATTCTCGTTAACATTTAATTTTTTGTCTTTCAAATTTCTCTAGGGAGCTTACACCTGGCTCCATTTCTATTAAATATTGTCTTTGAAAATTTTTGTGGGGAGGTTACACTTGGCGACACCCGGTCCAGGATCGTATTTCGTAGAAAATCTTCTGAAACGTAGCCGGATATCTGCTCTTATTTGCTTAAATATAATTAGCATTTGGCGCAACGCTTTTACTAATTTGTGAATTTCTTTCCTCAGATCATCGGCAATTCTTTGCCCTGTTGTATTTGTGTTTATTGCTTTTGCATTGTGCTTATTTCTTTTGTGAATAATTGTGACTATAGCAAAATGCCGCGAAAGATTGTGACTAGTGTATCGCGAGGCATTATGAACGAAATTACCGACTTAAACAACGTGACTGATAGTAATTGTGACACGCAGTGTAATGATGACAATCCTGCGTTCACCGACAATCAGGGCGTTCCAACCTCTAATGATGATTATTCTCTTACTGATGAACAAACGAACTCAATTGTCTCCTCTGTTAATTTGACGACAATTGATGACGGGGGGCGTTCTGTTGGAATGAGCGCTGCCCAGCTTAATACACTCGGTTTGGAAAATTCAAATAATGTACAGACAAATTTTCCTAATGAAAATGGACAGTGTACTGAAAGTACGACGGACTTATTTAATTCCGAAATAGTGACTGACAATGAACATTCGAGTGGCAAACAATTTTGTAAATTACAGAATGACCAAATGGTCACACAAAACGCGACAACTGCAGATACACCATCAAACAGTACAGAGAATAGAGTAGGTAATGTTACCCTGGCACAAATTATGGCAATATTGCTACAACAGGATAAAGAACAGAGTGAAAAATTAGATAACAATTCCAAACTATTTAAAGAAGATCTCAAACAACTTAGGGAAGATTTCAAACGACAGAATGAAAAACTAGACAATAATGATGAAAATCTCAAACAACTTAGTGAACAGGTCAGACAACAGAGTGAAGATTTCAGACAACTTAGAGAGCAGAACAAACAGTTTAATGAAAAATTAGACAACAATTCCAAACAGTTAAATGAAAAATTAGACAACAATTCTAGGCAGCTTAGCGAACAAATTAGAGCCGTTGCCGCGCAGTGTCATGACACTAAGGAACAGTTACGCGAGGAAATTGAGGCTTGTTCAAAGAAAAGTAGCGAAGAAATTAGATCTGTTGCGCAAGAATTAAGGGATATGCAAACAGCTGCAACAGAAACACTTAGAGAGGAAATTAGCGGAGTCGCTAAACAATGCTCTGAAAAAGCTACACAATTACGCGACGAGTTTAAAGCAATGACAGCAGAACTTTCGCGGACAATGGATGCTAAGATAGACGCGAAATTCGGCCAACAGAACTCTCAAATTGACGAACGTTTTAATCTTCACATACAAAATAGTGATACGCGTTTCCGCAAATTTCAATCACTGCACAGAGACAAGAAGACAAACGTAAAATGTTTGCGAAAGCAAAAACATACGTAGACAACAATATTGCTACAGTGTCCGACAAAATTAATACCATCGAACAGTTAAACGCGGAATTACGTGATGAAATTTCTGATCTTAAATCAAAAACAGATACACACACAGCAAATATTCAGACAGTGACCGACAGATTCGAACAATTACAAATAACACAGGATTCCGATGTCGTCAAAGCTGACGTTAAAAAATTGAACGAAACTACACGTAAATTGCAAAAACAGATTAATGCCACTGACACTAAAAACGATGATCAGGTTAAAATACTGACTGAAAAATGTGATGAATTGGCCAGTCGTATTGACGTTATCGAAAGTACTAATGACAATAAATTAGACGATACTTCACCGGTTTCATTTAACCAAACACCTGAATTTCAAAATTTACAGCAGACGATTAATGAGATCGATTCGTTTAATAACAGCTTACGTAGAAAATTGTCAAATTTACAACAAGAAGTAACAGAGATAAAAAATATTTCAGTTAATAACACATCACAGCAGACGCCACTTTTCGAACATTTGCCAGACTCACGCAGTGCGTATAATTTAGGTAATCAACAGAGAGTATACGACTTAGATTCTGAACAGACGCATACAAATAGATTTCCTTACAATCCTGATCCTGTTCCATCATACAGAGATGATAATTTTGATTACAAACATTTTCTGTCAGTGAGAAAATTTAAATTGTTTAAAAATGATAGAACACAGATTCATCCGCTAGATTGGATTCAACAATTTAGCTTTGCTTTTCCACCGACTTGGCCCGTTACGCATAAACTTGAATTTATTTGCAGTTTTCTGGAAGGCGAACCGGCAACTCGTATGAGACCGATCGCAAGACAATGTTACTCGGTAGAAGAGTTTCAGAATGCTTTTCTGTCAGCGTATTGGTCGAAGACGACACAGCGCGGAATTAAAGTTCAGTTAATTAGTTTACCAAATTATGAGAACACCAATTTTCCCAGTGTGGCGCAATTTTTTGACCATATGGTCCAACAAAACCAGTATTTAAGTGAACCTTATAGTGAATCTGCACTCATTCAATTATGTATCTCTAAATTACCACGATCATTAAGAGTGTCACTTCTAACGGGTCAGCAAAAAGAAAACATTTCGGCATTCAGAGATCTGTTGCAGCTTTTGGAAGTACAGCAATCTGATTATTCCTTTGTAAAAAAAAAATTTTTTCACATAATAATCAAGGTCAACAAACTTACAGTAATTATGATCAACCACGTAATTTCAATAGTAATAGTAACAGACGCTTTAGGAACGACAACTATCAGAACTTTAATAACAGACAAAATTCTAATTATTGGTATCGTCAAAATTATGAGCAACAGGAAGCAAATTTTGGTAACAATAGACGTTTTCCACCACAACAGCATGAAAGTCATCCGGTTAGCATATGTAACCAACAATGTAATGCACAAGGTCAACCTAGCTTTAATGTTTCGCCGCGTGCACGTATAGTCCCAGATCCAACAAATAGTAACGCACGGCAGCAAAGGAACAACTACGTACAGAAAACACACTATTTCAATCCCTATCGCAATGCACCGTATAGGAATGACTATCACGACAGACGTAAAAATAATGAGGACAATTTTCAGCGTACATCTAACAACAGTCGGTCTTACCAGCAACAAAATGATCAGCAACAACATATTCTTGTGAATGAACCCGACAGTAGGTATCATCCAGAGCGTAACACGACTGGAAGAAATAGTAGAACAGTTCAAATAGTCGAAATGCCACAGAATCGTCCTGACAATAATAATACGCCAGATAGAATTTGACTAGATACTGTACAGGTCGCATCTTCCAGTAACACAAGCACTACCTTTGACACGCAAAATGTTGTTCACGAAAATGTTATTACTTTTGACGATATCAGAGACACTCTTTTACAGGAAAGACCAGTTGTTCAGAAAACCTTTTCACATCCTGTCATCGAAATTAAAATTGGTTCATCGAAATTTTCAGCAGTAATCGATTCCGGATCACTTATGTCAGTTATAAATGAGGAAACTTTTAACGATTGTAACAAAGAGAATACATATCCTACATTACCTTTAGGCAAAACGAAAGTAAAAGGAGCAGTATCGAGTAAAGGAGTAGACGTTAAATTACAGACGCATTTATCATTTTGTATTGCAGGCCACACATTTCACTCAAATTTTTGGATTGTTCCTTTATTGACAACAGACGTTATTTTAGGTACTAATTTTCTCGTACAACACGACGCAGTGGTTGATTTTCAAAATTCCTATTTAATGTTGAAGGACGAAAATGTGCAATTGGCTTTAGAGTTTCAGCATTCTTTATCTGCGGAAGAACAAACAATTAATCGTACAGAGGTCATTTCCGTATCACGTAACATAGACTGTAGTTCCACATTGTTCACAGATACGTACGTACATAATTATAATATTCCTGACGAAGCTGACTACGACGTAATGCAGATGATTTCTGATAAAGTTAAACAAAGCAGTGCAAATACAGACGACGAACGAACGCAATTACACAAAATTCTTTTACAGCAAGCTCCAGTTTTCGACAATGTTCCTGGTACTATGTCCGGTTTTATGTATGAATTTCAAGTCAAACAGCACGACACATTTAAAGCCAAGCATTATCCTATTCCATATATTCATAGAGAACAAGTTAAAAAAGAATTGCAGGATATGCTCGACCAAGGAATTATAGAACCAGCAGTTAGTCCGTACATAAACCCGCTACATATTGTTAAGAAAAAAGATGGCTCACTTCGCCATGTACTTGATTCACGTCACATTAATGACATTATTATTAATGAAACAGATCGACTACAGACTTTAGAGGAACTGCTACAGAAATTTCATGGTACGGCTATTTATTCTACATTAGATTTGAAATCGGGATTTTGGCAAATTCAACTTCATCCGAATTGCAGAAAATATAGAGCTTTTCTCTGTTTTGGTAACTGTTATCAATTTTGCAAATTACCATTCGGCTTAACTATTTCTTCTGCAGCTTTTATTCGCGGTTTGAACACAATACTTCCGACAGAACTTAAGGACAGAATTACGACGTACGTAGACGACATTCTTATCGCAGAAGCTAACTGGTCTGAACACAATATGATTCTTGGACGACTGTTACAAACTTTTCGTGCACAAGGACTTACAGTTAATCTTAGTAAATCGCACTTTGGCAAAACTTCTATAAAATTTCTTGGACACGTAATTTCAGCAGAAGGCATTGCGCCTGATCCGGAAAAACTTCAAGCTCTACGTGATATTACTGTTCCTACGACAAAGAAACAATTACGCAGTTTTTTGGGCTTAATTAACTTTTTTCGCAAATTTATTCATCACTCTGCTTTAGACACACCTAGATTATGCCAATTAACAGGTAAAAACACTATTTGGTCATGGGATAAGCAAGTACATTCTGAATTTGTGAACCTGAAACATGCTTTGTTGAATGCTCCACTTTTATCGCACCCAGATCTTACCAGAAATTTTTCCATTGCCACCGACAGTTCCAACACCGCTTTAGGCGTACATATTTTTCAGGAAATTGAAGAAGATGGCTCAACACTAATTAAAAACATCGCATTTGCAAGCCGCATTTTGTCACCTGCTGAACGAAATTATTCCGTTACAGAACTGGAAACGTTATGTGTTGTTTGGGCATTTATGAGATTTCGGCACTTTCTTTATGGCAGACATACCACCGTTTACACAGACCACAGAGCGATACAATTTTTACTTTCAGCTAAATTCACACACGATAGATTAAGCAGATGGAAACTTTATTTACAAGAATTTACTTTTACAATAGTTCACATTCCTGGCACACAATATGTTGTAGCAGACGCACTATCTCGTTCTCTCAGCAACAATCAGCAAGACGTAGCAACCAACTTCTGCAAAGCAAATTTCAGCGTTATATACATTCAGCAAGTTGCATTTGAAAATTTTATTTCATCGTCATTACAGGACATAGCACAAGAGCAAAGTAAAGACAATGTGTGGAAGGAAATTTAACACCTTTGGCAAGATAAGAATAATGTTACGATTAGAAACCACTACACTGTACGCAATGAAATTCTGTTTCGCCGCTCTCATCCTGACAGCAACAATTCGTTATTATGCATTCCTGACGAACTGGTTAATAAATTAATATGGTATACTCATTTAAGTTACGCACATTACGGAGGCAGAAAATGTTTTCTTATACTGAGACAGAACTGTTATTTTACCAACATGGAAAAACGTATACGACGAGTTTTAGCGTCATGTAAAATTTGCCAGAAAGCTAAGTCAGACACCACTTCACACATTCCTCCATTATATCCCATTGTACCCGTTAAATTAAGACATATGGCCGCAGTAGACATTTTTGGTCAAATTCCGAGAACTAACAGAGGTTTTTGCTACATTTTTGTCGCTGTTGAACTCACTTCAAAATTTGTTACTTTCACTCCGTTACGCAAAGCTACTGCTAAAACTGTTTCGAAAGCATTTGTAAAACATTTTCTATTTCATGTAAGGCATGTGATGAGAGTAATTTCCGATAATGGATCACAATTTCGTTCTGCTATATGGACACGCATGTTACGAGCTAGAAACATTTCTCCGATCTATATATCCAAGTACCATGCTTCTTCGAACCCTTGTGAACGATTAATGAAAGAAAGTGGTAAACTGTGTAGAATATACTGCCACAAAAGACATATTGATTGGGACACACACATATTCTCATTCCAAGATGTAATTAATTCCATTCCAAATGAATCCACTATGCTATCTCCGTCTGTTATACTGAAAAACGTTGAACCACCAAACAAAATTAAAGAATTAGTAAACTTTCCTACATCTCGTCGATTACGACACCACGAAATAATTGACATTGCGCTGAACAACATCAAACGTGCCGCAGAGCGCCGGAGGAGACAGCAAAAACAGGTTTGTACGCGCCGAGACTTTCACATTGGACAGAAGATATTAGTACGAACACACTATTTATCCAGCAAAATAAAAGGTAAGTGCAGTAAATTTGAACTTCTATACGCAGGTCCATATCGGATTCGCAGCATTCCTCACCCCAATGTTGTACACGTCGAAACTCTGAGAACCAGAAAATCGAAAGGAAACCACCACTTATCCAACATGAAACCCTTTATTGAGTGAACATACTTTACGATTTATCACACTGTAATGCTATTTACTAATTTTTATGATCATTTCTGCAATTATATTCACGTGACTAATAATTGATGACTATCGTATTTTTTCTTGGCAAGTGCCCGGCAAGGTAAGGTTAGCAGGTCGCTCTTCCTGCTGTTACACATCAGACCGTGCATATTTTCCAGATGAACTTACGTATTTTATGAATAATTATGCAATTCTATGTAGTGACGTATTACTTTTATCAAATTCTCTCCCCATTAAAGTCTTTAATTCTCCCCTCTATTAACTACACTACATACAAGCTGAACACAACGAAGTCACATTTTGTCTTTTTTATGTACGATTGTTTTCATGTTTTGTTTGTATGCACTGTGAAATAGTTAAGGTATAACACACTATTTGACTTTGACATTTTTTGCCCTATGATATCTCAACATCGTGACTGTTTTACATTTTTTTTTTGCTGCTGCATTGTGATATTCTCTGTACATTTTTGTCTTTGAACACTGTCTATGCCTTTGACATACTACGTTTTCTGTCATGTTATGCTGTATGCTTAATTATGTCACCATTAACCAGTCATTATTTAGTGGGTGTATGATTTAAATGCAAGGCATTAATCTTTGTTCATCAATTTCAGAAAGAAATGATACGTAAAGGACATAAATTAAACAAAAATGGGAGTTTCACATACGGAATAAACGAAAGAAGATGCAAAAACCTTATGAGGAAGAGTAAATGGATCAGAATTAACAAGCATTAACAAGAATATACTATGCACATCGTAGAATAGCAGTCTTAACTAATTTTTTCTTTCAGAATACAAGGCGATTGATGCAGGCTGTCAGACAGAACTACACACCTTAGTTTTAGTGATGAAATATGCTAGAGATAAGGAATAGTTGTGTAATGAATAATGAAGTGATTTTTTTGCAGATGATAATGAATGATGATGAAGAGTAATGATGAAGAATATGCTACTATGAATAATGAAGTTTTTCTTTACAGGTGATGATAATAATGGCGTTATGATAATATAAGTAATGAAGTGATGGATAATGAAGTTTTTTTTTTCTTTACAGATGAGGATGATGTTGAAGTTTATGTATTTATGCTATGTAGTTATTTAAGTATTTGTTGCAGTTTGTTTTGACAGTATGTTGTATATCGTATGGTATGATGACTGAAGGTTTTGTAAAGGACAGCTATGGAACACATTTTTATACACATTTCACTACCTGTTAATTCGAAGTTCACTACTTTTCAGCATAGTCAGCGTTTCTTCTTTCAGCTCAATAATCCATTTTGTATATTTTTTTTCTTTTCAGGAGAAGCTTTTCATGATACTTACTAAACCTGTTACTTATTATACCTGTCCTAGTACTTGCATTTTTATTTTTTACCCATTTGTGTATATCATATATAAATGTGATCACATATACTGCCTTGTTACATAACTTTGCTACAGATGACGAATGACGTTACCTATCCTCATTTGCAGCAATAGGTTAAAAGCAAATATTGTTATGCCTCAGCAATTAATTATCGATCCCAACGCAATGCATTGCTAGCACAAAAACAAAAAAAAAATTTATTATCAGTCCCAAATAATGCTACTAGTTTAAGAGAATACTGAATAATACTGATCAGCTCTGAATAGTATGTCACTTCAGTAATGACTTCTTAATGATACAAAAAAGAAATTATAAAATAATGCTTTGTAACTGGCAAATAACTGCCACTGTTTATTGTAATGAGACTACTTATAATGCCCATGATTATTAATACTATGACTGTAATTAACTGATTTTTTAATAATGACTTCTTAATGATGTGTATCACCTGTTTCAAATAATGCTACTCATTTAAGAGAGTTCTGAATAATACTGAATGATGAACAATGTTTTATACTATTCAATACTTGCTGGCCATTAAGTGCCAATAATTAATGTAACTAAATGAATTATGTTATTAATTGTGCCATTAATTAGCTCCTGTTTCCAATGATGACTTTTCGTGTTTTGGTAACAGGCCAATAAGTGCCAATAATTTGTATAACTCAATGAATTATGTTAATGCTATGCCAATAATTGACTCTCCTTTTCAATGATGACTTTTGATGAACATTATTCTGTCATACTAAATATGCTTAGTGACTGGCCAAGGATTGCCACTGTTTATTGTAATACGATTACCCATGATGCCAATAATTTAATTTTATGAACATTATTCTGTAATACTAAATACATGGTACAGAAATGTTCAATAACTGCGTTGTGAATGCCGCAAACTACTAATGTAATCAAGACTAGTCTGTGACTTAATGTCCTTCACCTTCTGACCTAACTACCTGGAATTACTGTAATATCCATTTGTCCTGTCCATCCTCATAATCATGAAGCACTATATTTGGTTTTTGCACTAATTCTACTTTGGTGTGCCTTGTAAGAGCATGGTGTTGACACGACATGCTGTCCACCACCGTGAGCGATGAAGACGTTATTATGGTCCCACTGTTTGGTGTACCTGATGTACTGCCAAAATGATAACAGGAAATATTACTACGACATTTCAGTGTCTTGGATACGCTGATAAATACTTCTGGGAAAAGAACTGCCAATTGTGTCACTTGGTGTTGTACTCCTGTGGAAAGATATGGACTTTCAGTGCAGCTGCGTGCAACCTAAGTGCTACAACCATGATGCAATCCTTCCTATCCCTTCCCTAATTCTTGTAAAATGAAAAAGTCATATATAGTGCGTGTGCACTTCCTTTCTTTTGTTAATAAGATCAGTTATCCTGAAATTACTAAAGACTTGTATAGTGCATGTGCACTTTATCACACTCCTTGATTTGTTTGTTTGCTGTAGAAAAATACTAGAGAGTACTACAGTCCGTGTGCACTTTTGTCATTTGTCAATATAATTTGTACTCATTAGGTTTATTTGTCGTAAAAATATTAGAGTTTTTCAGTGCGTGTGCACTTTATGCCATTTGTACTCATTACGTATATATTTTGTGGTTTTCTGATATATTCTATACTACAGTGCGTGTGCACTTTTGTCATTTATCAATATGATTTGTATTCATTGTATATAGATTTTGTAATTTGATGATATATTCTCAACTGCAGTGCATGTGCACTTATGTCACTTGTCAAAATGATTTTTTACCTTTGCGTTTATTTGTTATGAAAATGCTAAAGAATTTTTCAGTGCGTGTACACTTTTGTTATCTATCAAATAATTTGTATATACATTTTTCTGATTTGCTAATATGTTTTGTACTCACATTTTGTCATGTACTCGGTGCATGTGCACCATATTTGCTACATCAGTATATTCTCTGTAATTGTAGAATTAATTAGTTAAGAAAAAATTTTGCCGCGCTTGGCAAGTCCAAATGACTCACCATCGCTGCCAAAATTTTTGCCCCCCATTGGTTGGTCGGTTGGTTGTGTGTGGGAAGAGACCAAACAGCGAGGTTATCGGTCTCATAGGGTTAGGGAAGGATGGGGAAGGAAGTCGGCCGTGCCCTTTCAAAGGAACCATCCCGTCATTTGCCTGGAACGATTTAGGGAAATCACGGAAAACCTAAATCAGGATGGTCGGACGCGGGATTCAACCGTCGTCCTTCCGAATGCGAGTCCAGTGTGCTATTGCCCCCCCCCCCCCCCCAGTGGAGGGTTATGAAACGCGTATGTACTCGGTAGCAGCGATGGCAAGGCATTGTAAAATCTTTGACCAGAGAGTGCGCTTGACCGCGCGAGAGTGCAGTTCAGTCGCGAGTTAGCGGTTGGAGAGCTGCAGCGCGAGAGTGCAGTTGCGGTCGAGTCGCAGTAGAGTTCAGTAGCATGTAGGGAATCGGCTGTTGTGTGAGGAGTCGGCGGGCGTCGACATGGCACTCTGGTCAAGATTCAGGACAAGGTATATATTTTAAATAAGGTAATGAAGCAGCATTGCGCACATTTGATAATGTAATGTAAATTAATTGTAACTAATTTGTTCAAGAATCGCCCGAATAATAATTTTTGTTTTCAAACCAAGCACTTTAACAAAACAAACATTTTATTGAAAGAATATTTGCCTTCCATTTCCTTTAAAGAAAAATTTACTCAAGTTCAAACAATGTTTTCGATGCATTTCCTCCAAGCTATCGCGAAAAATAAGAGCAGATCCAGTTTTACTGAGGTAAGAATTTGAGTTTAATCAGGGCCTTAAGATCGACATTTCGGTCTATTTGCATTTTTATTGTGACTGAGATTTCATTATCATTGAATTGACTTTCATTTTGTGGGGAGCTTACACTCGGGTCAGATTGCTATTATATTTTTCATTTAATTGTCATTGTCAATAAATTATTTTATTTGCTGGGAGGTTACACTAGGTTCTATTCTCGTTAACATTTAATTTTTTGTCTTTCAAATTTCTCTAGGGAGCTTACACCTGGCTCCATTTCTATTAAATATTGTCTTTGAAAATTTTTGTGGGGAGGTTACACTTGGCGACACCCGGTCCAGGATCGTATTTCGTAGAAAATCTTCTGAAACGTAGCCGGATATCTGCTCTTATTTGCTTAAATATAATTAGCATTTGGCGCAACGCTTTTACTAATTTGTGAATTTCTTTCCTCAGATCATCGGCAATTCTTTGCCCTGTTGTATTTGTGTTTATTGCTTTTGCATTGTGCTTATTTCTTTTGTGAATAATTGTGACTATAGCAAAATGCCGCGAAAGATTGTGACTAGTGTATCGCGAGGCATTATGAACGAAATTACCGACTTAAACAACGTGACTGATAGTAATTGTGACACGCAGTGTAATGATGACAATCCTGCGTTCACCGACAATCAGGGCGTTCCAACCTCTAATGATGATTATTCTCTTACTGATGAACAAACGAACTCAATTGTCTCCTCTGTTAATTTGACGACAATTGATGACGGGGGGCGTTCTGTTGGAATGAGCGCTGCCCAGCTTAATACACTCGGTTTGGAAAATTCAAATAATGTACAGACAAATTTTCCTAATGAAAATGGACAGTGTACTGAAAGTACGACGGACTTATTTAATTCCGAAATAGTGACTGACAATGAACATTCGAGTGGCAAACAATTTTGTAAATTACAGAATGACCAAATGGTCACACAAAACGCGACAACTGCAGATACACCATCAAACAGTACAGAGAATAGAGTAGGTAATGTTACCCTGGCACAAATTATGGCAATATTGCTACAACAGGATAAAGAACAGAGTGAAAAATTAGATAACAATTCCAAACTATTTAAAGAAGATCTCAAACAACTTAGGGAAGATTTCAAACGACAGAATGAAAAACTAGACAATAATGATGAAAATCTCAAACAACTTAGTGAACAGGTCAGACAACAGAGTGAAGATTTCAGACAACTTAGAGAGCAGAACAAACAGTTTAATGAAAAATTAGACAACAATTCCAAACAGTTAAATGAAAAATTAGACAACAATTCTAGGCAGCTTAGCGAACAAATTAGAGCCGTTGCCGCGCAGTGTCATGACACTAAGGAACAGTTACGCGAGGAAATTGAGGCTTGTTCAAAGAAAAGTAGCGAAGAAATTAGATCTGTTGCGCAAGAATTAAGGGATATGCAAACAGCTGCAACAGAAACACTTAGAGAGGAAATTAGCGGAGTCGCTAAACAATGCTCTGAAAAAGCTACACAATTACGCGACGAGTTTAAAGCAATGACAGCAGAACTTTCGCGGACAATGGATGCTAAGATAGACGCGAAATTCGGCCAACAGAACTCTCAAATTGACGAACGTTTTAATCTTCACATACAAAATAGTGATACGCGTTTCCGCAAATTTCAATCACTGCACAGAGACAAGAAGACAAACGTAAAATGTTTGCGAAAGCAAAAACATACGTAGACAACAATATTGCTACAGTGTCCGACAAAATTAATACCATCGAACAGTTAAACGCGGAATTACGTGATGAAATTTCTGATCTTAAATCAAAAACAGATACACACACAGCAAATATTCAGACAGTGACCGACAGATTCGAACAATTACAAATAACACAGGATTCCGATGTCGTCAAAGCTGACGTTAAAAAATTGAACGAAACTACACGTAAATTGCAAAAACAGATTAATGCCACTGACACTAAAAACGATGATCAGGTTAAAATACTGACTGAAAAATGTGATGAATTGGCCAGTCGTATTGACGTTATCGAAAGTACTAATGACAATAAATTAGACGATACTTCACCGGTTTCATTTAACCAAACACCTGAATTTCAAAATTTACAGCAGACGATTAATGAGATCGATTCGTTTAATAACAGCTTACGTAGAAAATTGTCAAATTTACAACAAGAAGTAACAGAGATAAAAAATATTTCAGTTAATAACACATCACAGCAGACGCCACTTTTCGAACATTTGCCAGACTCACGCAGTGCGTATAATTTAGGTAATCAACAGAGAGTATACGACTTAGATTCTGAACAGACGCATACAAATAGATTTCCTTACAATCCTGATCCTGTTCCATCATACAGAGATGATAATTTTGATTACAAACATTTTCTGTCAGTGAGAAAATTTAAATTGTTTAAAAATGATAGAACACAGATTCATCCGCTAGATTGGATTCAACAATTTAGCTTTGCTTTTCCACCGACTTGGCCCGTTACGCATAAACTTGAATTTATTTGCAGTTTTCTGGAAGGCGAACCGGCAACTCGTATGAGACCGATCGCAAGACAATGTTACTCGGTAGAAGAGTTTCAGAATGCTTTTCTGTCAGCGTATTGGTCGAAGACGACACAGCGCGGAATTAAAGTTCAGTTAATTAGTTTACCAAATTATGAGAACACCAATTTTCCCAGTGTGGCGCAATTTTTTGACCATATGGTCCAACAAAACCAGTATTTAAGTGAACCTTATAGTGAATCTGCACTCATTCAATTATGTATCTCTAAATTACCACGATCATTAAGAGTGTCACTTCTAACGGGTCAGCAAAAAGAAAACATTTCGGCATTCAGAGATCTGTTGCAGCTTTTGGAAGTACAGCAATCTGATTATTCCTTTGTAAAAAAAAAATTTTTTCACATAATAATCAAGGTCAACAAACTTACAGTAATTATGATCAACCACGTAATTTCAATAGTAATAGTAACAGACGCTTTAGGAACGACAACTATCAGAACTTTAATAACAGACAAAATTCTAATTATTGGTATCGTCAAAATTATGAGCAACAGGAAGCAAATTTTGGTAACAATAGACGTTTTCCACCACAACAGCATGAAAGTCATCCGGTTAGCATATGTAACCAACAATGTAATGCACAAGGTCAACCTAGCTTTAATGTTTCGCCGCGTGCACGTATAGTCCCAGATCCAACAAATAGTAACGCACGGCAGCAAAGGAACAACTACGTACAGAAAACACACTATTTCAATCCCTATCGCAATGCACCGTATAGGAATGACTATCACGACAGACGTAAAAATAATGAGGACAATTTTCAGCGTACATCTAACAACAGTCGGTCTTACCAGCAACAAAATGATCAGCAACAACATATTCTTGTGAATGAACCCGACAGTAGGTATCATCCAGAGCGTAACACGACTGGAAGAAATAGTAGAACAGTTCAAATAGTCGAAATGCCACAGAATCGTCCTGACAATAATAATACGCCAGATAGAATTTGACTAGATACTGTACAGGTCGCATCTTCCAGTAACACAAGCACTACCTTTGACACGCAAAATGTTGTTCACGAAAATGTTATTACTTTTGACGATATCAGAGACACTCTTTTACAGGAAAGACCAGTTGTTCAGAAAACCTTTTCACATCCTGTCATCGAAATTAAAATTGGTTCATCGAAATTTTCAGCAGTAATCGATTCCGGATCACTTATGTCAGTTATAAATGAGGAAACTTTTAACGATTGTAACAAAGAGAATACATATCCTACATTACCTTTAGGCAAAACGAAAGTAAAAGGAGCAGTATCGAGTAAAGGAGTAGACGTTAAATTACAGACGCATTTATCATTTTGTATTGCAGGCCACACATTTCACTCAAATTTTTGGATTGTTCCTTTATTGACAACAGACGTTATTTTAGGTACTAATTTTCTCGTACAACACGACGCAGTGGTTGATTTTCAAAATTCCTATTTAATGTTGAAGGACGAAAATGTGCAATTGGCTTTAGAGTTTCAGCATTCTTTATCTGCGGAAGAACAAACAATTAATCGTACAGAGGTCATTTCCGTATCACGTAACATAGACTGTAGTTCCACATTGTTCACAGATACGTACGTACATAATTATAATATTCCTGACGAAGCTGACTACGACGTAATGCAGATGATTTCTGATAAAGTTAAACAAAGCAGTGCAAATACAGACGACGAACGAACGCAATTACACAAAATTCTTTTACAGCAAGCTCCAGTTTTCGACAATGTTCCTGGTACTATGTCCGGTTTTATGTATGAATTTCAAGTCAAACAGCACGACACATTTAAAGCCAAGCATTATCCTATTCCATATATTCATAGAGAACAAGTTAAAAAAGAATTGCAGGATATGCTCGACCAAGGAATTATAGAACCAGCAGTTAGTCCGTACATAAACCCGCTACATATTGTTAAGAAAAAAGATGGCTCACTTCGCCATGTACTTGATTCACGTCACATTAATGACATTATTATTAATGAAACAGATCGACTACAGACTTTAGAGGAACTGCTACAGAAATTTCATGGTACGGCTATTTATTCTACATTAGATTTGAAATCGGGATTTTGGCAAATTCAACTTCATCCGAATTGCAGAAAATATAGAGCTTTTCTCTGTTTTGGTAACTGTTATCAATTTTGCAAATTACCATTCGGCTTAACTATTTCTTCTGCAGCTTTTATTCGCGGTTTGAACACAATACTTCCGACAGAACTTAAGGACAGAATTACGACGTACGTAGACGACATTCTTATCGCAGAAGCTAACTGGTCTGAACACAATATGATTCTTGGACGACTGTTACAAACTTTTCGTGCACAAGGACTTACAGTTAATCTTAGTAAATCGCACTTTGGCAAAACTTCTATAAAATTTCTTGGACACGTAATTTCAGCAGAAGGCATTGCGCCTGATCCGGAAAAACTTCAAGCTCTACGTGATATTACTGTTCCTACGACAAAGAAACAATTACGCAGTTTTTTGGGCTTAATTAACTTTTTTCGCAAATTTATTCATCACTCTGCTTTAGACACACCTAGATTATGCCAATTAACAGGTAAAAACACTATTTGGTCATGGGATAAGCAAGTACATTCTGAATTTGTGAACCTGAAACATGCTTTGTTGAATGCTCCACTTTTATCGCACCCAGATCTTACCAGAAATTTTTCCATTGCCACCGACAGTTCCAACACCGCTTTAGGCGTACATATTTTTCAGGAAATTGAAGAAGATGGCTCAACACTAATTAAAAACATCGCATTTGCAAGCCGCATTTTGTCACCTGCTGAACGAAATTATTCCGTTACAGAACTGGAAACGTTATGTGTTGTTTGGGCATTTATGAGATTTCGGCACTTTCTTTATGGCAGACATACCACCGTTTACACAGACCACAGAGCGATACAATTTTTACTTTCAGCTAAATTCACACACGATAGATTAAGCAGATGGAAACTTTATTTACAAGAATTTACTTTTACAATAGTTCACATTCCTGGCACACAATATGTTGTAGCAGACGCACTATCTCGTTCTCTCAGCAACAATCAGCAAGACGTAGCAACCAACTTCTGCAAAGCAAATTTCAGCGTTATATACATTCAGCAAGTTGCATTTGAAAATTTTATTTCATCGTCATTACAGGACATAGCACAAGAGCAAAGTAAAGACAATGTGTGGAAGGAAATTTAACACCTTTGGCAAGATAAGAATAATGTTACGATTAGAAACCACTACACTGTACGCAATGAAATTCTGTTTCGCCGCTCTCATCCTGACAGCAACAATTCGTTATTATGCATTCCTGACGAACTGGTTAATAAATTAATATGGTATACTCATTTAAGTTACGCACATTACGGAGGCAGAAAATGTTTTCTTATACTGAGACAGAACTGTTATTTTACCAACATGGAAAAACGTATACGACGAGTTTTAGCGTCATGTAAAATTTGCCAGAAAGCTAAGTCAGACACCACTTCACACATTCCTCCATTATATCCCATTGTACCCGTTAAATTAAGACATATGGCCGCAGTAGACATTTTTGGTCAAATTCCGAGAACTAACAGAGGTTTTTGCTACATTTTTGTCGCTGTTGAACTCACTTCAAAATTTGTTACTTTCACTCCGTTACGCAAAGCTACTGCTAAAACTGTTTCGAAAGCATTTGTAAAACATTTTCTATTTCATGTAAGGCATGTGATGAGAGTAATTTCCGATAATGGATCACAATTTCGTTCTGCTATATGGACACGCATGTTACGAGCTAGAAACATTTCTCCGATCTATATATCCAAGTACCATGCTTCTTCGAACCCTTGTGAACGATTAATGAAAGAAAGTGGTAAACTGTGTAGAATATACTGCCACAAAAGACATATTGATTGGGACACACACATATTCTCATTCCAAGATGTAATTAATTCCATTCCAAATGAATCCACTATGCTATCTCCGTCTGTTATACTGAAAAACGTTGAACCACCAAACAAAATTAAAGAATTAGTAAACTTTCCTACATCTCGTCGATTACGACACCACGAAATAATTGACATTGCGCTGAACAACATCAAACGTGCCGCAGAGCGCCGGAGGAGACAGCAAAAACAGGTTTGTACGCGCCGAGACTTTCACATTGGACAGAAGATATTAGTACGAACACACTATTTATCCAGCAAAATAAAAGGTAAGTGCAGTAAATTTGAACTTCTATACGCAGGTCCATATCGGATTCGCAGCATTCCTCACCCCAATGTTGTACACGTCGAAACTCTGAGAACCAGAAAATCGAAAGGAAACCACCACTTATCCAACATGAAACCCTTTATTGAGTGAACATACTTTACGATTTATCACACTGTAATGCTATTTACTAATTTTTATGATCATTTCTGCAATTATATTCACGTGACTAATAATTGATGACTATCGTATTTTTTCTTGGCAAGTGCCCGGCAAGGTAAGGTTAGCAGGTCGCTCTTCCTGCTGTTACACATCAGACCGTGCATATTTTCCAGATGAACTTACGTATTTTATGAATAATTATGCAATTCTATGTAGTGACGTATTACTTTTATCAAATTCTCTCCCCATTAAAGTCTTTAATTCTCCCCTCTATTAACTACACTACATACAAGCTGAACACAACGAAGTCACATTTTGTCTTTTTTATGTACGATTGTTTTCATGTTTTGTTTGTATGCACTGTGAAATAGTTAAGGTATAACACACTATTTGACTTTGACATTTTTTGCCCTATGATATCTCAACATCGTGACTGTTTTACATTTTTTTTTTGCTGCTGCATTGTGATATTCTCTGTACATTTTTGTCTTTGAACACTGTCTATGCCTTTGACATACTACGTTTTCTGTCATGTTATGCTGTATGCTTAATTATGTCACCATTAACCAGTCATTATTTAGTGGGTGTATGATTTAAATGCAAGGCATTAATCTTTGTTCATCAATTTCAGAAAGAAATGATACGTAAAGGACATAAATTAAACAAAAATGGGAGTTTCACATACGGAATAAACGAAAGAAGATGCAAAAACCTTATGAGGAAGAGTAAATGGATCAGAATTAACAAGCATTAACAAGAATATACTATGCACATCGTAGAATAGCAGTCTTAACTAATTTTTTCTTTCAGAATACAAGGCGATTGATGCAGGCTGTCAGACAGAACTACACACCTTAGTTTTAGTGATGAAATATGCTAGAGATAAGGAATAGTTGTGTAATGAATAATGAAGTGATTTTTTTGCAGATGATAATGAATGATGATGAAGAGTAATGATGAAGAATATGCTACTATGAATAATGAAGTTTTTCTTTACAGGTGATGATAATAATGGCGTTATGATAATATAAGTAATGAAGTGATGGATAATGAAGTTTTTTTTTTCTTTACAGATGAGGATGATGTTGAAGTTTATGTATTTATGCTATGTAGTTATTTAAGTATTTGTTGCAGTTTGTTTTGACAGTATGTTGTATATCGTATGGTATGATGACTGAAGGTTTTGTAAAGGACAGCTATGGAACACATTTTTATACACATTTCACTACCTGTTAATTCGAAGTTCACTACTTTTCAGCATAGTCAGCGTTTCTTCTTTCAGCTCAATAATCCATTTTGTATATTTTTTTTCTTTTCAGGAGAAGCTTTTCATGATACTTACTAAACCTGTTACTTATTATACCTGTCCTAGTACTTGCATTTTTATTTTTTACCCATTTGTGTATATCATATATAAATGTGATCACATATACTGCCTTGTTACATAACTTTGCTACAGATGACGAATGACGTTACCTATCCTCATTTGCAGCAATAGGTTAAAAGCAAATATTGTTATGCCTCAGCAATTAATTATCGATCCCAACGCAATGCATTGCTAGCACAAAAACAAAAAAAAAATTTATTATCAGTCCCAAATAATGCTACTAGTTTAAGAGAATACTGAATAATACTGATCAGCTCTGAATAGTATGTCACTTCAGTAATGACTTCTTAATGATACAAAAAAGAAATTATAAAATAATGCTTTGTAACTGGCAAATAACTGCCACTGTTTATTGTAATGAGACTACTTATAATGCCCATGATTATTAATACTATGACTGTAATTAACTGATTTTTTAATAATGACTTCTTAATGATGTGTATCACCTGTTTCAAATAATGCTACTCATTTAAGAGAGTTCTGAATAATACTGAATGATGAACAATGTTTTATACTATTCAATACTTGCTGGCCATTAAGTGCCAATAATTAATGTAACTAAATGAATTATGTTATTAATTGTGCCATTAATTAGCTCCTGTTTCCAATGATGACTTTTCGTGTTTTGGTAACAGGCCAATAAGTGCCAATAATTTGTATAACTCAATGAATTATGTTAATGCTATGCCAATAATTGACTCTCCTTTTCAATGATGACTTTTGATGAACATTATTCTGTCATACTAAATATGCTTAGTGACTGGCCAAGGATTGCCACTGTTTATTGTAATACGATTACCCATGATGCCAATAATTTAATTTTATGAACATTATTCTGTAATACTAAATACATGGTACAGAAATGTTCAATAACTGCGTTGTGAATGCCGCAAACTACTAATGTAATCAAGACTAGTCTGTGACTTAATGTCCTTCACCTTCTGACCTAACTACCTGGAATTACTGTAATATCCATTTGTCCTGTCCATCCTCATAATCATGAAGCACTATATTTGGTTTTTGCACTAATTCTACTTTGGTGTGCCTTGTAAGAGCATGGTGTTGACACGACATGCTGTCCACCACCGTGAGCGATGAAGACGTTATTATGGTCCCACTGTTTGGTGTACCTGATGTACTGCCAAAATGATAACAGGAAATATTACTACGACATTTCAGTGTCTTGGATACGCTGATAAATACTTCTGGGAAAAGAACTGCCAATTGTGTCACTTGGTGTTGTACTCCTGTGGAAAGATATGGACTTTCAGTGCAGCTGCGTGCAACCTAAGTGCTACAACCATGATGCAATCCTTCCTATCCCTTCCCTAATTCTTGTAAAATGAAAAAGTCATATATAGTGCGTGTGCACTTCCTTTCTTTTGTTAATAAGATCAGTTATCCTGAAATTACTAAAGACTTGTATAGTGCATGTGCACTTTATCACACTCCTTGATTTGTTTGTTTGCTGTAGAAAAATACTAGAGAGTACTACAGTCCGTGTGCACTTTTGTCATTTGTCAATATAATTTGTACTCATTAGGTTTATTTGTCGTAAAAATATTAGAGTTTTTCAGTGCGTGTGCACTTTATGCCATTTGTACTCATTACGTATATATTTTGTGGTTTTCTGATATATTCTATACTACAGTGCGTGTGCACTTTTGTCATTTATCAATATGATTTGTATTCATTGTATATAGATTTTGTAATTTGATGATATATTCTCAACTGCAGTGCATGTGCACTTATGTCACTTGTCAAAATGATTTTTTACCTTTGCGTTTATTTGTTATGAAAATGCTAAAGAATTTTTCAGTGCGTGTACACTTTTGTTATCTATCAAATAATTTGTATATACATTTTTCTGATTTGCTAATATGTTTTGTACTCACATTTTGTCATGTACTCGGTGCATGTGCACCATATTTGCTACATCAGTATATTCTCTGTAATTGTAGAATTAATTAGTTAAGAAAAAATTTTGCCGCGCTTGGCAAGTCCAAATGACTCACCATCGCTGCCAAAATTTTTGCCCCCCCATTGGTTGGTCGGTTGGTTGTGTGTGGGAAGAGACCAAACAGCGAGGTTATCGGTCTCATAGGGTTAGGGAAGGATGGGGAAGGAAGTCGGCCGTGCCCTTTCAAAGGAACCATCCCGTCATTTGCCTGGAACGATTTAGGGAAATCACGGAAAACCTAAATCAGGATGGTCGGACGCGGGATTCAACCGTCGTCCTTCCGAATGCGAGTCCAGTGTGCTATTGCCCCCCCCCCCCCCCCCCCCCCCCCAGTGGAGGGTTATGAAACGCGTATGTACTCGGTAGCAGCGATGGCAAGGCATTGTAAAATCTTTGACCAGAGAGTGCGCTTGACCGCGCGAGAGTGCAGTTCAGTCGCGAGTTAGCGGTTGGAGAGCTGCAGCGCGAGAGTGCAGTTGCGGTCGAGTCGCAGTAGAGTTCAGTAGCATGTAGGGAATCGGCTGTTGTGTGAGGAGTCGGCGGGCGTCGACATGGCACTCTGGTCAAGATTCAGGACAAGGTATATATTTTAAATAAGGTAATGAAGCAGCATTGCGCACATTTGATAATGTAATGTAAATTAACTGTAACTAATTTGTTCAAGAATCGCCCGAATAACAATTTTTGTTTTCAAACCAAGCACTTTAACAAAACAAACATTTTATTGAAAGAATATTTGCCTTCCATTTCCTTTAAAGAAAAATTTACTCAAGTTCAAACAATGTTTTCGATGCATTTCCTCCAAGCTATCGCGAAAAATAAGAGCAGATCCAGTTTTACTGAGGTAAGAATTTGAATTTAATCAGGGCCTTAAGATCGACATTTCGGTCTATTTGCATTTTTATTGTGACTGAGATTTCATTATCATTGAATTGACTTTCATTTTGTGGGGAGCTTACACTAGGGTCAGATTGCTATTATATTTTTCATTTAATTGTCATTGTCAATAAATTTATTTGCTGGGAGGTTACACTAGGTTCTATTCTCGTTAACATTTAAATTTTTGTCTTTCAAATTTCTCTGGGGAGCTTACACTTGGCTCCATTTCTATGAAATATTGTCTTTGAAAATTTTTGTGGGGAGGTTACAACCTCTGGCCACAAAAGAGCACTCAGCGGTTTGAGCTCTCAGTGTTTTGCATTAATGATGCGCAGTGCTCTACCATGCTTTGTCGTGAGGGTACCGTTAAATAGTAATGTTAATTGCGGCACAGGGAGACAATAGATAGTCAACACACTGAGAAAACACAGTGAATGTCGCGCTGCTGCATGGCAGCGTAGTAACACAATTTAATACTATTTACGTCCTGTAACACTGCGAGTAAACATTGGCGGAGAATGCGAGCTGTCAAACTGCACCGCACGTACATTGTTTCGATGTAACAGTGACACGAGTTTCACCCAATGAACACATGGGAACGTGCGCGGACACAGGGAAAGAGAACGGTCCAGGTGTCGCAACACTGCACGGGACTGCAGTTTCTGCATCCTCCAATAACGTAACTACATAATCGTCCACAAGTCCGGGTAGGCCAATCGCTACCGACCGCCACGCCAACCTCTGCCAGCGCCGTAATTGGTTGTAATATGGAATGGTGTGGAGTCGGCACACAACTCTCCTGGCCGTTGTCACCTTTAGTAACCAGGAGCTGCTGTTTCTCCGTCAGCTACACTACTGGCCATTAAAATTGCTACACCACGAAGATGACGTGCTACAGACGCGAAATTTAACCGACAGGAAGAAGATGCTGTGATGTGCAAATGATTAGCTTTTCAGAGCATTCACACAAGGTTGGCGCCGGTGGCGATACCTACAACGTGCTGACGTGAGGAAAGTTTCCAACTGATTTCTCATACACAAACAGCAATTGACCGGCATTGCGTGGTGAAACGTTGTTGTGATGCCTCGTGTAAGGAGGAGAAATGCGTACCATCACGTTTCCGACTTTGATAAAGGTCGGATTGTAGCCTATCGCGATTGCGGTTTATCGTATCGCGACATTGCTGCTCGCGTTGGTCGAGATCCAATGACTGTTAGCAGAATATGGAATCGGTGGGTTCAGGAGGGTAATACGGAACGCCGTGCTGGATCCCAACGGCCTCGTATCACTAGCAGTCGAGATGACAGGCATCTTATCCGCACGTCTCGATCCCTGAGTCAACAGATGGGGACGTTTGCAAGACAACAACCATCTGCACGAACAGTTCGACGACGTTTGCAGCAGCATGGACTATCAGCTCGGAGACCATGGCTGCGGTTACCCTTGACGCTGCATCACAGACAGGAGCGCCTGCGATGGTGAACTCAACGACGAACCTGGGTGCACGAATGGCAGAACGTCATTTTTTCGGATGAATCCGGGTTCTGTTTACAAGCATCATGATGGTCGCATCCGTGTTTGGCGACATCGCGGTGAACGCACATTGGAATCGTGTATTCGTCATCGCCATACTGGCGTATCACCCGAAGTGATGGTATGGGGTGCCATTTGTTACGCGTCTCTGTCACCTCTTGTTCGCATCGACGGCACTTTGAACAGTGGACGTTACATTTCAGATTTATTACGACCCGTGGCTCTAGCCTTCATTCGATCCCTGCGAAACACTACATTTCAGCACGATAATGCACGACCGCTTGTTGGAGGTCCTGTACGAGCCTTTCTGGATACAGAAAATGTTCGACTGCTGCCCTGGCCAGCACATTCTCCAGATCTCTCACCAATGGAAAACGTCTGGTCAGTGGTGGCCGAGCAACTGGCTTGTCACAATACGCCAGTCACTACTCTTGATGAACTGTGGTATCGTGTTGAAGCTGCATGAGCAGCTGTACCTGTACACGCATCCAAGCTCTGTTTGACTCAATGCCCAGGCGTATCAAGGCCGTTATTACGGCCAGAGGTGGTTGTTCTGGGTACTTATTTCTCAGGATCTATGCATCCAAATTGCGTGAAAATGTAATCACTTATCATGTCTAGTATAATATATTTGTCCAATGGATACCCGTTTATCATCAGCATTTCTTCTAGGTGTAGCAATTTTAATGGCCAGTAGTGTAGTTCATCTGTTGGCCTCACGAGACTGAGTGCACTCAATTCCAGTATTTCCGCAGTGAAAAATCCCTGGCACTACAAAGAGTCTAACTCGGCTCCTCCACATGGTAGTCAGCTGCTCAGACCACTTAGCTACTGAAGCGGTCTCTGTACACTGCAGTACTTTTACACAGCCATCTGTAGTCTGTTCATCGAGAGTTGGGAGGAAATAGAAATGTTTTCACGTGACCGACAACCACCTGTTCCAGTGGAACGAGGGTGTCTAAAATCTTTCGTGGACGCTGTGCTATTAGGCGCCGGGACGATGTCAGATCGAAGCTTGCGTCGCTCGTTATAAACCCTGTATTACAATTTTTGGCTACATTTTAGTGAAACAAAGCGAAAAAACCGACAGGCTGCATAGCAGATTCAAACACAGGCGACTTTGGCTTCTATACCAGTTACAATAACCCTTAAAGGAAGGACAAAACTAAGTTCATTCTGTCTAACTTCAATTGCTTTCATTCAGGGATGCAACAAAACTCGGTTCCCTGTCCTCTATAATGCAGCCTAATTTCCCCATTTGTGCTTCGACTTTTTCCTCCACATGGAGGACACATTTGCTTCACTCTGCTGCTCTTACTGTTCTTGTTGCTTGCAGTAATACTTCCTTTACATCCGACATTTTGTAAGTTCAGAGTTTTTCTGCAACATACCCTTTGGTTCTGTCCAGTTGTCCCTGCATTCTTAGCCATTTCACCTACTGTGCATTCGTTGTGCGCTGCTCTGTATTTTTTTTAACGATTAGCAGTAGTTCCTCCTGTAACATACCGTCTTCAAACGCGATATTTTTAGATTTTAGTATTTGTGGCATATCTTGCTTACTGGAATTCGCTTTAGGGACTTCTTCTTCTCGATTACAATGGCACGTCGCGTAATCAAGAACAATAAACGTGTTTTCCTGTAGCAGAGGAAGAGCTTCTTGAAACCGCCTCTCGAACTATCACCGCACATCAGGTCATGATAATCTCAACTCTTCTTGGATTCGAAAGTTCACATACAGCCTTCGACGAAATCTGCTTTGCTCCCAAGTTGTGTGATAAACAGACGTTTCCCTGTACCAGGCGGGCCCTTTAGAGGATTTATGTGGCGTTATCTACCCAATCGTTACATCGGGTATGTCCTACATTCAACAAAGTGTCATCAAAATAATAAATGTGTTCTTCCTTAATCCCTCACCAATTTAATGGTTCGTAGATAACACCGCCATCAGAAAATTATGTCATCCCTGTCTATTAGAATGTTATCTCCATCGCGTCAAACACATTTAAAATTCATTTCTTTCAATAATTTATAAAATGTTGTTCTACGAAAATTGACCAAATCTAGTTCAATGCAGCAACCACTTTATTAATTGTTAGCAATTCGTTACGAAACTAAGACTCATGTAGTTTCCGTCGAATCGTATCTCTATCTAAGTCATGAACACTTTCTGAAAGCTTCTGTCGTGATTTGTCCTTCTTGGGAGACTTCAAAGGGAGTGTACTGACTTATCACACGATACACTGAAGAACGACCAACATCTGCAGATGCAGCTGTTTTGAAGACAATATATCTGTCATTCACTGCACTAGGTACAACAATTGCATGTTATGCACTTTAAGAAGTATGTGTTTCTCTGCAGAACTTAATGACTTCTTCTTTGATCGCTTCTCTTTGGACTCAGAACTGACATGTCTACTTCGCTCGCTGTACCCGTGAAGGATGGCCTAAAGTAGTACTAATGAAGAAAAAAAAATAGGTATTGGGTGACCACAGAAACAATGAATGCTAAATGTGGTTACAGCCCTTCTAATAATCAAAAACTGGTATTTCAGACTAGATGAACTTTACAATGAGCGAGCGCTCCCTGTATTGTTCACCCCCCGACGGCAGGGCTGTGGTCACACGCCGTCTCTCTTTTCGGTGAATGGACTGCAGAGACAAGACTACAATTACCCCTGTTATGCAGCGTCATACAGACTCCAAGACAGCCGAATTTAAGCCCATTGGGAAACTCAACGCTCTTTTCTTGTCCTACAACGGTTCCAGAGCAGCATATGTGCCTTTCTAGTAAAACCTATCGCCCAAATCATCCAATCTCTCATCTACACTACAGTTTTCTATCCACCTCGATGGCTCCCCCCGACTCTGTACACAATGCCACATTACCCAGCATCCGGCTCTCACATACAGCCGTGTACAAAATGTGGGGCCGTTTTCGCCCACCCGCAGTTACGAGGTGCTTTCCGTCAGTTCTTAGAAACTCTGGTACACATAGCAAGCACCACTGGTCCACCAACATGAACAGCAGCACTACCTATCAAGACCTTCGCCATAGCACCGACTATTCTCTATTAACGGAATAGTCACCCTAACGTCAATAGCCACACACTGTCAGGATGAATAACAGTTATCCTCCTGCAGTTAAAGAACGAAACGTAACTGCTCTCAGGGCAGCATAAGGATGTATGATATCTTCGTTATATAACCAGTCAGTATAGTTTCTATTTACCTGTTGCTTTCAAACGTTGGACAATTCAACACATGAGAGCTATTCTATGAAAGACCTGGCTTGGATTATTCACCTATACAACCTACTATAGCAAATACCAGTTAGACACACAGCTGTTCTTCGATACGTTTCCAAATTAACGTTAGACTCAGTAACTCATAGAGAAAAGTATAAGCATATTACAACCATATTTACGCTACAATTATATTCCTTATGTCACTGTATTTTCGACATCTGTGAGATGTGTTATTATTTTATATAAAAGACACGCCTTTTCTGACGAATCGCTAGCTGCACTTCATTCAACCTTCTTTATCCCCTTTGCACGTTTGCTTCAGCAGTCTGCTACGCACTTGAAGGTAACTGAGACGATGTGAGTACTGAGCAGACGAGACTCTCCTGTTCACAGGACATCATTTACACAGTAAACTTTTTCAAAGGGACAAATGTTTTCTGTAGCGACTATAAACATTTTTATTGTTATCACTGCAACTTTAGTTATTCAGCCATTTTAAGCGGATAAGGATGTGTATCAGCACATGTCACAGGGTAAAAGAGGGTCACCAAGAGGAATAAATACACCATGAAAAGCATCATGTGCCAAATACACCATGCGATCTGAGGTAATAATCTGGTTGCAATGGTATGTTACTACAATTAAACAAAAAATCTCGAATAATTTTAAGACATTCCACATTTACATACAAAGAACTCATTCTCTTGCTCCAATTCCAGAACGCCATTGCTGCTGTTACATATTGTATCTTTCTCTCTGTCAGTTGTCATGAAACAGAAGAATATGTACCTTAACAACTGAATTAGAGTCACCTCATGGCATGATCTCTTTGAGGCAGAGTAAGTATTCGGGAACCACATTAATTCATGACCGTTGAACTTCCGCTAACAACTCAACAACTCACAGAATCTGATCGATTATGGATTCAAATGGCACACGTCTCTTCCAGTGGCATTCCAAAGTGCTGTGCAACGTTGAAGTCAGATGTCATGAGAGTAAGTGTAGGATAACTGGAGTTGCCTTTGAAGACTTATCGACGACATCTCAGCCACAGAAAGCTATTAAAGAAAATACACCGGCTCATCTGTGATTACCAACTAACGTCCCTTATAGGCACTATCGTGAAAAATAGAAGATCCAGATCTTTCTCCAGTGTAAGAAGGGGCGACGGCGCATACAAAGAACTGCTTACCTTAAGGCAGATTGCACTCTTCTTGGTATTTAGTTTCATATCTTAATCTGTAAAAACGAAATCCGTATAGGATCAGTTTTGTCCGACCATTACAAATCCTTTTTCTCAGGAACGGGTAGACGTATAAGGCTGACATCCATATCACATAAAAATGTCTATATATTCTTGGCAGTGTAAAAAATTTAAGCTTCTCAGTCGGTGCAATCAGAGGATAAGGCTGTTTAACTCACATATTTTGATACCCGAAAACTCACCCAGCAGAACCTACAGGATGGTTCACGTTGACCCAGAACTATGAAATTTGTCAATCTACATCTATATGATTACTCTGCTATTCACAATAGAGTGCGTGGCAGAGGGTTCAATTAACCACCTTTAAGCTGTCTCTCTACCGTTCCACTCTCGAAAGGCACGCGGGATACACGAGCACGAACATTTTTCTGTGCGAGCCCTGATTTCTCTTATTTTATTGTGATGATCATTTCTCCCTATGTAGGTGGGTGCCAAAAGAATGTATTCGCAATCGGAGGAGAAAACTGGTGATTGAAATTTCATGATAAGGTCCTGTCGTAACGAAAAACGCCTTTGTTTTAATGATTGCCACTCCAATTCACGTATCATGTCAGTGGCACAATAAGCCGGGTTTCACAGTACAAGTAAAGGAAAAAATGCGAAAGTGTTAATTTGTAATTATATCACACGAGAAACATATTTTTTGTCACTTTTTATCCGGCTGCCTGTCTGTCCGACTGTTAAGACCAGCGTTTGTAAGGGAAATGGTGCTATATGAAGTTGACATTAATGTCACAGGATCAATGGCCCCATAGCGGTGTAAGAAACTGAAGCTTTTAAGTAAGCTTAATCAAAAATAACGATCATTTGCATCACATACTTTAATACTCGCAATATCACTCATAAAAATCTATAGAGTACTTCCCGTTGCGCTCGAATCGTAACATTTGCGAAGAGAATGGATTCACACTATAAGTAAACGGAAAAATCTGAAAAGTGTTAGTTTTTAATTATATTACAGGAAACAAAATATTTTTGTCACTTGCTATCCGACTGTCACTCTGTTTTTCTGTCTGTTAAAACACCGTTTTCTCAGGTACGGTTGAACGGATCAAGCTGAAATTTATGTCACATGCTAAGATGATGCTACCATGGGTGTGTAGGGAACTGAGGTTTCCAAGTCAGTGCAGTTAGAAAATACGGCCCTCTGTGTCACATATTGTTATACTCGCAAATTCGCTCATCACAACCTATACTGAACTCCCCGTTAGGCTAGGGTCATGACATTTGAGAAGAAGAATGGTTTCACAGTACAAGTAAAGGGAAAAATCCGATAATTGTGGATCTGTAACTATACCGTGCACAAAAAATATTTCCATTCCCATTTCCTACTCGATTATAATGATAAAATTAAAACATTCTCGAAAGTCTAGTAATTCCGGGGACAATTAATTTGCCAGTATCAATGTCGATAGTAGGCAGAAATATTAGAGATTCACAGTTCCGGATATGGATGAACTACGCATAATGAAGTTTGTACGGATCCCTCAGAACGCGAGACCTACTCGCACTTGACCAATTTTTTGATATTTAAACCAGTCATCAGCCCAATATAGAATACGATATTGCAGTGCCTGTGGTTTTCCTTCATGAATGTCCGAAGGAATAAGCACTGTGGCGACCGCAGCTATCATGAAAAACATCGCAGTCGCAAAAATTGACTAACGTCGACTGTACATGGGAATGATGGCAGGAAAAATTTGTGCCGGACCTGTACTCGAACCTGGATTTCCCGCTTATCGTGAGCGGTCGCCTTACCATTTCTTTAAAAAACATTCTTCCGTTTTTTATGTTTCTCTCCCCCTCACCCTCTTGACAATAAAGGAACCCACAAAAAGATGTCTATCTGTCACCGCCACTTTGACAGTACAAAATTTAATACCTGCACCGCTTCAGACTTTGGCCCCTAACTACGCCTACTCCATTAGCTCTACATAAGCTACGACAGCAGGAAAGTAAAGTTGGGGAGAGGATATCTCAATGGATGAATAGACTTAACAGTGAAGATAATTTTCTTTTTTTTCTTTTTATTAAGTTTTTTTTTTTTTTTTTTTTTTTTTTTTTTTTGCGTGGAGCGAAATCTGTGACCCACATAGCCGTGGAGAAATCCATGCATGTCTTCTCGAAAATAAAGGGGAATACCGTTGGGGACCATAGTATCAAAAATCGAAAAATAATGTATGAGGCCAGGTCAGCTTCTCATTGCAGGAACATTCCAGTTACGTGACAGGTCGCATAAAGCTGGAAAAATATTGGTTGTATTTTGGATTACAGACAATAGTGCAAGTCTTCGTTCACGTAAGTACAAAAATTGAGAACAATCTTCTCGCCAGTTGCAAAGAGAGATCGAACTGCAAGGCCGTGGAATCAATTCATAGAGTAAGTCTTCGTCTGTGGGTAGAACACGTAATCCAGGAAGAACATCATGTGCAGTCTAATGCGGTATCAGGAAGGCCAGATTTCGCTGGACCAAGTGACAAACATCTACTGCTGGGCCACAAAAGAAGCGATGATCGTCTGTGTCCGGCACCCCAGGAGCGATGCAAAGCGGGAAGTCAGCGAAGTGAGCTTGGTGGAGATGAAAACGATTGGACTGTTTCCCGTTGATGGTGACATACCACGGGTAGTGTATAGTAGTGTCAAGAAAAGTGGACGTTAACCACCTTCCATTTATTGCGCCGTCTGTAGTGCGGGTACTTCTGTTCTACCACACTGGAGGTGTGGGCCAGTTGCATCTTAGTGTAGACCGCCTTCGTTGACAACAAGCGCACAGGTGGAAAAGAGGCAGAATAGATGTGCTCCGGAAAAAAGGAGTCCGATGTGACAGAAGGGCGCTGGGATATACGACAAAGTCACCTCAGGGGTCAACGAGGCCTGGGCATACGATTCAAGCAATAAACTGATAAGGCACGTCGGACAACACTGCCACATCACTGACTGTGAACTGACAAAAAGGACCCGAGATCTATCCGGAAGATAGTAAATTCCCACACACCCCTCGAGCACGGGGAAGGGTGAGGGACCGATAGTGGACTTTGAAGATCATCCCCTGGCTAACAAATGAACCCTTCGCAGATACCATGCGGCGTGCCAGAATGTGAGGTATCGGAAAGGTTTGCGCCATGTGAGGGATACACGACACTATGCGAGTGTTGACAAAGCACGTCCGTTGCAGGAGGTCAACAGAGCGGAGCAATCGGTTGCAGCAGTCGTTTACAGTTTAAGGTCGCAGTGCGCCGCAGGTCAGCCGTAAAATCGATACCAAAGCAACTTAAGGTATCAGTCACGTTGAGTGAATCAGAATTCCCCTGAGACATACCTCTACCTTTGTACATACAGTACTGGCCATTACAATTGCTACACTAAGAAGAAATGCAGATGATAAACGGGCATTCTTTGGACAAATACATTATACTAGAACTGACATGTGATTACATTTTCACGCAATTTCGGTGCATGGATCCTGAGAATTCAGTACCCAGAACAACAACCTCTGGCCATAATAACGGCCTTGATACGCCTGGGAATTGAGTCAAACTGAGCTTGGATGGTGTGTACAGGTACAGCTGCCCATGCAGCTTCAACACGATACCACAGTTCATCAAGAGTGGAGACTGGCGTATTGCGACGAGCCAGTTACTCGGCCACCATTGACCGGACGTTTTCCGTTGGTGTGTGATCTGGAGAATGTGCTGACCAGGGTAGCAGTCAAACATTTTCTGTATCCAGAAACGCCCGTACACGACCTCCAAATGCGGTCGTGCATTATCCTGCTGAAAAGTAGGGTTTCGTAGGGATCGAATGAAGGGTAGAGCCACGGGTCGTAAAACATCTGAAACGTAACGTCCACTGTTCAAAGTGCCGCCAATACGAACCCGAGGTGACCGAGACGTGTAACCAATGGTACCCCATACCATCACGCTGGGTGATACTCCAGTATGGCGATGACGAATACACGCATCCAATGTGCGTTCACCGCGATGTCGCCAAATACGGATGCGACCATCATGATGCTGTAAACAGAACCTGGATTCATCCGAAAAAATGGTCTCTGAGATGATAGTCCATGCTGCTGCAAACGTCGTCGAACTGTTCCTGCAGATAGTTGTGGTCTTGCAAACGTCCTCATCTGCGGACTCAGGGATCGATACGTGGCTGCACGATCCGTTACAGCCATATCGATAAGATGCCTGTCATCTCAACTGATAGTAATACGAGGCCATTGGGATCCAGCAGGGCGTTCTGTATTACCCTCCTGAACCCACCGATTCCATATTCTGCTAACAGTCATTGGATCTCGACCAACGCGCGCAGCAATGTCGCGATACGATAAACCGCAATCGCGTTAGGTTGCAATCCGACCTTTATCAAAGTCGGAAACGTGATGGTACGCATTTCTCCTCCTTACACGAGGCATCGCAACAACGTCTCACTAGGCAACGCCGGTCAACTGCTGTTTGTGTATGAGAAATCGGTTGGAAACTTTCCTCATGTCAGCACGTTGTAGGTGTCGCCACCGGCGCCAGCCTTGTGTGAATGCTCTGAAAAGCTAATCATTTGCATACCATAGCATCTTCTTCTTGTTGGTTAAATTTCGTGCCTGTATCACGTCATCTTCTTGGTGTAGCAATTTTAATGGCCTGTAGTGTAGTCAGCGATTTACGTACACTCTTTGACATAAAACTTGACCGGCGGCCGGCCGCTTCAGAGGCTAAGTCCGCGCCGATCGCGACATGGGACAAAAAAACTGGCCTACTCGCTAATTCTCTAAGTCCGGTTATCTGCACAATCTGGCAACACTGTAGACTGCGGCACTTCCTGGAGGAAAACTTGTCCCATGATAGAGAAACTGTAGGCTGATTACGCCTGTGGCCTAGCGGTAGCGTGTGTTGTTTCTGTTCATAATGTCAGTGGATCGAGAGCAGCTGGCATAAAATATTTTTATAGCCTCTTCTGTCTGAATGCTGAAGACGTGAATGTAATGGTAGCGCAGATTCAATCTATTTCGCTTTGTGACACACCGATATCAAAATTTTATCCAGTAACGATTTTGCGGCAGATTTCCTGCAGACTGTCCTCCTCTGGACGCCGTATGCGGCAAAGCTCCGGGATCCATTTGCTGGCTACTGGCAGCGGCCGTGGCGACAGCAGCGGCGCTGCACTCCCCCGTTCTTTATCGAAAGCGCCTGCTACCGCTCATCGCTTTTGATGATTTAAAACGCTTTATTATTAAATGTTGCTCCACAGAAAATTTCTACAATTTCCATTCACGCTCAAAAGCAACGGAGACAGACGCCCTGATTAGTAGGCGGGTATTATATTACATTAATCGGCAAGAGCTGAGTATGGCCCGAAATTAATTTTATAGACTGGGACGAAATTAAACTACCTCACTACATTCGATGAATTTATAAATGCTTCATACCTCGTTTCTTTTCCTTTCAAACTCAATTATTTGTGCAACTTTTGGTCAATGTTTGGATGTTTTCGTCAAGCCAGAGTGAGCGTCTGTGGTGTAAAGTGTATTACAGTTCTTGTTTCATTCCTTATGGTAAGTCTATGCGATAAACTGTGTGAATACCTTGCAATGCATGCTCTGTAGCAGTGCAGGAACACTGCACATTTGGAGTTCCATGTATGGGTTCATGAAGTATTTATTGTTGATCGGAAGTGATAGTTAAGGTCATCAGATTTAAACCAGAAAAATTTGTCGTTTTGAAGGTTTCAGAGAACGGAAAGGAATTGCTAACGCCGGTGTTAGAAAACGTCTACAGTTAAATGCTACTGCAAAAATTTAGAAGAAGGGAACTACATTAATGAACATGTGCACTTCATAAACAACCTTCTGACATGTTAGACCTATATGACGATCAAAGCTCAAATTTATATCGTTGACAGTCGGTTTGAATCTTTTCAGGGTCTATTTTACAGTGAAGCACCTTGGAATTTGCAAAGCAGAAATCCAAGGTATTAACTTAATTTACTAAGTCGAAATCGGACGAAGATTGATGTTTAAAGGCATTCTTCAGATTTCGCATAAGAAATTTTTACTAGCAGTTTGAAACTCCATTAATTAAAATGGAAAATAAAAGGTTGTAGTCAGCGACTTCTACCGTAATTCGAACTGCTATGTCTTATAGTACAAGCACTGCAAGGCACAAGGGAACGTTTGAGCTAACGACACACCGGCGGCCAGAGGCGGAATATAGTCACTGCGATGTTGCCTGAGCCTCAAAACGCAACCTTAAACACACGAACAGAGGAGGTGGAGATTACTGTTTTAACGTCCCGTCGACAACTATGTCATTAGAGACGGAGCACAAGCTCGGATTAGGGAAGGATGGGGAAGGAAATCGGCCGTGCCCTTCCTAAGGAACCATCCCGGCATTTGCCTGAAGCGATTTAGGGCAATTATTGAAAACCTAAATCAGGATGGCCGGGCGCGGGATTGCACCGTCGTCCTCCCGAATGCACACACAAACAGGTGTTACTTATGTGAAGAACGCCGTTCTTGGAGTCCAGAAATTAAATATACTTTCTAATTGTGTCATCTTGCAGTGGATTATATCGTACGAGTCTTCGATGTGGAAAACGAATGTCAAGTGAATTTAGCGAGGTAACGCCGACCTACACCAGGAAATAAATGCACTATCAGAGTGTTGACAAATACTTGCTACGACGCTGCCATTTCTAGGCTCTCTGACGAGGCAGCTCTTCAGCGAAATGCTTGCCGTGATTCTCCGATACTGTTCTTCAGAGTGGAGACGCGCGCGCACGTTTGGTTTTTATGCGGCGTTCTCCCCTGATGGTTTCTGACGTCGCCTTGTGGGCTACGTATACATATGAGACATTCAATTATCATTAATCCAGAATGATACAAGTTTCAGCTTCCGGCGTGGAAGAAGGCTGTTGACGCCGACATTATATCATTTCAACGTAGGGAAAGCAAAACGGATCATTCAATGTTTCTCATTCAACATAAAGCATGTGAGATAATTTTCCGTAACGTTCATAATCATCTAAAAATACAAACGGAGTAAAAATACACCGGAAGCTTATTCGAATTGAATATAACGCTTTGCACCTCGATGTCGAATTTGTCCACTTGCAATCTTTTGCAGCATACACATAGAATGTCATGATTACCACGAGAATGAAGAAATATGTTGGTAAGGATGGAAGCAAGAAGAGACGCAGTCAACAAATATTCTATTCCTCATGGCATTCATTTCATTTGACACGTAAGAAGAGGTAAAGCGGGAATTTACTTTCGTTAACACGAAAGATATGCCGCACATATTGATAACGAGGAAGTCTGCGTCTTCATACGTTTCCTCCTTGAAATATGTATGCTCTTTTATATACTAAGTAGCCCGATCATTGTTTCAGTAATGTTACCCTCTTGTTTGACTCCGTAACGATGAACAGATTCCAAATGCATGTCTCCCTTCCTGGGTTGTTTTTTGTGTTTTATTGCTTGGAATTCCTGAAGCAGACCACTGTGCCTTCCCCCCTCGTGGGTTAGGTCTCAAAACTAAACCGCTTTGTATCCAATGGCATAATTTATTCAGACAGCATCAGCATAAGACTATCAAACAAAGCCTTCCATTTACAGTTGCAGCACGCTAACCAGCACTGACCAAAGTGTAATCCACGGTCATGGTCCTAAATTACCAGCTGTCTGCTACTGTGGCAAAGTCCGTACTACACTTTCGATTCCGCAGCACCATTTTATCTGGTAACACTGTGTAGTTGCACAGTTGTGCTACCAGGTCTGTCCTCACACTGTCAACTTTATGTATCTCACTTCTCCTGTAGCGTAGATCACGAGGAGCCGAAGTAAATGAGTGTATTCTGCATGACGTAACATTCAGTATTCCCTTCTTTCATAGCCACTCTTCATGTGCATCGATACCAAATAGGAATGCGAAAACTCTTGCGAGTGAGAGAATGACAATAACAATCGTAACAAGAACAAGCAAATAATGAATGATGTTTATTCCAACGCAGAACGAGAATGGCTTTAAATATAAAAATCTGTATCTATATCTATATCCATATCTATTGATCTTTGAGTTGGCACAATGCAAATATATTCTTAGCATTTAGTTACTGAATTTAGTTCTGGATGTTTGCAGAGAAAAGGAAAAGTCGGTACTTCTCGCTAGTGTAATATAATGTGAACCAGCAACTACCCTTTCCTTAGAACACGACTCAAGCAGGTCCTCAAATAGGTAGCAAGGCACTGCTGCATTCTGTTCCCTGACATTGCTCTGATGACGGTTAATGCAGATAGTTCCGATTATGAAATACAAAACGTATTGCAGGTTAGTTCCTAGGATAGTAACATTAAATTTGCGTTGTAGACGGCACATGAACGTGACGACTATCCATATTACTCATCAATATAAAAAGACAATATTTTGGGAATTTAGCAGGATTACTCAAAATGAATTCTGAAATCGGGTGACTGACTGCACAGGTGCTAAACGTCGTCAAGAGTATACGATGTCCTAATCGCATTAGGAATATGAAGATCGTCTTCGACAGCTCGCAACTTTCACATTGCTATCTCCACCCTACTCCAGACAGCCCTCGGTGGAGTTGCACTACGTTGCCGATGTTATGGAAGGCCTTCAAACCGACAACAGACCACATATTGAAAAATACAAGCGAATTCTCTTGCAGCGTAAGCTTATTGTAACTAATCTAAAAATTATTGGAGAGGAACATTGTCCTATTCAAAAAAAGTAAAATGTTACACACTGTTGACGTCAAACGGACATTATCTATGTCATGTCTTGTGTCCTACTCATCTATAATATCAAGTGTACTATGAAAATGATTATATATAATGGATGATAGGGTAATGCATTGCTACCAGATGGTGGGGGCCGGCCGGTGTGGCCGTGCGGTTCTAGGCGCTTCAGTCTGGAACCGCGTGACCGCTACGGTCGCAGGTTCGAATCCTGCCTCGGGCATGGATGTGAGTGATGTCCTTAGGTTAGTTAGGTTTAAGTAGTTCTAAGTTCTAGGAGACTGATGACCTTAGAAGTTAAGTCCCATAGTGCTCAGAGCCATTTGAACCATTTGAACTATTTAACACAAAATGACATTAAAAATTAAAGTTATTCACGAGCAGCTAGTTGAGAATATGTATGAACATTAAATGACACGACGAACTGAAATAATATGACGAAGAGTTCAGCGCTCACTGGGAATAGAGCCCCACACATATCGTTGTTGACTACACACAAAGAGACGTCAGCTACCGAATTTTTATCCACCAGCTGCTCAGAATAGCATCTTGAACTTACAGTCATCTCGCAAATAGTTCTGTGTCTCACTGGGAGTTAAAAACGTCAGATAGCGTTAGTGTTGACAACGAATGAAAATACATTAAAAATCAAAATTATTATCCACCAGCAGATAGGTGTTCTCATGATAGAGCTTGATAACACATAATTAAATCTTTAGTGCCGGGCCAGGATTCGATCCCATTCACGCGTAATATGTGAAGGTGTTGAGGAATCTGCAGTTTTGAACAAACAACAAATTGTAGCCGAGCTGTATTGCCACGAAGGGATCAAATTCCGCGTTAAGGGCGGTCTGAGTTGCATTCCCAGTTTAGAACCAATTTTATCGACATACAGAAGCTCAAATAAAAGATGGAATAAGTGTCCTGTGACCATACATAGCGTTTGTGTCGTCACTTGAAATAAATAACTAGTATAAGAAAGGTTACTGGTGATAGAGTTTCTACATGTCGCCACTCCAGACTTTATTGTGGTTCAACCTACCGTGTACTTGGTAAAGAAGGAATATCATCTTTAATGTGAATTTTCAGACCACGCAGCCATTATATCTCCTTCACTTGGTGTAGCCAGGAGAGAATGGAATCTGTCTCTCCCTATCTAAAATCATTGACGGAAGTGGGAATCGAACCCAGACCATAGGTATAACAACCTACCATCCGTCCAACAGACACGAAATCCTCTTCTCTGCGAGTCATTTTTCTATCGTAACGCAGTTGCGCCACACTGGATGAGAATTCTGACACACAGGCTCCCTGTAGTAATTTGCAGCATGTTCAGTAAATTCATTTACTTGGTTGAGCGAATCTCCATGAACTAGCTGCCTCGGCTACCCAGTGCATACATTCGACTATTTTGTAATCACAGAAATAAAATCACGTAACTGCCACCTACACACAACTGCCAACAGTGTAGGATGCAGAAGTTTAAATAGGAAGTGTTCCTTTCCACTTGAGCTATTCTATTGCGCTATCTGTTACTAGAAAACGTCGTTCAGTCCAAAAGAAAAGCTGTAACTGTTTGTCTCTCAGAAGTCAAGACCTGGCCATATGCATAATCTCACAGTGCTGTGGAATCCAAATGTTCTGGAGGAATAGTTGCCGAGCTCTGGAGCTGCTGTAGCTACGTGTCAGCTTGTAGCATAGATAAGATGTCGCGAGTTCGAATACATTCAGTGCTACATTTTTTAAAACGCAATTCTGCTCTCTGCTGAAGGTGTCAATCTAATGGAACTTGAACATAATTCCCTTCACTTCTCAACCCAAAGTAGTCGCATGTGGAAAAAGGGCTAACTACTGTGACATTTTGTTCTATTCAGGTTTAATAGACAGCAGGCAGCAGATGCATCTCGAAGATGTGCAGGGAGAGCGCATCGTGCCATAATATGTCAGAAAAGTATTTTCTACATTAGCCGTCGTGTGGTAGTGATATTTTATTCTTCTTCAAACATTGTTTGACAGCTTTAACTCAGAACAAGTTTTCTACATGCATGTAATCAATAAACTGCATGTGCATTGTCAGACTGTCATAGGTAACATCAGAGAATTCGCATATATCGTTGATGATTAATTTCTCTCTCATGTTTACTATTGTTTTAACAACACTATAGGAAACCTTACGAAAATTGTGCACTGTATTATAAGAAATGAAATAAAACTAACCATGATAACCTTACGACGAAAGTATCTGTACACAAGCATGCCTCTATCGACACGAATTAGTAAAATACTACTCACTTAGACTTTGATTGGGTCTGTGTTTAACTGGTATGCTGTGTCATACTCAAGAGGTATGCAAATGTGGCATTTCATAAAAATAGTTACGTATTCCTAGAAACCCAAAATTCGCTTGTCAGCAGCGGAAAGAGGCCTTACCTGTTGTGCAGCATTGTAAGTTTTTCAACATTGCACTATGAGCTGAAAGCATTTTCTTGCGATTTCCTTATTGATGTTTGATCTGACTGCTTGTAGCTCTTTCACAGAAGGGATAAAAATGTTACAGTCAGTGAGACTGGAACTGCGAACCGTAAAAGACGCTTTTTCACATGTCAGCACGTTACCACAGAGCTGGCGAGGAGGTATGGGTCTTAGCTTCCTATTAGGAGGGCAATAGTAACTAGAACTCGTAAACCGCTATTTGAAGGTCGAGATTAGTTGCGGTTTCCACCTGCAACGACTTTCCTGGGCTGAAAACCGTAAATTTTCAATCTTTTGTTACCCTTCAAGCGATAATAACTCAGATTACTCAATGGAAATGACAGGTAAAATCAAGTGAACTTTGAGGCTTAATTCCGTGCACACCAGGAAATAACTCGTCGATCACAGAGTTGCCAAACATACGTTGCCTTGTTGCCAAATCTCAGTTACAGTACCAGCAGGAAGAAGACGAACCGATGTGATACTACAGCGGTCTGGGAAGTGACCATAGCTGGTGTCTCCAAGTCGCGGCTGCTACGGCCTGGAATACGTAATGCGTCTGATTCGCTTTCTGTAACTAGGTTTAGGGACTGGAGCGTAGTTACTAATAATACTCAGAACTGACTGCAAACTGAGCATCATAAATCAGTAACTCTCATTGTTGTTTTTATATTTCTTTCGTAAGTGTACTCAAAACTAAGAAAGTCATTCACAGGCGTTTTCGTGCCTCGCCAATAGTCGAGCACAACATACAAATAAAAATAAAAAAATAGGTGTGTGTGTGTGTGTGTGTGTGTTTGTGTGTGTGTGTGTGTGTGAGAGAGAGAGAGAGAGATAAATAAAAAGCAATGAGAGAGTGTGTAAATATTGTTGTAAAGAAATTGAATCATGGTATTTAAAGAAATCTTTCATTAAAATGACATGTTCCACATCATTACGAAATGTCGTATTCATGATCTATGGAACAAGAGTTAATCTAATGTAATGTAATCTAATCGAATCACATCATATTGATGATTAGCCACGAAGAGTCATGAATTACCGAAATTTTGGCCAATACCAGTAACCAAATCTAAACTTGAAAATAAAAGACGACAATTTTTGTAATAAACCGTGACTCCTATCAAGACCCTTTCGTCCCTGTTATCTAACCACGAAAGATGTCTGATATACCTCCATTCTGAAGTAACAAAGTGTGCATGCATTTAAAGATGAAGTGCATGATGTGAAGTTCTGTGACGGAGATACGAACCCAACACGTAATCCGATTGTTAACTAAGAAAAATCAAATGTTACGTATCGGTTTTTCTTACGAGCCGCTAGGTGTCTGAATCTAAAATAAGGATACAAACTTTTGTGCCTAAGCGACAATCGAACTGCACACCTACCGTGCATCCACGAATATAGCTTAAGTATCAGTTGCTTACTCATGAACAGTAAGATGTGTGCGTGTTTGACCAGAAATAACGACACCTGTTGCGATTGTTGGAAACACGTGAACAGACATTGAAATTGCGCGTTAATTTTCACTAGCAGGTGGGTGTGCACTTGATAAAGCTAGAAATGAAATTATGAATATTTTTGTAATGGATCAGGTTTCAGACCCACATACTTACCTTTGGAGGAGACCTAGAGAAGATTGCAGTCTCGGGAAAAGGAACGAAATGACTGAACTATACTGTTCCGAGAGATTCAGATCCTCGAAAGAGGAGATACGAATTCGAATCACAGTCCAGCACCAAATTTTTAAACGTCTCTAGTTCAATCAAGTACAAGTAAAATAAGAGCCCTGTCCCTTTAAATGGCTATCGGTTCATCAAATAAAATAAAATTTTCTAATGTAAGTAAGCTTACTGGCGACTGTATTTCTGTTTACCATGACTTCCGCTGTGTCATTTCCCAACGTAAACCGGCTCTGCCCAGTTGGTAATGAAGGAACGTGATGTTTAATGCGGATTCTGGATTATAACGTCTTTCTCTTGAGGTTACCAGAGGTAAAATAAATCTGTTTGTGCCTCTTAAAAGTAAATGCCTGAACCCACGCATTGCACCTGTGATAGCTCGTTCCACCATACCATTGTGGCCACATTACCCAGCCCCAAGAGTGTGCTGTAACGGATGATGTGCTTAGCTTACAAAATTAGTCACGGTGGAAAAAATGCGAGTCTATTAAATGGTCAAGTAGAAGCAAGCTTCTGACGCAGAGGTTATGCTATTCTCATGTCAGCAGGATGTAAAGACTCTTCTAGGCATCATAGGCTGGATGTGAAGCCATTTTGATTTTTCACAAATTCAGCAAATTTCTTAGTTCGAGAAAATCCACTGTGAAGTGTGAAGTTGCCGGATAATTCGATTATTACTGTTAATATTACTATCATTTTATTCATACCGCTGCTGGAACACGACCGTAGTCTTCAGGTAAAACGCGAGACCAGCTAATACGACGTCTGGCGACCGAAAGCACATATCGACAAAATTTTTATCGCCCCTTTCCTCTCGGTGCTGAAGCTATGAGTGTAATTCAAGCGAATCTACACTATCATATTAGCTGGTCTCGCGTTTTACCTCAAGACTACGGTCGTAGTCAAGAGTAATGTACTAAGACTGGAGTCAAGACTTCCTCTGGGAAGTGCCGCAGTCTACATGTTGCTAGATCGAGCATATTGCCAGACATAGAATTCTGAGAGGAGCACGACTGTATTGTCCACCTTACGTGAACGACTCGGCGGTCAATTTTTGGGTCTGAGACTGTATCTACAACACGTATTGCACGCTGAAGACCCAGAAGAATTTAAAAAAAAAGTAGTTTATGAGAGCAACGTTAACCATAGCGTTCGAAGTATTCATAGTATTGTATACGTGTGTGTAAACGTCTTCCAATGACCACTCAAGAAAGACAAGGATACACAGTCTAGCTCCAATATTATAAATACGCCTCAGTTTGTGGATGAACTCAAACTTAGGTTGATAATAATTGTGACAATTTAGCAGCACTGTACCCATTGGTGTTAAACTCGTTTTCAACCAATGATTCCCACAGCTACAGGGATACTACTTGTGATACCTCTTAGACAAAATACATAAGCAGTGTTATCAGACGAAAAGATCAACCTGACACAAACTGTGGGAAGTTTGTTTTACAACCTTCGTACCTGGATATTCAGCTTTTTCCTATTTGAGATATCTGTGAACGTTGCTGCTTAAGACGATTTAAGCAGAAACTAAATTCCCTCAGCTTCGACAATGTTTAAAGAAATCGTCTTATTGGCACTAAATCGTGGTTTGTGAATTGTTTACCGGCCGTACTCTGCCGTATTTTGCCGGTTGGAAGGCCAAAGCTTTCTGACAAATTTCACACAGAAATTACTGTTACGGTGTACTTATGGAGCCAAATGAGTGAATTGCGTATTTTCCGGTGAGAAAGAGCACTGGCAAACAGTCCTCGCTACATTTGGTTATTTAAACTGGTGTCACTCTGAGCTAGAATTTATGGTCAGCGACTAAGTGTAAGGTCAACGTTTCGGATGCGAGTTTTGCGACTGTGAAATACTTTCCTACATTATAGAAGCGAATATTAAATTTGAACTAATATTGCGAAAATTTTGTACTTGGACAGCTTAGAATGAAAATACTTCTGTTTATTTCGAAGGGAAACAATAGATTTTCTAAAACACTGTCTGTCATACACAACTTGAAACAGGTCATGTCGACCAAATCATGTGGAAGAACTAACAGCAACGTATATCGGAAGGCAGTAAGATCTCTTGCCTTTTGGTTTGTCAGTACTCGATAGCCATTTCTAGGCGAAAGTAAACGAGGAAAGGCAGTGCGTTTTTGTTACCAAGTAACGTCTTCGTCAATTACTTTAGTTTTAAAGTAATCTACGAGTAATTGCTGGTGTTTGATATTAACATGAAAAGGATTCCGTAGACAGGGAAAGAACCTGTTCTTGGGAAACTACATCTATAGTGACCAAAAGGCATTAAATGATATTCAAGCACTTGTGTTCCAGCAGCGGTATGAATAAAATGATAGTAATATTAACAGTAATAATCGAATTATCCGGCAACTTCACACTTCACAGTGGATTTTCTCGAACTAAGAAATTTGCTGAATTTGTGAAAAATCAAAATGGCTTCACATCCAGCCTATGATGCCTAGAAGAGTCTTTACATCCTGCTGACATGAGAATAGCATAATCTCTGCGTCAGAAGCTTGCTTCTACTTGACCATTTAATAGACTCGCATTTTTTCCACCGTGACTAATTTTGTAAGCTAAGCACATCATCCGTTACAGCACACTCTTGGGGCTGGGTAATGTCGCCACAATGGTATGGTGGAACGAGCTATCACAGGTGCAATGCGTGGGTTCAGGCATTTACTTTTAAGAGGCACAAACAGATTTATTTTACCTCTGGTAACCTCAAGAGAAAGACGTTATAATCCAGAATCCGCATTAAACATCACGTTCCTTCATTACCAACTGGGCAGAGCCGGTTTACGTTGGGAAATGACACAGCGGAAGTCATGGTAAACAGAAATACAGTCGCCAGTAAGCTTACTTACACTAGAAAATTTTATTTTATTTGATGAACCGATAGCCATTTAAAGGGACAGGGCTCTTATTTTACTTGTACTTGATTGAACTAGAGACGTTTAAAAATTTGGTGCTGGACTGTGATTCGAATTCGTATCTCCTCTTTCGAGGATCTGAATCTCTCGGAACAGTATAGTTCAGTCATTTCGTTCCTTTTCCCAAGACTGCAATCTTCTCTAGGTCTCCTCCAAAGGTAAGTATGTGGGTCTGAAACCTGATCCATTACAAAAATATTCATAATTTCATTTCTAGCTTTATCAAGTGCACACCCACCTGCTAGTGAAAATTAACGCGCAATTTCAATGTCTGTTCACGTGTTTCCAACAATCGCAACAGGTGTCGTTATTTCTGGTCAAACACGCACACATCTTACTGTTCATGAGTAAGCAACTGATACTTAAGCTATATTCGTGGATGCACGGTAGGTGTGCAGTTCGATTGTCGCTTAGGCACAAAAGTTTGTATCCTTATTTTAGATTCAGACACCTAGCGGCTCGTAAGAAAAACCGATACGTAACATTTGATTTTTCTTAGTTAACAATCGGATTACGTGTTGGGTTCGTATCTCCGTCACAGAACTTCACATCATGCACTTCATCTTTAAATGCATGCACACTTTGTTACTTCAGAATGGAGGTATATCAGACATCTTTCGTGGTTAGATAACAGGGACGAAAGGGTCTTGATAGGAGTCACGGTTTATTACAAAAATTGTCGTCTTTTATTTTCAAGTTTAGATTTGGTTACTGGTATTGGCCAAAATTTCGGTAATTCATGACTCTTCATGGCTAATCATCAATATGATGTGATTCGATTAGATTACATTACATTAGATTAACTCTTGTTCCATAGATCATGAATACGACATTTCGTAATGATGTGGAACGTGTCATTTTAATGAAAGATTTCTTTAAATACCATGATTCAATTTCTTTACAACAATTTTTTACACACTCTCTCATTGCTTTTTATTTATCTCTCTCTCTCTCTCTCTCACACACACACACACACAAACACACACACACACACACACACACCTATTTTTTTATTTTTATTTGTATGTTGTGCTCGACTATTGGCGAGGCACGAAAACGCCTGTGAATGACTTTCTTAGTTTTGAGTACACTTACGAAAGAAATATAAAAACAACAATGAGAGTTACTGATTTATGATGCTCAGTTTGCAGTCAGTTCTGAGTATTATTAGTAACTACGCTCCAGTCCCTAAACCTAGTTACAGAAAGCGAATCAGACGCATTACGTATTCCAGGCCGTAGCAGCCGCGACTTGGAGACACCAGCTATGGTCACTTCCCAGACCGCTGTAGGATCACATCGGTTCGTCTTCTTCCTGCTGGTACTGTAACTGAGATTTGGCAACAAGGCAACGTATGTTTGGCAACTCTGTGATCGACGAGTTACTTCCTGGTGTGCACGGAATTAAGCCTCAAAGTTCACTTGATTTTACCTGTCATTTCCATTGAGTAATCTGAGTTATTATCGCTTGAAGGGTAACAAAAGATTGAAAATTTACGGTTTTCAGCCCAGAAAAGTCGTTGCAGGTGGAAACCGCAACTAATCTCGACCATCAAATAGCGGTTTACGAGTTCTAGTTACTATTGCCCTCGCAATAGGAAGCTAAGACCCATACCTCCTCGCCAGCTCTGTGGTAACGTGCTGACATGTGAAAAAGCGTCTGTTACGGTTCGCAGTTCCAGTCTCACTGACTGTAACGTTTTTATCCCTTCTGTGAAAGAGCTACAATTAGTCAGATCAAACATCAATAAGGAAATCGCAAGAAAATGCTTTCAGCTCATAGTGCAATGTTGAAAAACTTACAATGCTGCACAACAGGTAAGGCCTCTTTCCGCTGCTGACAAGCGAATTTTGGGTTTCTAGGAATACGTAACTATTTTTATGAAATGCCACATTTGCATACCTCTTGAGTATGACACAGCATACCAATTAAACACAGACCCAATCAAAATCTAAGTGAGTAGTATTTTACTAATTCGTGTCGATAGAGGCATGCTTGTGTACAGATACTTTCGTCGTAAGGTTATCATGGTTAGTTTTATTTCATTTCTTATAATACAGTGCACAATTTTCGTAAGGTTTCCTTTAGTGCCGTTAAAACAATAGTAAACATGAGATAGAAATTAATCATCAACGATATATGCGAATTCTCTGATGTTACCTATGACAGTCTGACAGTGCACATGCAGTTTATTGATTACATGCATGTAGAAAACTTGTTCTGAGTTAAAGCTGTCAAACAAAGTTTGAAGAAGAATAAAATATCACTACCACACGACGGCTAATGTAGAAAATACTTTTCTGACATATTATGGCACGATGCGCTCTCCCTGCACATCTTTGAGATGCATCTGCTGCCTGCTGTCTATTAAACCTGAATAGAACAAAATGTCACAGTAGTTAGCCCTTTTTCCACATGCGACTACTTTGGGTTGAGAAGTGAAGGGAATTATGTTCGAAGTTCCGTTAGATTGACACCTTCAGCAGAGAGCAGAATTGCGTTTTAAAAAATGTAGCACTGAATGTATTCGAACTCGCGACATCTTATCTATGCTACAAGCTGACACGTAGCTACAGCAGCTCCAGAGCTCGGCAACTATTCCTCCAGAACATTTGGATTCCACAGCACTGTGAGACTATGCATATGGCCAGGTCTTGACTTCTGAGAGACAAACAGTTACAGCTTTTCTTTTGGACTGAACGACGTTTTCTAGTAACAGATAGCGCAATAGAATAGCTCAAGTGGAAAGGAACACTTCCTATTTAAACTTCTGCATCCTACACTGTTGGCAGTTGTGTGTAGGTGGCAGTTACGTGATTTTATTTCTGTGATTACAAAATAGTCGAATGTATGCACTGGGTAGCCGAGGCAGCTAGTTCATGGAGATTCGCTCAACCAAGTAAATGAATTTACTGAACATGCTGCAAATTACTACAGGGAGCCTGTGTGTCAGAATTCTCATCCAGTGTGGCGCAACTGCGTTACGATAGAAAAATGACTCGCAGAGAAGAGGATTTCGTGTCTGTTGGACGGATGGTAGGTTGTTATACCTATGGTCTGGGTTCGATTCCCACTTCCGTCAATGATTTTAGATAGGGAGAGACAGATTCCATTCTCTCCTGGCTACACCAAGTGAAGGAGATATAATGGCTGCGTGGTCTGAAAATTCACATTAAAGATGATATTCCTTCTTTACCAAGTACACGGTAGGTTGAACCACAATAAAGTCTGGAGTGGCGACATGTAGAAACTCTATCACCAGTAACCTTTCTTATACTAGTTATTTATTTCAAGTGACGACACAAACGCTATGTATGGTCACAGGACACTTATTCCATCTTTTATTTGAGCTTCTGTATGTCGATAAAATTGGTTCTAAACTGGGAATGCAACTCAGACCGCCCTTAACGCGGAATTTGATCCCTTCGTGGCAATACAGCTCGGCTACAATTTGTTGTTTGTTCAAAACTGCAGATTCCTCAACACCTTCACATATTACGCGTGAATGGGATCGAATCCTGGCCCGGCACTAAAGATTTAATTATGTATTATCAAGTTCTATCATGAGAACACCTATCTGCTGGTGGATAATAATTTTGATTTTTAATGTATTTTCATTCGTTGTCAACACTAACGCTATCTGACGTTTTTAACTCCCAGTGAGACACAGAACTATTTGCGAGATGACTGTAAGTTCAAGATGCTATTCTGAGCAGCTGGTGGATAAAAATTCGGTAGCTGACGTCTCTTTGTGTGTAGTCAACAACGATATGTGTGGGGCTCTATTCCCAGTGAGCGCTGAACTCTTCGTCATATTATTTCAGTTCGTCGTGTCATTTAATGTTCATACATATTCTCAACTAGCTGCTCGTGAATAACTTTAATTTTTAATGTCATTTTGTGTTAAATAGTTCAAATGGTTCAAATGGCTCTGAGCACTATGGGACTTAACTTCTAAGGTCATCAGTCTCCTAGAACTTAGAACTACTTAAACCTAACTAACCTAAGGACATCACTCACATCCATGCCCGAGGCAGGATTCGAACCTGCGACCGTAGCGGTCACGCGGTTCCAGACTGAAGCGCCTAGAACCGCACGGCCACACCGGCCGGCCCCCACCATCTGGTAGCAATGCATTACCCTATCATCCATTATATATAATCATTTTCATAGTACACTTGATATTATAGATGAGTAGGACACAAGACATGACATAGATAATGTCCGTTTGACGTCAACAGTGTGTAACATTTTACTTTTTTTGAATAGGACAATGTTCCTCTCCAATAATTTTTAGATTAGTTACAATAAGCTTACGCTGCAAGAGAATTCGCTTGTATTTTTCAATATGTGGTCTGTTGTCGGTTTGAAGGCCTTCCATAACATCGGCAACGTAGTGCAACTCCACCGAGGGCTGTCTGGAGTAGGGTGGAGATAGCAATGTGAAAGTTGCGAGCTGTCGAAGACGATCTTCATATTCCTAATGCGATTAGGACATCGTATACTCTTGACGACGTTTAGCACCTGTGCAGTCAGTCACCCGATTTCAGAATTCATTTTGAGTAATCCTGCTAAATTCCCAAAATATTGTCTTTTTATATTGATGAGTAATATGGATAGTCGTCACGTTCATGTGCCGTCTACAACGCAAATTTAATGTTACTATCCTAGGAACTAACCTGCAATACGTTTTGTATTTCATAATCGGAACTATCTGCATTAACCGTCATCAGAGCAATGTCAGGGAACAGAATGCAGCAGTGCCTTGCTACCTATTTGAGGACCTGCTTGAGTCGTGTTCTAAGGAAAGGGTAGTTGCTGGTTCACATTATATTACACTAGCGAGAAGTACCGACTTTTCCTTTTCTCTGCAAACATCCAGAACTAAATTCAGTAACTAAATGCTAAGAATATATTTGCATTGTGCCAACTCAAAGATCAATAGATATGGATATAGATATAGATACAGATTTTTATATTTAAAGCCATTCTCGTTCTGCGTTGGAATAAACATCATTCATTATTTGCTTGTTCTTGTTACGATTGTTATTGTCATTCTCTCACTCGCAAGAGTTTTCGCATTCCTATTTGGTATCGATGCACATGAAGAGTGGCTATGAAAGAAGGGAATACTGAATGTTACGTCATGCAGAATACACTCATTTACTTCGGCTCCTCGTGATCTACGCTACAGGAGAAGTGAGATACATAAAGTTGACAGTGTGAGGACAGACCTGGTAGCACAACTGTGCAACTACACAGTGTTACCAGATAAAATGGTGCTGCGGAATCGAAAGTGTAGTACGGACTTTGCCACAGTAGCAGACAGCTGGTAATTTAGGACCATGACCGTGGATTACACTTTGGTCAGTGCTGGTTAGCGTGCTGCAACTGTAAATGGAAGGCTTTGTTTGATAGTCTTATGCTGATGCTGTCTGAATAAATTATGCCATTGGATACAAAGCGGTTTAGTTTTGAGACCTAACCCACGAGGGGGGAAGGCACAGTGGTCTGCTTCAGGAATTCCAAGCAATAAAACACAAAAAACAACCCAGGAAGGGAGACATGCATTTGGAATATGTTCATCGTTACGGAGTCAAACAAGAGGGTAACATTACTGAAACAATGATCGGGCTACTTAGTATATAATAGAGCATACATATTTCAAGGAGGAAACGTATGAAGACGCAGACTTCCTCGTTATCAATATGTGCGGCATATCTTTCGTGTTAACGAAAGTAAATTCCCGCTTTACCTCTTCTTACGTGTCAAATGAAATGAATGCCATGAGGAATAGAATATTTGTTGACTGCGTCTCTTCTTGCTTCCATCCTTACCAACATATTTCTTCATTCTCGTGGTAATCATGACATTCTATGTGTATGCTGCAAAAGATTGCAAGTGGACAAATTCGACATCGAGGTGCAAAGCGTTATATTCAATTCGAATAAGCTTCCGGTGTATTTTTACTCCGTTTGTATTTTTAGATGATTATGAACGTTACGGAAAATTATCTCACATGCTTTATGTTGAATGAGAAACATTGAATGATCCGTTTTGCTTTCCCTACGTTGAAATGATATAATGTCGGCGTCAACAGCCTTCTTCCACGCCGGAAGCTGAAACTTGTATCATTCTGGATTAATGATAATTGAATGTCTCATATGTATACGTAGCCCACAAGGCGACGTCAGAAACCATCAGGGGAGAACGCCGCATAAAAACCAAACGTGCGCGCGCGTCTCCACTCTGAAGAACAGTATCGGAGAATCACGGCAAGCATTTCGCTGAAGAGCTGCCTCGTCAGAGAGCCTAGAAATGGCAGCGTCGTAGCAAGTATTTGTCAACACTCTGATAGTGCATTTATTTCCTGGTGTAGGTCGGCGTTACCTCGCTAAATTCACTTGACATTCGTTTTCCACATCGAAGACTCGTACGATATAATCCACTGCAAGATGACACAATTAGAAAGTATATTTAATTTCTGGACTCCAAGAACGGCGTTCTTCACATAAGTAACACCTGTTTGTGTGTGCATTCGGGAGGACGACGGTGCAATCCCGCGCCCGGCCATCCTGATTTAGGTTTTCAATAATTGCCCTAAATCGCTTCAGGCAAATGCCGGGATGGTTCCTTAGGAAGGGCACGGCCGATTTCCTTCCCCATCCTTCCCTAATCCGAGCTTGTGCTCCGTCTCTAATGACATAGTTGTCGACGGGACGTTAAAACAGTAATCTCCACCTCCTCTGTTCGTGTGTTTAAGGTTGCGTTTTGAGGCTCAGGCAACATCGCAGTGACTATATTCCGCCTCTGGCCGCCGGTGTGTCGTTAGCTCAAACGTTCCCTTGTGCCTTGCAGTGCTTGTACTATAAGACATAGCAGTTCGAATTACGGTAGAAGTCGCTGACTACAACCTTTTATTTTCCATTTTAATTAATGGAGTTTCAAACTGCTAGTAAAAATTTCTTATGCGAAATCTGAAGAATGCCTTTAAACATCAATCTTCGTCCGATTTCGACTTAGTAAATTAAGTTAATACCTTGGATTTCTGCTTTGCAAATTCCAAGGTGCTTCACTGTAAAATAGACCCTGAAAAGATTCAAACCGACTGTCAACGATATAAATTTGAGCTTTGATCGTCATATAGGTCTAACATGTCAGAAGGTTGTTTATGAAGTGCACATGTTCATTAATGTAGTTCCCTTCTTCTAAATTTTTGCAGTAGCATTTAACTGTAGACGTTTTCTAACACCGGCGTTAGCAATTCCTTTCCGTTCTCTGAAACCTTCAAAACGACAAATTTTTCTGGTTTAAATCTGATGACCTTAACTATCACTTCCGATCAACAATAAATACTTCATGAACCCATACATGGAACTCCAAATGTGCAGTGTTCCTGCACTGCTACAGAGCATGCATTGCAAGGTATTCACACAGTTTATCGCATAGACTTACCATAAGGAATGAAACAAGAACTGTAATACACTTTACACCACAGACGCTCACTCTGGCTTGACGAAAACATCCAAACATTGACCAAAAGTTGCACAAATAATTGAGTTTGAAAGGGAAAGAAACGAGGTATGAAGCATTTATAAATTCATCGAATGTAGTGAGGTGGTTTAATTTCGTCCCAGTCTATAAAATTAATTTCGGGCCATACTCAGCTCTTGCCGATTAATGTAATATAATACCCGCCTACTAATCAGGGCGTCTGTCTCCGTTGCTTTTGAGCGTGAATGGAAATTGTAGAAATTTTCTGTGGAGCAACATTTAATAATAAAGCGTTTTAAATCATCAAAAGCGATGAGCGGTAGCAGGCGCTTTCGATAAAGAACGGGGGAGTGCAGCGCCGCTGCTGTCGCCACGGCCGCTGCCAGTAGCCAGCAAATGGATCCCGGAGCTTTGCCGCATACGGCGTCCAGAGGAGGACAGTCTGCAGGAAATCTGCCGCAAAATCGTTACTGGATAAAATTTTGATATCGGTGTGTCACAAAGCGAAATAGATTGAATCTGCGCTACCATTACATTCACGTCTTCAGCATTCAGACAGAAGAGGCTATAAAAATATTTTATGCCAGCTGCTCTCGATCCACTGACATTATGAACAGAAACAACGCACGCTACCGCTACGCCACAGGCGTAATCAGCCTACAGTTTCTCTATCATGGGACAAGTTTTCCTCCAGGAAGTGCCGCAGTCTACAGTGTTGCCAGATTGTGCAGATAACCGGACTTAGAGAATTAGCTAGTTGGCCAGTTTTTTTGTCCCATGTCGCGATCGGCGCGGACTTAGCCTCTGAAGCGGCCGGCCGCCGGTCAAGTTTTATGTCAAAGAGTGTACATTAAGGGAGCTGCCCGACTTCTCGCCGTAGGTCACCACAAACGCAAGCGCCGCCCGGATATCATCGGCACTTCGTAGGCAAAGAACCAAATCGTCTGCATAGGCCGTGCAGCGGAATCGATGTACACCCAGCGACATCCCCGTCAGACGTTGTCGTAGGCGACATAATATTGGTCCTAGGGCGAAGATGTACAGTAGCGCACCGAGCGCCTGATCCGAAACGGTTGTGTGAGCCTACCATTATACAGCACCCGGGATGTCGCTCCACGCAGGATACGTATGTCAACCTCGACAATAGCTTCTCGATATCCCATATGTCGGATGACAGCCGTAAGAAAAGAATGATCGTTCCGATCAAATGCCTGGCTTAACTCTAAGGGTGCCAAAAGCCACGCACAAATGGAGGTCAGCGAGGGCCCTGTAGTGGCAGAGCGCTGCCCGAATGTCCTTCCCTCTGCCGATCGACGGCTGATCGTAGGACATGACATGGCGGGCGCTCCTCTTAAGTCGCTCTGCCAAAGGACGAGGAGAGATCGTCATGTCGCTGTTTGTCAGGGCAGAGGGGCGATAATCACTGATGTGCTGACCCCCGTGGGGTTTTGTGAATAGGCCGTCTAGAAAAACAGTGTGGACCCTCACAGAAGGGAACCACAGTTCTCAGCAGATAATAGTCCACGTGAGTGCTAAGAGATGTCGGAATGTACGATAAAATTCGATGGGTATGCAGTCAGGACCAGGAGACTTGTCAAAAACTGCTGCTTGAATAGCATTGAGGGTCTTCTGTGACTGGGGCCTCGAATTCCATTGCCAAGTGTTCCGTTATTGTGCTGAACGTGAGCTGGGACACTTCTTCAATAACAGCTGGCACATGGCGATGGTAAGCGTATAAGCCGTCAAGGCTACTGGAAGAATTTGCAATGACCATGAACGTGATCCCACGTGTCCACAAGGTGGACCAGTCATGGCAAACTCTACGCAAGGCGAATGACTTAGTTGCTGATCTTTCGGGTGGAAAGTGGAAGGAACCACCCAGCACCAATACACTTTGCCGCCCTACAAAAAGAGATAAGTTCGTCTCCGCAAAGAAGGCAGAGCGTTCCCTTCGCCTCCCGGATCGTGAAGCAGCGTGGACTTTAATAATTCGTCCGTCGAAGAGCGTGACAGCCACACCCTTCGTACCCGGAAGATATTGGACGTCGTCGACAGGTAACTCCTCACGGATTTACATCGCCATACTGCTAGCGGAATCTGACGCGTAGTAGACGTAAGGGATGTACCCAAACAGGTTAAGAAAATCATTAGCATGCACATCTTGTAAAACAGCCATGTCTATGTTGCCGCCGCCGCGTGGGGTATCCGTGCGGTCTCAGGCGCCTTGCTACGGTTCGCGTGGCTCCCCCCTCGGACATGGTTGTGTGTGTGTTGTCCTTAGCAAAATGGTTCAAATGGCTCTGAGCACTATGGGACTTAACTGCTGAGGTCATCAGAGAACTACTTAAACCTAACTAACCAGGACATCACACACATCCATGCCCGAGGCAGGATTCGAACCTGCGCAGTAGCGGTCGCGCGGTTCCTGACTGTAGCGCCTAGAACCGCTCGGCCACACCGGCCGGCCTGTCCTTAGCATTAAGTTAGTTTAAGTAGTGTGTAAGCCTAGGGACCAATGATCTCGGCAGTTTGGTCCTATAGGAACTTAACTCAAATTTCCTCATTTCAATGTCGGCCACGCGATGTGTATTGTTCAGCATCGCCAATTTATGTGGCGCGGAGGTAGTGTTGACATTAAAATGTTTCTAGGCGATACGTTTGTTCTGGCACTCCAGTTGTCGACACATGGGGTCCACCAGTGGCATCCGACCGGGGCAGACCGCTCAAGGCCATTGAAGCCGCGGCGTTCAGTGTGATGAGGTAGCGGGGGGCACAACCGGTAGAACGCACCCTCCCTCAGTTTTTATTTAATCGTATGGCTAGGGCCCCCCGTCGGGCAGACCATTCGCCGGGTGCCGGTCTTTCAATTTGACGCCACTTCGGCGACCTGCAGTCGATGAGGATGATAGGATGATGATGAGGACAGCACAACACCCGGTCCCTGGGCGGTGAAAAGTTCTCAGTATTCACAGGCCGTTCCGATTCCTCGTCTACGTCGTTCGCCGAAGAAATAGAAACAGCGTCAGTGCGTCATCCAAGTGTAGAATCATCGGTTCGATGCCTGCAGATCGGCGTCTTCGAGAGACGGCTCATGACAGATGGCACAGGCGGCGGAGGGGAAGGCGTCACAGGCTGCGGATGACAAACAGCTGAATTAGGAGGGGAAGGAGGCACGCTCAAAGGCAAGCCGTGCGATATCGAATCGTCGTCCGGCATCAGTTCGTCATCCCGTGCGTCCAATCGTCAGACGACGTACGATTACATTTCTTTCACTTCGTCAATGACTTCTGTTTCTGCACGTGTTGCATCGTATCGGAGTGGGATCGCCCATCATCTGACGCCACCCCATCCAGAAGGAAAGCAGAGCTCAGGGTCGATGTCCATCGCTGAGGTAACATAACCTCTCGGGTGTTGTCGTACTCGGATGGTGCAGTTTCCGCCGGATTTGATGGAGAGGGAATCTGATGACTATCCATCCCGTCAATGGCCGGCAACAATGGAAATCGGAATGATTTGGCCCTGACCATCCGACACCTTCGCATCAGCGGCGTAGGTGACAGGGATCATTGTAGGTATCACGGGAGGTGCGACATCTCCTACTGGGGTCAGAATTAGGCATCTGAGACAATGTGACAGGACGTGATCCTCCTGGCCAAAGCCAGCACAACTTCGCTGTTGACCGTCGTACATGACAATCACCTGCACGCTTCTAGTCATCAAATAACATGCTTTTTCAGTTCAGCTTGGATGTGACTCACGCCATTTCATACACGGTAGGTTTCAAGCTCTGCCGCTTTTATGTAATGTAACAGACAACATTTCCGTAACGTCGAAAGGCAGATACGTCCACGTCTTGCGGGTCTTCAAAAGGAAGTTGAAAAACACACAGGGTACGGAGGCCGAACCCTGCGTGGTCAACCGAAACAGCTCCGACGTGCTCATCGGGCTGTTATAAGTTCAGACCCTGGGACAAACGTCGCACAACATTAGCGCAAATTTATTCATTCCACAGATTGATGTACACGACGCTGCTCTTGATGGAGAAGTGTATTCTAATAACATCGTGAGATGCGAGTTAGAGTTCGTCACGGACGCACTATCATACTTCGCTCGGGGTCATGCACGTTCCGCTTGAAACGTGATCTTGGTTGTCGCCCAGAGGTAAGATAACGCCATTGCAGATCAATTCATGAATGTATATACCGATGTAGCACTGCGGGCTAACGTATAATTAAGAACAAGCCCGCAGATAGCAGCTTGGAACTCCGAGCATGTCCGCCTCATGTCACGGCTATGAACGGACTGAAACATTTGGCTATCCGAGCACGTCTCACGGCCAGACCCAACATCCATATGTCGTCAACCATTTGTCTACATCCTGTACTCGTACATACATTATGTATATTCCCACAGTGCCTGTTCCTTAGTACATGCACGAATGTCCGATGAACTTTACATTGTAATTCGGAATAACACACGCACTGAAATATCGTATTTATCCTTCGACGCCGAGAAAGTGACTTTCTTGTTAACTGTCTCCCCTGTATGGGGTTATGCATAGTGATATAGACACATGGTTGGCGACATATGGGATTTTAGGTCTGACGAAGAGTCGTGCTCGGATAACCAAATGATAAGACGACCGCTCGCAACAAGTGGGAAATCCTGCTTCGAGTCCCGATCTAGCACGAATTTTTTTTGTTGTCATTCCACAATACAGCTGATGGAAGTCCATATTTGTAAAGGCGGATACATTTCACGTATTTCATGCATTACCGAATATTCGATGCATGTAATATATGCTGATAATACAGCAGAAATTTGAACGTGGTAGGGATGCTAGAAAATCTGAAAAGGGAAATTCAAATGCTCAATCAAGATATCGTTGAGGTCAGTGAAGTGAAATGAAAAGAAGACTAGGATCTGTGGCCAGATGACTATAGGCCAGTCTCAACAGCAGCAGAAATGACATAACGGGAGTAGGCTTCGTTATGGATAGGAAGGTAGGGCAGAGAATGTGTTACTGTGGACACCTTAGTGATAGGATCAAAGTAACACCGACAACGATAGTTCAGGTCTACGTTATTTGTCGCAGGCCGAAGATGAGGATATAGAGAAACTATATGATGATATTTAAGTGGTAATTAAGTACGTAAAAGAAAATGAAAATAAAGTAGTCGTGGAAGATAGGAATGCGCTTGTAGGGGAAGGAGTAGAAGGAAGGGTTACGGGAGAATATGGACTTGGTACTAGGAATGAGAGAGAAGAAAGAGTAATTGAGTTTTTTGCACAAATTTCAGCTGTTAATAGCGGATACCCTGTTCGTCAATCACAAGAAACGGAGGTATACTTGGAAAAGTCTGGGAGATACAGACAATGCACATAGTCATTAAATCTAACAACATCATCATAAGAACTTTCACGGACGGCCTTTCTGCCGTACACACCCACAGCGACAGACAGAATCAGTCTGCAATACGCAAACGCTACTGAAAGACTACATACCACGTGATTATAATTAAAGTGCAGGTAGTCTCGGTGGTTCAGTTTGGGCTGTAATTATCGTATGGCAGCAAAACTTTGTAGATATGGTAATGCATTAATGTGGAAATGATTTACACCGGAAAACAAATTAATTGCAGCTATAGCCAGCGGCTGCGAATCTGGCGCTGCATTTGACAAGCCATAACGTGAGTGAACAGCGTGGCTATCGAAAAGACCGACCGTGCGCTGTCGGTGAAACTGTTTTACGTGAACGGCAGAAATTACAGCGCTGCATTGCGAGAGCATTACCATCTGAACGGCTTAAAGAGAGGCACTGTGTCATTCAGTGTTTCAAAGAATATGATAACGAAATTCGAAAACGTTGTTGAGCTTGGTCTGGCACCTGGTATAGCAAGGCGTCCTAAACCGGTGGAAGGTATCGACGAGATTGCTGTTGTAACCGACCATGCAACACGTGCCCCAGTAGTGGTGTTGCCCGAGTAGTGACATGAGAAGTGTCTATCCCAATGTCAACAGTACGGAACGTTTTGCGGTTTTTTTTACACTGGTATCCGTACTAGATCCAGACGGTGCAGCAACTGACACCTAATGATCCACAGCAACGTTCTGAATTTGCTCTTTGATTTCTGGCACGGATCTAAGTTGATGACATGTGGCATTATTCTACGGAGTCACGAGGCACATTTTACACTCCTCGGTTCAGTGAGTGTAAGGGACTGCCAAATTGGGGCACAGTTAAATCGCTTGTAGGGCACTAAGGGCCATTGCAATTGCCGTACGTGACTGTGTAGTGTAGATTCACAAGCACCTTTATAGTCGGCACGCTCTTGTTTGAAGAGAATACAGTCAGAGGACCTGTCAGTTTTAAAAAAAAGTGGTTCAAATGGCTCTGAGCAGTATTGGACTCAACTTCTCAGGTCATTAGTCCCCTAGAACTTAGAACTAGTTAAACCTAACTAACCTAAGGACATCACACACATCCACGCCCGAGGCAGGATTCGAACCTGCGACCGTAGCGGTCTCGCGGTTCCAGACTGGAGCGCCTAGAACCGCACGACCACTTCGGCCAGCCCTGTCAGTTTTACGGTGACGTCTGTACGTTATCAAGAGTTCTTTGTACAGCAAGTGATTTCTACTTTGGAAGAGTGCAACTGTGTGGAAAACGGTGCTTTCATGCATATCGCTCGCACAGTGGAAGAACTGCTTAACGCAAGTTCACTGATCACGAGGCCAGAATCCAGGAACGTGTGGCTCGGATTACTGCGAGCAACTGTTAATCATGTTGTTCTACGGACTTAGTATCTTGTCAACTTCTCCAGTGCTCAGATTGCACAAATCGTGTAAGCGACGGTTCGTAACAAAATCAGAACTAGGCCTTTCTCACTTATTTTACCTTTTCTGCCCCCTTTCCGTTCCTAATCCATTACATTTGAAAACATTTATATGCGTCTTTTTTGCATTCATATCGCCATACTCGCACCTGGTCACCAAAACTGCCACTATTTTTTCCAACGTAAATTAGTTCGCGTTAACGCACTGGAATACCGACAAAGATGATCAGAGAGTGTTTCAGTACGGTAAAGAAGAAACGAGGCCCATTTGGAGTGTCGGGAGTGTTCTGCATACCGCATACGTGTGGAACAGTGTTTGTTGTAATAACCAGGCTCAGCGAACGTAAACGGTGTTGGAGAGTGTAAGAGGTGGAGCAATCGGCCGTAGCGGAGCACGCACTATGTGAGACCGACTGCATAATAAAATTCGCCAACATGCTGATGCTCACTGTGGCCAAGAACTACCTCACGCGTTTATTCAGGGAATCAAAACGTATTCACAAGTACAATGACTAAAAATGAAGAGGAATTTCTTAATGCGGATTTTTAATTCACCACAGGAGAGAAAGATCGTTGCAAGTTATAAGGGGAGAACAACAGCGATACTTACCAGGCAAAGCCGTCACAAGTTGGCAGAGAAACGAGACGAGCGCCAACAGGAAACACATCAAACTTCACACGTCTGTTCTCGTTGGCTTATTGAACTGGGACTCCCCTGTTTCTCGCCTGGACCGTTTACGCTAACGGTACCAACGTTATTTTCCATAATGCCTACTACTACCAACGAACACCCCAACACAAAATTTTTTAAAAAATATTTTGTTGATTGTTAAGTTTTACTAACGGCATCTATTTTTTAAATAAGTACCGATCTCTAACAAAGGTTCAGAAATTGGAAATATCTTTCGGCAGCATCTTTTAGCAGTGCCAAGGCGTTTTCCATAAGTGTACACAGAGAGGAGTGGTACTTATGTGTAAGAAGGCTCCGCAACTTGAAAACATGAATATGACATTTGTTGCGAAAAGTCAGATTTTCTACTAAGACTCAAATTTTGGGGGTACGTTAACCGAAAAATACGAAACAGTTACGGAACTTGGTAAAAGAAATCATTAAAAACAATAATTACTTTTTTCAAAATTTTCAAATATAACGTACATGACTAGATTACAAAATTTTCAAAAAGTGATAAAGTACTCTCTCCCTTGACATTACAAGGGTTAATACTGTCGCACCAACAGGCAATAGATGACGCCACGGACCGGGCAGGTACTTGTCATTCGACAAGGCTAAACAAACAGCCAGCGCGTGGCATTTCAATCTATAGTGACGGACAATTCGAAAAATTATCATCTGTTACTTGTCTAATCATAGCGTCATATGACGTTCACTTAGTCACGTGATGGCTCATTTGTTCATTGGCAGCCGGCCATGGTGGCCGAGCGGTTCTAGGCACTTAAGTCCGGAACAACGCGACTGCTACGGTCGCAGGTTCGAATCCTGCCTCGGGTATGGATGTGTGTAATGTCCTTAGGTTAGTTAGGTTTAAGTAGTTCTAAGTTCTAGGGGACTGATGACCTCAGTGTGCTCAGAGCCATTTGAAACATTTTGTTCCTTGGCAACAGAAGTGTCTTCTGTTGAACGCAGCAGTCCTTACTTCACTTGCTCATGAGTTCTTTCTGGAGTCTACGCGAACAGCAGATCTCAAATGTATTCAGCCACTACACTAATGGGAAGAAATCGCAGCACCGGAAAAACAGTTAATGTAGAGTAATGAAATTTCGGGGATACATTTTTTAGGGACCATATTTAAGTGATTAAAATTGCAAGATCACAGGTTAATATAAGAGCGAGATACCCATTACAAATGTTAAATGCTGGCACATTAATAATGGTTATAACTGCCACAATATTACATGCATTTGTTGTATAGGTGCTGGATGACGGTTTATGAGATGGAGTTCCACGTCTGTTGCACTTGGTCGGTCAATTTAGGACGGATATAGCTGTTTGTGGATGACGCTGGACTTATCGTCTGATGATGTCCCTTATGTGTTCGATTTGAGACAAATCTGGTGATCGAGCTGGTCAGGACAACATATCGACACTTGTTGAGCAGGCTGGGCTAGAACAGCGATATGTGGCGAGCGTTATCCTGTTGCAAAACATCCAATGAAATGATTTTCGTGAATGGCAGAACAACACGTCGAATGACCACACTGACGCACAAAATTGCAGTCAGGATACGTGGGGATAACCACGATAGTGCTCCTGCTGTAATACGAAATCACATCTCGGATAGTTACTCCAGGTGTAGGTCTAATGGACACAGACACGCTGGTTATAGCCCATCCGCTGGTCTCCTTATAACCAACACATGGCCTTCACTGGCATCGAGGCAGAACCAGCTTTCATCAGAAAACACAACAGACCTCCAGCCTGCCTTCCAATGAGCTCTCGCTTGACACCACTGAAGTCTCAGATGGTTGTGGTTTGGGGTAGGTCCAATGCACACAGACACGCTTGTTATAGCCCATCCGCTGGCCTCCTTATCCTTACAACCAACACATGACCTTCACTGGCATCGAGCCAGAACTACCTTTCATCAGAAAACACAACAGGCCTCCAGCCTGCCCTCCAATCAGCTCAACACCACTGAAGTCTCAGACGGTGGTGGTTTTTGGTCCGTGAATGCACGTTACAGGGCGTCTTGCTCGGAGCTGTTCTCGAAGTAACCGATTTGTAACAGTTCTTTGTGTCACTGCGGTGCCAACTGCTGCTCAAATTGCTGCTGAAAATGCCCTATACGATGCGCCGAACACGGTGGTCTTCCCTCTCGGTAGTGTCACGCGGTCGTCTGGAGCCCGATCTTGTTATGACTGTACTATTTTGTGACGACCGCTGAAAAAATCATGTACAGTGGCTACATTCTTGTCACGTTTTTCTGTAAAATCGCAGACGAAACATCCAGCTTCTCATAATGTTGGATTTCTGGCCTTACAGCCACCATATTCATGTACAAGAAAACTCGTCTTAGAGAAATTGAGAAGGCAGATTGACAATATGAAGTAACTTGATGTTAAGTACCGATGACGGATAGTTTTTTCGGTACGGGTATCATGGCAAAGACCGCCTAAATTGTACTCCTTCTCCGCGACTGGCTACTGCGTTCGGAAGTTGCGCGCCAAAATAATAAACTTTGTGTTATGCCTTACGGCAGGTCTTCTCATGGGGGAAGCCTCGTTAGGGAGGTCTACCACATAAGCGCCTAGGGAAGTGATTCCAGTGGTGGTTCCCCGTTGCCTTCCACTGATGATGAAATGATAATGAGGACAACACAACACCCAGTTCCTGAGCGGAGAAAATCTCCGATTGAGCGGGGAATCGAACCCGGGACCCCCCCCTTTTTTTTTAATCTGCTCGGGGCGGACGTTGCAAGACACCCGCTTCAATTCGTCGTTGACCCATTAACTCAGTTTTTTTTATTACAGAGGGCAGCCAACCCTCTGACCGAACACGCTGAGTTATCGCGCCGGCCTGAATGATGATGATTAGGGCAAAACAACACCCAGTCCCTGAGCGGAGAAAACTTGGCGTGACAGATCGCCGCGCTGACCACCTTTTTTTTTTTTTTTGCATTTTGTTCGTTGTTGATTGTTGCGTTTGGTCGTTGCGGACGTCACATGACATCCGTTCAAGTTCGTTCTTGCTCCTTCACTCAGTTTTTTATTACAGAGGCCAACCAGCTCCCTGACCGAACACGCTGAGCTACCGTTCCGGCGACGCTTCATGATTTTGGGTGTCAATCTTGCGCAGGGGCAACGCTAATCTTCTCTGTATCGTTCCAAGTTTAGTATATGTACTGCCGAAGCAAGTACAAGCACTGAGTTATCGGGGCGGACACCAAAATAATAATCTTCTGTTATTAATACTCGAGAAAATAAACAGCATATTTACTTCCATTTCATATTAAAGCACCTCTCAGTAGAGTGCTATCATTTCATTAGTTTACAAGTATTAATAATAATAAACAGCTGCTACATGAAAAGGTAGACGAAGCTCTTCCGTAATCTTCGGATTGCGCCTAACTTGGATGGTGAGCGAAGTGGTTCGGCTGCAAGATCAGAGTTGATTCGGCAATGTCGTAGGAGTGTCATGTTGTCTGCAGCCGTATCAGTTAATACTTAATTTGCAATGATTAGTTTGTAAAAGATCATAGCTAGTGGCGTCCCATTTAAACAAACTAGTTGTACATTTAATCATTCGCATACTACCAATTCCTCGCTACGAGTTTATTTCAGCCTCAACATAACCGATTCACGACCTACGTGCTATGTCCTGCGGAGAGGACAACAACTGGGGAAGGCTGCAAGTTGGTGAAAATTTTTTTGAACTCATGGAATCCACTCAGGGCGGTGGAAGCAAATAGGCACCTCGCATGTACTGCAGTCTTAGTACAAACGAGATCAGCGACTTGTCATCTGTGGTAACACAGAGGAGGTATGCAGGAGAGAAATTTTCGAAAGAAGCTATCACTCTATCTGTCACTGCATCTCTTCTTCAACTTGCCGTACTTATCATCACTGGTGGGAATAATCTTTGAAGTGGAAGTTCTTTGGAACTGTGAGGCTAGATTTTATTAGCGATAACTGTGAACTGTAACCGACCAGCGAACTGTGATAGGTGTGAACTGTGAATGACCAGGGAACTGCACGAGAGCTGTAATATGTATGGTTTGACCGCCCGGGCCGCCACACCAGTTGTCTGTGGCTGCCTCTCGCTGATCTGCATACTACGCCGTCTCGTAGCACCAAGTTATCATTAATAACGTAATTCCGTGGACGGCGCATTGAAAGGTGGCTACACTGAGTCACAGCGCCAGAGATTGCGCCAAAGAGTATTATTCCGCCGCCTCCAATGGCAGTGCTTGTTCAGAAGTGGTGGTGGTTAGTGCTTTCTGAGAGGATTTTGATAGCTGTATTATTTGAGGCCATGTCGTGTGCAGTTGTTTTGATGGGCTAGACAGCAGATGTTGTTCGAATGGAGATGTTGTAATGATCAGAGTGTATTTTTAGACAAAATGTATGAAGGTAAAAAATATTTTTTTATTTTTTTTAAATTTCCTAACTAACAATGCCTCTTGGTCACAGGTTCAGTCAACAAAGCATCTGGCTTGTGTTCATGTATTAGACTGTAATTCGGGTTTCTATGTGCAATTATAGTATTTCAGTTTTATTTAATTAATTCAGTGTAAATGGTATTTAAAAGATCTTGTCTTATTGAGGAAGAACCGTGCCAGATGTGTACGTTGAATCACACTTCCACACACAGAAAAGTTTCACTTGTGCTTTGTTGTTTCGTAGCTTTTATAGTTGCTGGGGACTTAATTCATTAATTGTGATAACGGAAGTTTCCTTTCATTCTTTGTTGTTATTCTATGCAGTCAGATTGCGTACTAATACTAGTCAGGGCCAACCGGTTACGAGACTTCGTAGCCGGACATTCAGCTACTAAAATTAAAAATATTTGCATTATATTTAATTAAGACCCCATGCACGTGGCGACCCTGCCAGGATCGTCCTTGGAAATCTTCTGATAGTAAAATAGCAGACAGTAGTATTGTTGTAGTAATTTGTAGTTTAGTAATTGTATTCTATATTGCATGTGTAGATTTGGTAACGAACATTTGTAGTTGTCTTGTCTTTCTTCTAATGGTAGTTTTGGAGAATTTAATTTCTGATGTCTTGTATATGCGTTTGAAAAATTTGTACAATTATGAAGATATCAATTGTTCGTTAATCGTGTTTGAGGGAAGCATTTTGTGTGAATGGTATTGTTGGTGAAAAAGTGTCATATTGTGTGTAATTTTCGTATAGTGACGAGTTTTGTATGTTTTGTAAATGATTACGCGATCGATGAAAAAGGCAAAAATGATGGATAGTGAGAATGACGAAATTGTTAACATAGCGAACTCGCCAACACAGGAGAACAGTATGATAAATAATGAAGTAGAAAACAATTTAACAAGCAGGGAAAATAGTCCAGAACCAGTTCAAAACTTTTCACAATTAAAGAATTTTCAGAATACGAGATTAACGACAGAAGATTCTGGAATAATATCGAACACAGATAGCTTTACAGCTATGACGAAGGAAGCTGGTTTTGTGGGAAATGTTGGGGGCGAAAAGAATTTGGAACCAGTTAATATGGAGCAGTTGATGGGTGCTATATTAAATTTGGGATCACAGATGGGAACAATGGAAACACAGTTAGGACCTGAATTAAAAAGAGAGATGGGAACTTTGGCAACACGGTTAGAAACTGATATAGGAACAATTAAAATAGGTTAGACTCATGAATAGGGACATGTTTCAAAAATATGAAAGATGAATTAAAGAAAGAAGTTATAGAAGAAGTTCAAAATGGCTCTGAGCACTATGGGACTCAACTGCTGAGGTCATAAGTCCCCTAGAACTTAGAACTACTTAAACCTAACTAACCTAAGGACAACAAACACATCCATGCCCGAGGCAGGATTCGAACCTGCGACCGTAGCGGTCGCGCGGTTCCAGACTGCAGCGCCAGAACCGCTCGGCCACCAGCGGCCGGCTATAGAAGAAGTACAACCGATTTTGAATGCTCACAATAATAGATTAATTTCAATAGAAATTAGACAAAAGGAACAGGATAGAGAACAGGAAGAAAGAGATCGCGTGATAGTACAAAAATTTTCAGAGTTAAATTTACAACGTGCACACGATAAGGAAGAAATATTTGACAGAATCGAGGAATCCGTACCAAATGACAGAATCAATAACCTAACACAACAATATGAACAGTTAACTATTAAATGTGTCAATACTGAAACCAGAGTCGCGACACTTACGGAAGACGTAAATAAACAGAAAGAAAAAATAGGTGACTTATCGGAAAGAGTTGAGGAGATTTCAGATAAATTGACAAATATTAGTTTACATGGGGACAGAGATTCAGATGATACAGCTCCATTGCTATTTGCAGAAACTGAAGAGTACCAGAGCATAAATAATCATGTTGAAAATCAGGGAAAATTTAATGAACGCGTTAAAAGGGAATTTGAGGCATTACGAAAGCAAGTCAAACAAATTGAAAGCGAAATCGTAGGAAGAGACAGCAGAAGAAATTTAGAATCACAGATAGCAGAGGGCTTTGAAGAAAATAATTTGTTTCATTTACGAGATGCAACAAGAGAGCGCCAGGCGCGCGAACTTGACAATAATCGACATTCGGACTGGGACAGACGCGGTAGGTCTTTGTCGCCACGAGGCGAAAACTTTGACTATAAACACTTTTTAACTGTTCGGAAATTTAAGATCTTTCGCAATTCTAAGAATGACATACATCCATGTTCATGGTTAGATCAATTTATGTACGCACTTCCACCAAATTGGCCACTAAGTCACAAGCTGGAATTTATGTGTGGATATTTAGAAAACGAACCGGCGACGCGTATGCGCGCACTTATTAGAGATTGTAATAATTTAAATGATTTTTATCATCCATTTCTATCGGCATATTGGTCCGAAAACATGCAAGACAGAGTCAAACATAGTCTTATTATGCATCGTAATTTTAAGCAGTCTGAGTTGCGCACGCCAGCACAATACTTTGAAGACGTGATTCGAAGGAATCAATTTCTTTCCAACCCTTATAGCCAGACCGAATTAATTCGCATTTGATTAACTAAGCTGCCACAATCCATAAGACAAATTGCTTTAGCCGGAGGATGTAAAAGTCCTCAGGGGATTCACTTCACTAAGTGAATATGTGCCGTAGCGTGCACAGGGCCCCGAGCTGTAGTGGTGCTATTTCCCTTTTAGTTTTCTGCACCGCTGCCTACTCTTTTACTATTCTTTGTATCTATCAAAACAACTCTTCAACTATCCATCTATCTAGAAAAGGAGTCAGTAAAGAATAACCGGATATGACTATTTTACCCAAAAGTGATGTCGGAAATTACCATTTGGACTTACTGTATCTTCAGCAGCATTCATTCGTGGTTTAAACGAAATTTTTCCTGTTTATCTTCGTGACAATATTACTTCATATGTTGACGATATTCTTATTGCCAAACGTTCTTCGAGTTAGCACAACAAAATTTTGGATTCATTATTACGTATTTTTGCAAGGGTTGGCATTACAGTGAACTTGGAAAAATCTGAATTTGGTCGTTCTCAGGTGAAATTTCTTGGTCATATTATTTCTACAGAAGGTATTCTTCCTGATCCAGAGAAACTAGACGCTATTCTTAATTATGCTGTTCCTACTACAAAACGTGATGTTCGTAGTTTCCTTGGTGTCTGTAATTTTCTTAGACGCTTTGTTAGATTCGACAATTTGGCCACACCTCGTTTATGTGAACTATCTGGAAAGAATTCTAATTGGTGTTGGGATGAGGAAGCTCAATCAGAAATTGAACAACTTCGTGATGCTTTAGTTGCTGCTCCACTTCTTTCACGTCCGGATTTATCCAAAGATTTTTGTTTGGCGACGGACTCATCATACAAAGGCCTAGGTGCACATTTATTTCAAGAGATAGAAGAAAACGGCGTTGTAGTACAAAAAACTATTGTATTTGGAAGTCGTGTTCTCTCTAAATCAGAAAAGAATTATTCGATTACGGAACTTGAAGCCTTGGCTGTTGTTTGGGCTTTCACAAAATTTCGCATATTTTTGTATGGCAGACATACTAAGGTTTACACCGATCATCGTGCTCTGGAATTTCTTATGTCAACAAAATTAACACATGGAAGATTGTCACGATGGGCGCTGTATCTACAGGAATTTGATTTTAGTATTGTTTACATACAGCGTTCTTCAAATATTATTGCTGATGCTTTATCACGTGCACCTATGGGTTTGAAACAAAGTGCTGAAGAGGACTGCAAAGAAAACAATTATTAAACTTCCTGACAGATTAAAACTGTGTGCCCGACCGAGACACGAACTCGGGACCCTTGCCTTTCGCGGGCAAGTGCTCTACCAACTGAGCTACCGAAGCACGACTCACGCCCGGTACTCACAGCTTTACTTCTGCCAGTATCCCGTCTCCCACCTTCCAAACTTTACAGAAGCTCTCCTGCGAACCTTGCAGAACTAGCACTCCTGAAAGAAAGGATATTGCGGAGACATGGCTTAGCCACAGACTGGGGGATGTTTCCAGAATGAGATTTTCACTCTGCAGCGGAGTGTGTGCTGATATGAAACTTCCTGGCAGATTAAAACTGTGTGCCCGACCGAGACACGAACTCGGGACCTTTGCCCTTCGCGGGCAAGTGCGAAAGGTGCAAAGGTGGGAGACGGGATACTGGCAGAAGTAAAGCTGTGGGTACCGGGCGCGAGTCGTGCTTCGGTAGCTCAGTTGGTGAGGGCTAGGTGCCCTCTGTAATAAAAAAACTGAGTTAATGGATCAACAACGAACTGAAACGGGTGTCTTTCGTCGTCCGCCCAGAGCAGATACAACGAACAAAAACGAAAAAAATGAGATTAAAAAAAAAAAGTTGGTAGAGCACTTGCCCGCGAAAGGCAAAGGTCCCGAGTTCGTGTCTCGGTCGGGCACACAGTTTTAATCTGCCAGGAAGTTTCATATCAGCGCACACTCCGCTGCAGAGTGAAAATCTCATTCTGAAAACAATTATTGTTTGATGTATATTCAAGGTGTTGCGTTTGAAAATTTTATTTCGTCTTCGCTCCAGGACATCGTTATGGAGCAAAATAAGGATCCAATCTGGAACGACATTAAGGAGAAGTGGAGGAGAAAGGAAAGCGTAGCGATTAGACAGTATTATTTAGTTCGCAATGATATTCTTTTTAAACGAAAATCGGTCGACAACTCTGTTTGGTTAGTTTGTATTCCTGATGAGTGGGTTAATAAATTGATTTGGTAAACACATTTCAGTTATGCACACTTTGGTCCCAGAAAATGCTTTCATGAATTACGAGAAAATTGCTACTTCAGTAATATGGAAAAACGTATTCGATCTGTTCTTGCCAAATGCAAATTATGTCAAAAGGCTAAGCCGCCAACTATTTCTCACAGAGCACCGTTGTTTCCTATCATTCCAGCGAAATTAAAGGAGATGGCTGCTGTCGATTTGTTCGGTCCAGTGGTCCATTCTACTAATGGTTTTGTGTACATTTTGGTAGCAGTGGAATTGACATCAAAATATGTGTGTTTTACACCCTTACGCAAAGCAACAGCTCGTTCAGTATCTAACGCTTTCATCAAACATTTTCTTAAAGAAGTGGGTCATGTTGATAAGGTTATATCAGATAATTGATCACAGTTTCGCTCTAAAATTTGGCTTCGTACTCTACGGTGTCGTAAGATTAAACCAATTTTCATTTCACTTTTTCACCCTCAATCTAACGGTTCAGAGAGATGGATGAAGGAAATCAATAAATTGTGTCGACTTTATTGTCATCAGAATCACAGAACGTGGGATCAGTATCTTCATATTTTTCAAAACATTCTGAATGAACTCCCTAATGATTCAACTTCTTTACCGCCTATATTGATATTAAAAAATAAAGCACCGACAAATCGCATTTCTGATATCGTTCCTTTTCCGCCTACACGGAAACTGCGGCATTCTGAAGTTGTGAACTTGGCTCTGCAAAATATTGCATCTGCGGCTGCTAGAAGAGAGAAATCAGCTAAACGTCCTGGTCGTTTAAAAACCTTGTCGGTTGGTCAAAAGGTGTTAATTAAGTCTCATCGTTTGTCTTACAAAGGAAAGGGCTTGTGTCGCAAATTTTTTCTGCTTTATAACGGTCCATATAGAGTTCGCAAAATTATTCATGATAACACTGTTGAAGTAGAAACTCTTAAATCTCGGCGCTCTAAGGGAATACATCATATATCGAACGTTAAAATTTTTGTGGAATGACATACTTTAGAGAAACTAACAGTTATACGTAAACACACGGAGAGTGCAAGGATACCGCGCCGTGTTCCGGCGGCGGCACATACTCAAAGCAACAGTCAAGTCTGCGCGCCGCACAAGGCAGTCGTTGACCGCAAACAATTACTATTTACGTCACGCGTACCTACAGCTGATCGAGCGCTCAGTGCGAATGCACTGACAGCCGTAAACAAATACACAGTCTAATTTCTCCGATTAAAGCTATTGTGACTTGATAAATTATGTTATTAACGTTCAGTATTTTTCATGACACGGTTGTATAAAATATTTAAGAACATCAGGTAAATTCTCTGTGTGTCAGACGTTAAGAGGACTTGCTGTCGAGAAAATTTCAGGAAGAATGTAATTTCGAAGAAGAAACTAATAAACTAAAAAGGTAACTATTAATTGAGTTTATTTTTCAGGTAACATATTTCCACTTAGGTACGTACTTTAGACGTAATTTGCTGCTCGCGATTACGTGATTTATACTTTTTGTTAACTGATTTTGACAATAATCAAAATATCCACGGGTGTACTGCTGGTCTACAGTGTCCAACGGGCACAATATTTCGGCGATCATACATGTCGCCATCATCAGGTGAACTGACGGACTGAGCTCCTGTGAACGTGCCGGCATGGAGATCCGTACACTATGGCTGCTCAGGTGGAACTGGGTTCGGTCGCGGCGGCGGCGGATTTAAATACCCTCCGCCCGCGGCGCGCTCACTCCGCCGTCCGCGCCCCGGTCGCGCGGTGGAACAGATTGCGACGGCGTCCGAGATGACGTCGGTGTGATGGCTCCGTCCGCCGTGGTCGTCACAACTATACATTTGCTCGATTTACTCTTGATTAACCCAATCGCTGGTTCCCAAGCCTTGCTAAGATTATAGCCACAGTCACGATTTATGAGGTCGTCATTGGTGCGAATTTCGATGGCCTCTCTAACAACGCTGTCCCAGTATCTCGACGTCTGTACCAGAATCCTCGTGCGTTCATACTCCATAGCGTGATTTTCCGACAAACAATGTTCAGCGACCGCCGACTTGCTCGGATACATCAGTCGAGTGTGCCTCTGGTGTTCACGGCATCGATCCTCGACGGTACGCATCGTCTGACCAATATACGACTTGCCACATTGACACGGAATCTGGTACACGCCGGCCTTCCTCAAACCGAGGTCATCTTTGGCGCTCCCCACCAGTGCACGAGTTTTATTCGGAGGACAAAACACCGTTCCGACCCGGTGTTTCTTCAAAATGCGGGCGATCTTTCCCGAGAGTGCGCCTGTATATGGGATAAACGCAGTGCCTACCTCCTCCCTCGTGATTTCATCCATATCCACAGGTTGTGCTGTAGTGGTTGGGTGGAGAGCACGTTGAATCTGCCACTCTGAGTACCCATTTTTTCGAAATACAGTTCTCAGATGTTCCAATTCCTGGGGTAGACTCTCTGCGTCAGAGATAGTGCGCGTCCTATGTACTAGAGTTTGAAGTACCCCATTCCTCTGTGAAGGGTGGTGGCAGCTGTCTGCGTGCAAATACAGATCAGTGTGCGTTGACTTCCGATACACCCCATGACCTAGGGTGCCGTCAGGCCTTCTCTTGACCAAGACGTCAAGGAAAGGTAGTTTACCCTCCGTTTCAGTCTCCATAGTGAATTTGATGTTGGGGTGTAAACTCCATACACTTTGGTATTTAGAAATGCTGATATGCGGTATACGAACATGGAGTTTAGGTCAAACTATGGTATTAATTATAGATTGTTCGCTTGGCAGAGCCTCGTTGTAGGAATTGTGCTGCATCCACTTGTTGACATTCGTTCTCCACTGGTATAATTACTCGCTATTGCATGTTTTGCTTACGCTCAGTGCCTTATATTTTTAAGATAAGATAATGAACTGCTATAATTCGACGAACGGCATTAGTACAAGAAACTTCATAGAAATCACATGAGCTGGAGGTTTTATGGAAGCTGTATAAATTTATGGTAATAGGAAGGAAGCTAACGACATGACATACCAACACTAGGTTTAGACCATTGACAGTTATTACAATGCATTCTTCGTGAGCAATTGAAATAGTAAGTGACACTTGACACAAGAAATACTCCACATGTTTGCTTCTGTTTTGCCATGATTCTTGACGTGGTGTACACACTGTGAAATATTAAGATCATTCAAATTCCATACTCGTACTTACCTACTGAAAGTTATTCGAACTAAAGGCTGTTAGAGGTCATGTATGCATTTCTTTTATTTAATGATGGACAAGGTAACCAAAATGTATTTTATGATTTATAATAAGTAGAAGATATGGGTCAGATAGATTACACAGAGGTTGTGTGTGGACATTGTGTCTTCGGATTGTATGGGATGATAAATTGAAGTTTGCACTAGAATTTTTTCTGTACTTGTTCGAGGAGACTGACTAGACGAAAGAGTTGTTATGGAAGTGAAATGATATTGGCGATAAGGTTTATATGTGTCGACGTATTGAAGAGGTATTATTGAGGTATTGAGACTGTGTGAAGTTGATGATTATTGGAGTTTTGGTGGACAAGAGGTAAGGTAAATGATATTGATGATAAGGTTTATATGTATCGACGTAAGAGATATTATTGAAGTATTAAGATTATGTGATGCTGATGATTATTGGAGTTTTGGTGGATAAGAGGTAAAGTAAGTGAGGAGCATATTTTTTGTTGTTGGTCTATATGGAACAAGGAGGATGAAGATGGCAGACTAGAACACTAAAGTGGAAGGAAGGTTGTCTATAGACACACTTTGTTAAATCACTAAGCAGTATATACTTTTTTTTTTGGAGAGAGGAAGCATTTGCATATATTGGCACACTGACAGTTGTTCAGAAACCGTACATTTTGATTTGGCTTGGCAAACATTGGTCTTGACATGATGACTATGACGTTGACTAACTATTATTGACTGTTATACACTGTTGACACTACTACTTGATACACATGTCGAACATCAAATCTTTGACAGAATTGCATTTACACAGTTAACACTATTCAATTACACAGTAGTACTTAAATGTGGATGAAAGATGAGCGAGTGTGTTTTGTGTGTTTTCCTTTCCTAATCCCAAATAATTGGTACCGACTTATCTCCTAAATATTATTTTACTTGTTTGTTGTGGCTTGCACTGACACCCATAAATATGATAGGTTTACTGATATTTGTGTATTTGTAATAGTTAACATGACAATTATCTGATATCATTTGTGTGTTTATTATAATTTGTATGTTTAGTGTAAGAGCATTGATAATAATTTTGTAAAAGCAATTGTGTGTGCATTCAAACTGTTGTTCATGCCTGCACCTGTTCAACATTAATGGGTGCCACTTGGAAATGTTTAATTTGTGCTAATGAACTCTGATGAACTGACTGATTAGTGATAGTGAATATTATGGACTGTTACCTGCACCTGTTCAACACTGCTGGGTGCCACCGATGGAACTGCTTCTACTGAAATGATGTCACTTGTTAGTGTCTGCACCTGTCAACATTACTGGGTGTCACTAATGGAACTGCTTCTACTGAAAAGATGTCACTTGTTGCTGTCTGCACCTGTTCAACATTGCTGGGTGCCACTGATGGAACTGCTTCTACTGAAATGATGTCACTTGTTGGTGTCTGCACCTGTTCAACATTGCTGGGTGCCACTGTTGGAACTGCTTCTACTAAAATGATGTTACTTCTTGCTGTCTGCACCTGTTCAACATTGCTGGGTGCCACTGATGGAACTGCTTCTACTGAATGATGTCACTTGTTGGAGTCTGCACCTGCTCAACATTGCTGGGTGCCACTGATGGAACTGCTTCTACTGAAATAATGTCACTTGTTGGTGTCTGCACCTGCTCAACATTGCTGGGTGCCACTGATGGAACTGCTTCTACTGACATAATGTCACTTGTTGGTGTCTGCACCTGTTCAACATTGCTGGGTGCCACTGATGGAACTGCTTCTACTGACATAATGTCACTTGTTGGTGTCTGCACCTGTTCAACATTGCTGGGTGCCACTGTTGGAGCTGTTTAATTACTGCTGATGAAATGTTATGAGACTGCTATTTGCACCTGTTGACCATAGCTGGGTGCTACTGTTGGAACTGTCAACTACTCTGAGGAGTGCTACTTGTTTATTGAACTATTGAAAAGATTTTATGTGAATATTTGTATAAACTGATTTTTTGTATATACTGTTTATGAAATGTTATGAGACTTTTACCTGCACATATTCGTCATTGCTGACGGTATTGATTGAATTGTTTAACCACATGATACTTGTGTTAAATATTATGTACAATCACATGTATGCAAGCATATGTATTCCTTACTGTATTTTATATATTAGGTTATTGAAGGGTCAGTGCAAAACCAAAATTTATCTAGTTATGTGATATTTACTTATTAATATTATCTTTTATACTTGTCTGTATTTTTTTGGACGAATTTGGTGGTATTTTCACCACCAATGCTGTCAAAAATACCATCAAATTTTAGCCCGTGGAGGAGGGGCATATGAAAGGTGACTACACTTAGTCACAGCGCCAGAGATTGCGCCAAAGAGTATTATTCCGCCTCCTCCACTGGCAGTGCTTGTTCAGAAGTGGTGGTGGTTAGTGCTTTGCTGAGAGGATGTTGATAGCTGTATTATTTGAGGCCATGTCGTGTGCAGTTGTTTTGATGGGCTAGACAGCAGATGTTGTTCGAATGGAGATGTTGTAATGATCAGAGTGTATTTTTAGGCAATATATATGAAGGTAAAAAACATTTTTTTATTTTTTTTAAATTTCCTAACTAACAATGCCTCTTGGTCACAGGTTCAGTCAACAAAGCATCTGGCTTGTGTTCATGTATTAGACTGTAATTCGGGTTTCTATGTGCAATTATAGTATTTCAGTTTTATTTAATTAATTCAGTGTAAATGGTATTTAAAATGGCTCTGAGCACTATGGGACTCAACTGCTGAGGTCATTAGTCCCCTAGAACTTAGAACTAGTTAAACCTAACTAACCTAAGGACATCACAAACATCCATGCCCGAGGCAGGATTCGAACCTGCGACCGTAGCGATCTCGCGGTTCCAGACTGCAGCGCCTTTAACCGCACGGCCACTTCGGCCGGTATTTAAAAGATCTTGTCTTATTGAGGAAGAATCGTGCCAGATGTGTGTGTTGAATCACACTTCCACACACAGAATAGTTTCACTTGTGCTTTGTTGTTTCGTAGCTTTTATAGTTGCTGGGGACTTAATTCATTAATTGTGTTAACGGAAGTTTCCTTTCACTCTTTGTTGTTATTCTACGCAGTCAGATTGCGTACTAATACTAGTCAGGGCCAACCGGTTACGAGACTTCGTAGCCGGACATTCAGCTACTAAAATTAAAAATATTTGCATTATATTTAATTAAGACCCCATGCAGCATTCTAGATCACCTTCTGTTCTCGTTGAACTTCCGCACTTCCCTGCCCTACTTCATATCGATTCTATTCTCAAGGTAACAAGAAACTTGATCTTGCGGAATCAGATACTATAGTTCAACTAAAGTTAAAAAATACTTCAAACACAGTTCAAAGCATAATGGTAATGAGCGTATGGCATTGGTGGCCGGCAGACCCCTCGCGGGGCGGTTCGGCCCCCGCTCCACAAGTTCTTTAACGTAACTACGGCAACTTGCGAGATTTTCTCTGCCTCAAGATGACTGGGTGTTGAGTGTCTTTCATCATCATTTCATCCTCATTCACTCGCAAGTCGCCGTAGTTTTTGTTACCTTTAGAATAGTATCGATATGAAGTAGGGCAGGGAAGTGCGGAAGTTCAACGAGAACAGAAGGTGATCTTGTATGCGCCGTCCACGGAATTACGTTATTAATGATAACTTGGTGCTACGAGACGGCGTAGTATGCACATCAGCGAGAGGCAGCCACAGACAACAGGTGCGGCGGCAGCAAGCAGCGGCCGACGCAGTTACCACTACACGGCGCGGTGGAAGTGCCAGCTTCAGCACACCACAACAGCAGAGTTGAAGCCAGCGGTGCAGCTCACAGCTACGAAAATCAGCGGCGGTACGCAGAGAAAGAAAAGTAGTGTTAAGGGTTGCGCTTGCGTATAGCAGTCTAAGATTTGTAACTGGAACATACGTATTAGTAAAATGTCTGGGGAAAAGGAAGTAAGATACCCTCTCAGAAGTAGAGGAGTTCAGTGTCACAGTATCAGTGACGATCCCGTGGGTCAGATGTATGTCAGCCGTGCGTGGCTCGTGTTAAAAATGGTTCAAATGGCTCTGAGCACTATGGGACATAACTTCTGAGGTCATCAGTCCCCTAGAACTTAGAACTACTTAAACCTAACTAACCTAAAGACATCACACACATCCATGCCCGAGGCAGGATTCGAACCTGCGACCGTAGCGGTCGCGCGGTTCCAGACTGGAGCGCCCAGAACCGCTCGGCCACTTCGGCCGGCTAACGTTGGTTTTAGGCAGTGTCTTTTCCTCACATGTTGTTGCTGCCCTACATGGCGTGTAGGTTTGGCAGCTCAGTTCACATACGCACTTGTCTGGGGATAGTGATATTTGGAATTTTTTTAGGTGTGGGGTGGGGCGAGGGAGGGGGGGTGGGGGGGGGGGTCTTGAACTCTCGTCTACTCCGTTGTGCCAAGTAGGCGGTTGGTCGGTCGGTCCGTGAGTGTCCTTGGTTGGGTTTGCACGAATTAAGTGTATTTGGACTCACCACCTTTCTCGCCTAAATGAACGAGGACAGACCGCCCTACTCCTGAGTGCCGTTCTTTTAATTATCCTTTTGGCAGTGTTAATGTTGTCGTAATTTGACTGTATCTTATATTTTTCCTTCACGTCTAAACATTATCGCCTTCTGCTCTTGAAAGGTTATTGTAATTTCCTCTGAAAGATTTTGAAAGTTATTGTGGGCCTTCCGCTGTTGGTGTTACAAATAGGAAATCTTTAAACTTAATTTATTGTTTTACCGATTGTTGCAATATATATGCCCTTAATTTGCAGAATTTAACCTTGCGGCCTTCTTATTGTGTTTGTTTATCTCTTTCTATGCACCTTGTGGGTCATCAGCCCTGTCAGCATCTTAAAACATTGTGGCCTTCTGCCTTCAGTAATCATCATAGTGTATTTGGAATTTTGAAGATTTAATCCAGCGACCTTCAGCCGCTCCGCATGCTGATCTCATAAATGTATGCGATTTATGTTATTCGTAAATTTAACTGTGTGTCATGTCTTTTCAAAACTGAACTTAATCTAAAGCATCTGTCTGGAGGCCTTCAGCCGCAGAGCAAATTTAACTCTTTCAAAAGTGTATTTGTGAACTAAATGATAATAAATTACAGTTTTGAAATGACTCAGACCGCAACTCTCTTGGCCCTTTCCACAGTCCTAATTACGTGTTAGCCCTGCGTGGTTTAGCGGGCGTTTCAGTGCGTTTAATGATATGTCAGATTTAATCACAAATTACCCAAGTGAAAATGTAAATTCAAACCTTGGTGATGAATCCGATGTAGTAAACCCAGTAATCAATCAAACCATTGACAATTCTGAAGAAGCCAAGAGTGGTTTTACTGGGAACGTAGAGTAAACTAATAATGAAGACAGTGGAGACGTGCATTTAAATGAAAACGATGACAATGGTCATCCAGAATATGAGGTTGTTGTTCTGGTTGTGGTCTTCAGTCCAAAGACTGGTTTGTTGCAGCTCTCCGTACTACTCTATCCTCTGCAAGTCTCTTCATCTCCAAGTAACTACTGTAAACTACATTCTTCTGAATCTGCTTATTGTATTCATCTCTTGACCTCCCTCTACAATTTTTACCCACAACGCTTCCTTCCAGTCCTAAATTGGTGATCCCTTGATGCCTAAGAATGTGCCCTACCAACCGATCCCTTCTTCCAGTCAAGTTGTACGACATATTTTTCTTCTCCACAATTCTATTCAGTATCTCCTCATTAGTTACGTGACCGACCCATCCAGTCTTCTGGAGCACCACATCTCAAAATCTTCTATTCTCTTTTTGTCTAAACTGTTTATCATCCATGTATCTCTTCCATACATGGCTACACACTATAGAAATACTTTCAGAAACGACTTCCTCACACTTAAATCTATACTCGATGTTAACAAATTTCGCTCCTTCAGAAACGCTTTTCTTGCTATTGCCAGTCTACTTCTTACGGCCTCTCTTCTTCGACCATAGTTATTTTGCTCTCCAAATAGCAAAACTCATCTACTACTTGAACTGTCTGATTTCTTAACCTCATTCCCTCAGCATCACCTGATTTAATTTGACGAATTCCATTACTCTCGTTTTACTTTTGTTGATCGTCATCTTATATACCCATTTCAAAACTCTGTCCATTCCATTCGACAGCTTTTCCAAGTCCTCTGCTGTGTCTGACAGAACGACAATGTCATCAGTAGACATCGAAGTGTTTATTTCTTCTCCCTATGCTTCAATTCCAACTTCAAATATTTCTTTTGTTTTCTTTGATGCTTACTCAATATAAAGAGTGAATAACATCAGGGACAGGCTAAAAACTCTGTCTCACTCCCTTCTCAACCACTATTTCCCTTTCGTGCCCGTCGACTCTTAGAACTGGCATCTCATTTCTGTACAAACTGTAAAAAGCCTTTTGCTCCTTGTATATTACCCCTGCCACCTTTAGCATTTGAAAGAGATTGTTCCTGTCAACACTGTCAAAACCTCCCTCTGAGTCTACAAATTCTATAAACGTGGGTTTATCTTCCCTTAACATGTCTTCTATGACAAATCGTAGGGTCAGTATTGCCTCGCGCGTTGCTGTATTTCTCCAGAATCCCAACTAATCTTCTCCTCCACCAGTTTTTCCATACTTCTGTAAAGAATTTGTGTTAGTATTTTGCAACCGTGATTTATTACACTGATTGTTCGGTAATTTTCACACCTACTTTCTTTGGAATTGGAATTATTATATTGTTTTTGAAGTCTGAGGCTATTTGGTCTGTCTCATACATCTTGCTCACCAGATGGAAGAGTTTTGTCATGGATCGCTCTCCCAAGGCTATCAGTAGCTCTAACGGAATGTTGTCTACTCCCGGGGCCTTATTTTGACTTAAGTCTTTCAGCGCATTGTCAGATTCTTCGCGCTGTACCATATCTCGCTTCTCATCTTCATCTATAACCTCTTTGTTTCCATGATATTGCCTTCAAATACATCTCCCTTGTATATCTAGGTTTAGCCCATCCATTTCTCTTTTTAAATTTTCTGCTTGATTAAGGGATCGGACAATTCACGCACCGATCCGTAGAACGCCAGTTTGGTTTATCCTGATAATGGCATCCTCCTGAGCTGTCACTGCACGCAGATCAGAATGGAGAACTATTTTACCTCAGGAATGTTTTACCCATGAGAATGCCATCATCATTTAACCATACAGTACAGCTGCATGCCCTGGGGAAAAATTACGGCGTTAATTTCCCCTTGCTTCCAGCCGTTCGCAGTACCAACACAGCAAGGCCGTTTTGGTTGATGTCACAAGGCCAAATCAGTCAATCATCCAGACTGTGGCACCTGCAACTACTGAAATGGCTGCTGCCCCTCTTCAGGAACGACATATTTGTCTGGACTCTTAACAGATGCACTTCCATTGTGGTTGCACCAACTGAACGGCTACCTGTATCACTGAGGCACTCAAACCTCCCCACCAACGGCAAGGTCCACGGTTCATGGGGTCGGTGGGAGGAAAAATAATTGATTGGAATGACTATGCCAGAGAAAATGACTCTGACGTTGACATTATTAATGAGTCCATCGTTGAGTTACGTACTCATGGTATAGCATCAGCGGCCACTTTACGAACGCTGGATGATGATCAGGATCTCAGGTCTATCCTAGAATTACTTTTCAAGATCAATTAAGTAAAGCACTAAAAGAAAATAGGGAGGAATTACGTAAGGAATTAAGAAAAACAGAACAGAAAGTGGATGCTGGGAATAATAAAATAGAGAGCTACGTTCGATGCTTTGGAGCAAAATATTACGACTCTTGAAGCTAAACCTGTGGGATGTTGCAAAGAAACACATTATGAAACAAAAGAATGGGGTAAAAAATTAGATGTTTGTAGTACAGAAATAAATTAAAAAGTTCGACAATGACACTGAAAAGTTACATAAGAATTTGCAGAATCAAAATGGGATAACGGAAACAACAATTAATGTCTTTAGTAATGTAAGACAAGAGCAACCCAGTGCTACTAAATCATATATCAAAAATGAGCATGAAATACTTAATCGTCACATTTCACACGTATAATCCTCTTGTAAACGCAAAACAAGAGCGAATCAGGATAAACTGAGAGAAACAGAGCGAAAATTACTTTCTGAGGTGCAAGACAAAATAGAAAATGAAGTTAAACAAAAGTATTAATTTGGTGTGAACAAGAAAGAAAGAAAGGTGTTATTCATGTAAGTGACTAGCAAATTTCGCTAATGTGTATAAATTCAATCATTTTCCTAGTAAAATAACTATACACCTAGTAGCCTTCATTAGACAATTTGATAGCATCATTCCTGAAAACATGTCTGAACAACAAAAAATCGATTTCGTGGCCAGTAGGTTAGAAGAGGAAGCAAACTGATGGGGAACAGGGGTCAGTAGCACATGTAAAATATATAAAGAATTTGTTCAGGCATTCTTGAATCAAGACTGGTCTTACTGCTCACAAAACAGGGCGAAAGGTGAAGTGCGTGTGCACAGAAGGCTTGACGGTGAAAAAGTCATTATACCACAAATGCATAGGAGTAAGATATTAGGAGGTCCAGTACCGAAGTTCAGTGCCGTCAAGATATCGATAAACAGAGGCCGCTAGCAAGATATGGTCACATTACATTGAATTCGTCTATGGAAGAAAGGACTATCAGTTCCGTCCTAAAATGGGCAGCTAAGGTGGTTGAATTTGAAAAAAGTTGTGAATAATGTGCCTCATTCTATCACGGAAATACCGCCACAACAATTATTGGATGAAATGTTAAACAATGGCAAGGAAACATATTCTGAATATTAACCTCAGCGGACAATAACGTCCTTTGTATTTCCAGGTAATTGACGATTACCAGGTTCCCGAATCCATTTTCTTTTTCTGCTGTTATGTCTTCCTCTTCTTTCATTCAGGACTATATCTGGCTTATGTAACATTTTTCACTATCAAAGTTAAGATGATAAAAGGTTCTTACACTGAATGTGACAAAAAAGAAAGAAGCTATGACATAAACGAAGTAACCCAGTAGAATAAACATCTGCTTAGCGTGAGTGGGAAACAGACATTTAATGGAATTATGTGGACAAGCCTGGGGTAACGACTTATCTTAGAAGAAAGATTAAGGAAAGGCAAACCTACGTTTCTAGCGTTTGTAGACTTCGAGAAAGCTTTTGACAATGTTCACTGCAATACTCTCTTTCAAATTCTGAAGAAGACAGAGGTAAAATACAGGGAGCGGAAGACTATTTACAATTTGTACAGAAACCAGATGGCAGTTATAGGAGTCGAGGGGCATGAAAGGCAAGCAGCGGTTGGGAAGGGAGTGAGACAGGGTTGTAGCCTCTCCCCGATGCTATTCAATCTGTATATTGAGCAAGCAGTAAAGGAAACAAAATAAAAGTTCGGAGTAGGTATTAAAATCCACGGAGAAGAAATAAAAACGTTGAGGTTCGCCGATGACATTGTAATTCTGTCAGAGATAGCAAAGGACTTGGAAGAGCAATTGAACGGAATGGACAGTGTCTTGAAAGGAGGGTATAAGATGAACATCAACAAAAGCAAAACGAGGATAATGGAATGTAGTCGAATTAAGTCGGGTGATGCTGAGGGGATTAGATTAGGAAATGAGACACTTAAAGTAGTAAAGGAGTTTTGCTATTTGGGGACCAAATAACAGATGATAGTCAAAGTAGAGAGGATATAAAATGTAGACGGGCAATGGCCAGGAAAGCGTTTCTGAAGAAGAAAAATTTGTTAACATCGAGTATAGATTCAAATGTCAGGAAGTCGTTTCTGAAAGTATTTGTATGGAGTGTAGCCATGTATGGAAGTGAAACATGGACAATAAATAGTTTGGACAAGAAGAGAATAGAAGCTTTCGAAATGTGGTGCTACAGAAGAATGTTGAAAATTAGGTGGGTAGATCACGTAACTAATGAGGAGGTATTGAATAGGATTGGGGAGAAGAGAAGTTTGTGGCACAACTTGACTAGAAGAAGGGATCGGTTGGTAGAACATGTTCTGAGGCATCAAGGGATCACCAATTTAGTATTGGAGGGTAGCGTGGAGGGTAAAAATCGTAGAGGGAGGCCAAGAGATGAATACCGTAAGCAGGTTGAGAAGGATGTAGGCTGCAGTAAGTACTGTGAGATGAAGAAGCTTGCACAGGATAGAGTAGCATGGAGAGCTGCATCAAACCAGTCTCAGGACTGAAGACCACAACAACAACAACAACAACACGGGTATACGAAGATTATAGATACAGCAGCAAGAGAAAACAGTATATAATTACAACAATACGCAAAGGACATATTTAGGCACATAACGAAAAACATACCATAGGATACTTAGTGGAACAATTTTTAAATATTCACAACAAAGATACATAACCCGCTTTGTCTGAAAATTTTAAGAATGGGAAAGCAAGAAGAGGACTCTTGTATATAACACAATTGGAATAGCTCACGGAAATATGTTGAAGGGTGCAGGAGTAGTGGACGACGCTAAACTAGGTAAGTGAATACGACAGTGACTCTGGTGACAAAAATAATGGAAATAACTAAACGTTGTCTTGAGATGATGTACAGATTATGTCAAAATAGATATATCGTTACTCTTAATTATGAATTGAAACGGCGAACCGCTGTACTGAACTATGACACACTGATAGGCTAAGAATAGTCCTGCCAAAGAGGTTTATGCTACACGGAGAGTTATGGTAACTATGCGACATTAAAGTCGGCCAATTATTTACCAAGAAGAAAAAGACGTAAACGGAGAGTTATAGATTAGGAGACAGTAAAGTCGGCTTGTTGTCTACATACAGAAAGAAAGGAGAGGTGTTGTTATAGATAGACAGGAGATCCCATGTTCGAATCCCGGTCCGGTACACATTTTCGGCCGTGGCCGCTGAGTCCGCTTAGTGTGCCGCCGCAGCTGATAGCAGTGATCTCCCTTAAGTTTACATATAGTGTTTCACAGCTGCTGGATCTGCTTGGTGTCTGTTGTTTCGAAGGAACAGACACCGTGCAGTCAAAAAAGAGTAATAAGCAACTGCTAAACGAAAAGGTAGAGGAAGCACTTCGGAGATCTTAGGAGCGCGCCCAACTTGGATGGTGGGTGAAGTGGTTCGGCTGCAAGATCAGAGCGGGTTCGGCAGTCTCGGAGGACGGTCATGTTGTCTGCAGCAGTATCAGTTGATACTTAATGTCTAGTTTGTAAAATATCGTAGCTGTTTCGGAAGTCTCGTAGGACAGACATGTTGTTTGCCGCGGTCGACATCAGGTTAAGGCTTTGTGGGCAATGTATGGTTATACAGACAGGTGGTTGAGAACAGTATGATAGTAATCACGGAAATACGCAGTTCATTATTTTGTTGAAGGACTGAAATTATTTGTGACTCTAAAACGGAATGTAATTGTGCAGTTTCTCGTGTTCTGCCAATAAAAGGCGAGTGGCACCCCATATACACAAACTATTGGAAATTTAGTTACATAACGTCAATCTCTAGCTAAGAGTTTATTACTGCCTCAAGGTAACGGATTCATCACCTATGTGCCGTTTTCTGTGCAAGGGACAACAACTGTAGAAGACTGCAGGTTGGTGAACATTTATTAGAACTTATGCATTCCACTCAGGGCGGTGGAAACAAATAGGCAACTCGCGTGAACTGCAGTCTTAGTAGAAAAGAGATCAGTGACACGTCATCCGTGGTAACACAGAGGAGGTACGCAGGAGAGAAATTTTCGAGACAAAGGGTTATAATACGCCCGTATATATCACCCTGTCTCTACCTGCCTCTCTTTTTCAACTTGCCGTAGAAGCCCTGTTACACGACGTCGTTCAAACTCGGTGAGGTGTCGACCATGACTTATTTGTCACCTTAAAGGACTTCACTAACATGACTTCGCCACGTCAATCTCAAATGTAACCAACGCTCACGACCGTTACGGCGTGTATTTAAAATAAACACCATTTGCTACCTCATGGTTGGTGCGAAATTTGCATAGATACCATCTTTCAGATGTGGAAAAACACCTTCCATCTTTCGTTTATGTCGCACATCTCGTTCTTGATCTGATTTTTTCCCGTCAGTGTATTGTTAATAAATATTTGTGTTTTGTTACAGTAATTCCACGGATAAATCCTCTTAACTCATCGCAAAACGCTATCATTCCTTCTACCACTCTTCTGAGCGTTATTCGAAGGATCCACAACAAATTGTGCTATAGCATACAAAGAGACGTATTGACCAAAGGCATAAAAGTATCCGCGGCACTATGAAAGGCACTTGAGTGAACGATACCTTCATGCGGCTGTCAATAAATTTCCTTTCGTTGCACAGAAATGTGACAGCTTTAGCTGGACGATATGGCATCGTTACTGAGAGCTTGAAGAATACAACCACCGCTCATATAGCAGTCTATGTTATGGAGCGACATAAAAATTCGTCGGTTTTACTGCGCGCTCTCCTCATCGATTCAACCTGGCCGTAGCGTTTGGCTTACTGGGAGAATAACGCTTCTGTTCTCTTGCAGCGACAGGTATCGAAGACAACAAATGGCTGGTCGTTTCGTTTACATCGTTTCCTGTCAAAACACTGACCAATTGTTACACTTTACTGCCTTCGGCAACAACCGGAAAATCTATATCTCAAGCGAAAGAACCCTAATCGGGGAGAGAAAATATGAAATTTTTCTTGAAACGAAGTTTCACAGATCACGTAAATGAAATTAAAGCTGTAGCTTTCGGGCTATCATTATAAAATGACAACAGTTTCTCTTTCTGAAAGCAACCTGCTATAATTACAGCGATTGAGCTCCAAAAATTTTCCGGAAATTAAAAACGTTTTACTACTAAACCTACAAATTACATGTTGCGAAACAAAGTTATGCAGTGATAGACTTAACGTCAAAATATCGATGAGCACGTACCTCTGCAAACACGTATACAGCAGGTTAATTTTAATTAAAGACATTTAAGTGTCTCGAAAACTGCACATCGGATCAAAAAAGTTATAATTCCGATTTGTTTCTCTCGGCAGGGGACCTCCAATGATATCACCCAATCTTTAATGGGAACCCCTTTTTTTATTCGAGATTACGATTTTACGGAGAAATCTATGTTTGTTTAGTGTGAAGAGTTTTCTTCGTTTCGCCACAGATGCCTCCCGCTGTGGCGCGGTTCTAGGCTCTTCAGTCCGGAAAAGCGCTTAGTAGTTCTAAGTCTAGGGACTGATTACCTCAGACGTTATGTCCCACAGTACTTAGAGCCATGTGAACCGTTTCGCCACAGATGGCGCTGTAATCGGAGGTAGTGAAATGAGTACACAGTCGTTATTTACGCCGTGCTACTCAACGGACCTCGAATATTCAATGGCACGTGGGACTTCACCTCCATGCTCTATGGGTAGGACAGGCCAGTATTTCATAACTGTTCGAGATTCTGAAAAAAGTATGGGTAAGCTATAGGGAGAGACGGGTCATATACAATATGTACAACAACCAAGAGGGAATAATAAGAGTGGACGATCAAGAACGAAGTGCTCGTATTAAGAAGGGAGTAAGGCAATGCTGTAGCCTTTCGCCCCTACTCTTCAATCTGTACATCGAGGAAGCAAACATGGAAATAAAAGAAAGGTGGCATGGGGGCTTAGTTAAAATAGAATGCAAATAATTTTAATTTTTTGATTCAGTAGCTGTCTGTTCGGTTACGAAGTCTCGTAACGGTTGGCCCTGACTAGTATTATTACGCTATCTGACTGCAAAGAACAACAACAAAGAATGAAATGGAAATTTTCATTAACACAATTAATTAATTAAGTCCCCAGCAACTATAAAACCTACGAAACCAAAGCACAAGTGTAACTGTTCTGTGTGTGGAAGTATGACTCAACGTACGCATGTGGCACGGTTCTTCTTCAACAACACAAGAAATTTTAAATATCATTTATACTGAATTAATTAAAGAAAATAGAAATACCATAATTACTCAAGAAAACCAGAATTACACTCTAATACAAGAACACAAGCCAGATGCTTTGTTGACTGAACCTGTAATGACGCATTATTCAGGACATTGAAATAATGAGAAAGAAACGAAAAGTAGTTTGTTACCTTAATTTATATTGATGAAAAGCACTCTAGACATTACAATCTCTCCACACCGACTCGCTACTATCACATCTCAACAAGAACTTTTCAGTATCACATCTCAGCAAGCACTGCCTACTAGCTCATCTCAACAAACACTCCTCACTACGACATCTCAGCACTGACTACCACGAGTTCTCCCAAAGCACTGCCCACTACGAGTTCTCAATAATCACTGCCAGTGGAGGCGGCGGAACAATACTCTCCAGCACGATCTCTGGCGCTGTGGCTCAGTGTAGCCACCTTTCATATGCCCTTCCTCCACAGGCTAGAATTTGATGGTATTTTTGCCAGCATTGGTGGTGAAAATACCACCAAATTCGTCAAAAAATACAGACAAAAATAAAAGATAATATTAATACGTAAATATCATATAACTAGATAAAATTTTGGCTTTGCACTGACCTTTCAATAACCTAATATATAAAATACAGTAAGCAATACAAATTCTTTCATACATGTGACTTTACACAACAGTTTACACAAGTATTATGTGGTTAAACAGTTCAATCAATAGCGTCAGCAATGACGAATATGTGCAGGTAAGAGTCTCATAACTTTTCACAAACAGTAATACACAAAAACATCAGTTTATACAAATATTCACATAAACGCTTTCCATAGCTCAAGAATAAGCAGGTGACAGTTCCAGCAGTAGCACCCAGCAATGGTCAACAGGTGCAAATACCAACAAGTGACATTTTTTTAGTGGAAACAGTCCATCAGTGGCACACAGTAATGTTGAATAGGTGCAGACACCAACAAGTGACACCATTTCAGTATAAGCAGTTCCATTAGTGGCACCAGCAATGTTGAGCAGGTGCACACAGCAACAGGTGACATCTTTTCAGTAGAAGCAGTCCATCAGTGGCACCCAGCAATGTTGAGCAGGTGCAGACATCAACAAGTAACACCATTTCAGTATAAGCAGTTCCATTAGTGGCACCAGCAATGTTGAGCAGGTGCAGACACCAACAAGTAACACCATTTCGGTAGAAGCAGTCCATCAGTGGCACCCAGTAATGTTGACCAGGTGCTGACCGCAGTCCATAAAATTCACTATCACTAATCACACTGTTCATCAGCAGAAATTAAACATGTCCTAGTGGCACCAATCATGTAGAAAAAGTGCAAATAACAGTTCATAATATTCCCTATCACTAATCACACAGTTCATCAGCAGAAATTAAACATGTCCAGGTAGCATCCACCATGTTGAAAAGTGCAGCACCATCACTAATCAGACAGTTCAGGCATGAACAATAGTTTGAATACACATACAATGCTTTTACACTAAACATACAAATCATAACAAACACACAAATGATATCAGATAATTGTCCTTTTAACTATTACAATACTCAAATAGCAGTAAACCTATAATATTTATGGGTGTCAGTGCAAGCCACAACAAACAAATAAAATAATATTTAGGAGATAGTTTTGGATCACTTCTCTGGGATTATAAAAGGAAAACACACTCACTCATCTTTCATCCACATTAGTGCTACTGTGTAATTGAATAGTGTTAACTGTGTAAATGCAATTCTGTCAAAATTTTATGTTCATCATGTGTATCAAGTAGTAGTGGCAGCAATGTATAACAGTCAATAATAGTTAGTCAACGTCATAGTCATCATGTCAAGACCAATGTTTGCCAAGCCAGATCAAAATGTACAGTTGCTGAACAACTGTCAGTGAGCCAAGAAATGCAATTACTTCCTCTCTCCAAAAAAAAGTATATACTGCTTAGTGATTTGACAAAGTTTGTGTGTAGACAATCTTCTTTCTACTTGAGTGTTCTAGTCTGCCATCTTCATCCTCCTTGTTCCATATAGACCAACAAAAAAATATGCTCCTCACTTACTTTACCTCTTATCCACCAAAACTCGAATAATCATCAGCATCAATACATCGATACATATAAACCTTTGTCCACGAAAACTCCAATAATCATCAACTTCACATAATCTCAATAATTCAATAATACCTCTTCAATACGTCGATATATATATAAACCTCGTTGCCAATATCATTTCACTTCCATAACAACTCTTTCCTCTAGTCAGTCTCCTCGAACAAGTGCAGACAAAATCCTAATGCAAACCTCAATTCATCATCTCATACAATCCGAAGACACAATGTCAACACACAACCTCTCGTGTAATCCATCTGATCCAAATCTGCTACTCATTATAAATTATAAGATACATTTTGTTTACCTTGTCCATCATTAAATAAAAGAAATGCATACATGACCTCTAACAGACTTAGTTCGAATAACTCTCAGTAATTAATTACGATTACGGAGTGTGAATGATCATAATATTTCACAGTGCGTACACCACTTCAAGAATCATGGCAGAAGCAAACATGTGGAGTATTTCTTGTGTCAAGTGTCACTTCCTATTTCAATTATTCACGAAAAATGCAGTGTAATAACTGTCAATGGTCTAAACCTAGTGTTGGTATGTCACGTCGTTAGCTTCCTTCCTATTAGCATAAATTTATACAGCTTCCTAAAAACCTCCAGCTCATGTGACTTCTATGCCGTTTCTTGTACCAATGTCGTTCGTAGAATTATAGCAGTTCATTTTCTTATCTTAAAAATATAAGGCACTGAGCGTAAGCAAAACATGCAATAGCGCGTAAATATACCAGTAGAGAACAGAATGTCAACAAGTGGATGCAGCACAATCCCTACAACGAGGCTCTGCCAAGCGAACAATCTATAATTAATACCATAGTGTGACCTAAACTCTATGTTTGTACACAGTATATCAGCATTTCTATATACCAACTTATAGTTATGACAACAAAACAGAAGTGTGTAAATATGCAATCCATACGCACAGCAGCAAACATATAATTCACACAATAAACAGCTCATAAGCATCATATCAGCATAAGCAAATAAATGTTCATACGTAACCTTAATAAGTAAATATGAAGGCGCAAGCAGATAAATCACAAAGTATATCTTACATACATAACCACAGTCAGCACAATTAATTAGTTGTCAATTACAATTTAAATAAATAAGCACAGCAGGCACATAATAAAAAAAATATGACATCAGTGAAGAAGCATAGCAGGCAAGCGATGCATAATATACGCAAGTAATAACACTGTTCATTAATAAAACATTGTCCAAATCAGTAAATGTACACAAGCACGTCGCTTCACAAGTAAATTCATAGAACATGAAATTTAGCACAAAGTATGAGTCACGTAATCGCAAGCAGCAAATTACGTCTAAAGTACGTACCTAAGTGGAAATATGTTACCTGAAAAATAAACTCAATTAATCGTTACCTTTTTTGTTTATTACTTTCTTCTTCGAAATGACATTTTTCCTGAAATTTTCTCAGTAGCAAGTCGTCTTAACGTCGGACACGCACAGAATTTACCTAAAGGTCTTAAATATTTTACACAACCGTATCCTGAAAAATACTGAACGTTAATAACATAATTTATAAAGTCACCATAGCTTTATACAGAATTTAGTCGGAAAAATTAGACTGTGTATTTGTTTACGTCTGTCAGTGCGCTCGATACATATAAACCTCAGCACCAATATCATTTCACTTCCATAACAACTCTTCCCTCTAGTCAGTCTCCTCGAACAAGTACAGACAGCTCGATCAGCTGTAGGCGCGTGACGTAGAAAGTGATTGTTTGCGGTCAACGACTGCCTTGTGCGGCGCGCTGACTTCACTGTTGCTTTGAGTACGCGCCGCCGCCAGAACACGGCGCGGTATCCTTGTATTCTCTGCATGTTTACATGTAGCTGTTAGTTTCTCTAAAGTATGTCATTCCACAAAAATTTTACATTCGATATATGATGTATTCCTTTAGAGCGTCGAGATTTAAGAGTTTCTACTTCAACAGTGTTATCATGAATAATTTTGCGAATCCTATATGGACCGTTATAAAGCAGAAAAAATTTGCGACACAAGCCTTTTCCTTTATGAGACAAACGATGAGACTTAATTAACACCTTTTGACCAACTGACAATATTTTTAAACGACCAGGACGTTTAGCTGATTTCTCTCTTCTAGCAGCCACAGATGCAATATTTCGTAGAGCCAGGTTGACAACTTCAGAATGCCGCAGTTTCCGTGAAGGCAGAAAAGGAACGATTTCAGAAATGCGGTTTGTTGGTACTTTATTTTTTAATATCAGTATAGGCGGTAAAGAAGTTGAGTCATTAGGAAGTTCATTCAGAATGTTTTGAAAAATATGAAGATACTGATCCCAAGTTCTGTGATTCTGATGACAGTAAAGACGACACAATTTATTAATTTCTTTCATCCATCTCTCTGAAGCGTTAGACTGAGGGTGAAAAAGTGAAATGAAAATTGGTTTAATCTTACGACGCCGTAGAGTACGAAGCCAAATTTTAGAGCGAAACTGTGATCCATTATCTGATATAAACTTATCAACATGACCAACTTCTTTAAGAAAATGTTTGATGAAAGCATTAGATACTGAACGAGCTGTTGCTTTGCGTAAAGGTGTAAAACACACATATTTTGATGTCAATTCCACTGCTACGAAAATGTACACAAAACCATTAGTAGAACGAACCACTGGACCGAACAAATCGACTGCAGCCATGTCCTTTAATTTCGCTGGAATGATAGGAAACAACGGTGCTCTGTGAGAAACAGTTGGCGGCTTAGCCTTTTGACATAACTTGCATTTGGCAAGAACAGATCGAATGCGTTTTTCCATATTATTGAAGTAGCAATTTTCTCGTAATTTATGAAAGCATTTTCTGGGACCAAAGTGCGCATAACTGAAATGTGTAAACGAGGTGTGGCCAAATCATCCAATCTAACAAAGCGTCTAAGAAAATTACAGACACCAAGGAAACTACGAACATCACGTTTTGTGGTAGGAACAGCATAATTACGAATAGCGTCTAGTTTCTCTGGATCAGGGAGGATACCTTCTGTAGAAATAATGTGACCGAGAAATTTCACCTGTGAACGACCAAATTCAGATTTTTCTAAGTTCACTGTAATGCCAACTCTTGCAAAAATACGTAATAATGAATCTAAAATTTTGTTGTGCTCACTCCAAGAATGTTTAGCAATAAGAATGTCGTCAACATATGAAGTAATATTGTCACGAAGATAAACAGGTAAAATTTCATTTAAACTACGAATGAATGCTGCAGAAGACACAGTAAGTCCAAACGGTAATTTCCGAAACTGGTAACAGTTACCAAAGGCTAAAAAGGCAGTGTATTTTCTACAATCAGGGTGGAGTTCTATTTGCCAAAAACTTGCGCGCATATCAATCGTGGATAAAACTTTAATTCCATGGAAATGTTGAAGAAGTTCATCTAAATTTTGTGGACGGTCAATTTCAGGAATAATAATATTATTTATCTGTCTGGAATCCAGAACCAAACGAATTGATCCATCCTTTTTAAGAACAACGTGTAATGGGCTGGTATAAGGGCTGACTGCTGGCTCAATAATGCCCTGATCTAACATGTATTGAAGTTCATTCTTAACCTTGTCTCTGTAAGCCAAAGGAATAGCGTACGTTTTTCCGCGAAATGGTGTGTGTTCTTTTACTTTAAATAAATATTGTAAGCCTTGTATAGTGCCTGTGTGATGACTAAACACTGTAGCAAGTGAAGTCAAAATATGGTGCAGCGCTTCTCTTGCAACGTCATCTGGCACTTCAGCTTTTTTAACCTTTTCATTAATTAATTCTTCGCTACTAATTATATCCTCCATCGCGTCTCTGTATCTATTGTCATTGTCATGAATAAACACACTGTCGTCATAATGCTCAACGAAAACATCAGAAGTAAGAAACCTTAAACATTTTGTATCTGATTCAGATCTTGCTAAACACTCGAAAAATTTCAGACATTTCGGCATTCCGGCAACAGTCAAATTCACACTTCCTTCTTTAAAGTTCAAAATTGCCTTATGTGTGTTAAGAAACTCCATACCTAATATAATCTGTGTACTGAGTAATGGAACAATAATAAAATTAGCAGAAAATTCGTATCCTTGACAAATGAAATTTAGGTTGGTCTGTTGTTTAACTTCCACACCTTTTCCAGAAATCGCTCCTCGAATTGTAGTTTTAGAAATAGGTAACACAGGACAGGCAATAGTTCTTTCACATATACGAAAAACTGATTCACTAATGACGTTCAATGGGCTCCCAGAATCTAAAACTGCAGTGAACTTATTCTTACCCACACTTACTTCAATAACAGGATGTAAAAATGCGTCTACATTATTTTCCTTTTCGCCTAGCAAAATGTCTCTCATATCTTCCAGGCGTACGTAGTGTAAAGTTGTAGTGTCATTACTTTCTGAACCGTCTATATTGCTGCCAGAAGCCGAAGCTGCTAGTCATTGTCGATTGTTTGCGTCACGTCTTTGATTATTCCCGACATTTCGCAGAACAATTTCTACTATTTCCATTTGTCTCTCTGAATTTCTGTCACGCGGAGGATGCCAATTAGGTCCTTCCTGTCTCTTAGATGCAAATTCTTGGTTGTGTCTGTTACTAAAATTTCTGTTTTCCTGTCTGTCTGCATAACTACTTCTTGTGTAATTTCGACTGTCACTTCTGAAATTATTGTTGTATCTACTACCCTGGTTATTTCTGTAGTAAGAATTTCTATTATTGTATGAATAATTTCTGTCTTGATGATACCGATTACTGTTTCCGTATGATTGATCATTCTGGTACGAATTACCGTTATTATAATTGTCTGTGTAATCTCTGTTAGAACGTCTGTTATTGTCATAAGGCTGGTATCTATTGTCCTGTCTGTTACGTCTGTCATTCTCAAAATTACCCATATAACGCCCGTTCCGATCACTATCCCTTTTCTCTGAAAATCTATCGTAATTACTGTTACTGAAAAAGTTACAAGAAGTCCCGTCGTCGTTGTCATACTCAAGTTCTTGTAACAAAGTCTTAAAAGTCTCAATGTCGTCTTTACATCTTCCGGCTAAAGCAATTTGTCTTATGGATTGTGGCAGCTTAGTTAAACAAATGCGAATTAATTCAGTCGGGCTATAAGGGTTGGAAAGGAACTGATTCTTTCGAATCATGTCTTCAAAATATTCCGCTGGCGTGCGGAACTCAGACTGTTTGAAATTACGCTGCATAATAAGACTGTGTTTGACTCTGTCTTGCGTGTTTTCGGACCAATATGCCGATAGAAATGCATGATAAAAATCATTCAGATTATTACAATCTCTAATGAGTGCGCGCATCCGCGTCGCCGATTCATTTTCTAAATATCCACACATAAATTCCAGTTTGTGACTTAGTGGCCAATTTGGTGGAAGTGCGTACGTAAATTGATCTAACCATGCACATGGACGTATGTATTCCTAGAATTGCAAAAGATCTTAAATTTCCGAACAGTCAAGAAGTGTTTACAGTCAAAGCTTCCGCCTTGCGGCGACAAAGACCTACCGCGTCTGTTCCAGTCCGAATGTCGATTATTGTCAAGTTCACGCGCCTGGCGCTCTCTTGTTGCATCCCGTAAATGAAACAAATTACTTTCTTCAAACCCTTCTGCTATCTGTGATTCTAAATTTCTTCTACTGTCTTTTCCTATAATTTCGCCTTCGATTTGTTTGACTTGCTTTCGTAATGCCTCAACTTCCCTTTTAACACGTTCATTAAATTTTCCCTGATTTTCAACATGCTTATTTATGTTCTGGTACTCTTCGGTTTCTGCAAATGGTAATGGAGCTGTATCATCCGACTCTCTGTCCCCATGTAAACTAAGAATTGTCAATTTATCTGAAATCTCCTCAACTCTTTCCGATAAGTCACCTATTTTTTCTTTCTGTTTATTTACGTCTTCCGTAAGTGTCGCGACTCGGGTTTCAGTGTTGACACATTTGGTAGTTAACTGTTCATATTGTTGTATTAGATTATTTATTCTGTCATTTGGTACGGATTCCTCGATTCTCTCAAATATTTCTTCCTTATCGTGTACACGTTGTAAATTTAACTCTGAAAATTTTTGTACTATCATGCGATCTCTTTCTTCCTGTTCTCTATCTTGTTCCCTTTGTCTAATCTCCACTGCAATTAATCTATTATTGTGAGCATTCAAAATCGGCTGTACTTCTTCTCTGATTTCTTTCTTTAATTCATCTTTCATGTTTCTGAAACATGTCCCTATTCGTGAGTCTAACCGTGTTTCCATTGTTCCCATCTGTGTTTTTAATTCAGATCCAAACCGTGTTTCCATTGTTCCCATATCAGTTTTTAATTCAGATCGTAAAGTTCCCATCTCTGTTTTAATTGTTCCTATTTGTGATCCCAGTGATTCCATTGTTCCCCTCTGTGTTTTTAATTCAGATCCAAACCGTGTTTCCATTTTTAATATAGCACTCATCAACTGCTCCATAGTAACTGATTCGAAACTCCTTTCGCCCCTAACATTTCCCGCAAAACCAGTTTCCTTCGTCATAGCTGTAAAGCTATCTGTGTTCGATACTATTTCAGACTCTTCTATCGTTAATCTCGTATTCTGTGAATTTCCTGATTGAGAAAAATTTTGAAATGGTTCCGGACTATTTTCCCGACTTATTAAATTGTTTTCCACTCCATTATTCATCATACTGTTGTCCTGTGTTGGCGAGTTCGCCATGTCAACAATTTCGTCATTCTCACTGTCCTTCATTTTTGCCTTTTTCATCGACCGCGTAATCATTTACAAAACATACAAAACTCGTCACTCTATGAAATTACACACAATGACACTTTATCTCCAACAATACCATTCACGCGAAATGTTTCCCTCAAACACGATTAATCGAACAATTGAAATAATTGCACTAATTGTCAAACCCATAGACAAGACAACAGAAATGAAATTTTGAAAAAAAAAATACCATTAGCAGAATGACAATTACCAAATCTACACATGCAAATTAAACTACAATTGCTAAACTACAAATTACTACAACAATCCTACTGTCTACTATTTTTACAATCAGAAGATTTCCAAGGGACGATCCGAAGCAGCGGTCGCCACGTGCATGGGGGCTTAGTTAAAATAGAATGCAAATAATTTTAATTTTTTGATTCAGTAGCTGTCTGTTCGGTTACGAAGTCTCGTAACGGTTGGCTCTGACTAGTATTATTACGCTATCTGACTGCAAAGAACAACAACAAAGAATGAAATGGAAATTTTCATTAACACAATTAATTAATTAAGTCCCCAGCAACTATAAAACCTACGAAACCAAAGCACAAGTGTAACTGTTCTGTGTGTGGAAGTATGACTCAACGTACGCATGTGGCACGGTTCTTCTTCAACAACACAAGAAATTTTAAATATCATTTATACTGAATTAATTAAAGAAAATAGAAATACCATAATTACTCAAGAAAACCAGAATTACACTCTAATACAAGAACACAAGCCAGATGCTTTATTGACTGAACCTGCAATGACGCATTATTCAGGACATTGAAATAATGAGAAAGAAAAGAAAAGTAGTTTGTTACCTTAATTTATATTGATGAAAAGCACTCTAGACATTACAATCTCTCCACACCGACTCGCTACTATCACATCTCAACAAGAACTTTTCAGTATCACATCTCAGCAAGCACTGCCTACTAGCTCATCTCAACAAACACTCCTCACTACGACATCTCAGCACTGACTACCACGAGTTCTCCCAAAGCACTGCCCACTACGAGTTCTCAATAATCACTGCCAGTGGAGGCGGCGGAACAATACTCTCTAGCGCGATCTCTGGCGCTGTGGCTCAGTGTAGCCACCTTTCAAGGTTCAGGAGTGGAATTAAAACACAAGGTGAAAGGATATCAATGATAGGATTCGCTGATGAAATTGCTATCTGAGTGAAAGTGAAGAAGAATTAAATGATCTGCTGAACGGAATGAACAGTCTACTGAGTACACAGTTTGGTTTGAGAGTAAATCGGAGAAATACGAAGGTAATGAGAAGTAGTAGAAATGAGAACAGCGAGAAACTTAACATCAGGATTGATGGTCACGAAGTCAATGAAGTTAAGGAATTCTGCTACCTAGGCAGTAAAATAACCAATGACAGACGGAGCAAGGAGGACATCAAAAGCAGACTCGCTATGGCAAAAAAAGGCATTTCTGGCCAAGAGAAGTCTACTAATATCAAATACCGGACTTAATTTGAGGAAGAAATTTCTGAGGATGTACGTCTGGAGTACAGCATTGTATGGTAGTGAAACATGGACTGTGGGAAAACCGGAACAGAAGAGAATCGAAGCATTTGAGATGTGGTGCTATAGACGAATGTTGAAAATTAGGTGGACTGATAAGGTAAGGAATGAAGAGGTTCTGTGCAGAATCGGAGAGGAAAAGAATATGTGGAAAACACTGATAAGGAGAAGGGACAGGATGATAGGACATCTGCTAAGACATGAGGGAATGACTTCCATGGTACTAGAGGGAGCTGTAGAGGGCAAAAACTGTAGAGGAAGACAGATATTGGAATACGTCAAGCAAATAATTGAGGACGTAGGTTGCAAGTGCTACTCTGAGATGAAGAGGTTAGCACAGGATAGGAATTCGTGGTGGGCCGCATCAAACCAGTGAGTAGACTGATGACAAAAAAAAAAAAAGAAATTGGAAACCGAGTTCGCAGCGTTGTATTCCTCCGACATATCGAACAGGAGACTACTCGACAAGCCGCTGTAGCCGTGGCTAAAGGCGAACGCTGTTATAGATTTCCTGTCACTGTTCATAGTACCGCCAACTTCAATACACTTAGTGATCCGTTTTTCAAATGACCATACATAGGACACGTCAGCAAAGGCCTTCCTGATTTGGTCGACCATGTAGTCGTGGCCTGTTGGCACTTGCTGGTCCGCCTTATATTTTAAATACCCCCACAGAAGGAAATCCGGCGAGCTACCGGGGCAATTAATTAGGTGACGTCTGATGATCCATCGACCAGTGAAAACACGGTCTAATACCTTCGACGCTTCAACTGCTCAATGCCCTGGGCAACCGTCGTGCAGAAACTACATACATTGTCGAACGACCAGAGCAACATACTGCAGTAGCATCGGTAGTTCCTTTCCTAGAAACGTTCGATATTAGCGACGATTCAATGTGCCGTCGATAAAATACGGATCAATGACATTTTTCCCCATGATGCCACATCATACGTTAACCGACCAAGGACGTTGATGATCAGCTTGTCGTAACCAGTCGGGATTGTCTACACTCCAATGATGCATGTTACACCAGCTAACGCTACCATTGTTTGTGAATGTGCGCTCATCGGAAAATAATACCTCTGCAAAGAAAGTGGGGTTAATTTGCATTTTTGACGTGGTTATTCACAAAACAACACCAGGTGAAGGAAATTGGTGCCATTAAGTTCTTGATGCAGCGACACATGTTAAGGATGATACTTGGCTCGTGACAATACTAACTACGAACGTACCGGAATCGCAGTGTAATGGGCAGGAGCACATCAATGGGTTGAGGTGCACTGTCGCTAGTACAGCTATTTCATTGGCTTCTCCTGTAACACGTTTTCTTCGTTTCCTTTAGCCGGTCGTGTGATATTCCTGGCTGTGGCCGCCAGTATTTTATCTTGCTAGATGCTCGCCTTGATGCAGCTTGATACACGCAAAGCAGCACATGGTACAAAAATGGAGGGAGGTACAAGCGACAGATGGTACAGTATGTACCAGTCCCGGGGGAGAGTTCGCCAATTGTACTGAACTTGCTTCTGATTGGTCGGCACAGTCTGCTGTTACGCACCAAAACGCCTAAATTCTCTTATTAATTATTTATGAACTTTTCATTGTATTTAACTCAGTTTTAGGTATGACAAGTTCTCATGGTTACCCTACGAGTCTACAGTTTTTGTTTATTATATTTAGTTAGTTTTGAGATACATAAGAGTAGCGATATTGCAACAGAAGTGCTGTGGCCCGCCTGGGAGGCAAAGTACTTTGGCTGTGCTAGTCAGACTGTTTCGGGCGTTCTGAAGGTCCGCTCACGCTACTATGTTTCGGTCGGTCGGAGGGCCCGGCATGTAAGACTGTTTCAGGCGTTCTTCAGAGCCGGACATGTATCTCTGTTTAGGGGTGGACATGTCGTACTCTCTATCGGAATTTGTCAGAGAAGTTACCGTACAATTAAGAGAGCTATGTAGAGTGTTGTAAAAGACAGTGTACAAAGGGTGATTAGTTAAAATATAACAGAACTCTATACAGTAATGAGAAGTGTCACCTACCACAACTGTCACTACTACACATCTTGCCCTATGCAGATACGGAGACAAACCTGGGCAACTGGTATCCCATAAAAAGCACAATCCCAGGTTCCAGATGAAGGCATAGCAGCCTCTGCGAGAGAAGATCCCACGACCGTTGATCTGTCTTCTGCACTGGGGGTACACCTTTTGAAGATGACAGTTTGATGGAACGAACTGTTGGGGAGCCTTATTCAATCTCTCCAGCTTCCAGATCATGTATACCAAAAGGTGACATGCAGCATAAAGTTTGCAAAACAAGTACAGAACCTAGGCTATATGGCCTTAAATCATCATTCTTACAGAATGAAGAACACACTATAAACTAGGCATGGAAACTTTTTATGTATGTTATGGAAATGTTGTGTGGCTAGGGTCTCTCGTCGGGTAGACCGCTCGCCTGGTGCAAGTCTTTCGAGTTGACGCCACTTAGGCGACTTGCGTGTCGGTGGGGATGAAATGATGACGATAAGTACAACACAACACCTAGTCCCTGAGCGGAGAAAATCGCCGACGCAGCCGGGAACCTAACCCGGGCCGTTAGGTATGACATTCTGTCGCACTGACCACTCAGCTACCAGAGGCGGACTATGTATGTTACGAAACTACGAAACACAAAGGAATTACTTATGCATATACACAGGGAAAACAAGCTTGTATATTTCTTCATTTATCTAGCTTGCAGCTGACGCCGAGGAAGAGGACGGCGCAAAAAAAAAAAAAAAAAAAAAAAAAAAAAAAAAAAAAAAAAAAAAAAAGAGGTCCTGAGACGATTAGATTAAACTTTATTAGCAATAATTGGTGGATGGTTTGCGAGTGATTACAAGCAGTGATTAGGTGTCCACTGCAATACATATATATTTAGGCTATGACGAGTCCAGCCACTGTTAAATTGATGAGGAAAGAGTTTTGGATCGACCAGAGAAGTTGACCACTCGACCACACATTTAGGGATTAGTAGGCGAGGTATTTCCGCCATAGCATTATTATTAGTTGCATCACAATGTAGAAATGTTAACCACACAGCTAATGAACGCAAGACATGAATCTCACATAGGACACAGACAATAATAAGTACTCAGGTACAAATACACGAAGCACATGAGAAATGTTTCTTAATTCATAGTGTTTACATGTTTCAGCAGCACTGTCCATAAAAAGCTAAGAGCGAATTAAAGCAATAGGATTTGTTTTTCTATTTTTCTCTGTTATCACAATCTAAGATATCTTCAGTTCCCTCAAAAAAAAAAAATGTTCAAATGTGTGTGAAATCTTATGGGACTTAACTGCTAAGGTCATCAGTCCCTAACCTTACACACTACTTAACCTACATTATCATAAGGACAAGCATACACACACATGCCCGAGGGACGACTCGAAACTCCGCCGGGACCAGCCGCACAGTCCATGACTGCAACGCCCTAGACCGCTCGGCTAATCCCGCGCGGCTCAGTTCTCTCAAAAGACTTGTGAATATTATTTGAATGGCTAGTTAAGTAATCGAATGAAATGAAAATAAAAACTGAAATATAAAATGAGAGCCAATCTCTGTGCTGCTGGTCTCGGCGGAGGTTCGAGTCCTCCCTCGGGCATGGGTGTGTGTGTTTGTTCTTAGGCTAACTTAGGTTAAGTAGTGTGTAAACTTAGCGACTGACGACCTTAGCAGTTAAGTCCCATAAGATTTCACACACACATTTGAGAGCTATTCTCATATCGTTTCCATTCTCAATACACAGACTTAAGATAGCGGTACGTCGAGCGCTGTTGTTAATGTGAATGAAAGTGAGCACTGCCTGGGGTGGGTCACGCCAGATGAGTAGCGGCCAAATATTAACAAGTGGTGCGAGAGTGCACTGACCGATGGGTCAAAGTTAGGAACGATAGCAGCGTGAGAGGACATAGCAGTGGTCACCATAGCAGTAACTAAGACTTTGTAAATGTAATTGTATGTTCAATGCAACATTGTGTATATTGTGCAACTATGTAACATCTGTGTATGAATTTTATGTACGGACACTTATATGCTGATATAATTTAGAGTATTTATGAGTTGCGTGACAGTAAACAATACATATGAACGGCCTAGTGCTGGCAAAAAAAAAAAAAAAAATAAAAAAAAAATAAAAATAAAACAGTGAATGTAATCAGGTAAAAGTGGACGGCACTGCGCCGATGTTAGATAGAAAAAATGTGCGTATTATTAGGTAAAAGTGGTCGGCACTGCACTGATATTGGATAAAAAAACGTGTGTTGTGTAAAGATGGACTGCGTTGCGCCGACGAAATATACTGTTTAGTTCCCATCATATATAAAAACCAGTAAGTGTAGTTAGTGTTTATGAGTAGATTTAATGTCCCAGCAGCTGATGTTTATTGCTGAATAACAAGACTGTCCTGAAAACCATAAACGATATTTTGTAGTAAAAGGAAGTTCATGATGTGTGCTTAGTTAAGGTTTTTTGACAGAGTTAAGACGAGGAACTATAAGTTTAGCATCAGTAAGTCAATGGTTTTTGTTAATTGGGATGATATTTTAGGAACAACAATTCCCTAGTTTCTTTTTAAAGACTTTCCGTGAATGAGAGACTAAGGGAGCTACGGCGAGATTGGAAACTTCAGTTTTCTTTTCTTTCAAATTTGGGGCAAAGTTTTCTAATTTCCAAACTTGTTAGTTGTCTTCGAGAACAGGCCAAGTTAGGAAATCAAAGAAGGAGGAGGATGCGTGAATTTCCTGGCTCTCGCCGCCAGTATATTATCTTTCTAGCAGTTCTCCTTGATGCAGCTTGATACAAGCAAAGTAGCATATGGTACAAAAGTGGAGTGAGGTACAAGCGACAGATGGTGCAGTATTTACCAGTCACGTGAGGGAGTCCACCAGTTGTACTGAACATGCTTCTGATTGGTCGACGCATTAGAGTGTTGGGAGCCGAGACGCCTAACTTCTGTTATTAATTATTTATGTACTGTTCGTTGTATTTAACCTAGTTTTCAGTATGACAATCTCTCGTGGCTACCTTACGAGTCTACCGCTTTTGTTTATTATATTTTACTAGTTTTGGGATACATAAGAGTAACGACATTGCAACCGAAGTGCTTCGGACACCTTCAGGCCGCTTTGCCGCGCCTGGGAGGCGAAGTACTTTGGCTGTGCTAGTCAAGACTGTTTCGGGAATTCTGAAGGTGCGTTCACGCCACTATGTTTCGGGCGTTCTTCAGAGCCGGACATGGATCACTGTTATGGGGCGGACATGTCGTACTCCATATCTGAAGTTGTCAGAAAAGTTACCGTACAATTAAGAAAGCTATGTCGAGTGTTGTAAAAGACAGTGCAAAAAGGGTGATTAGTTAAAATATAACAAAACAGTATACAGTAATGAGAAGTGTCACATACCATCATTGTCACTACGAGGTGCATTCAAGTTCTAAGGCCTCCGATTTTTTTTCTAATTAACTACTCACACGAAATCGATGAAACTGGCGTTACTTCTCGACGTAATCGCCCTGCAGACGTACACATTTTTCACAACGCTGACGCCATGATTACATGGCAGCGGCGAAGGCTTCTTTAGGAGTCTGTTTTGACCACTGGAAAATCGCTGAGGCAATAGCAGCACAGCTGGTGAATGTGCGGCCACGGAGAGTGTCTTTCATTGTTGGAAAAAGCCAAAAGTCACTAGGAGCCAGGTCAGGTGAGTAGGGAGCATGAGGAATCACTTCAAAGTTGTTATCACGAAGAAACTGTTGCGTAACGTTAGCTCGATGTGCGGGTGCGTTGTCTTGGTGAAACAGCACACGCGCAGCCCTTCACGGACGTTTTTGCTGCAGTGCAGGAAGGAATTTGTTCTTCAAAACATTTTCGTAGGATGCACCTGTTACCGTAGTCCCTTTGGAACGCAATGGGTAAGGATTACGCCCTCGCTGTCCCAGAACATGGACACCATCATTTTTTCAGTACTGGCGGTTACCCGAAATTTTTTTGGTGGCGGTGAACCTGTGTGCTTCCATTGAGCTGACTGGCGCTTTGTTTCTGGATTGAAAAATGGCGTACACATCTCATCCATTGTCACAACCGACGAAAAGAAAGTCCCATCCATGCTGTCGTTGCGCGTCAACATTGCTTGGCAACATGCCACAAGGGCAGCCATGTGGTCGTCCGTCAGCATTCGTGGCACCCACCTGAATGACACTTTTCGCATTTTCAGGTCGTCATGCAGGATTGTGTGCACAGAACCCACAGAAATGTCAACTCTGGAGGCGATCTGTTTAACAGTCATTCGGCGATCCCCCAAAACAATTCTCTCCACTTTCTCGATCATGTCGTCAGACCGGCTTGTGCGAGCCCGAGGTTGTTTTGGTTTGTTGTCACACGATGTTCTGCCTTCATTAAACTGTCGCACCCACGAATGCACTTTTGACACATCCATAACTCCATCACCACATGTCTCCTTCAACTGTCGATGAATTTCAATTGGTTTCACACCACGCAAATTCAGAAAACGAATGATTGCACGCTGTTCAAGTAAGGAAAACGTCGCCATTTTAAGTATTTAAAACAGTTCTCATTCTCGCCGCTGGTGGTAAAATTCCATCTGGCGTATGGTGCTGCCATCTCTGGGACATATTCACAATGAACGCGGCCTCATTTTAAAACAATGCGCATATTTTTATCTCTTTCCAGTCCGGAGAAAAAAAAATCGGAGGCCTTAGAACTTGAATGCACCTCGAACTACAGATCTTGCCCTCTGTAGATACGGAGATTAACTTCCGCAAGTGGCATCCCATAAAAATCACAATCGCAGGTTCCAGGTAACGGCATAGCAGCCTCAGCAAAAGAAGATGCCACGACCGCCGAGCTGTCTTCTGCGGTTGTTATACAACTTTAGAAAAGAACAGGCTGGTGGAAAGAACGGTTAAGGACTCTTATTCAGTCTCTCCCCTTCCAGAGGACACGCATAATTTATCGTCTGTACGCTGCCATCAGACATAAATGCGTCTACAATCTTGTAAAAGAACGAACAAGGGCCAGCTTTCTCTGGAAAACGGTCGGCATACAAGGCAACTGCAGCCTCAACGTTTTTCCAACAGTTTCCGTAAATCTTGTTGGTGTGCAAGCAATAAACACTGAGCAAGTATTATAATGTTTAGATCCCCTATGCTTTCTACGATTGCACGATACGTGATATTCGGATCCAGTTTACTGCCTATTATGATATGTCGTTGTTCGCTACACGGCCAAGGTGGTGCGTCGATTAGTCCGCTGTTTGATATGTTGCAGAAATACAACGTTGCGGATGGGGTTTCCAGTTAGACGTTATGACGTATTGGCCCATCCTACCCTCACAGCACGAAGGTGGGATCGCACGTGCCACTGAGAGGCATGTCGTAAATTAAAAAAAGCACTCCGTCTTCAGGCCACGAGTGGCCTACCGGGACTATCCGGCCGCCGTGTCATCCTCGGTGGACGATGCGGTTAGAAGGAGCGTGGGATCAACAACGCCGCTCTCCCGCTCTTGACTGAAGCCGCTGCTATTCGAACGAGTAGCTCCTCAATTGGCATCACGAGGCTGAGTGTAACCCGAAAAGTGGCAACAGCGCATGGCGGCCAGGACGGTCACCCATCCAAGTGCCGACCACGCCCAACAGCGCCTAACTTCGGTGATCTCACTGGAACCAGTGTATCCACTGCGGCAAGGCCGTTGCCATTCGTAAATTATGGTTTTATAAATCCAAATGAGGTACTGATACTACCATATGTGTTTCTCAAGTCTAGCGAACCAGCAAACGACTCATTCGCTAGTTTTTCAACAAGCCGATGGAAGCGACACATCACAATCGACGTTCTCTCAACCAAACAAAGACGGGAAATATGTACGTCTACACCTGATTCTGCCTGGATACTCTTCATATCCCACTTAACTGCCTGGTAGAGGGTTCATCGAACCATCTTCAGAATAATTCTCTATTATTCCTCTCTCGAACAGCGTGCAGAAAAAACACACACATGTATCTTTTCGTGCGAACTCTGATTTCCCATTTTTTTATGATGGTCGTTCCTCCCAAGATAGATAGGTGTGAAGAAAATGTTTCGCTCGGAGAACAATGTTGGTAATTGAAATTTCATGAGAAGATCCTGCTGCAACGACAAATACCTTTATTTTAGTGATATCCACCCCAAATCCTGTATCATTTCCGTGACACTCTCTAACGTATTTCTCGATAATACAAAACGTGCTGCTCTTCTTTGAATTTTCCCAATGTTCTCCATTAATCCTATTACATAAGGATCCCACACTCTGCAGCAGAACTCCAAAAGAGGACGGACAAGCGTAGTGCAGGCGTCTCTTTAGTAGTTCTGTTGCATCTTTTAATTGCTCTTCCGATAAATCGCAGTCTTTGGTTCACCTTCCCCACAACTTTCTCTATATGTTCTTTCTAATTTAATTTGTTCACGATTGTAATTCCTAGCTGTTTAGTTGAATTTATGGCCTTTAGATTCGATTGATTTATCATGTACCGCGGTTTAACAGATTCTTTTAGCACTCTTCTAGATGATGCCAGACTTTTCATTATTTAGGATCAACTGCCAATTTTTGCACCACACAGATATCTTATCTAATTCGTTTTGCAGTTGATTTTGATCATGTGATGACTTAACTAGAAGCCAAACGACAGAATCTTCTGCCAACAGCCTAAGATGGCTGCTCAGATTGTCTCCTATGCAGTCTATAACAATAAGGACAGCAGAGGGCCTTAACATTAACTTGGAGAACGCAAGGAATCACCTGTGTTTTACTCAATGACTTTCCACCATTTACTATGAACTGTGACTTATCTGACAGGAAATCACAAATCCAGTCGTATAACTGAGTCAATATTCCATAAGCACACAGTTCCTGAAAATCTGGAAATGTGAAATCAGTTCGAAAACCTTTGTCAATAGCACCAACAGTTCTTGTGAATAAAGAACTAGTTTCAAAAGAACGATGTTTTCTAAACCTGTATTGACTGTATGTCAATAGACCGTTCTCTTCGACGTAATTCATAATGTTCCAACAAAATATATGTTCCACTGACTGTATTCCTCAAAGTCGAACAAGAGGCTTCTGAAACTGGACAGAGAGAGAGAGAGGGGTTACTTTAATGACTTGTCTCACTACAGCCCTGAAAAATAAGTCTGACATGACTGATCGCACCACGTCACAGTCAAAGAAGATGCTTCTGTTTCCGGTCGGCAGAAACCAGTCACTGAACACTCAAGAACACGACACTTCCTGCAAGCAATTAAACGTATTTCTCGTAAAGACTGATTCCCCTGGAACAATAGCGAAATACATGACTATTCGTCACGGAAGAACTGAATGGTCAACAGTGGTGTGCTTTCAAACGTTCTGGACGTGCCGGCTTGTCTGAAAGTGACTCTCCGCTGAGTAAAATCAGGCCCATGCAGGAAAAAATTTAGGCTAGCCATACTCTTTGATGCTTTCACTGCTGACACCTGTATTCCTCCCTCACACCTAAATCTGCCGGAAACTTTTAGCGCTGAAATATGGTCTCCTGTTGTAACCTCACCGCAAAAAAATTAAATAATGAAAATGGACCATGAACCAAGCGTAAACTCCACACAAAATTAATAATTAAATGAATTTTTCTAATATTGTAATCTCGGAACAAAATTAGCTCCCATTTGTAATCTGTGTGCAGAAATCCATTCACATTTAATGTAACCTCAAAATTCAATTCGTAAATCCGGAAATAATAATAAAAAACAAATTAGTAACCTGATAAATTTTATGAGGACTGCAGCGCTGCCCTTCGGCCCTGTATTCTGAATAAAAAAACCAAAAATTCTTACCTCAATAAAAACTGCAAATATATCTGCTCGTAAGTAGAAATTTTTCGACACAGCTTCGTGCAATGCTGGCGCATATTTTTTTTTTTAATTCTTGGTAGGAATGATCATGCATTGGAAATATTCTTTAAATTGAAATGAATGCTTTTCTTTAAAAAAGTTACTTTATATTGTAAAAATTATTATTGGGGCATTTTTTTGGAACAAATTAAATTACAATTAACACACATTATTAGATATGCGCAAGGCTGCTTCTTTACCTTCTACAACGATACTCATCCTACGGAGTCCTGACCAGAGTCCCGAGCAGAGCACACCCCGACACGCGCCGACTCCCGCCGACTCACGCAGACTACTAAGGACTACTGTCGACTCACGCAGACAAGCGCAGACTACTGACAAGGAACAACTAACGACATACTACTCTCTGGTCAGAGACTCTGTCATGCCTCGCCCATCGCCGGCAACGCATACATCTTACATAACCCTCCACTGGGGGGGGGGCAAAAATTTGGCAGCGATGGTGAGGCAATTGGACTTGCCATGAACAACAAATTTTTCTTAATTAACTAAGATTACAATCACAGAATATATATATATATATATATATATATATATATATATATATATATATATATATATATATATATGTGTGTGTGTGTGTGTGTGTGTGTGTGTGCCGAACATGAAATAAAATATAGTGCACCTGCACTGAGTACTGAACATATCAAGCAAAGACAAAATGTATACACAATGAGTGCAAATCATATTAACAAATGACAAAAGTGCACACGCACTGTAGTTCACAACATATCAGCAAATCACAAAATGTATATGCAATGAATACAAATCATGTTAACAAAATGACGAAAGTGCACACGCACTGTAGTACAGAACATATCAGCAAATCACAAAATGTATATGCAATTAACACAAATCATGTTAACAAAATGACGAAAGTGCACACGCACTGTAGTACAGAACATATCAGGAAATCACAAAATGTATACGTAATGAGTACAAATCATATTAACAAATGGCATAAAGTGCACACGCACTGTAAAACTCTTTAGCATTTTTACAACAAATAAACATATCAAGGAGTGAAATAAAGTGCACACGCACTGTAGAAGTCTTTAGCATTTTTAGGACAACTGATCTTGTTAACAAATGAAATGAAGTGCACACGCACTGTATATGTCTTTATCATTTTACAAGAATTTAAACGCATTGTATAAGTGTTTACCATTTCACAAGAACTAGGAAAGGAATGGGAAGGATTGCATCATGGTTGTAGCACATTAGGTTGCACACAGCTGCACTGAAAGTCCATATCTTTCTACAGAAGCACAACACCAAGTGAGACAATCTGAAGTTCTTTTCCTTGAAGTATAAATCAGTGTAGCCAAGACACTGAAATGTCGTATTAATATTCCATGTTATCATTTTGGTAGTACATTAGGTACACCAAACAGTGGGACCATAATAATATTTCCATCGCTCAAGGTGGTGGACAGCATGTCGTGTCAACACCACGTTCTTGTAAAGTACACCAACGTAGAATTAGTGCAAAAACCAAATATAGTGCTCCATGATCATGAGGATAGACAGGACAAACGGATATTGCAGTAATTTCTGGTAATTAGGTCAGAAGGTGAAGGACATTAAGTCACATACTAGTCTTCATTGAGAATTACACTAGTCTAACAACTGATTTGAGTAATTGGTGGCACTCATAGCCCAGTTACTGAACGATTCTGTACCATGTATGAAGTATTACAGAATAATATTCATAAATTATCTGTTTACAGAGAACATTGGCACTCATTGGCCAGTTACGAACCATCAGAAGTCATCATTCAAAAAAGGAGCTAATGAATGGCATAGTATTAACATAATTCACTTAGTTATAGTAATCATTGGCACTCATTGTCCAGTTACAAAACATGTAGCAAGTATTGAATAGTACAGAACATTTTTCATCATTCAAGTGACATACGACATATTTAAAATGTAACAGACTGTAACTATTATTCAAGGTCTGTGACTAGAAAACATTATTCAGTATTACTCAGAATTCATCATGCAAATGACATATTACTCAGAACTGATCATTCCAGTGACATAGGACATATTGAAAATGTAACATACTGTAACTATTATTCAAGGTCTGTGACTAGAAAACATTATTCAGTGTTACTCAGAATTCATAATTCAAATGACATATTACTCAGAACTGATCATTCCAGTTGAAAGGTGGCTACACTGAGGCACAGCGCCAGAGATCGCGCCAAAGAGTTTTATTCCGCCACCTCCACTGTCAGTGCTTTTACAGAAGTGGTGGTGGTTAGTGCTTTGCTGAGAGGATGTTAATAGCTGTATTATTTGAGGCCGTGTCGTGTGCAGTCGTTTTGATGGGCTAGACAGCAGATGTTGTTCGAATGGAGATGTTGTAATGATCAGAGTGTATTTTTAGTCAATATATATGAAGGTAAAAAACATTTTTTTTAATTTTCCTAACTAACAATGCCACTTTGTCACAGGTTCAGTGAACAAAGCATCTGGCTTGTGTTCATGTATTAGACTGTAATTCGGGTTTCTATTTGCAATTATAGTATTACAGTTTTATTTAATTAATTCAGTGTAAATGGTATTTAAAATATCTTGTCTTATTGAGGAAAAACCGTGCCAGATGTGTACGTTGAATCACACTTCCACACACAGAACAGTTACACTTGTGCTTTGTTGTTCGTAGTTTTTGTTTCGTAGCTTTTATAGTTGCTGGAGACTTAATTAATTAATTGTGGTAACGGAAATTTCCTTTCATTCTTTGTTGTTGTTCTATGCAGTCAGATTGCGTACTAATACTAGTCAGGGCCAACCGGTTACGAAACTTCGTAATCGGACAAAAAGCGACTAAAATTAAAAATATTTGTATTATATTTAATTAAGCCCCCATGCACAGTGACATAGGACATATTGAAAATGTAACATACTGTAAATATTATTCAATGTCTATGACTAGAAACATTACTCAGAATTACTCTGAACTCCCTTTTTTTGTGCTAGCAATGCATTGCGTTGAGATCGATAATTAATTACTGGGGGATAACAATAGTTGCTTTTGAGTTATTGCCGGCCGAAGTGGCCGCGCGGTTCTGGCGCTGCAGTCTGGAACCGCGAGACCGCTACGGTCGCAGGTTCGAATCCTGCCTCGGGCATGGATGTGTGTGATGTCCTTAGGTTAGTTAGGCTTAACTAGTTCTAAGTTCTAGGGGACTAATATCCTCAGCAGTTGAGTCCCATAGTGCTCAGAGCCATTTTTTTTTGAGTTATTGTTGCAAATGAAGATGTGTAACGTCATTCGTCATGAGTCAGCTGTAACAAGGTTATGAAACAAGTAGAGTATATGTGATCACATTCATAAATGACACAGGTTTAATAAATAATTTCTCCTGCAAAAAATACAAAATGGATTATTAAACTGAAAGAAGAAACGCATATTATGCTGAAAAGTAGTGAACTTCGAATTAACAGGTAGTGAAATGTGTATTAAATATATATGTTCTGTAGCTGTCCTTTCCAAAACCTTCAGTCATCATACCATGCGACATAAGACATACTGTCAAAACGAACTGCAACAAATACTTAAATAACTACATAGCATAAATACATAAACTTCAACATTATCCTCATCTGCAAAGAAAAACTCCATTATCCATATCATCATAACTCCATTATTATCATCACCTGTAAAGAAAAACTTCATTATCCATATTAGCATATTCTTCATCATTATTCATCACCATTCATTATCATCTGCAAAAAAGTCACTTCATTATTCATTATACAACTATTCCTTATTTCTAGCATATTTCATCACTAAAACTAAGATGTGTAGTTCTGTCTGACAGCCTGCATCAATCGCCTCGTATTCTGAAAGAAAAAATTAGTTAAGACTGCTATTCTACGATGTGTATAGTATATTCTTGTTAATTCTGATCCATTTCAGTTTAATTTATTTCTTTTACACGTTATTGCTTTCTGAAAATGATGAACAAAGATTAATGTCTTGCATTTAAATCATATACCCACTAAATAAAAACAGGTTTATAGTAACATAATTGAGCATACAGCATAGCATGACAGAAAACGTAATATGTCAAAAACATAGACAGTGTGCAGGTGCAAAAAATGTACACAGAGTATCACAATGTAGCAGCAAAAAAAAAAAAAAAAAAAAAAAGTAAAATAGCCTCGATGTTGAGATATCATAAAGCAAAAATGTAAAAGTCAACTGGTGTTTGTTATATCTTAAATATTTCATAGTACATACAAACAAAACAGGAAAACAATCATACATACATGAAAAATGGAAAATATGCACCGTCTGATATATAACGACAAGAAATGCGACCTTCTTTATGTTCAGCTTGTATGTTGTGTAGTTAATAGAGGCGAGAATTGTAGACTTTAATGGAGAGAGAATTTAATAAAATTAATATGTCACTAGATAGAATTGCATAATTATTTACAAGACATAGGTTTATCTGGAAAAATGTGCACGGTCTGATGTGTAACGACAAGAAAAGCGACCTGCTAACCCTACCTTGCCGGGCAATTGCCAAGAAAAAATACCATAATCATCATTAAGTGTTCATGTGAATATAATTGCATAAGTGGTCATAAAAAAATTAGGAAATGGCATTACAGTGTGATAAATCATAAACTATGTTCATTCAATAAAAGGTTTGATGTTAAATATTTGGTGGTTCCCTTTGGTTTTTCTGGTTCTCAAAGTTTCGAAATGGCTCTGAGCACTATGGGACTCAACTGCTGTGGTCATAAGTCCCCTAGAACTTAGAACTACTTAAACGTAACTAACCTAAGGACAGCACACAACACCCAGCCATCACGAGGCAGAGAAAATCCCTGACCCCGCCGGGAATCGAACCCGGGAACCCGGGCGTGGGAAGCGAGAACGCTACCGCACGACCACGAGATGCGGGCTCTCAAAGTTTCGACGTGTACTACATTTGGGTGAGGAATGCTGCGAATCCGATATGGACCTGCGTATAGAAGTTCAAATTTACTGCGCCTACCTTTTCCTTTGTTGGATAAATAGTGTGTACGTACTAATATCTTCTGTCCAATGTGAAAGTCACGGCGTGTACAAACTTGTTTTTGCTGTCTTCTCCGGCGCTCTGCGGCACGTTTGATGTTGTTCAGCGCAATGTCAACTATTTCATGATGTCGAAGTCGACAAGATGTAGGAAAGGTTACTAATTCTTTAATTTTGTTAGGTGGTTCAACATTTTTCAGTATAATAGACGGAGATAGCATAGTAGATTCATTCGGTATGGAATTAATTACATCCTGGAATGAGAGTATGCATGTGTCCCAATCAATATGTCTTTTATGGCAGTATATTCTACACAGTTTACTAATTTCTTTCATTAAACGTTCACAAGGGTTCGAAGAAGCATGGTACCTGGATATATAGATCGGAGAAATGTTTCTAGCTCGCAACATACGTGTCCATATAGCAGATCGAAACTGTGATCCATTGTCGGAAATTACTTTCAACACATGCCCTACATGAAATAGAAAATGTTTTACAAATGCTTTCGAAACAATTTTAGCAGCAGCCTTGCGTAACGGAGTGAAGGTAACAAATTTTGAGTTGAGTTCAACAGCGACAAAGATGTAGAAAAAACCTCTATTAGTTCTGGGAATCGGACCAAAAATGTCTACAGCGGCCATGTGTTTCAATTTAATCGGTAAAATAGGTTGTAACGGAGGAACATGTGAAGTCGTGTCTGATTTAGCTTTCTGGCAGATTTTACATGACGCTAAAACTCGTCGTATACGTTTCTCCATGTTGGTAAAATAACAGTTCTGTCTCAGTATAAGAAAACATTTTCTGGCTCCGTAATGTGCGTAACTTAAATGAGTATACCAGATTAATTTGTTAACAAGTTCGTCAGGAATGCATAATAACCAATTGTTGCTGTCAGGATGAGAACGGCGAAACAGAATATTATTGCATACAGTGTAATGGTTTCTAATGGTAACATTATTCCTATCTTGCCAAAGGTGTTTAATTTCTTTCCACACGTTGTCTTTACTCTGCTCTTGTGCTATGTCTTGTAATGCCGACGAAATGAAATTTTCAAATGCAACTTGTTGAATGTACATGACGTTGAAATTTGCTTTGCAGAAGTTGGTTGCGATGTCTTGCTGATTGTTGCTGAGAGAACGGGATAGTGCGTCTGCTACAATATTTTGTGTACCGGGAATGTGAACAATTGTAAAATTAAATTCTTATAAATAAAGTTTCCATCTGCTTAATCTGTCGTGTGTAAAGTTAGCCGAAAGTAAAAACTGTATAGCTCTATGGTCTGTGTAAACGGTAGTATGTCTTCCAATAAAGGAAATGCCTAAATCTGGTAAAAGCCCATACAACACATAATGTTTCAAGTTCTGTAACAGAATAATTTCGTTCAGCAGGTGACAGAATGCGACTCGCAAAGGCTATATTTTTAATTACTGTAGTGCCATCTTGTTCAATTTCCTGAAAAATGTGTACGCCTAAAGCGGTGTTAGAACTGTCGGTGGCAATGGAAAAATTTCTAGTAAGATCTGGGTGCGATAAAAGTGGTGCATTCAACAAGGCATGTTTCAAATAACATTTTCGTGAACAAGATTCTGTGTATCTGAAGTATTGCTTACGTTGCTGGAAGATGCAACCTGTACTGTATCTAGTCAAATTCTATCTGACGTGCTATTATTTTCAGGAGGATGCTGCGGCATTTCAACTATTTGTACTGTTCTGTTATTTCTTCCTGACGTATTACGTTCGGGATGATATCTACTGTCTGGTTCATTCATAATAATATGTTGTTGCGGATGATTTTGCTGCTGATAACACCGACTGTTATTAAATGTACGCTGAAAATTGTGCTCATTATTTTTACGTCTGTCATGATAGTCATTTCTATACGGCGCATTGCGATAGGAATTGAAATGATGTGTTTTCTGTACGTAATTATTTCCTTGTTGCTGTGCGTTACTATTTGTTGGAGCTGATGCTATACGTGCACGCGGCGAAACATTAAAGCTTGGTTGACCTTGTACATTACATTGTTGGTTAGGTATGCTAACCGGTTGACTTTGTTGCTGTTGCGGTGAAAAAACTCTATTGTTACCAAAACGTGGTACCTGTTGCTGATATGAAACTTCCTGGCAGATTAAAACTGTGTGCCCGACCGAGACTCGAACTCGGGACCTTTGCCTTTCGCGGGCAAGTGCTCTACCATCTGAGCTACCGAAGCACGACTCACGCCCGGTCTCACAGCTTTACTTCTGCCAGTATCTCGTCTTTCGCAGGAGAGCTTCTGTAAAGTTTGGAAGGTAGGAGACGAGATACTGGCAGATGTAAAGCTGTGAGAGCGAGCGTGAGTCGTGCTTCGGTAGCTCAGATGGTAGAGCACTTGCCCGCGAAAGGCAAAGGTCCCGAGTTCGAGTCTCGGTCGGGCACACAGTTTTAAACTGCCAGGAAGTTTCATATCAGCGCACACTCCGCTGCGGAGTGAAAATCTTATTCTGTTGCTGATAATTTGATACATACTGATGATTAAATTTTTTTGTCTGTTATTAAAGTGCTCGTGGTTGTCATTTCTGGAGCGTCTAATGAAAAACTGTCACTTTCGGTAAAATTTGTCACATCGAGTTTTCTTTACACGTTTCTTAATACTAGATAGATCCATAGTTGAAGAGCTGTTTTGATAGATATAAAGGATAGTAGAAGAGAAGGCAGCAGTGTAGAAAACTAAAGATGAAATAGCACTACTATGGCTCGGGGCCCTGTGCACGCTACAGCACATAGTCATTAAAGTGTAATGAATCCCCTGAGATTTATTACGCGCTGCAAATAAATTTTAGTTTTTTCGTTACAGGCAATGCCGGTGAAAATTCAAAAGCAAATTGTTGTATCCATGCCAAAGCTAGTTTCTGCATTACAGGCCAAGCTGGTGAAAGTACAAAAATAAATCGACGTATCCAGTTCAAAGCGTGTACCTGTGCTCTGTCATTTTCAAATACCATAGATTTTTTTACACATACAAATTGTTTATAATCAACGTTATCGCCACTGAATGTGTGAACAGGTTCAGGATTACATAAGAATCTGTTTGTCTGTGTCTTTTCGGATTGTAAGTCACGTAGTCTCTGTAAATTACTTAAGTTATACTGGCTGTACGAGTGTGGGAAATGTTCGGAATGTGGCGTATGCTGTGCCGTGTTATTGACTGAAACATTTTTCATTTCTGTTACTTCAATACGTTCCTCAATTTGGTTGTTCTGTTGTTCACATTTCTTATCGACTTCCGTATCCAGAGTGTGTGAAAGTTCTGGTGACTTTAAATTAAACTCGTCGCGTATCTGTGTGGCGTTTTCTGAACATTGTTCAGTGACTGCATTAATTTCATCTCTATGTGATTCTGTTGGGCCTGCATGTCTATTACCTAATCCTTGTGCAACAGATCTAATTTCTTCACTACTGTTACTAGCACAAGCCTTAATTTCGTCACGTAATTGTTGTTTAATATCATGACGTTGCACGGTAACAGCTGTAATCTATTCACTAAGTTGTTTGTTCTGTTCATTAAGGTTGTCGTGTTTTTCGTTCGGCTGTTTAAAATTTTCATTAAACTGTTAAGTTGTTGTTTGAAATCCACTAAGTTGTTGTATGAGATTTTCATTATTTTCATTAAGTTGTTTGAAATTTGCACTATGTTGTAGCAATACTGCCATAATTTTATCCAACCCAATATTATCTACTCTATTCTCTGTGCTGTTTGATGGCGTACCTGCAATTGTCACGTTTTGTGTAACCATTCGGTCATTTTGTGATTCTTGAAAATGTTTACTAATCGGACATGCACTGTTGGTCACTACACCGAAATTAAATAAATCTGACGTATTCTGATTACACTGTTCATTTTCGTTAGAAAAATTTGTCTGTTCATTACGTAAATTTTGCAAACCGGGTGTGTCAAGCTGGGCAGCGTTCATTGTAACAGAACGTCCCGCGTCATCAATTGTCGTTAAATTAACAGATGACACAACTGAGTTTGTTTGCTCATCATTAGCATTAAAATCATTACTAGTGATCAGTACGCACTGATTGTCTGTAAATGGAGAATTGTCATCATTACACTGAGTGTCGCAAATATTATCGGTCAAATTATTAGAGTCGGTTATTTCGCTCATTACACATAGCGATGTACTGTTAACAGTTTTTCGCGGCATTTTTACTCAAATCAAAATTATTCACAAATGAAACAAAGACAATGCAAAATTCAACAAACACAATTACAAGAAAGAGCAACAAATTGCCGATGATCTGTGAAAGAAAGAGTGACAAGTTAATAAATGCGTTGCGCCAGATGCAAACTATGTTTAAGTAAATAAGAGCAGATATATGACTACTTCTCAGAAGATTCACAAAGAAATACGATCCTGGCCGGATGTCGCCAAGTGTAACCTCCCCGCAAAAAAATTAAATAATGAAAATGGACCATGAACCAAGCGTAAACTCCCCACAAAATTAATAATTAAATGAATTTTTCTAATATTGTAACCACAGAACAAAATTAGCTCCCATTCGTAATCTGTGTGCAGAAATGCATTCACATTTAATGTAACCTCAAAATTAAATTCGTTAATCCGGAAATAATAATAAAAAACAAATTAGTAACCTGATAAATTTTATGAGGACAGCAGCGCTGCCCTTCGGCCCTGTATTCTGAATAAAAAAAGCAAAAATTCTTACCTCAATAAAAACTGCAAATATATCTGCTCTTAAGTAGAAATTTTTCGACATAGATTCGTGCAATGCTGGCGTATATTTTTTTTTTAATTCTTGGAAGGAATGATCATGCATTGGAAATATTCTTTAAATTGAAATGAATGCTTTTCTTTAAAAAAAGTTACTTTATTTTGTAAAAATTATTATTGGGGCATTTTTTGGAACAAATTAAATGACAATTAACACAGATTATTAGATATGCGCAGGGCTGCTTCTTTACCTTCTACAACAATACTCATCCTCCAGAGTCCTGACCAGAGTCCCGAGCAGAGCACACCCCGACACGCGCCGACTCCCGCCGACTCACGCAGACTACTAAAGACTACTGTCGACTCGCGCAGACTACTGACAAGCAACAACTAACGACATACTACTCTCTGGTCAGAGACTCTGTCATGCCTCGCCCATCGCCGGCAACGCATACGTGTTACACTGCGTGTATTCGCATTCATCTGATTCAGTACCATGCACTAAAGAAGTGTTATTTGTGTTAAGGCTTCCCAGAACAATTTTGCTGAATCCGTTGAGCAAGTGTTTTAGACTGGTCAAAGACACTTTTTGAAGTCTCTCGCTGCTGATGCCTTCGTACCTATACACGTCAGAGACTTTCGTGGTCTGTCGTTAGTTAGGTTTAGTATCATGTGAGAGATGTTTACAATACTGCTCTCGAATAAATTCACGAAAAATGGTTCAAATGGCTCTGAGCACTATGGGACTCAACTGCTGAGGTCATTAGTCCTCTAGAACTTAGAACTAGTTAAACCTAACTAACCTAAGGACATCACAAACATCCATGCCCGAGGCAGGATTCGAACCTGCGACCGTAGCGGTCTTGCGGTTCCAGACTGCAGCGCCTTTACCCGCACGGCCACTTCGGCCGGCAATAAATTCACGGGAACGCTGCTTTGAGTATAACGTAGTTCACATCTCACTGACGATGGAGTTCACTCGAGAATCCTTCATACACACACTTACAGATCGTGCACAAAAATTTCACAGAGACCTTTCGTTGATCTTGGAAAGATTGTGTGACCGAAATCACGAACAGCAAATCTCCAACTAAATGCTCCGACTACATTATGCAAAACTGTATCACAGATCTACCATCGCTGCACTGCAGTGGATACCACTTCCTACAGACCATGTATGTTCACGGCACACTGTTGCTTAAGAAATACATCCTGTGAAGCCTCTCGAGGTGTTAATTTTAACGTAGCAAACCCAAGCAGAGTGAGGCTCTGGCTCTGAGCACTATGGGACTTAACTGCTGTGGTCATCAGTCCCCTACAACTTAGAACTACTTAAACCTAACTAACTTAATGGACATCACACACATCCATGCCCAAGGCAGGATTCGAACCTTCATCCGTAGCGGTCGCGCGGTTCCAGACTGTAGCGCCTAGAGCCGGCCGCGGTGGTCTCGCGGTTCTAGGCGCGCAGTCCGGAACCATGCGACTGCTACAGTCGCAGGTTCGAATCGTGCCTCGGGCATGGATGTGTGTGATGTCCTTAGGTTAGTTAGGTTTAAGTAGTTCTAAGTTCTAGGGGACTGATGACCACAGCAGTTGAGTCCCATAGTGCTCAGAGCCATTTTTTTTGTAGCGCCTAGAACAGCTCGTCCACTGCGGCCGGCGCACAATGAGGAATTCCTCCACTAACACTGCTGGAATAACCTGCATTCGGCAGGGCAACAGAGCGGACGCGTACGTGTTGACTTCGTGTGGCGCGCGAGCTCGCATTGTTTACTTTCTGACGGCCGTTGCTTAAGTGCCGGCTTACCTTGTACGATCCATGGTGAACCGTTACCGTAAATCAACACTCCGATTTACTTTCTGCAACGATTATGCCCGACCCAAAGCACTCGAGGTGGAGCGTTTTCTGCGAGAGGAAGTGAAGATCCCGGCGACCGATATTATTGGCATACATTTGTCCATCGTGAGCAGCACGGTCTATGTGAAAATCATTAACGACGCGGCGTGCGAACGCATACTACGTGAGACCAAACGGGGGCTCCGCTTCTGTCACGCTGATGGCAATGTGGGGGAGGTAACCGTCGACCACGCAGGCTTAGATATGCGAACGATACGCATTTTCGAATTGCCATTCGAACTTCCTGCTGAGGAAGTCGTCGCGGCACTACGGCCATACGGCACAGTCCATGGCCACACTGCGGAGAAGTGGACACAGTTTCGGACGTATCCTGTCCTAAACGGGGTCCGACAGGTCACCATTGATCTCCGAAGCCACGTCCCGTCCTACTTACAGATCGGCGGATGCCGTGCAATAATTATATACGACGGCCAGCCTCGGACCTGTTCCGGGTGCAGCAAAGAAGGCCACCTTAAATCCGAATGCCTACAACGGCGTATTACGCAACTTCCAGCTGCCGAAGAACCACCCACGTCGCAACATACAGTGCTACCGGTGACCTATGCCGCTGCTCTAGCTTCTCCTACCACTTTGCAACGTCGCCCGGTCACCACAAACGACGCCACCAACGAGCCCGGCCAGACACCGACGGAGAGCCCCTCGGACGACCCGCCGCCTCGGCGGCCATCGACGCCGCTCCGAAGATGCCGGCGCAACCAGAAGCTGACCCTGACCTCGGAAACACGATGGAGATCGACTCGCTCATCGTTCCTAAGGCAGCCTTTCTGCCAGAACGACGCGACTCCCTTCCGTCGTCGGACACGGAGGGTCGCACAAGGAAACAACATTCCCCGAAACGTCGCAAGCGAAGACGTCGCACCGTTTCCGGCCAAGAGGAGACGTTACAAGTCGAGGAGGACGTAACTGTCGACCAGCACGAGGCCTCAGAACCCGCTACTGCTGACGAAGACGTAATGTGCGCGGAGACATCTATCGGTGTGCCTGCGCCCCGTGCTGACGCTGAACTAAATCATGAACGTATCACAGGCGACACAACACCACACACAATTACAACATATTCTGCAGACAACATGGACGATACACCAGTTTCCGCTTCCACGGCGTGGCACGAGGAGGAGGTCGAGGAGCAGGACCCGTTACAGGTCCCTGCGCCGTCACGGCCGCACCACTAATCATACTCTCCCCAGACTGCCCTGCGGGCAAGCGGGATAACGTTCCGCTGCGACGCCCACACCCTTGCGCGGACGGCGTAGTGGTCCAGCCTCCAGCAATCCGACACCAGGCCTACCGGATAGCAACCATCAACACCAACAACATCCGTTCCAGGTTGAAAATCCGCCTTATGCAGGAGATGTTCTGGGCTTCGGATATTGATTTCGCCCTTCTGCAGGAAGTTCACTTGGCTAGTCTCCCGGATATCAATGGCTATACCGCCCACGCCTCCGGGAGTGATTCTATGGACCGCGGGGTCGCCATCTACGTCCGCCACGGGATTTCTGTGACCGATGTCGCCTTCCTTCCATCAGCTCGGGGCATGGCACTCACTGCCATGGGGACACGCATCATTACTGTCTACGCTCCCTCAGGCACCGACCGACGGCATGAAGGAGCCCAGTTTTATTCCGAGGAAATCGCTCCCCTGTTTTTAGGGCGTTATGACCATTGTCTACTAGGAGGTGATTTTAACTGCGTTCTGCATCCTAAAGATCAGATTCCCCACTATACTACATGCCAGGAGCTACGTATAGTGGTGCGAGACCTCCTGCTTCACGATACCTGGGAAGTTCAACACGGCGACCTTTCTGGCCATACCTTTCTTACAAGTCATTCCGCAAGCCGACTAGACAATATATATGTCTCACAAACTCTTAGATCTGCGATACGGGGCGCCGAACGCTGGCCGCTGGCCTTTTCCGACCATTGCGCTTACATCTGTACGGTCCTCCTTCCGCCGCAATCAGTATGGCGCAGCCGTGCGCCATGGAAACTCAATACCTCACACTTGAATGACCTGCCGTGTCGCCAACAAGTCACTGAAACGTGGACAGCCTACGAACGACGCCTTCCCCGCTACCACTTGACATTGACATGGTGGTTGAACTGCGCCAAGCCGGCGATCCGGAGGACACTGATGAGATACGGGAAGGACATGGCCGATTGGCATCGCACCACTGTTGACTTCTATTACGCGATTCTCCGAGATCTGGATGCTCAACCGCCAACCCCGGACAACCAGTTGGAACGGCAAAGAACTAAGGCGAAGATAATTGCGCTGGCACGCCGGAAACTGCAAGGGGTCGTGATACGGACGCGGCGCCACGATCATGCGGATTTAGAAATTCCATCCATGCATGATATAGTGTCCGACAAACGAAGGCACTCTGACCACGCCTCATGCAACGCAGGTGACCACTCAGAATAACATCGTCCACGCATTCGTCGAGCACTACCGTCGTACTTATAGTGATGAAGACGCTGAAACTGCAGCAGACGACACCATTTTGCATTACGTCACGCGCATCCTCCTCCACACGGAGGCGGATGCTTTGACAGTGGCGGTCACGCTACACGAAGTCAACAACGCAATCGGCAAGGGTGCAGTCAACAGATCGCCCGGCATTGACGGCTTATCGATTGAGTTTTACCGTACCTTTCGGGACCTCATGGCACCACGGTGGACGACTATATATCAAGAACTGATGACATCTGACCAAGCAATCCCACCCGCCTGTGCTGAGGGCATCATTATACCAGTACACAAACCAGCCCGTGGTTCGATGGTCACGGGTTACAGACCGCTCACCCTACTCAATGCCGATTACAAGATTTTCGCGCGCTTACTGGCAATGCGGCTCCGAACTACACTCCCTCATATCCTCTCGCCGGAGCAAACGACGCCTGGCGGACAGGTTAACATACAGACTGCCACAGGGGAATGCCGCGACTTAATTGCGATAGTGGCGGCCTGCAGACTCCGGGCAGCGGTCGTCGCTATAGACTTCGACAGCGCCTTCGATAAAGTGCGTCATCGTTTCCTGTTTTCGGTGGCAGCCCGAATGGGCATCCCCCCTCCGTTTCTCGACGTCATCCGGCGTCTTTACGACAGTGCCAGTTCACGTGTCCAAGTCAATGGACGTTTAGCAGGACCGGTACCTATCTGCCGTTCGATACGGCAGGGGTGCCTCGTCTCTACCCTCCTGTACGCCATTGCCCTTGAGCCCCTTATTGGTGGCTTGACGACCAAACTCGCTGGCCTCACCCTACGCCAACACACTTTTCGCTGTCGGGCTTATGCTGATGACCTCCTCCTCCTCATTCGCTCCGGCTCTGAGATTCGGGAAGTCCTCGAATTGATTACCTGTTATGGGGCTGCCGCTGGCAGTGCCATCAATGTCGCCAAATCTTCTGCAATGCACATTGGACGAGGCCTCCAGGAGGGCCAAGTGGCACCCCTGCCGCTTGTGCGGACTTTCCGGTACCTGGGCATTACCTTTACCCCCACGGTCACACGCACAGCGGCAACGAATTTCCGTCGCCTGTTACACGTCATTCGCAACGACGTCAGCCAGAACCTCTTGCGCATCCAGGACACACTTCAACGGGTTGAGTTTATTAATCTTTATGTGGCATCAAAATTGGTTCACATCGCGCAAGTTCACCGTCTGCCAACTGCAATTGGGCGCAACCTTCAGGCGGCTTTTGGCTATTATCTCACGGCTGGTTCAATGTTTAAAGTCCGTTATGAGACACTTACCCTGCCCTCACGGTATGGTGGCGTCGGGCTCGTCAATGTGCGTATGCGAGCTGCAGCCTTGTACATAAGTACCATGAGAAAACAGCGGATGGGCCAGGGTACATCTCTAACAGGCAGCTTGCTTGAGGTCCTCCTACCTGCTTCCACCTCACCACCGGTGTCTGTCGGCCATATCGTGCCTTATTTGTCCCATATTTCGACCTTTTTCGTCGACTACGGTTACATACATACCAGTCTCCCAGATACACGCCCACCTAGGACTAAGGATTTTTACAGCCTGTTGCTGCGCTGTGTTCCCCGGAATGTGATGGAGACCAAACATCCCTCCATCCAGTGGCCCATAGTGTGGACTACCGTCCACCAGCCCTTCCTCCCTACGAACGTCAGGGCACTGTGGTATCACATAGTCAACAGGAAATTTGCCACGAAGCAGCGCCTGCACAACATTGGCTTGTCAGAATCCCCTCTTTGTCTCCTTTACCAGCAACTGGACACTGATGAACACCGTCTGACATGCGCCTCATCGCAAGATGTATGGCGCTTCGTGCAGCAAATCATTGCCTGCTATCTCCGGGTGCCACCAGACACAATCGAACCTCGAATGTTTCTATACCCGGAGGACCGACATTTTCCCGCCGCTAAATGTCATGCTATTACGTGGGTCAAAGGGTGGGCGGTCGCTTATCTCTTTCATGAGGGACCTAAATCCCGCCTCGACTACTGGACCTGTTTACGAACAGACCATGCAGCTCTCGAAAACACGCCACGTTACCGAACATTATTTGCTAACTATCTTCGAGCGGTCTTTGTTAGACCTCCACTGAGTTGGGGGGTGCCTGGCACAGAGGGCACCCACCCCTCCTCCCCCGGCAGTGTCTGAGTTTCAACCACCTACGATCTATTTTACTTCTGACCTCCGCGGATGGGAGAGCGCGTCGCAGATTGCACGGATTTTATTTCTTTTTGCTTTTCCTTTTTTCCTTTCGTTTTCTTTAGCCAGAATTTATAGTTCTTTTCTCTTTCGCATATGTGTTCCCATAATTTCATGCTATTAGTGAATATTACAAAAACACTTGCAAATAAATAAATAAATAACAACGCCTTCCACTACTGTTGATTCCTGTGTCTCCCACTTCCCTAAGCACCGCAGGCTCGTTGGTGGTGAGGGGGACACTGTGGCCAGGCCTCAGGTTTCGACCCCTGCCCACTTTGCCCCCCGAGCCCCCACCGGTCCACTACATAAAAAAATAAAAAAATATAAAAAAAGTGGTCAGCGCGAAAAAAAGGGGTAGCGTCTTTGATTCATAATCAAAACGTCTTCGGTCCCGGTTTCGATCCCCGCCACTGCCTAAATTTTGATAAATAATCAGCATTGGCGGCCGAAGACTTCCGGCATAAGAAGTCAGCCTCATTCTGCCAACGGCCTTGTCAAAGAGGGCGGAGGAGCGGATAGAGGTTCAGGGCACTCTCTTGTCCTAGTGGTGGGAAATTGCCCCTAAAGGCGGAAGAATCAGCAATGATCAACGACATGAGGATGCAGAAGGCAATGGAAACCACTGCATTAAAGACACGTAACGTGTATCCACAGGACATGTGGCCTGTAATTGAGGAAGTGTCATCATGATCTCTCCATTGGCAAAAGATTCCGGAATAGTCCCCCATTCGGATCTCCAGGAGGGGACTGCCAAGGGGGAGGTTACCATGAGAAAAAGATTGAATAATCAACGAAAGGATAACGTTCTACGAGTCGGGGCGTGGAATGTCAGAAGCATGAACGTGGTAGGGAAACTAGAAAATCTGAAAAGGGAAATGCAAAGGCTCAATCTAGATATAGTAGGGGTGAGTGAAGTGGAAGGAAGACAAGGATTTCTGGTCAGATGAATATCGGGTAATATCAACAGCAGCAGAAAATGGTATAACAGGTGTAGGATTCGTTATGAATAGGAAGGTAGGGCAGAGGGTGTGTTACTGTGAACAGTTCAGTGACCGGGTTGTTCTAATCAGAATCGACAGCAGACGAACATCGACAATAGTTCAGGTATACATGCCGACGTCGCAACCTGAAGATGAACAGATAGAGAAAGTGTATGAGGATATTGAAAGGGTAATGGAGTATGTAAAGGGGGACGAAAATCTAATAGTCATGGGCGACTGGAAAGCAGTTGTAGGGGAAGGAGTAGAAGAAAAGGATACAGGAGAATATGGGCTTGGGACAAGGAATGAAAGAGGAGAAAGACTAATTGAGTTCTGTAACAAGTTTCAGCTAGTAATAGCGAATACCCTGTCCAAGAATCACAAGAGGAGGAGGTATAATTGGAAAAGGCCGGGAGATACGGGAAGATTTCAATTAGATTACATCATGGTCAGACAGAGACTCCGAAATCAGATACTGGACTGTAAGGCGTACCCAGGAGCAGATATAGACTCAGATCACAATAGAGTAGTGATGAAGAGTAGGCTGAAGTTCAAGACATTAGTCAGGAAGAATCAATACGCAAAGAAGGGGGATACGGAAGTACTAAGGAATGACGAGATACGTTTGAAGTTCTCTAACGCTATAGATACAGCAATAAGGAATAGCGCAGTAGGCAGTACTGTTGAAGAGGAATGGACATCTCTAAAAAGGGCCATCACAGAAGTAGGGAAGGAAAACATAGGTACGAAGAAGGTAGCTGCGAAGAAACCATGGGTAACAGAAGAAATACTTCAGTTGATTGATGAAAGGAGGAAGTACAAACATGTTCCGGGAAAATCAGGAATACAGAAATACAAGTCGCTTAGGAATGAAATAAATAGGAAGTGCAGGGAAGCTAAGACGAAATGGCTGCAGGAGAAATGTGAAGACATCGAAAAAGATATGATTGTCGGAAGGACAGACTCAGCATACAGGAAAGTCAAAACAACCTTTGGTGACATTAAAAGCAACGGTGGTAACATTAAGAGTGCAACGGGAATTCCACTGTTAAATGCAGAGGAGAGAGCAGATAGGTGGAAAGACACTGAAAGCCTCTATGAGGATGAAGATTTGTCTGATGTGATAGAAGAAGAAACAGGAGTCGATTTAGAAGAGATAGGGGATCCAGTATTAGAATCGGAATTTGGAGGACTTACGGTCAAATAAGGCAGAAGGGATGGATAACATTCCATCAGAATTTCTAAAATCATTGGGGGAAGTGGCAACAAAACGACTATTCACGTTGGTGTGTAGGATATATGAGTCTGGCGACATACCATCTGACTTTCGGAAAAGCATCATCCACACAATTCCGAAGACGGCAAGGGCTGACAAGTGCGAGAATTATCGCACAATCAGCTTAACAGCTCATGCATCGAAGGTGCTTACAAGAATAATATACAGAAGAATGGAAGAGAAAATTGAAAATGCGCTAGGTGACGATCAGTTTGGCTTTAGGAAAAGTAAAGGGACGAGGCAATTCTGACGTTACGGCTAATAATGGAAGGAAGGCTAAAGAAAAATCAAGACACTTTCATAGGATTTGTCGACCTGGAAAAAGCGTTCCACAGTATAAAATGGTGCAAGCTGTTCGAGATTCTGATAAAAGTAGGGGTAAGCTATAGGGAGAGACGGGTCATATACAGTACGTACAACAACCAAGAGTGAATAATAAGAGTGGACGATCAAGAACGAAGTGCTCGTATTAAGAAGGGTGTAAGACAAGGCTGTAGCCTTCCGCCCCTACTCTTCAATCTGTACATCGAGGAAGCAATGATGGAAGTAAAAGAAAGGTTCAGGAGTAGAATTAAAATACAAGGTGAAAGGATATCAATGATACGATTCGCTGATGACATTGCTATCCTGAGTGAAAGTGAAGAAGAATTAAATGATCTGCTGAACGGAATGAACAGTCTAATGAGTACACAGTATGGTTTGTGAGTAAATCGGAGAAAGACGAATGTTATGAGAAGTAGTAGAAATGAGAATAGCAAGAAACTTAACATCAGGATTGATGGTCACGAAGTCAATGAAGTTAAGGAATTCTGCTACCTAGGCAGTAAAATAACCAATGACGGACGGAGCAAGGAGGACATCAAAAGCAGACTCGATATGGCAAAAAAGGCATTTCTGGCCAAGAGAAGTCTACTAATATCAAATACCGGCCTTAATTTGAGGAAGAAATTTCTGAGCATGTACGTCTGGAGTACAGCATTGTATGGTAGTGAAACATGGACTGTGGGAAAACCGGAACAGAAGAGAATCCAAGCATTTGAGATGTGGTGCTATAGACGAATGTTGAAAATTAGGTGGACTGATAAGGTAAGGAATCAAGTGGTTCTATGCAGAATCGGAGAGGAAAGGAATATGTGGAAAACACTGATAAGGAGAAGGGACAGGATGATAGGACGTCTGCTAAGACATGAGGGAATGACTCCCATGGTACTAGAGGGAGCTGTAGAGGGCAAAAACTGTAGAGGAAGACAGAGATTGGAATACGTCAAGCAAATAATTGAGGACGTAGGTTGCAAGTGCTACTCTGAGATTAAGAGGTTAGCACAGGAAAGGAATTCGTGGCGGGCCGCATCAAACCAGTCAGTAGACTGATGACCAAACACTGCTATCTGCCATCAAGACATTAACGTGTATAGAACCGTTTATGGTTAAATGATACATTTTGGTGGACAGTAACATCGATACAACAGCTCGACGCTGCATAATTGCTGTCTACCTATCCTGCATGCCTGCTTCTGTTCTTGTTATGTGAGTGATCTGTGGAACAAAAACATCACATGGGTGTTGCTAGCATCGTATAGGTTCGCATACTCCATTTGAATATGTGACGGGAAAAATATATCTCTGGGAAAGAGGTCGTATTACTTCCTGAAACATAGGGGTGGATTAGGATATGTATGGATTGGATATACGAGGGGCGTTTGAAAAGTCCGTGCAAAATCCGATAGATGACACCACCAGTGTATTTTGAGGTAATGTTTAGTTAGTAACATCTTTGGAAAGAACGCACATCAAGTTTCAGCCATATTGGTCTATTTATTTGTGTTTGACATTTGTGTGAATCAAGAATTGGACGAAAAAGAATTTCGTGTGGTGATTAAACATTTCTTTATGAAGGGCAAAACGCCTCAGGAGACTAAAGAGAAGCTTGATACACATTACGGTGGCTCTGCACCTTCGATTAGGACAGTTTATATGTGGTTTCAAAATTTTCGGAGTGATCATGTGGGTACAAGTAATGCTGAACGTTCTGGACGCCCTGCGGTGGTTACGACTCCAGAAGTCATTGATAAAATCCATTATACGGTGATGGATGACAGAAGAGACTGGTAGTGCTGTGGGCATCTCTGATGAATGGATACATAATATTTTGCATAATCATTTGGACATGAGAAAGCTATCCGCAAGATGGATTCTGTGACTGCTCACGCTTGACCAAAAACGGAATCGTGTGAAGTGTTGCAAGGATTGTTTGCAGCTGTTCAGGAAGAATCCGGATGGCTCTAAGTGTCGTTTTGTCACTGTGGATGAAACATGGATACATTACTGTACTCCTGAGACCAAAGAACAATCTAAACAATGGGTTACCAAGGGAGCATCTGCACCAAAAAAGGCGAAGACCATTCCTTCGGCCAGAAAGGTTATGGCGACTGACTTTTGGGATTCGCAAGAGATAATCCTCATCGACTATCTGGAAAGGGGTAAAACTATTACAGGTGCATATTATTCATCGTTATTGGACCGATTGAAAACCGAGCTACAAAAAAAACCCGCCCGCGATCGGACAGCAAAAATGTTCTTTTCCAACACGACAATGCACCAGCACTCACGTCAGCAGTTGTGGTCGCAGAATTAATGGAAATAGAATTCCAACTCGTTTCACATCCCCCATATTCTCCAGATTTGGCTCCGTCTGACTACTACTTGCTCCCTAATTTGAAGAAATGGTTGGCGGGACAAAGATTTTATTCAAATGAGGAGGTGACTGCAGCAATTAATAGCTGTATTGCAGACTTGGACAATTCCTATTATTCGAAAGGGATCAACAAATTAGAACAGCGTTGGACGAGACGTATAAGTCTAAAAGAAATCTATGTCGAAAAATAAAAATGGTGTACCCCAAACACGCAAGTAGTTTTTAATTTTGCGTGGACTTTTAAACGCCCCTCACGCATACTCCATCGGCTTGTGAGATTAGGATAGAAGGGCAATCTATAATATTGGTGTGATGTAGCCTCCACCATGCACTGTACAGCCTATTGCAGTGTACTTGTTCTACATAAGATGTTGATTGGTGATGGGATGCCTGCAAGTAGGCGGGAAGACCTGTGGTGGAGTTGGTTGTTGACCTGCACCTACCTAAACCTATTGTACATTAATTGAATTAGAAATTTCTTACATCATACTTGGAAGTGTTAACCGCTGTAAAATGCCTAGGAATAAGCATCTGGAGCTAGTTGAAGTGGAATGCATAAGTCGGGTTCGGAGACATTTGCTGGAATCTTAAGGAAAGGAACCCAAGCACTAGGAACTGACAAGTCGGTGTCCTAACGCAGACGAATATGTCAGGCTCGAATTCATTTGCATGGATTTTTAAGGAGGCGTGAGATCCACCCACTCTGAATTTACTGTCTCGGAGCCGAGTGACCGCAATCCCGTGGGTATGTTGAAATGGTCCTGTGGTCCCCTTCCATTATCATTTTATTTGCTTTTCAGTAATACAGAACTCTCTGGCATGCGTGAGTGAACGAATGTGGGTGTGTTTAATTTTGCTATACGATGGTTTAGTCTGCTGCAGAGAATCAGCGGTAGTCATACAGAATGGCCAACCCTTGTAGTTTTCAGGTAGGCAAAGAGGTTTGCTCCCCTTGTGAGAAAGTTACCGGTGTTAGGTTGGTGACGAAAGCCTCATCTCTGGGTTTTCCTGGCCACGGGGTCGCGTGGGAGACGTTGGAGCTTGTGAAGTCTGCTTCCAGCTCGCCGACGGTCTGCAGCCGAAGTCTCTTCGAAGAAGGGTGAGTTGACTTAACCGCGTGGCGTGATGTCTCATAGCAAGAGGGGAGCTTTTAGCTCTTGACCTCGCGTTTCATCTTATAAAGATTGATTTGCTGGGTCGCAGCAAGGATTGCAAGGCTTTTGCAGACTTTCAGTTTGATTCCTAATGCAGACCTGACTTTGATCCGTAAGAAGAACGTAGCACAAAGCTGTTGCATACGTTTTTGCGTCCTCGGTTCAATGTGAATGTTTGTGTGCCTGCAACTGCGTGTGTATGCATTCTAATCTTTTCCGAATCTTGATAATTTTTGCTTCTTTGTGAATTTTCTTTGCCTCATTACTTTATGTCCAGTGGAAATCATCCACATGGGTTAATATTAGAGTTTGCTGGCCCTCTGCTATTATCCTTTGTCTATTCAAATGTATCCTCTGTAAGATGTTAACTGTTCGCGACTGCGTGGTTTGATGTTACTAAAATACGCAGAAATTGTGTCTCCGCAAACGACGTTGGCACACGAGTCTTGTGTGAAACGTATAGCGTTTCACAAGCAATTGTACTTATTTACCACGCAACAGCAGTCTATAGACGCATTTACATCGATGTTTTAAGGAATAAATAATTTTGCCTCGAATTTTATCCAGTGTACCGACGTTACGTCTTCGTTACCTACGCCATTTACCTTGTAGTTTGCCTTATTAACCCATCCATAGCGTTTCCATGTGCAAAGGTCCAATAAATAGTGTCCTTTTTTTATTTAATACAAATGCTCTGGAATAGACCTTGTTTTCAGGACTATTGCTGCAAGCTGCACTTACGCACAGTGTTCACGTACTCTTTACTTTATTCAATATTTGAATCACGGGAACAATGCCTGGATCATATAAATAATTACATCCCATTCCTCATCAGTTACCTTATAATGAATGTTCTTTTGTGGGTTTTTCTTATGAATAAATTAAGTAACTTTCCGACTCCGCGCAACCTCTTATTTGTCGAGTGGCTGGAGTTGGTGGCGACACGATCTTCTACGTTGATTTCAATATCAGATACAATTTTCTTATTCAAAGTGCGCGTGGCTCTTTTAGCCATTAGGTTAAATTCTAAGTGCGCTTCACGCTGCTTACAATGTCTCCTAGAGACTGTGGCGGCACAATTTGGACCGAAGTGTAAGAGCAGGTAAGATGGCTGCTATTATTGGAGGAAACATTGACACTGATTTGTTCCGGTTTGTACTTGTTTGTTAGTTGACTCCCAATGTACGACAGTTGGATAAGCATGTAAGTACTGGGTTTACTTCTAAATAAATGATTACTTCTATACGTATGCATACTACCTATGTGGATATATTCATACTACCTATGTGGATACACTCTGTATATCATTATCGAAAAGAGCATGGCTGTAAAATATGAGCAGTGCTGTAATTGAGTTCTGAATCTCCCCCTACTCTTGCAGTAGCTCTGAATTATGCATGGGGGGTGTGACGTTGTTGCACCTATGTAAATGATTCTGTGGATAATGTATCGGAAATTCTATGATAATCTTAGATTTGTATTAAGGAGATATCCTGAAACTGAACGAAAGGTAATGTATTTCTATCGAAACATGCTGTCAACGAAGACTCTGACACCATTACAATGTCATATTTCTAGGTTAGTAATAACAGAAATCATTTTAGTCTATGGCATATTCTTGTACATGATTTTCACGATACCTTAGCGATGAGAAAACTTGTGTTTCCTCAGTCACTACGAGTACAAGGCTGGGATACACCTTTGGGAAGGGGTGGTCAGCAGACAGGTATTTTGATATTATTCACAGGGCAGGAATGTATCGATTTACAGAAAGTATTTCCCCACAGAACACAGGCGCGCCCTTGTAACCAGAATTCTTAACGGTTTGAAAATATTCTTGACAGGAATTTCGTTTACAATGAACTGGTTTTGATTATATTACCTCTCTCTCTCTCTCTCTCTCTCTCTCTCTCTCTCTCTCTCTCTCTTTCTCTGCTGCAGCTGCTGAGGTGACCTTTAGCATTAACAGCAGAATGAAACTGGAAACAACAGAATGCTCTGTCTGTAAATAGCCATATTATTGGAGGCTGCTGTTGAAAATTTTGACAACTGGGAGGTTAGAGAGCTGTATATAATGGAGGACTTTGTCTTTGAAATTCATGTGGACTAGGTTATACAGCAATGCACCGTACCTATCAATTTTTTCGAAAGCGGTATTGTGAACATCTCTCACGTGATGTAAATGCAACGATTTCCAAAATTGTCTCAACCTAATTTCATTAATCAAAACAATGTTCATAAAAGCATCATTAATCAAATATGACTGAGTGAACTAAATCACACAAACCTCATGACTTAGATGGAACTGTTTTTCACATGACTCACATCAAAACTCTGACTACTTCCAACAGCTAAAGAACGCATTGAGACTCACAAACACAAATATTTCAAAATTTGCTTAGCCAACATTCATGAATTAAAACAGTATTGATAAAACTACAATTAATCAAATCCCTAACATGCTTCAACTTACATAGAAACTGTTTTTCATGTAACTCAGGACCCGATTAAGAACATTAATCCACTAAAGTCCAATAGGCTCAGATATTTTCTACAGTTGGTCTTAGAACTTCTGACAAATTAACAGGATTGTAATACATTCAATATAATAATGACATATGAAATCGTCTTAACATGGGACCGCCTAAACTTTACGATAAATTGGTGATGGACGCAAGCAAACCGAAAGGTTCTAACAGATACAGGAGATGCATGGACCAGAAGGTGGAATAAAAATATACTCAACTTTGAACTACTAGTAAGCTTGTGGAAAACCACAACGCTCCAGCAGCAAGATGGAATTGCCGCACGTTAACAACGTAACCATAGACACCGGTCCAGGCCCTTAATTTTCACTCTTCCACTTTGATACCCCGATCGGAGATTGCTCGCGTCGACCACCGCCTATTATCTGAAACATGAACACATCAGCGGCAGACAACATTCTGAAGCAACAGGTTTACAAGGATATTAACCCAACCAGTTATAAATAGACCTTTTAATTCTACGCGGCACAAGTGAACTTTAAGCAGACTTAACATACGTGACAGTGGCATGCGTGACAACCTTTAAAACAACAAATAAAATAATAAATTAGAAAAGGAATTACCGCGCGACCGCTACGGTCGCAGGTTCGAATCCTGCTTCGGGCATGGATGTGTGTGATGTCCTTAGGTTAGTTAGGTTTAAGTAGTTCTAAGTTCTAGGGGACTGATGACCACAGCAGTTAAGTCCCATAGTGCTCTGAGCCATTTGAACCATTTTAGAAGAGGAATTAGAGAAAATATTTCGACCCACTTCTGAACGCCAGGCACAACTTACGCAATACTTGGTATGCATTAAACACGGCTTCAACATATCAGGCAGAAAGATCAAAGGTAAATGAGACAGCCAAGATAGTTTTCAGTGCACAGGGGTATTCAATTGTCCGCAGCTCGTGGTCGTGCGGTAGCGTTTTCGCTTCCCGCGCCCGGGTTCCCGGGTTCGATTCCCGGCGGGGTCAGGGATTTTCTCTGCCTCGTGATGACTGGGTGTTGTGTGCTGTCCTTAGGTTAGTTAGGTTTAAGTAGTTCTAAGTTCTAGGGGACTGATGACCATAGCTGTTAAGTCCCATAGTGCTCTGACCCATTTGAACCATTTTTGGTATTCAATTATCATAAACAGAACCCACCGATGAACACTTCGACGACTCCACTTCATTGACTTTGAATCAAGTGCAAGAGACTCGAAGGAAATCTGTCCTTCACGTATCCAAGAAATCCCAATCACCGTCGGCAGCGGATCTGCATTACAACGGCCAAACACTCCGCAGCAGCGGCCCACGCTCCTTCGTCGAACCGACTCGGCCACTCTCCACGCTACATACAGGCACAACGCCAGACGTCACGTCGCTGACACAGCTGATACCCGAGGGTTTTGGGTTGGGTTCTTTGGGGAAGGAGACCAGACATCGGGGTCATCGGTTTCATCGGATTAGGGAAGGACGGGGAAGGAAGTCGGCCGTGCCCTTTCAAAGGAACCATCCAGGCATTTGCCTGGAGCGATTTAGGGAAATCACGGAAAACCTAAATCAGGATGGCCGGACGCGGGATTGAACCGTCGTCCTCCCGAATGCGAGTCCAATGTCTAACCACTGCGCCACCTCGCTCGGTCAGCTGATACCCTAACTGAAGACCCAGAGAGCACGCGCGCCGCAGTTAAATAACCATCCGCCAAAGATACGAAGCCAAGCAGGCATAGATAATCGACTCAGAGGATCGGGATGAGAATCGATGGAGACTGGCGCCAGTGGAGCACCAGCTCATGTATGAAGTTATCAGCAGTGAGAAGCGTCAAAGTCTAACACACTAGCTGAAGTGATGCAGCGAAATTGTTCTGGAAATCTTTAACACGAAATAACGCTCATCTAACGAGAATACTGAAACAGATGAACAGTAATACGCACAGGAGACCAAATTTCAGTGCGTTTCTGGCAGGTTTAGGTATAAGGGAGGAATAAAGGCAGTGAGAAGCATCAAAGAGTAGCTTTGACCAGGCTAATGTTTTCCCTACACTAATGTTTTCCCTACATGAACATGATTTTATTTGGCGGAGGAGCACTTTCAGACATTGCCAGCACGTCCAGAACGTTTGAAAACACGCCGCTGTTGACCGTTCAGTTCTTCTTCCGTGAAGAAGTCATGTATTCCGCTATTGTTCCAGGGAGGCCAATCTTTACTAGAAATACATTAAACGTCTTGTAGGAAGAGTCCTGTTCTTGAGTCTTTTGTCCATCTGTGACTGATTTTTGCAGACCGGAAACAGAAGCCTCTTGTTTGACTGTGAGGTGTTTTGATCAGTGATGTAACACTTATTTGTCAGGGTTGTAGTGAGACAAGTCGTTACAAGTATCTGTCTCTCTCTCTCTTTCTCTGTCCAGCAGGTCCGAGAGTTTCAGAAGACTCTTATTTGACTTGAGGTATGCTGCCATTCTACACATTTGCCGTCTTTATATCGTTGAGAGAACTTCGATTGTGATGTATTGTTTACATCGAGATGGTGAAACAATATGGAAGAGACGTCTCCTGGTATTCCAGCGATGAAAAACACATTTGACTATGAGTATTAAAAGCTTAGCTGACTGCCGGCCGGGGTGGCCGACCGGTTCTATGCGCTTCAGTTCTGGAACCGCGCAACCGCTACGGCCGTAGGTTCGAATCCTGCCTCGGGCATGGATGTGTATGATGTCCTTAGGTTAGTTAGGTTCAAGTAGTTCTAAATTGTAGGGGACTGATGACCTCAGATGTTAAGTCCCATAGCGCTCAGAGCCGTTTGAACCATTTGAAACTTAGCTGACTTTCTGTAGTACAAGGATGATCTAAATTAAATATCGCGGACATTGGTATTCGTTAAAAAATTCTAATGGAAATACCAGTCTCCTCTATTTTCGAGTTTTCCCGTAAACATCTTCACAGGTAAGTTTCTAGTTACTCAAAGGTTTGCAGCATATCTCTTTATCTCTCGCCGAAGTTTCACTCTCTAAAGATATAATTTCCACTCTTCAAAACTATACTGTGCAGGCGATTGGTAGCATAAGGCTATGTGGTAGATATCAGGAGGAGTACGTAAATGGTATGATATTCCGGCAAAAAAAGGTATTATTTCTGTACTATTTCTTAATCTGTACAAAAGTAGTTTTAAACTGAATTTCTCGTAATTTGTCCGTCTGTTGAAAGTGGCGAACCCTGCTCCCACTCCAGCAGCATCATTTTGGTGGGTAAATTCAGTAAGAGCCGATCAGAATGCTTAATTTACAGGCTCTTCCATGACCTCAGAGAGTCACAATACGTCCGTTTTGGGGGCATAGGAATCTCTACAGACTGTTTCGAACAAGACAGGGGCTGAACAAGAAATCTATGGAATGTTCTGTGACATCAGAAAGTCATGCTGTGTCTTCTTTTTTCGAGAGTTCAGACAAAAGTCCATGCAGTTTAACTTTCTCTGGTCTGGACAAGTGGGTGCTGTCCCACACCTGTCACTGTGGCTTTAGAGCATCTCCTGACCAGCAGTTGAAAGACAATGAAAATTCACCGAAAATTCGAGACATTTTTCTCGTCTGTATGACAAATTCTAGGAGAATAGATTAGACACCTGATCTGCTGTGTGCCTGTGACATGGGTTTTCAAATATGTCATGAACTTTTAGATATTTAATTGTTCTGGTTTTCCCATCTGCACTTAGACCAGATCCTTCTTCCCACCGTTATCTCCGCCTTCCAACCCACATACAGAGAGCCATGGACACAGGAGTACTCAGCTGCATGAATACAGGTGATACAGGCGTTAAACTACTCCTTGTCTGACACCAACAACGTCTCTTCCATTGAGCATTTCACAAAGACTTATGTCATGCTATCCAAGAGCCCAGCACAGACTGAAGGTTCTGCACAAGTGGCGGAGGAGTGGGAGGGGTGAGGGAGGAGAAAGGAGTCCTACTGTGCCATCTGATGGATGTAGTGTGAACTAGCTCAGATGATCCCTGCCCTTAGACATTCCTCTCCAGCACAGAATTACTGTTTCCCGCCATTTCCAAGAGTTAGGCTAGCCCAGTCGACATTTCTTGACATTTCCAGGGGAGACGCCATAGAATGCCGGGGAGGACTGTGGGGGCTGTGGGGGAGGGTGAAGTTAGGTCAGTGAAGGTAGCCCAGTTGACCTTTTATCGGCAAAATTTCTTGCCTATTCCACGGGGTGGAGGGCGTTATGTTATAGTGTGTGGGGAAGACCCAGACGCCATTTTGAATATATTATTCGTCCTCATATCAGCTTTGTTCCACTATTCTCCAATCGATGAGTTTTTTCTAGTAGATGTCGATATCCAATTAAAGAATTTACAGAAATCAACGTATACATTATACGTTGTAAACCACTGAAAAGTGTATTGGGGTAGGTACTTTGCACTGCTAGTTTCCTCCTGTTCTAACCAAGCATGAAGAACAAGAAGAATGAATTCTTCAGTGTCTCTGTGTGCGCTGTTATTATTCTAATCTTATCTTTGCTGTGCCTACTAGAGGGATGTGTATAGGGTTGCTGTAGTATATTCCAATATTCCTTTCTGAAGACTATTTCTTGGTGCTCTCTCAGTAGCCTTTCGTGTGACATGAAGCATTTCTCTTCTAATGGCTATAGCCATCGCTGGTCTAGGGGTAGCGTCCTTGATTCAGAATCAAAACGTCTTCGGTAAAGTGTTCGATCCCCGCCACTGCCTAAATTTTGATAAATAATCAGCATTGGCGGCCGAAGACTTCCGGCATAAGAAGTCAGCCTCATTCTGCCAACGGCCTTGTCAAAGAGGGCGGAGGAGCGGATAGAGGTTCAGGACACTCTCTTGTCCTGGGGGCGGGAAATTGCCCCTAAAGGCGGAAGAATCAGCAATGATCAACGACATGAGGATGCAGACGGCAATGGAAACCACTGCATTAAAGACACGTAACGTGTATCCACAAGACATGTGGCCTGTAATTGAAGAAGTGTCATGATGATCTCTCCATTGGCAAAAGATTCCGAAATAGTCCCCCATTCGGATCTCCGGGAGGGGACTGCCAAGGGGGAGGTTACCATGAGAAAAAGATTGAATAATCAACGAAAGGATAACGTTCTACGAGTCGGGGCGTGGAATGTCAGAAGTATGAACGTGGTATGGAAACTAGAAAATCTGAAAAGGGAAATGCAAAGGCTCAATCTACACTCCTGGAAATTGAAATAAGAACACCGTGAATTCATTGTCCCAGGAAGGGGAAACTTTATTGACACATTCCTGGGGTCAGATACATCACATGATCACACTGACAGAACCACAGGCACATAGACACAGGCAACAGAGCATGCACAATGTCGGCACTAGTACAGTGTATATCCACCTTTCGCAGCAATGCAGGCTGCTATTCTCCCATGGAGACGATCGTAGAGATGCTGGATGTAGTCCTGTGGAACGGCTTGCCATGCCATTTCCACCTGGCGCCTCAGTTGGACCAGCGTTCGTGCTGGACGTGCTGACCGCGTGAGACGACGCTTCATCCAGTCCCAAACATGCTCAATGGGGGACAGATCCGGAGATCTTGCTGGCCAGGGTAGTTGACTTACACCTTCTAGAGCACGTTGGGTGGCACGGGATACATGCGGACGTGCATTGTCCTGTTGGAACAGCAAGTTCCCTTGCCGGTCTAGGAATGGTAGAACGATGGGTTCGATGACGGTTTGCATGTACCGTGCACTATTCAGTGTCCCCTCGACGATCACCAGTGGTGTACGGCGGGTGTAGGAGATCGCTCCCCACACCATGATGCCGGGTGTTGGCCCTGTGTGCCTCGGTCGTATGCAGTCCTGATTGTGGCGCTCACCTGCACGGCGCCAAACACGCATACGACCATCATTGGCACCAAGGCAGAAGCGACTCTCATCGCTGACGACGACACGTCTCCATTCGTCCCTCCATTCACGCCTGTCGCGACACCACTGGAGGCGGGCTGCACGATGTTGGGGCGTGAGCGGAAGACGGCCTAACGGTGTGCGGGACCGTAGCCCAGCTTCATGGAGACGGTTGCGAATGGTCCTCGCCGATACCCCAGGAACAACAGTGTCCCTAATTTGCTGGGAAGTGGCGGTGCGGTCCCCTACGGCACTGCGTAGGATCCTACGGTCTTGGCGTGCATCCGTGCGTCGCTGCGGTCCGGTCCCAGGTCGACGGGCACGTGCACCTTCCGCCGACCACTGGCGACAACATCGATGTACTGTGGAGACCTCACGCCCCACGTGTTGAGCAATTCGGCGGTACGTCCACCCGGCCTCCCGCATGCCCACTATATGCCCTCGCTCAAAGTCCGGCAACTGCACATACGGTTCACGTCCACGCTGTCGCGGCATGCTACCAGTGTTAAAGACTGCGATGGAGCTCCGTATGCCACGGCAAACTGGCTGACACTGACGGCGGCGGTGCACAAATGCTGCGCAGCTAGCGCCATTCGACGGCCAACACCGCGGTTCCTGGTGTGTCCGCTGTGCCGTGCGTGTGATCATTGCTTGTACAGCCCTCTCGCAGTGTCCGGAGCAAGTATGGTGGGTCTGACACACCGGTGTCAATGTGTTCTTTTTTCCATTTCCAGGAGTGTAGATATAGTAGGGGTGAGTGAAGTGAAGTGGAAGGAAGACAAGGATTTCTGGTCAGATGAGTATCGGGTAATATCAACAGCAGCAGAAAATGGTATAACAGGTGTAGGATTCGTTATGAATAGGAAGGTAGGGCAGAGGGTGTGTTACTGTGAACAGTTCAGTGACCGGGTTGTTCTAATCAGAATCGACAGCAGACGAACACCGACAACGATATTTCAGATATACATGCCGACGTCGCAAGCTGAAGATGAACAGATAGAGAAAGTGTATGAGGATATTGAAAGGGTAATGCAGTGTGTAAAGGGGGACGAAAATCTAATAGTCATGGGCGACTGGAAAGCAGTTGTAGGGAATGGAGTAGAAGAAAAGGATACAGGAGAATATGGGTTTGGGACAAGGAATGAAAGAGGAGAAAGACTAATTGAGTTCTGTAACACGTTTCAGCTAGTAATAGCGAATACCCTGTTCAAGAATCACAAGAGGAGGAGGTATACTTGGAAAAGGCCGGGAGATACGGCAAGATTTCAATTAGATTACATCATGGTCAGACAGAGATTCCGAAATCAGATACTGGACTGTAAGGCGTACCCAGGAGCAGATATAGACTCAGATCACAATATAGTAGTGATGAAGAGTAGGCTGAAGTTCAAGACATTAGTCAGGAAGAATCAATACGCAAAGAAGGGGGATACGGAAGTACTAAGGAATGACGAGATACGTTTGAAGTTCTCTAACGCTATAGATACAGCAATAAGGAATAGCGCAGTAGGCAGTACAGTTGAAGAGGAATGGACATCTCTAAAAAGGGCCATCACAGGAGTAGGGAAGGAAAACATAGGTACGAAGAAGGTAGCTGCGAAGAAACCATGGGTAACAGAAGAAATATTCAGTTGATTGATGAAAGGAGGAAGTACAAACATGTTCCGGGAAAATCAGGAATACAGAAATACAAGTCGCTGAGGAATGAAATAAATAGGAAGTGCAGGGAAGCTAAGACGAAACGGCTGCAGGAGAAATGTGAAGACATCGAAAAAGATATGATTGTCGGAAGGACAGACTCAGCATACAGGAAAGTCAAAACAACCTTTGGTGACATTAAAAGCAACGGTGGTAACATTAAGAGTGCAACGGGAATTCCACTGTTAAATGCAGAGGAGAGAGCAGATAGGTGGAAAGAATACATTGAAAGCCTCTATGAGGGTGAAGATTTGTCTGATGTGATAGAAGAAGAAACAGGAGTCGATTTAGAAGAGATAGGGGATCCAGTATTAGATTCGGAATTTGGAGGACTTACGGTCAAATAAGGCAGAAGGGATAGATAACGGTCCATCAGAATTTCTAAAATCATGGGGGGAAGTGACAACAGAACGACTATTCACGTTGGTGTGTAGAATATATGAGTCTGGCGACATACCATTTGACTTTCGGAAAAGCATCATCCACACAATTCCGAAGACGGCAAGGGCTGACAAGTGCGAGAATTATCGCACAATCAGCTTAACAGCTCATGCATCGAAGCTGCTTACAAGAATAATATACAGAAGAATGGAAAACAAAATTGAGAATGCGCTAGGTGACGATCAGTTTGGCTTTAGGAAAAGTAAAGGGACGAAAGAGGCAATTCTGACGTTACGGCTAATAATGGAAGCAAGGCTAAAGAAAAATCAAGACACTTTCATAGGATTTGTAGACCTGGAAAAAGCGTTTGACAATATAAAATGGTGCAAGCTGTTCGAGATTCTGAAAAAAGTAGGGGTAAGCTATAGGGAGAGACGGGTCATATACATTATGTACAACAACCAAGAGGGAATAATAAGAGTGGACGATCAAGAACGAAGTGCTCGTATTAAGAAGGGTGTAAGACAAGGCTGTAGCCTTCCGCCCCTACTCTTCAATCTGTACATCGAGGAAGCAATGATGGAAATAAAAGAAAGGTTCAGGAGTGGAATTAAAATACAAGGTGAAAGGATATCAATGATACGATTCGCTGATGACATTGCTATCCTGAGTGAAAGTGAAGAAGAATTAAATTAATTGCTGAACGGAATGAACAGTCTACTGAGTACACAGTATGGTTTGAGAGTAAACCGGAGAAAGACGAAGGTAATGAGAAGTAGTAGAAATGAGAACAGCGAGAAACTTAACATCAGGATTGATGGTCACGAAGTCAATGAAGTTAAGGAATTCTGCTACCTAGGCAGTAAAATAACCAATGACGGACGGAGCAAGGAGGATATCAAAAGCAGACTCGCTATGGCAAAAAAGGCATTTCTGGCCAAGAGAAGTCTACAAATATCAAATACCGGCCTTAATTTGAGGAAGAAATTTCTGAGGATGTACGTCTGGAGTACAGCATTGTATGGTAGTGGAACATGGACTGTGGGAAAACCGGAACAGAAGAGAATCCAAGCATTTGAGATGTGGTGCTATAGACGAATGTTGAAAATTAGATGGACTGATAAGGTAAGGAATGAGGAGGTTCTACGCAGAATCGGAGAGGAAAGGAATATGTGGAAAACACTAATAAGGAGAAGGGACAGGATGATAGGACATCTGCTAAGACATGAGGGAATGACTTCCACGGTACTAGAGAGAGCTGTAGAGGACAAAAACTGTAGAGGAAGACAGAGATTGGAATACGCCAAGCAAATAATTGAGGACGTAGGTTGCAAGTGCTACTCTGATGAAGAGGTTAGCACAGGAAAGGAATTCGTGGCGGGCCGCATCAAACCAGTCAGTAGACTGAAAAAAAAAAAGATAAGGTTTTTCAGCACCGTCATGACGCTCTCTCCTGGGTCAAACGAGTGTGGTTCTATTATACTTTCTTTCTTTTTATACCTTCTATATTCCCTGTCTGTTCTCTCTGGTACATGTTCCACAGACTCGAACAATATTATCAGGTGGGTCACATAAGTATTTTTTAAGTGACATTCTTTGTAGCTGAATCAAATTTTTCCGGTACACTACTAAACAACAGAATTCCCTACGGCCTTATGTACAATTGGGACTACGTTATCATTTCAAGTCACATTCTTATGTACTGATGCCCACAGGCATTTGCATGAGTTGACAGATTTCTAATAGTTGTAACTAATTTGTCGTCACACTACATCATATTTCTGCCCCTCTTGGATTTTTTTCTCTTCTTGACTCATCGCCCTTCTGATGGTTTGATGTGGCCAGCCACAAATACCTCTCCTGAGTCAACCTCTTCATCTCAGAGTACCACTTGCAACCTATATGCTCAGTTATTTGCTGTTTGTATTCCAGTCTCTGTCTTCCTCTACTGTTTTCCCTTTACAGCTTCCTCTAGTACCTTTGAAATCATTCCCTGACGTCTTAACAGATGTCCTATCACCCTATCTCTTCTCCTCGTCAGTATTTCTCACATATTCCTTTCCTCCCTCTGCACAGAGGCTCCTCATTCCTTACCTTATCAGTCCGCCGAGCGGTTCTAGGCGCTTCAGCCCGCAACCACGCGGCTGCTAAGGTCGCAGGTTCAAATGATGCCTCGGGCATGGATGTGTGTGATCTCCTTAGGTTGGTTAGGTTTAAGTAGTTCTAAGTCGAGGGGACTAATGAACTCAGATGTTGTCGCAGGTTCGAATGATGCCTCGGGCATGGATGTGTGTGATCTCCTTAGGTTGGTTAGGCTTCAAATGGCTCTGAGCACTATGGGACTTAACATCTACGGTCATCAGTCCCCTAGAACTTAGAACTACTTAAACCTAACTAACCTAAGGACATCACACACAACACCCAGCCATCACGAGGCAGAGAAAATCCCTGACCCCGCCGGGAATCGAACCCGGGAACCCGGGCGTGGGAAGCGAGAACGCTACCGCACGACCACGAGATGCGGGCAGGTTGGTTAGGTTTAAGTAGTTCTAAGTCGAGGGGACTGATGACCTCAGATGTTGTCGCAGGTTCGAATGATGCCTCGGGCATGGATGTGTGTGATCTCCTTAGTTTGGTTAGGTTTAAGTAGTTCTAAGTCGAGGGGACTGATGACCTCAGATGTTGTCGCAGGTTCGAATGATGCCTCGGGCATGGATGTGTGTGATCTCCTTAGGTTGGTTAGGTTTAAGTAGTTCTAAGTCGAGGGGACTGATGACCTCAGATGTTGTCGCAGGTTCGAATGATGCCTCGGGCATGGATGTGTGTGATCTCCTTAGGTTGGTTAGGTTTATGTAGTTCTAAGTCGAGGGGACTGATGACCTCAGATGTTGTCGCAGGTTCGAATGATGCCTCGGGCATGGCTGTGTGTGATCTCCTTAGGTTGGTTAGGTTTAAGTAGTTCTAAGTCGAGGGGACTGATGACCTCAGATGTTGTCGCAGGTTCGAATGATGCCTCGGGCATGGATGTGTGTGATCTCCTTAGGTTGGTTAGGTTTAAGTAGTTCTAAGTCGAGGGGACTGATGACCTCAGATGTTGTCGCAGGTTCGAATGATGCCTCGGGCATGGCTGTGTGTGATCTCCTTAGGTTGGTTAGGTTTAAGTAGTTCTAAGTCGAGGGGACTGATGACCTCAGATGTTGTCGCAGGTTCGAATGATGCCTCGGGCATGGATGTGTGTGATCTCCTTAGGTTGGTTAGGTTTAAGTAGTTCTAAGTCGAGGGGACTGATGACCTCAGATGTTGTCGCAGGTTCGAATGATGCCTCGGGCATGGATGTGTGTGATCTCCTTAGGTTGGTTAGGTTTAAGTAGTTCTAAGTCGAGGGGACTGATGACCTCAGATGTTGTCGCAGGTTCGAATGATGCCTCGGGCATGGATGTGTGTGATCTCCTTAGGTTGGTTAGGTTTAAGTAGTTCTAAGTCGAGGGGACTGATGACCTCAGATGTTGTCGCAAGTTCGAATGATGCCTCGGGCATGGATGTGTGTGATCTCCTTAGGTTGGTTAGGTTTAAGTAGTTCTAAGTCGAGGGGACTGATGACCTCAGATGTTGTCGCAGGTTTGAATGATGCCTCGGGCATGGATGTGTGTGATCTCCTTAGGTTGGTTAGGTTTAAGTAGTTCTAAGTCGAGGGGACTGATGACCTCAGATGTTGTCGCAGGTTCGAATGATGCCTCGGGCATGGAAGTGTGTGATCTCCTTAGGTTGGTTAGGTTTAAGTAGTTCTAAGTCGAGGGGACTGATGACCTCAGATGTTAAGTCCAATAGTGCTTAGAGCCATTTGAACCATTTACCTTATTAGTCCACCTAATTTTCAACATTCGTCTGTAGCACCAAATCACAAACGCTTCGACTCCCTTCTGTTTTGGTTTTCCCATTGTCGGTGTTTCACTACCATACAATGTTGTCTCCAAACGTACTTTCTCAGAAATTTCTTCCTTAAGTTAAGACCTGTGTTGGATGCTTGTAGACTTCTCTTGGCCAGGAATGCCTTACTTGCCACTGCTAATCTGCTTTTGGGGTCGTACTTGCCCCGTCCGTCATTGATTACTTTGTTGCCAAGGCGGCAGAACTCCATAAAGAAGTAGGTGTACTTCGTGACTATCAATCTTGATGTTAAGTTTGTCGTTGTTCACATTTCTACTGCTTCACACTACTTTCATCTTTCATCGATTTGCTCTAATCCGTATTCTGTACTCATTAGACTGTTCATTACATTCAGTAGATAATGTAATTCCTCTTCACTTTCACTCAGGATAGCAATGTCAGCAGCGAATAGTATCATTCAAATCCTTACATCTTGAATTTTAATTCCATTCTTGAACCTTTTCTTATTTCTGTCATTCCTTCTTCGATGTACAGATTGAAGTGCAGGGGCGAAAGACTACATCCCTGTCTTACACCCTTCTTAATACCAGCACTCCGTTCTTGTTCGTCCACTCTTATTATTCCCTGTTGGCCCTTGTACATACTGTATATTACCCGTCCCTCCCTATAGCGTACAACTATTTTTCTCAGAAAATTGGACACCTTGCACTATTTTACATTGTCTAACGCTTTTTCGAGGTCGACAAATCCTATGAACGCGTCTTGATTTTTCTTTGACCTTACTTCCATTATCAGCTGGAGCGTCGTCAGAATTGCCTCTCTGGTGCCCTTACCTCTCCTGAAGCCAAACTAATCGTTATCCAACACGTCCTCAATTTGATAATGAAATAATAAGCTACCAATTGCATATGAGAAATCTAGTTCCTTGACGGGTTTGGGGCACTTAGTGCCCTTCTCCAGAGGGTTATGCCTACCGCATTATTTGCGTGTGTCAGTAATAAAGTGCGTACACCACAATGCCATAGTCCTAAAAAATTAATGATATATTGTGCTGTATGCGCTTTATTATTGACACTCGAAAATAATGGGTCAGGTGTAATCTCCTGAAGAAGGAGATGGAGTGTTCGAATCTGCCCAAGAATTTAAACTTCTTATATGCAACTGGGTGCGTATGATTCCATTATATAATAGTACATTCGCTGAAGATGGACAAACACTATCCTCAATTTTCTTTCCCATTCTTCTGTATATTAATCTTGTCAGCAACGTGGATACATGAGGTGTTAACCTGATTGTGCGATAATTCTCGCACTCGTCAGTTCTTGCAATCTTCGGAACTGTGTGGATGATAATGTAAGTAGGCTGTTTAGGTTTTCATGTTGATAACGCCACGTAGTGCTCTGTATGAAAATCACTGACTGTGCTGTGTGCTGGTTGGCATTGTTGTAGTAGTCGCTATTGTAGTGTTGGGCAGTTGGATGTTAACAGTGCGTAGTGTTGCGCAGCTGGAGGTGAGCCACCAGCAGTGGTGGATGTGGGGAGAGAGATAGCAGAATTTTAAGAGCGGACTATCTGGACGTGTGTCCGCCAGAAAGAGTAAATTTGTAATACTGGATATCATGAACTGATATATATATATATATATATATATATATTCAGTAGTCATTATATATATATATATATATATATATATATATATATATATATATACATATAATGACTTTTGAACACTATTAAGGTAAGTACATTGTTTGTTCTCTATCAAAATCTTTAATTTGCTTAGCATGCCTATCAGTAGTTAGTGCCTTCAGTAGTTAGAATCTTTTATTTAGCTGGCAGTATTGGCGCTCGCTGTTTTGTAGTAGTTCGAGTAACGAAGAGTTTTGTGAGGTAAGTGATTCATGATAGGTATAGGTTATTGTTAGTCAGGGCCATTCTTTTGTAGGGATTATTCAAAGTCAGATTGCGTTGCGCTAAAAATATTGTGTGTCAGTTTAGTGTTGCTCAGAATAAGTAAAGAGCGAAATGTCTGAGTACGTTCAGTTCTGCTCAGCTGTTTAAAAATCAAATAACGTAAGGGGCTTATCAGCACAGTCATTCATTAATTTTTCTAAGGGACGTTTAAATATTTTTCCGAAAGTCAGATGGTACGTCGCCAGACTCTTACATTCTACACACCAACGTGAATAGTCGTTTTGTTGCCACGTACCCAAATGATTTTAGAAATTCTGATGGAATGTTAGTCTACAGATAACTGTATGCACTGTAAATGTTCTCTGCACGTTTTTTCAATTTTCGGAAATGCCGTTTTCGAATTAATAATGGTGATTTGAAGATTGGTCCCGGCTCGAAACTAGTCATCGAGTGAGTGAAACGTAACAATCTTGCAACTTGGACTGATTTTTCGTTCTACTGATTACCAGAAGTTGCTGACTCAGGCGACTTCAGCATGTTGCAAGTTCGTAAATTTCTTTTTCTATTTCTTCACATTTTTCATGGAGTCATTTCATCTTAGCTTCACTGCACTTCCTATGTATTTCACTCCTCAGCGACTTATATTTTCGTGTTCCTGAATTTCCCTAAAAGTATTTGTATTTCCTTCTTTCATCGATCAGCTGAAGTATTTCTTCTGCTGTCCATGGTTTCTTCGCAGTTACCTTGTTTGTAGCTTTGCTTTTCCTTCTAAATTCTGTGATTGCCCTTTTTGGAGACGTCCGTTCCTCTTCAACTGTACTTCCTACTGAGCTATGCCTTACTGCTGTGTATATAGCCTATCTCATGATTCCTTTCTACTTCTATATCCCACTTCTCTACGTATTGTTTCTTTCTGATTAATTTCTTAATCTTCAGCCTACTCTTCATCACTACTACATTGTGATATGAGTCTATATCTACCCTTGGGTAGGCCTTACAATCCAGTAACTGATTTTGAATCTCTATTTTGCCATGGTGTAATCTAACTGAAATCTTCCCGTATCAACCGGTCTTTTCAATTATATCTCGTCTTCTTGTGACTCTGGAACAGATTATTTGCTACTACGAGCTGAAATTTATTACATATCGCCATTAGTCTGTCTCCTCTCTTATTCCTTGTTCCAAGTTCATACTCTCCTGTAACCTTTTCTTTTTCTCCTTCTCCTACAACTGCATTACAGTCCCCCATGACTATTATATTTTCATGTACCTTTACTTTATCTCCTCATCTTCAGCTTGCGACGTCGGCATGAATACCTGAACTATCATTGTGGGCGTTGGTTTGCAGCCGATTCTGATAAGGACAGCCTTATGTTCACAGTAACACCCTCTCTGCCCTGCCTCCCTATTCACAACGAATCGTACTCCCGTTATACCATTTTCTGCTGCTGTTGATATTACCCTATACCTATCTGACCAGAAATCCCTGTCTTCTCCCCACTTCAGTGACCCCTACTACACCTAGAGTCAGCTTTTGCGTTTCCCTTTTCAGATTTTCTAGCTTCCCTACCATGTCCAAGTTTCTGACGCGTGGAACGTTTTACTTTCGTTAGTTATTCAATCTTATTCTGATGATCACCTCTCCATTGATAGAGCTGTCCCGGAGATGCGTATGGGGGCTTTCCCGGGATCTTTTTCCAATGGAGAGATCATCATGACACTTCTTCAGTTTCAGTCCACGAGTCTTGTGGATACACGGTATGTGTCTGTATTGCAGTGGTTTCCATTGCCTTCTGCATCTTCATGCCGTTTATCATTGCTGATTTCCCACCCCAAGGCCAAGAGAGTGTCCTGAACCTCTGTCCGCTCCTCCGCCCTCTTTGAAAAACTGTTAGCAGAATGAGGCCGCCAATGCTGATTATTAATAAAATTTAAGAGGTGTTGGAATTTCGAACCCGAGATCGAAGACGTTTTGATTACTAATCAAAGAAGCTAACCCTAGAACGTGGGTTGGGAAACTTATGAAACCCTAACTGGATAACTGTGGAGCTATCTTTGGTTAACACGTCATCATATACGATTTCAGCATCTACATCTACATCTACATCTACATCTACATGGATACTCTGCAAATAAAATATAATGCCTGACAGAGGGTTCATCGAACCACCATCACAATTCATAAGTTTGAGGTTACTGTTCATATTGTCTGCCAGGTTATTAGTATACAACGTGAAAACAAGAGTCCCAATACACTTCCCTGAGCCGCGTCTGAACTTACTCTTCCTTAGTCAATAACTCTCAATAATATTGAGAAACAGAATCCACAAACATTGGAAGAAGTCGGCTAGTAATATGGTGGCATCACTATTAAATGAAACAGCGCCGGCCACCATTGCCACCCTCCCAGTAGATTTCACCATATTCCGAATGAATTACACTATCTAAAATATTTCCTCATATAATATACTTGTATTAAAACAAGAAATGAAACAAATATGACCAAAAAAGAAGGAGGAGTACAAGAGCATTATGTAAAATGTAAAAATGTTACAGAACAAAACTGTAGACAAATTAAATGGCGTAGAATATGGGAGAATATCCATGACTCGCTATTATCTACTAATGTAGTGGCAAAGTGGTACTAGTTTGTGAGCAGAAAAATCCCAACAAAATATAAACTACACTCCCTTCATCTAACAAGCTCTCCACTGTGTGCCATTTGCAACTTCACTGACTCCGAATAACATCAATTTGTTTGTGGTAATGCAAACAATGTGTGGCTGCCCATTAGAAAATATTAGCAAGTATCCGAAGGACATCACCCAACTCGAAAATACCGACAAGCTTTCTATATTCACTTGAAGAACCTTAACCGAAAATGAAAAGAATTGCCGTCAGTTGGTTAAATGGCCATATGATATTTTACATATTCTCCAAAAGAGACGGGAGAGAGAAAAATTTCTGGTTATACATTCTTAGTAGCATCACAATCTACAACAAATTAACATTCAAACGAGAATTGTAAGTTCTGACTCTAAAGATCTGTAATGCGATATCTACAAGAGAACCACCTAATAAATTATTCAGTGTACATTTTCTTAGAGATTCCGTAGTGAAAACTGAAACGTGAATATGTTGTGTAGTGTATAATTATTCATAAAATGAGTTCGATTCGTGTTCTGTTATGTAATATGAGTATGTGAAAGAGTTAAATGTTCAGTAAAATGTTTTGGAAGAAAAAGATAAACGCAAACGGGACAGATGGAAAAAGTAAGTATCGTGTTTATTATTTCAAAAGTAATTCTTGTAACTGATAATACATTTATCCCACTGTCAAACAATACGGTCAGTGCTTTCATAGAAGAATGTTTGCGGTTATCTACCGGACCTTGATTGTACTCAGGCTTGCAGCTCTTTGTTCGAAGAAAACTGAGGGCCACAAATGTCTTTCTTCAAGGCACCAGAATTATCGAACTCACATGGGGAGAGATCGACACTGTATAGAGGATTTGAAAGATCTTTACAATGAAGCGTCTACCACGTACTTGAAACAACCTTGCCAACATATAGTGATCAGCCACAATATTATGACCACCAACCTACTGTCGATATAAACCGACGCAGGCTTTAGTAGCATAACCTGGCGAAGACTGCCTGCTAGTCAGACACACCTGGTGCATGTGGTATCAGTGGGCGTGGCGTCCATGTGTAGAATGGGGACGGCGTTAAATCCACCTGAGCTTGACCGAGGGCAGATTGTGAGACCCAGAGGCTCGGAACGAGCTTTTCGGAAACAGCACGACTTGTCGGGTGCTCTAGAAGTGCTGTGGTGGTTGTCTTCAATATGTGGCGAAACCAAGATGAAACCAAGTCTAGACGTGGCGAGCTTGGACGGCCAGTCGTCATTACAGATGTTGTACGTCACAGGCTGGGCAGACTGGAGAAACGGGACAAGTATTGAAATGAGGCGGAACTATCATCAGACTTTAATGATGGGCGGAATACAAGAGACTGTACGGGCACTGAACACACTGTGCACCGAACATTCCTAACGATGGGCCTCCGCAGCCGACGACCCATGCATGGGCCAATGTTAACACCACAACATGGGTAACTGCGACTGAAATGTGCATGTTACCATCGGCAATGGACATTGGTGCAGTGGCAAAGCGTTGCATGGTCTGATGAATCCCGATGTCTCCTTCATCATGTCGATGGGAGGGAGCGAATTCGTCGTCTTCCAGGGGAACAGCTCTTGATACCTGCACAGGAGTACTGAGACAATCTGGCAGCGGCTCTAGTTTTTCACGTGGGCCCAGTGGAGCTCGTGCAAAGCATCATGACGGCCAAGGAGTATAGCACACTATTTGCAGGCCACGTACACCTCTTCATGACGATCGTGTTTTCTGAAGACACTGGCATTTTTCAGCGAGATAATGCGCTATGTCACGAGGCCAGGAGTGGAACGAAGTGGTTCGAGAAACAAAGTGGCGAGTTCCAATTGATTATAAAAAGCTTACTTAATTTTTTCCAAGTGTATCGTTTTCATCTGACTCTCCTGTATAATTAATTATGGTGAGATGAGAAGCATTCATGCCGTGACACATAACTGCATTGGACATGCTAACAGCGAAAGTTGTTCCTCGCGAATTATTGCTTGCGGAGAGCTACATTGACCACCTCATAAACAAAAGATCGACCACACCTGCAAGTTCGCCAGTTCACCGTCTATCGGTCTGCTTATCTCGTGTATTGTGATGTTGTCTCGATGTCTTAAATGCTCTCCTTCTCCGGCACTCACGGCTCCACACGAACTACAATCGACTGTAAATAACAGAATAGCAAGCGGAAAAAAATATCTGCCCTATTGCAATGAAAGTCTCGAAGTACGAGTTTCCATCTTATTTTTGAATAGAAAACAGCCGTAAGAGCCAGTCTAACGGTAATACTCTAAAGTAAGTTCGCGGATACAGTCAACACATGCCGAGCATCATTCCACGTTCACAAAATAAACCCCACTCGAATGTACTGACAGTTCGAAGTCGCATACCCGCGAATTTGCGTATAAACGTTTTTCGAGGTACTTTTAACTCACTAAATCACTTTTACGCGGAAACATATTCAGCCCACCGCACATGTGTGGTGCCTGTCTCGAAATTAATCCGTGGCTGTCTGATAATCTGTCCTTATTGTTTCGCGCCTGCCTGCGTTTATGATTCGATATTAATTGGCCAACCACTGACGATTTTTGGAGTTACCGAGAGCATAGTTAGGAATCTGTCAGTATGGATAATGTCGACAGTATTATTAGAGTCGTATATTCACATTTAAACAATCAATATTAACGAAGTTATGCATTTTCCATCAACCTGCTCGATTACGATGCACCATCCGCTTATATCTCTGTTTTCATGCTCTATGACTATCCGTAGTTTTATAGGATGCGGATTGCTCCCTATTCTAACGGCTTGCTGGCATATAGCAGCATTAGCCTCTCTGCACAGTATAGTTATCTCTAATCAAATATGTGTTGACATGAGGCTTAAATTATCCAGGTGCTTCGTAAATTGCTATTCTAAAACAACAACATGGTGAAAACGATTTCGTTCCGTAAATAACATAATAAAAATAATAACAGCAATAATAATATCTAAGTTGGTTAAGATACTGTACTCGCATTCGGCAGGACAGCGATTCAAAGGTTCATGCTGCTCTCTAGATTCTCCTCCAATTCCTTCCCTCTGATAATATTGTCGTAATCGGGAAGCTGAAGCCTAATCTGCGTGTCTTGGTCTTCTTTCTGTAATGACAATAACAATAATAATAGCGATAACAATAACACCAATTAAAATAACTTTTAATAATACGCACTTCGCCAAAATTCGAAGGTCTTCATTATTCCCTCTTAAGTCCGTCTGTTTGTCTCATCCTCTGTGGGCCGGCCGGTGGGGCCGAGCAGTTCTAGGCGCTTCAGTCTGGAACCGCGCGACCGCTACGGTCGCAGGTTCGAAGCCTGCCTCGGGCATGGATGTGTGTGATGTCCTTAGGTTAGTTAGGTTTAAGTAGTACTAAGTTCTAGGGGACTGATGACCTCAGCAGTTAAGTCCCATACTGCTCAGAGTCATTTGAACCATTTGAACCATCTTATCCTCTGTGACAAATGATTACTAGTGGAATTAGAAAAGAGAGGAAAGTCTTAGACAATATACTGAGTAAAATTTGTAAAAATGGGTTCTTCATTACAAAAAAACAGATCGAGAAGTGTATTCTAAAAAATAGAAATTCACGGACATAAGGCGCGAACACAGAGTTAGCTTTTATGGGCGTATAAGGAGAATCACTGATTCTAGATGAGATGGACTAATCGCATCCTCAATTTTTTTTTATCATCAGTCTTCTAACTGCTTTGATGTAACCCGCCACGAATTCCTCTCCGGTGCTAACCTCTTCATCTCAGAGTAACACCTACGTCCTCAGTTATTTGCTGGATGTATTCCAGTCTCTGTCTTCCTCTACAGTTTTTGCCCTCTACACCTTCCTTTAATACCACGGAAGTCATTCCCTCATGTCTTAACAGAAGTCTTATCATCCTGTCCCTTCTCCTTATCAACGTTTTCCACATATTCCTTTCCTCTCCGATTCTGCGCAGAACCTCCTCATTCCTTACCTTATCACTACATATAATTTTCAAAATTCATCTGTAGCACCACATCTCAAATGCTTCGATTCTCTTCTTTCCGGTTTTCCCACAGTCCATGTTTGACTACCATACAATGCTGTACTCCAGACGTATATCTTCAGAAATTTCTTCCTCAAATTAAGGCCGGTATTTGATATTAGTAGACTTCTCTTGGCCAGAAATGCCTTTTTTGCCATAGCGAGTCTGTTTTTGATGTCCTCCTTGCTCCGTCCGTCATTGGTTATTTTACTGCCTAGGTAGCAGAATTCCTTAACTTCATTGACTTCGTGACCATCAATCCCGATGTCAAGTTCCTCGCTGTTCTCATTTCTACTACTTCTCATTACCTTCGTCTTTCTTCGATTTACTCTCTGTCCATACTCTGTACTCATTACACTGTTCATTCTGTTCAACTGATCATGCACGTCATCTTTATTTTCACTCAGGAAATCAATGTCATCAGCGAATCATGTCATTGACATCCTTTCAGCTCGAATTTTAATTCCACTCTTGAACCTTTCTTTTAATTCCGTCATTGCTTCCTCGATGTACAGGTTGAAGAGTAGGGGCGAAAGGCTACTTCCATGTCTTACACTCTATTTAATACGAGCACTTCATTCTTTGTCGTCCTCTTGGGTGTTGTGCATATTGTATATGACCCGTCTCTCCCCATAGCTTACCCCTAAGTTTTTCAAAATTTCGAACATGTTGCATCATTTTACTTCGTCGAACGCTTTTTCCAGGTCGACATATCCTATGAACGTGCCTTGACTTTTCTTTAGTCTTGCTTCCATTATTAACCGCAACGTCAAAATTGCCTCTCTCGTTCCTTTACCTTTCTTAAAGCCAAAATGACCGTCATCTAGCGCACCTTCAGTTTTCTTTTCCATTCTTCTGTATATTATTCTTGTAAGCAACTTGGGTGCATGAGCTGTTAAGCTGATTGTGCGATAGTTGTGCACTTGTCAGCACTTGCCGTCTTCGGAACTTTGTGGATGATGCTTTTCCGAAAGTCAGATGGCATGTCGCCAGACTCATCAATTCTACACACAAACGTGAATAGCCATTTTGTTACCACTTCCACCAATGATTTTAGAAATTCTGATGGAATGTTATCTATCTCTTCTGCCTTATTTGATCTCAAGTCATCCAAAGCTCTTTTAAATTCTGATTCTAAAACTGGATCTCCTATCTCTTCTAAATCGACTCCTGTTTCTTCTTCTATCACATCAGACAAATCTTCCCCCTCGTAGGGGCTTCCATTATATCCTTCCCCCCTATCCGCTCTCTCCTCTGCATTTAACAGTGGTATTCCCTTTGCACTTTTAATGTTACCACCCTTGGTTTTAATGTCACCATAGGCTGTTTTGACGTTCCTGTATGCTGAGTCTGTCCTTCCGACAATTATTTCTCTTTCGATTTCTTCACACTTTACTGCAGCCATTTCGTCCTAGCTTCCCTACACTTCTAACTTATTTAATTCCTCAGCGACCTCTATTTCTCTATTCCTGAGTTTCACGAAACACTTTTGTACTTCCTCCTTTCATCGATCAATTGAAGTATTTTGTCTATTAACCATGGTTTCTTCGCTGTTACCTTCTTTGTACCTATGTTTCTCTTCTCAACTTCTATGATGGTTTTTTTCATAGATGACCATTGCTCTTCCACTGTACTGACTACTGTCCTATTCATTATTGCTGCATCTATAGCCTTAAAGAACTTCAAGCGTATCTCGTCATTTCTCAGTACTTCCGTATCCCACTTCTTTGCGTATTGATTCTTCCTGACTAATGTCTTGGTTCAAAATGGTTCAAATGGCTCTGAGCACTATGGGACTTAACTTCTGAGGTCAGCAGTCCCCTAGAACTTAAAACTAGTTAAACCTAACTAACCTAAGGACATCACACACATCCATGCACGAGGCAGGATTCGAATATGCGACCGTAGCGGTCAGGCGGTTCCAAACTGAAGCGCTTAGAACCGCACGGCCACACCGGCCGGCTCTGACTAATGTCTTAAACTTCAGCCTACACTTCATCACTACTATATTGCGATTTGAGTGTACATCTGCTCCTGGATACGCTTTACAATCCAGTATCTGGTTTCGGAATCTCTGTCCATGATGTAATCTAACTGAAATCTTCCCGTGTCACCTGGCCTTTTCCTAGTATGCCTCCTCATCTTGCGATTCTTGAATAAAATATTAGCTATTACTAGCTGAAACTTGTTACAGAACTAGTTAGTCTTTCTCCTCTCTCATTCCTGTCCCAAGCCGATATTCTCCTGTGACCTTTTCTTCTACTCCTCCCATTACAACAGCGTTTCACTCCCCCATGACTATCAGATCTTCATTCCCCTTTACATAATGTATTATCTATATATGACGGTAGTATCTGTTCCCGAAAGAACAGTTACCGTGGATGACCATGCAGCTTTGCTAGAAATGAAATGATAATTAAATGGACACCCTAGCAGCAAACAGGCGTTGATGTACTTCATTGGGGACATGTTGAAAATGTGTGCCCCGACCGGGACACGAACCCGGGATCTCCTGCTTACATGGCAGACGCTCTATCCATCTGAGCCACCGCGGGCACAGAGGATAGTGCGCCTGCAGGGACTTATCCCTTGCACGCTCCCCGTGAGACCCACATTCCCAACATATCCACACCACTACATTCGTATTGCCAGCGGTGGCTCAGATGGATAGAGCGTCTGCCATGTAAGCAGGAAATCCCGGGTTCGTGTCCCGGTCGGGGCACACATTTTCAACATGTCCCCAATGAAGTACATCAACGCCTGTTTGCAGCTAGGGTGTCCATTTAATTATCATTTCATTTCTAGCAAAGCTGCATGGTCATCCACGGTAACTGTTCTTTCGGGAACAGATACTACCGTCATATATAGTTAAAATATGTCTTCCCGGCCATTGACCTTCTTGTGCGAACGCACACGCTATGCCCGAACTCGTACGGGACTTGGTAGATTAATCTGCCACGAGTAATGAGTATGATGGGCAAACATCTATTAGGCGCACTACGAATGTAGTGGTGTGGACTTATTGGAAATGTGGATCTCACGGGGAGCGTGCAAGGGATAAGTCCTTGCAGACGCACTATCCTCTGTGCCCGCGGTGGCTCAGATGGATAGAGCGTCTGCCATGTAAGCAGGAGATCCCGGGTTCGTGACCCGGTCGGGGCACAGATTTTCAACATGTCCCCAATGAAGTACATCAACGCCTGTTTGCAGCTAGGGTGTCCATTTAATTATCATTAATGTATTATCCTTTCAATATCTCCGTACACTTTCCCTATCTCTCGACCATCAGTTTGCGACGTCGGCATATATACCTGAACTATCATTGTCGGTGTTGGTTTGTTGTCGATTCTGATAAGAACTACCCTGTCACTGAACTGTTCACAGTAAAGCACTCTCTGCCCTACCTTCCTAATCCTAACAAATTCTAGTCCCGTTATATCATTTTTTTCTGCTGTTGGTATAACCCTATTTTCATCTGACCAGAAATCCTTGTTTTCTCTCCATTTCACTTCAGTAACCGCTAATATATCTAGATTAAGCCTCTGCATTTCCGTTTTTGGACTTTCTAGATTCCCTACCACGTTCAAGCTTCTGACATTCCACGCCCCGACTCGCAGAACGTTATCTTTTCGTTGATTATTCAATCTTTTTCTTATGGTAACCTCCCCCTTGGCAGTCCCCTCCCGGAGATCCGAATGGAAGACTATTCCGGAATATTTTGCCAATGGAGAGATCATCATGACACTTCATCAGTTACGGGCCACATGTCCTGTGGATACACGTTACGTGTCTTTAATGCAGTGGTTTCCATTGCCTTCTGCATCCTCATGCCGTTGCTCATTGCTGATTGTTCTGCCTTTAGGGGCAGTTTACCACCCCGAGGACAAGAGAGTGCCCTGAACCTCTATCCGCTCCTACGCCCTCTTTGGCATAATGAGGGTGACGTCTTATGTCGTAAGTCCTCGGCCACCAATGCTGATTATTAATCAAATTATAAGCAGTTGCAGAACTAGAAACCGGGACCGAAGACGTTTCGATTATAAATCAAAGACGCTACCTCCAGACCACGCGTATCCTCAATGCAACGAACTCGAAATCAAAATAGGAAGACGACGGTACATTACAAAATATTTAGAGCAATTCGATAGGCAGCTGGAAACGGTGCAAAATCGATAAGTCTTGAGAACAGTTGTATTGTCGTATGAGAGTTTCAGCATGGATAAAAGTAACTGGACTAAACGAAAAATGAGAACAAATTTTACAATGGTTTTGAGCCTACTGTGATCCTTAGATAGTCGACTGAGGAAATAAATAAAAGTAATAGAAAACGTGATATTCACAGTAATCATAAGCACTACAACTGTGCTTACTTCAATACTTTTCTCACCTTAGATGGCTTGCTAATGAAATAAGTAAATGAAAGGTAACAGAATAGCTATCTATTGCAGTAATCAGAACTACAATAATTGTAATCACTTCAGTGCTTATCATAACAACAATAACATCACTTCACTGATTTTCAGAGAGTGTTAATAAATTTGTGTTAGTAATCACCAGAGCAAGAATTTTAATTATTCAGCACTTTTAACTTTAGATGTCTAACTAATAGAGATATCTATCTCAGCAATCAGAACAACAATAATGGTAATCACTTCATTGCTTTTCAATGAATGATAATACAGTGTATGAGGTCCATGACTGAGGAATTTATTGCTAACACACTCGAGCAGATATAACTTCGATGGATTGCTCACACGCTGCCTTCGATATGCATGCTACAATAGAATCGCTGACCAGAGAGCAGTGTCGGTAGCAATAGTGTCAGTAGCTCGCAGTCGAGTGTTCAAATGGTTCAAATGGCTCTGAGGACTATGGGACTTAACATCTATGGTCATCAGTCCCTTAGAACTTAGAACTACTTAAACCTAACTCACCTAAGGACACTACACACATCCATGCCCGAGGCAGGATTCGAACCTGCGACCGTAGCAGTCGCGCGGTTCCGAACTGAGCGCCTAGAACCGCGAGACCACCACGGCCGACCCAGTCGAGTGTATGGAGTTGTCGGGGCCGGTCGTGCGGAGCGGTGGTGGTGCCTGAGCGATGTAGTATAAGGTAAAAGCAGCCGCGCCCATATGTAATTTGCAACAACTGATTTTGTGCTATTGTTGTATCAAGTCACATGTAAATGTTTTTAAAAAAATCTTTTAATAATAATCTTTCTTATAAAAATAACTTTTGTCAATCTCTCATCTGAATTTAAAGATTTTACTAATTTCTCCTAACCATGGTCATCCCAATTATCGTAAAGAAAAACCAGTTGTTTCTCTTTAAACATAACAAATCTAGGGGCCAGCATTGCATTGGGATGTGCCAGAAAAATTTCTTATAGGAGCAGATATATACGCTTTATCCGGCGACATAATTGAAGTAAGAATTTTCAGTTTATTCAGAACGACTTTTCAGGGACATGACGCAGCATTGCTGACGTCTAGTTTTACCAATTTAGATTCTCAGTCAGTTAATTATTGAAACGGTATATATGAGTGACAATTTTCTTGAGAGACTAGTCACATTTTATTATTCCGAGGTTTCGAGATTTTATCTGTTGGGAGGTTACACATGTCGACATCAGGCCAGGATCGTATTTTTTTGTGAATTTCTGAGACGTAGTCAGTTATACATCTGCTCTTATTTATCTAATGTTAAATGTAGTTTGCATCTGGCCCAGCGCATTTACTAATTTGTCACTCCCTATAATTTGACCGATAGTACTAGCAACTCACTGTCATAATGATAATCCTCCAATTACAGATAATCAGTACCCGCCGACCACCAGTAATGATTCTAATTTAAATGATGAGCAAACAAATACAATTACGTCCACAGTAAATTTAACGATAGTTCATGACGCGACACGTTCCGCTACAATGAATGCTGCCCAGTTTAATACACCAGATTTGCTAAATTTACATAGTGAACAGATAAATGCTGCTAACGAAGATGAACAATGTACTCAACATACGTCAGATTTATTTGATTCCGATTTAGTGACCAACAATGCACATCCAATTAGCAAATCTTTACAACAATCAGACAATGACCAAATAGTTATACATAACGTGACAAATGGAGATACACCATCACACAGCACAGAGAATAGAGTAGCAAATTTTGGCTTTGATCAAGTTATGGCATTATTGCTACAACTTAATTAATCGAGCAAACAACTTAATGAAAATCTCAAAAAGTCAAATTAAAAACAAGACAACAACAATAAACAACTTAATGAATCAAACTAACAACTTAATTAAAATCTCAAATAGTTGAATGAAAAACACGACAACCTTAATGAATCGAACAAACAACTTAGTGAAAAACACGACAGGTCGATCAAACCGATTAATGAGAGCTCTCAACAGATTAATGAACAGATTCCAGCCGTTTCCGTGCAATGTCATGATACTAAAGAACAATTACGTGAGGAAATTAAGGCTTGTGCTAGGAATAGTAGTGATGAAATTAGATCCGTTGCACAAGAATTACGTAAAACACATGCAGCCACAACGAAATTATTTAGCGATGAAATTAGTGCAGATGCTAAACAATGTTCAGAAAACGCAACACAGTTACGCGACGAATTTAAGTTAATGTCAGAAGAACTTTAACGACACTGGATATGAAAGTAGATACGAAATTTGAACAATAGAACAGCCATATTGACGAACGTTTTATTTAACACCTACAAAACAGTGAATCGCGTTTCCGTAAATTCATACAGGAACAGAACAAAGTAAAGAAACAAGTCATGGAAACAATTACTTCACAGAGACAGGAAGACAAGCGTAAGTAGTTTACGGAAGCAAAAACATACGTAGACACCAACATTGCTACAGTATCAGACGAAATCAATACTATCAAACAGTTGAACATCGAATTGCATGGTGAAATCTTCGATCTAAAAACAAAGACAGACACTAATATTCAGACTTTGGAAAATTAGACTTTCAGACAGTGACCAGCAGACTTGAACAATTGGAATTAATACAGGATCCCGATGCCATTAAAGCAGACGTTAAGAAATTAAACAAAACCACACATAAAATGCAAAAACGAATTAATGCTTATGGCACTAAAAATGACGATCAGGTAAAAAGCACTGACTGAAAAATTTGGTGAGTTGGCCAGTCGCATTGAAGTTATCGAAAATAATAATGACACATAATCAGACGATACGTCACCAGTTTCGTTCAATCAAACACCCGAATTCCAGAACATACAGCAGACAATCAGCGAGATAGGTTCGTCCAATAATACATTACGTAGAAAATTGTCATCTTTACAGCAAGAAGTGACAGAAATGAAAAATGTTTCAGCCTCTAACACGTCACAGCATACGCCACATTATGAACATTTGTTACACTCACACAGCCAGTATAACTTAGGTAATTTACAGAGAGTACATGACTTAGATTCCGAACAGACACAGACAAATAGATTCTCATACAATCCTGAACCTGCTCAGGCATTCAGAGACAATATTTTTGATTAGAAGCACTTTCTATCCGTTAGGAAATTTAAGGTATTCAAAAATGATAGAACACACATTCACCCTTTGGATTGGATACAACCATTTAGCTTTCCTTTTCCACCAACATGGCCCGTAACACACAAACTTGATTTTATTTGCAGTTTTTGGAAGGCGAACCAGCAACTCGTATGAGTCCGACTGCGAGACAATTTTATTAGGTAGAAGAATGTCAGAACGCTTTTCTCTCAGCGTATTGGTCGAAGACGGCACAGCGCGGAGTCAAGGATCAGTTAATTAGCTCACCGAATTATGAGAACTCAAATTTTCCCAGTGTCACGCAATTTTTTGAACACATGGTACAACAAAACCAACATTTATGTGAGCCATACAGTAAATCAGTACTTATCCAATTATGTATTTCATTACCACGATCGTTAAGAGTATCGCTTTAAATAGGACAGCAGAAAGAATATATTTCGGCATTTAGAGATCTGCTACAGCTTTTAGAAGTTCAGCAATCAGATTATTCCTTCATAAACAAAAATTGTTACACAACATGACCAAGGCCAACAAGCGTATAGTAATTACGATCAGCCACGCTTTTTTAATAGCAAAGGTAATAGACGCACCAGGAATGACAACCACCAGAATTTTAATACCAGACAAACTTTAATTATCAGTATCGTCAAAACCATGAGCAGCAGCAAACACATTTTGGTAACAATAGAGGTTTTTCCCCAGAACAACACCAGAATCAGCCGGTTAGCATACCTAACCATCAATGTAATGTGCAAAGTCAATCAAGCTTTAATGTTTTGCCACCTACACGTATAGCGTCGGCTCCGTCAAACAGTAACGCACATACAGAAGACGCATCATTTCAAATCCTGTCGCAATGCGTTGTATAGTAATGATTATCATGACAGACGTAAAACTAATGAGCATAGTTTTCAGCGTACATTTAATTACAGTAGATTTATCAGCAGCAGAATCATCCACAACAGCAGATTATCATGAATGAACCAGACAGTAGATATCATCCCCAACCTAATACGTCAGGATGAAATAACAGGACAGTACAAATGCCACAGCATCCTCCTGCAAATAACAGCACGTCAGAAAGAATTTGACTAGATACAGTACAGGTTGCATCTTCCAACAACGTAAGTAATACTTTTGATACACAGAATCTTGTTCACGAAAATGTACGAAAAACCATTTCCCACCCTGTTACTGAAGTAAAGATTGGATCATCCACATTTTCAGCAGTAATCGGTTCTGGTTCACCTACGTCAATTATAAATGAAGCAACTTTCAACGAATGCAACAAAGAGAACGTCTATCCTACGTTACCATTAGGCAAAACTTAAGTAAAAGGAGCAGTAGCTGGTGAAGGAGTAGATGTAAAATTACAGACACACTTATCATTTTGTATTGCAGGTCATACCATACGTTCCACACCAATTTTAGGATTGTTCCCTTATTGACAACAGACGTTATTTTAGGTACGAATTTTTTGGTACAACACGACGCAATTATTGACTTTCAAAATTCCTATTTAATGTTAAAGGATGAAAAGGTACAACTGGCATTAGAATTTTAGCATGCTTTATCCGCAGAAGAACAGGCAATTAATCGAACAGAGGTCATTTCTACATCGCGTAACATAGACTGTCATTCCATATTGTTCACAGATACGTATGTACACAAATACAATGCACCAGACGAACCCGACTATGACGTTATGGAAATGATTTCTGAGAAAGCAAAACAGAACAGTGCAAAAAATCAGATGACGAACGTACTCAACTACGCAATATTCTCTTACAGCGAGTTTTTGACAACATGCCTGGTACTATGTCCGGTTTTATGTATGAATTTCAATTTATACAGCATGACACATTTAAAGCCAAACATGATCTCATTCCATATATCCACAAAGAACAAGTTAAGAAAGAATTGCAAGCGATGCTTGACCAAGGAATTACTGAACCGGCAGTTAGTCCGTACATAAACCCACTCCATATTGTTAAGAAAAAGGATGGCTCACATCGCCTCGTACTTTATTCCTGTCTTGTCAACGACATTATTATTAATGAAACAGATCGCTCACAGACACTAGAAGAACTTTTACAGAAATTTCATGGTACTGCTATTTATTCCACATTAGATTTAAAATCGGGACTTTGGCAAATTCAGCTTGACCCAGAAAAACTTCAAGCTTTACTGTTCCAACGACCAAGAAACAACTACGCACCTTTCTGGGTTTAATTAACTTTTCCCGTAAATTTATTCATTACTCTGCATAGGCACCCCTATATTATGCCAGTTGACGGCTATAAACGCTATTTTGTCCTGGGATAGCCAAGCACAGTCTGAGTTTGTTAATCTGAAATATGCCTTGTTGAACGCACCACTTTTATCACACCAAGATCCTACCAGAAATTTTTCCATTGCCACCGACAGTTCTAACTCTGCTCTAGGCGTACACATTTTTCAGGAAATTGAAGCAGATGGTGCTACAAACGATTCAAATGGCTCTGAGCACTATGGGACCTAACATCTGTCATCAGTCCCCTAGAACTTAGAACTACTTAAACCTAACCTAAGTACGTCACCACACTCATGCCCGAGACAAGATTCGAGCCTGCGACCGTAGTGGTCGCGCGGTTCTAGACTGTAGCGCCTAGAACCGTTCGGCCAACCCGGCCGGCATGGTGCTACAGTAATTAAAAACATCGCCTTTGCAAGTCGCATTCTGTCTCCTGCTGAACGCAATTATTGTGTTACAGAGCTTGAAACATTATGTGTTGTATGGACTTTTACCAGATTTAGGCATTTTCTTTATGGAAGACATACTACCGTTTATGCAGGTCCTAGAGCTATACAACTTTTACTTTTCACTAAATTTACACATGTCAGGTTAAGAAGATGGAAGCTTTATTTACAGCAATTTAATTTTACAGATGTTCACATTCCCGGTACAAACGAACAGGCGCACTATCCCGTTCCCTCAGCAGTAATCTGCAAGACATCGCAACCAAGTTCTGAAAAGCAAATTTTAGCCTCATACATATTCAACAAGATGCATTTGAAAATTTCATTTCGTCGTCATTACGAGACATAGCACAAGAGCAGAGCAAAGACAACGTATGGAAAGAAGTTAAACATCTTTGGCAAGATAGGAAGAAGGTTACCATTGGAAACAATTATACCGTACGCAACAACATTCTGTTTCGCCGCTCTCACCCTGACAGCAACAACTGGTTGTTATGCGTTCCTGACGAGCTTGTTAACAAATTAATTTGGTAAACTCATTTAAGTTACGCACATTATGGAGTCAGAAAGTGTTTTCTTACACTGGGACAGAACTGTTATTTTGCCAACATGGAGAAACGTATTCGACGAGTTTTAGCGTCTGATAAAATTTGCCAGAAAGCTAAATCAGACACGAATTCACATATTCCTCCGTTACATCCCATTGTACTTATTAAATTGAGACATATGGTTGTTGTAGACATTTTTGGACTGATTCCCAGATCTAATAGAGCCTTTTGTTACATCTTTGTCGCTGTTGAACTCACTTCGAAATTTGTTACCTTCACTCCGTCAAGCAAAGCTACTGCTAAATCTATTTCGAATGCATTTGTAAAACATTTTCTATTTCATGTAGGGCATGTATTGAAATTAATTTCCGACAATTGACCACAATTTCGATCTGCGATATGGACACGTGTGTTATGAGTCAGAAACACTTCTCCGATCTTTATATCCAGGTATCACGCTTCTTCGAACCCTTCTGAACGATTCATGAAACAAATTGGTAAACTATGTAGAATATACTGCCATAAAATACATATTGATCGGGATAAACACATACTCTCATTCCAGGATGTAATTAAATCCATACCAAATAAATCTACTATGCTATCTCCGACTGTTATATTGAAAAAGTTAAACCACCCAACAAAATTAAAGAATTAGTTTCTTTACCCACATCTCGTCAACTATGCCACCATGAAATAACTGACATTGCGCTCAACAACATCAAACGTGCCGCAGAGCGCCGGAGAAGACAGCAAAAACAAGTTTGTACACGCTGTGACTTCCACATAGGACAGAAGATATTTGTATGCACTCACTATTTATGCAACAGAGGAAAGAGTAGATTCAGTAAATTTGAGCTTCTATACGTTGGTCCATATAGAATTCGCAGTATTCATCACCCCAACGTAGTGCATGTCGAAACTTTGAGAACCAGAAAAAACCAAGAGCAATCACCACATTTCCAATATTAAACCCTTTATTGAATAAACATGCCTTATGACCTGTCACACTGTTATGCCATTTGCAGATATTTATATGAACACTTATTGATGATGAATATATTTTTTCTTGGCAAGTGCCCGGCAAGGTAAAGTTAGCAGGTCGCTTTTCTTGTCGTTTGATATCAGACTGTGCACATTTTCCATCTTTTTTATCTATATGTGATGGTTTTCCTATCGAAAGTAGAATTTTCTCTGTATGCACTATGAAATCTTTAAGATATAACAAACACCAGTTGACTTTGAGTTTTTGCCTTATGATATCCCAATATCTTGATTATTCTACATTTTTTTGCTACTACGTTATGATATTGTGTGTACATTTTTGCACTTGAAAATTGTCTATGGTTTTCTGTCATGCTATGCTGTATGCTTAGTCATATCACTAGAAACAAGTTTTCATTTAATGGGTATATGAAGTAAATGCAAGATATTAATCCATATCCATGATTTCCAGAAAGCAATACCGTGTAAAAGAAATAAATAAGACAACTACAGAGGTTTACTATAAAATGGCAATTTTACCATCAGAATGAAAGAAAGATGATGCAATACTTTGCCATGAGAAGTAAATGGATCAGAATTAACAAGCATTAACAAGAATTTACTATACACACCATATGACAGCACTTTGAACTAATTATTTTTCTTTCAGAATATGAGGCGATTGTGGCAGGCTGTCAGACAAAACTACACATGTTAATTTAAGTGATGAAATATGCTAGAAGTAAGAAACTCTATAATATATGAAATAATGAATGATAATGAATAGTTGTATGAAGAAAATGATAATATGAATAATGAAGTGTCTGTTTTTTGCAGATGATAATACATGATGGTGAATAGTTATATCCAGAATATGGTTATATGAATAATGAAGTTTCTCTTTGCACATGATGATAATGATGAAGTTTATGTATTTTCTATTAAGATATGCTATGTAGTTATTTAAGTATTTGTTGCAGTTCTTTTTGACAGTATGTCACTTGTCACATAGTATAATGACTGAATGTTTTGGGGAAAGACAGATAGAATACATACATACTAAGTACACATTTCATTGCCCTGTTAATTCCAAGTTGATTACTTTTCAGCATAATATGAATACATTTCTTCTTTCAGCTCAATAATCCACTTTGTATATTTTCCAGGAGAAGCTTTTCATGATGTTAATATGCTATGAGCACTTAGTTATTAAACCTGTTCTAGTACTTGCATTTTTTTTACTCATTTGTCTCTATCATTGAGGAATGTGATCACATACACTCTACTTGTTTGATAACCTTGCTACAGCTGACTCATGACGAATTACATTAATAATCCTTATTTCCAGAAATCAATCAAAATCAAATATTTTCATGCCCCAGTAATTGACTATTGATCCCAACGCAATACATTGTTAGCACACAAAAATTATTACTAGTCCTATCACCAGTATAGAAATAAATAATGCTACCAGTTTAAGATATATTTCTAGTCTTAAATATAATGCAAATTTTTCTGATGTATTAATTCCATTATGTCTATGTATTATTGGACTAAACACCTTGAGTACTAGTTCCAATATCTTACATTTTAAACATGTCTTGTGTCACTTGCATGATATCAAATATAGTTGCTAGCACCTTGTTGCTACACGCAATAACTCTTGTTTTGAATGATGACTTCTGAATAATACTGAATAATGTTTTGTATTACTACATAAATGCTTTGAAACTGGTAAATGAGTGCCAATAATTACTGTAATGATCTGACATACAAAAAATGTTCTGTAATACTTCATAAGTGCTATGCCAATAATTACTGTAATAATATGACTTATGAATAATGTTATGCAATACTACATACATCTTACATAAGTGCTTTATAACTAGCCAATGAATGCCAATAATTGTTCAAATCGGATGATACAATAGTGTAGTTCTGAATGATGACTAACGTAAGACTTAATGTATCCTTCACCTTCTGACCTAAGTACCACAAATTACTGCAATATCCGTATGTCATGTCCATCCTGATGATCATGGAGCAGTCTATTTGGTTTTAGCACTAATTCTACATTGATGTAAGGGTATGGATTCTACAAGAATGTGATGTTGACATGTCAAGCTGTCCACCACCTTGAACAACGGAGATGTTATTATGGACCTACTGTTTGGTGTACCTAATGTACTACCAAAATGGTAACATACAATATTAATACAACATTTCGGTGTCTTGGCTACACTGATAAATAGTTCAGGGAAGAGAACTTCAGACTGTCGCACTTGGTGTTGTGCTTCTGTAGAAAGATATGGACTTTTAATGCAGCTATGTGCAACCATGATGCTATCCTTCCCATTCCTTTCCTAGTTCTTATAAAATGCTTAAGATTTTTGCAGTGTGTATGCACTTTATCTCATATCTTAATGTGATCAGTTCATGTAAAGATGCTAAAGACTTCTACAGTGCGTGTGCACACTATTTCACTTCTTAATATGTTTAATTCTTGTGAAAATACTACAGACTGTTATAGTGTGTGTGCACTTTATTTCATTTGTTAATATGATCAGTTCTCGTATACATGCTACAGACTTATCCAGTGTGTATGCTCTTTATTTCATCTCTTAATGTGAGCAGTTCATGTAAAAATGCTATTTTATTATTCCGATGTTACGGGATTTTATCTGTTGTGAGGTAACAACCGTTAAACACGAGATGTTATTACAGAGGAAATACGAAAGTAGCAATAGCTACTGTGTTGTTTGAAAGACAAAAGGGTGACTATTGAAGAGAGCTAAAGGGAGTATGGGCTGTTGAGGGCGCTAGAGTGGAGTGAACAACAGACAACTCTAAGAAGTGGCATTTACCTAAGGTTTTAGAAAATTTTTCTAGTGGCCTGTTCCTGATACAAAAACAATTACGAAGGTATGAAATCGTTATGTAACGGAGAAGGTTGGCTTTACTATGACGGGGGAAGAATATTTCTGCTATTCTGTGCAATAATATTAAGGTGAATACCAAGAACTGAGAAATTGGGGAGGCGGTAGAGCAAACAGAGAATATGATAGTCTCTGCACAGGCAGACTTGTGACTGAGACACCTACAGCGACGAAAGGGAAGAGACAAACGTCAAAAGTAATACAGGCAACCATTCGTGTATTAAATGGTTGGCTGCAGTGATGAAAGGAAAGAGACAAACGTCAAAAGTAAGACAGGCTACCGTTCTATTATTAAATGGTTGGCAACTCGAGAAGGCGTGTGATAATAGAGCATCTGTCTAGTGGCAATTCTTTCCAAACGTCATATAGCGTTGCATACGCATATTGTCTTGATTGTCTCGCAACAACTCGGTTTTAGATCGGACGAATTTAATTTCACTGACTCTCTCCAGATCAATTGCAGCGGCTGTAAACTGCTCCAGTAGTAAAGAGGGAATGGTGAGCAGAACTGTAAACAGTTGTACTAGGGGCGCTCAATAAGTAATGCAAACTTTTTTCCTCTGCAAATTTCGATTGAAAAATGCCGGCAGAATTTGTTGCGGGAGATCGTGGAATATTGCCGCTTGAGCTCCAATATTTTCGTGAAGTTCCAATTGGTGGCGGCGTTATACGTTGCCTTCGAAATGGCGTCTGTCACGGAGGTGCGTTCCAAGCAGAGAGCTGTCATTTGGTTTCTTTTGGCGGAAAACCAGAGCATCATAGATATTCATAGGCTCTAGCAGAATGTCTGCGGAGACATGGCAGTAAACAAAAGTACGATGAGTCGTTGAGCGAGGTGTTTTTCACAGCCACGACAAGGACGGGCAAACCCGTCTGATCTCCCACGTGCCGGCCAATCGCACAGAGCTGTTACTCCCGGAGTGTTGAACGTACAGACATTTTTATTACAGGTGATCGATGGAAAACAATCAAAGACCTCCCTCGCTGCTCATCTGGAAGTTTTGTTGCTAGTGCTAACAAACCCATTGGAGTCGTCTTCCTCATCCTCCCTACAGACAGCCTCTCGCACCTTTGGAACTCCGTCTTTCTGGCCCAATTAAAGATGCAATCCACGAAGGCTGGACGTGAATGACGGGGAGGATATCAATGCATCAAGATGTTGAATTTGACGTCGTCCAGTAGAGTGATATCACGCAGGCACACATGCCCCTTCCAGTAACTAGGCGTAAGGCCGTCGCATTATACGGAGATTTTGTTAAAAAATAAGATTTTGCAGCCAAAAGAGTGGGGAATAATATAGGGTATTGGAATCCTGAAAAAAACCAACCTGCTTTTAGTAAAAAAAAATTACTTGTTGAAAGCCCCTGTAAAATAGCAAATTAATGCAAGCACTCATTTAAAAGAACGAATGTCGTGTAGATACCAATATACCTGTATGTGCAGCGGAATTACAGAAATTCCCTTCCATAGTGTCACTCGTTACTACAGAATGTGATGTTACTCCCAAATCCGATATCGTCACCTCATTTCCTTCCTCCGCCTGCTTCCCACTTCCGCTCATGACAGATGGAATCCGGTGTTTCAGTTAGTTCAGGTTTCCACTGAGTTATTAAGAAGAAAAAAAAAAAACGATACCAAACAGTCCTTTTCAAAAGAACGATTTCGGCTTTCACCTTAACAGCCGACGAAAGATTTAAATCTGAACAGGCGGAAAATGATTTGAACCCCGCTCCTCCCGAATGAGAGTTATGTACCTGAACGCCTGAGCTATTGATCGATAGCAGTGGTAAACCTTCGTCCTTCGGTGATCTGACGCTTCGCAAAGTTGCTACAGAAGGCCACGACGTAGAGTGTGGCTGATGAATTTCGGCTAAGCGTCGTACCTTGACAAACATAATGACATTTTAACAGTTTTGAAAATGTAAGGTCAAGCCTGTGGCGCAGGCCCAAGACTGGGGTATTGGTCTGACTTTAGACAGAGTACGGCCATTCTTCGCCGCGGCAAAGTGAGGTGAAGAGCGGCGGACTCATCGCCTCAGCCGCCTCCTATCCAAGGGGAAGACCTTCAGCACTCATTTGATAGCAGGCCGAACGGACGTGGGGCCGTCCTGGACGGGCTGGAACGAGAAAAAGCACCTCTCCAATTCGGGACTGAACCCGGGAGCTCCTTATCTTTCACATTGAACCACTCGTTCTTGCCCACTGCAATGCTAAGTTTGTGCGTCTAGTTATTGTTGAAATAATAATTGGGCAACTCCTTATCTTTCACATTGAACCACTCGTTCTTGCCCACTGCAATGCTAAGTTTGTGCGTCTAGTTATTGTTGAAATAATAATAGGGCAATGTCAGAGTAGTAGGTAGGAAAATTGTAGCTACTTGCTAGTATGGTACACTGGAAAGATACTAAAAACTCAACTACTGGTACTGAAAGATATTGAACATTTTACGGCATTCGTCACTTAAAATAGAAAGCAGATCATAAAGTTTCATGGAATAAAATATATTCATTTAAATTGGAACTTCACAACAGGTGCCACTTCTTAATTAAAAAAAAAAAACAGCACTTCCATACTTGTTCATGCTATGTACGTTTTACTGCTATTTGAATACCACTGTAAATCCATTGCTTTGTGTGCTCAATGAACCGGGCTATTGTTTCCAACGAACTCCCACAAGCCTGGGGAACAATTATAACTCAAACGTGTTTATTTTTATTTTCATATTCTGCTCGTCCTGTGACCTTCTCCCATTTATACCTTTTCTTCAAGTATATGCTCACTTATGAAGTTATGAAGGAAGCAGCAGGCGAACCAAGAAGGTCTAGTGGGTTTCTGAATCTTCTACCAACTTAAATTCTGTCGGGAGTAGACAGAGAGCAGGGACAGTTTTGCCGGCGAGGTTGGTTATAGGCTTCGCCCATCAATCCACTTGCTCGGAGAGGGCCCAGCGCAGGTGTTAGTAGTTGGGTTTGCATGAAGACAGGTAAGGTATCAGTGAGTCTTTCAGAGTGGCTGTATCGAATACTGGACAAAGGTATTTGAATGTTTTATTTCGTAACTAAGTTTAATGATTTCTTTTTCACAGGGTGTTGTTAGTGAGTTATTAGAACAGAGGTCATGATTTTTATCGACTTTCTAATTAGGGACTTAACTATGTAGCATCTAGGCAAGATCATGTGGCTTTCAAATTGTAACTTGCGCCCTTCTTAGGTTCAATAGCTTGTTCAGTTCTCATCTCATTGGATTCCAAATTGTCATATATATCGTTGACGATGTTAAAGTATATTTTTAGTGAAATTTTGTATCCATTTCATTAAAGAGATTGAGGTCGTTCGAGAGCGTTGTAGCGAGTGTATCTGTGCCTTACACAAGTACAGGTGAGAGGCACCCACATGCATTGCTCATACTGTGGCATCAAGCAGTCAGGCCGGCAAGAAGAGTGGTCTGCCAAGCGAGTGGATTCATTCTTATTTATCGAGTAACATGAACTCTCGTACTCACAATTAAGTTACAAATTATCCTCCTGTATGAATAATACGCAACGGAAACGCACATCTGACTATCAGTGATTTACAGAACTCTGACTGTTCACTACGCACTGGCAATACCACATTTTCTTTTTGTCTTTTATTTAACGGCTTTTATCAACACGTGGCCACCGCACTGAATATGAATGGCGCACACATTATAAATTCGGGACATCATGACAACATACAATTCGAAGGAAAAGTCCACCAATCTTTTTCTTTTCACTATCTTATTTATTCCCATAAATTCTACAACCTAAACACAAAAATTATATAACCTACAACAATAGCACATGAGAAATTCCGCCCAGTGGGCATGGCTTTACATTGGTGATTCTCTACCTTATGGTCTCGTAATTATTTAACGCTACAGTGCACTTTCTGGATAGGATGGTGGATCTTTTATTATATCTCACACTTCGACTCTCACAATCATCATCACGAAACTTTCCTCCAGATCGAGCGGTACAGAAGGAACAAGCATAACCCACTAATCTTTTGAAACTACCTTGCTACTCTCCCATGCAAACCACACATACCCAAACTACATGACATACACCACACTACAACATGGAATACAATACAATAAATAGTCACAACACTATCACTTTCAGCTTTCCCACTTCAATTAGTATTTATCCCAGTTTCACACGACACTGCCCCACTTTGTAATTCTACTTTCCTACTATGAACTCTGGAGATATATGCACGTCTTCCTGTGCAATGCAAGCCAAGTGGCGTTGCTGGATAGACGGCCGACTCACCTTGCTTCTCTCTCAGAGTTTGAATCTAGCGTCACACGGAATCATATCACGCAAAGTAATATTAAGAACATATTCATCACACACGCGAGTCCTCAGCTGATACCATGGACGAGTACTTCTCTTTATCCTTTGTCTCATACACAGATTGAGACTCACACAGTACTCACCACATGGAAGTACTCGTCTCTAATTGCAAGTCCTCCACACGCCATTTCTTAAATATTTCAACTTATGGTGCACACGCTATTTCTTAAATATTTCAACTTATTGTACACACGGTAGTAATTCAGCTTAACTTAAGCACACAGAAGTATTTCAACTTATTGCTACACATGGTTTCATTGTGACCGTTGGTCACTTCCGAAGATTACTATGATCCCATTAATATTACCTGCCTGACATTTAATTCTCCCCACAAAAGTTCCTGAAATAGAGAAATTATTATTTCAAACTACTCTTAAATATTCCACATGCATACCATGTCTCCACTCTTTTGTCTTTACGGAGCACAACTAAGACAGGTCTTAACAGCACAAGATCCAGCGGCAGAGTGCCGAAACATGGCCGTTCTTCATGTCCTCTCGCACCTCTGCTGAAGTGGGGGAGCACCTTGCTACCGTATTGGTCAGCCACATTTCAGGCGCTTAAAGCTCCGGTAAGTTTCATCTCCTGGGTTCCAGCAAAGGTGGCTAAAGGATCGTCTCAAAGATGATCATATATTCACATTCACTATCTGCGGTTAGCAGACGACCATACATTCATTCATTTCACAGATCTCACCAAACTGGATGTAGGGATTTATTTTGTGGGAGTGCACATGTGATCAATTAAATAAATAAATTGTCATTCTTTCCCACACTGGTATCCGGCTTCGCTGTATTAATTGAAATTGAGTTATTATTAGAAAAAAATGTGTTGTTCTGACAAAACTAATGAAGTATGTTGTACCTATTTTCAATGTCGGGCAGTACTGTACCCTTTCACAGGTACTTCGAAATGGGCCTATGTACCCTTTTAAAATAATTCCAGTGTATAAATTTACGCCTCATCACGGTAGAAAATACGAAATTTAGCCAACTTAAAACCGATGTGGGTGAAAACTTTTTCTTGGCTTCACAATGCGTACGTTGGATTTTGATCTGTTGAAAACGGTACTGATTTTTACTGCTCGTCTTTTCGTTTACAATTTTAGAGGCGCTTCACGCGTGTAATATGCCGGCACAAAACCTTGCTCATTGCTTAAACGACGGAAGATTGTGTGTATTTTTTTTCTTACCTAGTTTTGTAGAGATTGGCTTTCTGCTCCTCTCTCGACATTGCATGTGATACTTTACTGCTGTATCTGAATGGTGACCACGTGCCCTCCATAAGGTACCTCCCTTTCCCCGCAGGACTGTGCTAGATTAGTAAGGGCAACAGGTCAATCTATTATCAATTGTCTTTTTGTAAACATGTTGAGCCTCTATAGAGTACGACATTCAGCTTCTCTGTCAATATAACTGTGTTTACTGATGGAATAAGTATCGTTTCTATAATGATAGCAGTTCCCTCTGTCCTACATCATCTTCTTCAGCATTTGAATTATATAATGAATGTCATAGAGGTAAAGATTGTAGGTTCACGAAATCCAAATCCAAATCCGTGGTAAAATTCAAGCTAAAGAAAAGCACATGAATTTCCCTGCCCGCCTTCAATTTGCTATTTTCGTGTTATCCGTTGTGTGTCTTAACGATATCTGTGGGTGCATAATGGTACCAAGGAACAACTTCAGTCGAATGTAGATTGAATTAGTGTACAGGTGGGCCAAATTTCCTTCCACTTATGGGCATAATGAATAGTCAGAGAATTTTCTCAAACAGAGAAACTTGCCTAAGCTTCTTAACGAAATCAGGTCCAAACAAATCTAATTTAAACAGAGCAGAACTAACAGCCTTCGTAGCCTGCCATGATTAAAAAAAAAAAAAAAAAAAAGACAAATGAATAGAGAAGTAACAAGGGGGGGGGGGTGCAAAATATTACATCAATACTCGTGCCTTAGTGCGTTAGGGCATTGAATTCTGTCACAAATATTTCAGTTCCTGTGTATCATGAATAAATTAATGTAAGGCAACAACTATACTTCGAAAATGTAATTTTTCTCTTCAGTTTGAGTTTAAAATATGATTCGATACAAAACAGGATGCTTTAGGGAGGAATTTGTTGTAAGGAAAGTGTAAGAAAATTATGGAAAAGAACACATGAATGACTTTTCCTACAACAAGGTTCCCAAACTGGAATACAAAATGGGATATCCCTATCTGAGTGTGAGAATTACAGAAGCAGCTTCCACTTGATAGTAAATGATATGTAGGGAACAATGACAAAACCGACTGCCGGCCGGAGTGGCCGAGTGGTTCTAGGCGCTACAGTCTGGAACCGCGCGACCGCTACGGTAGCCGGTTCGAGTCCTGCCTCGGGCATGGATGTGTGTGATGTCCTTAGGTTAGTTAGGTTCTAGGGGACTGAAGACATGAGAATTTAAGTCCCTTAGAGCTCAGAGCCATTTGAACCATTTGAACAAAACCGATTGTTTATTTTCTCGAGTGAGTACGAAAGGAACTCGTGTGGGGCTCATCACCAGTGTCAGTCCTCCCGAAGAGGCCTTGAAGGCCCAACGGTACTGACCGGCCACCGTGTCATCCTCAACTCATAGGCGTTACGGTATGTGGATATGAAGGGGCCTGTGGTCAGCACACCGCTCTCCCGGCCGTATGTCAGTCTCCGAGACCGGAGCCTCTACTTCTCAATCAAGTAGCTCCTCAGTTGGCTTCACAAGGGCTGAGTGCACCCCGCTTGCCAACAGCGCTCGGCAGACCGGATGGTCACCCATCCAAGTGCTAGTCCAGGCCGATAGCGCTTAACTTCGGTGATCTGACGGGAACCGGTGTTACCACTGCTAAAGGCCGTTTGCACCAATGTCATTACAGAAACAATATTGAAAGAACTGACAGGAATGAAAGAGAGGATTCAAGTGTATATGAAGATAGAGTCGCGGAAGGCAGAAATGGCCGCCTCGTAGAAGAGGAGGACGCAGCAGTCATGTTTCAGAACAAAATGGCTGAAAACCGCGCAAGTTAGGGGATGATTGGTCGCAGACGGCTGGCGGAATGTTATGCTGTGGGAGTCACCTGGGTTTCCACGGAGTCTATGGTAGTAATCGAAGGCACCATAAGAGCTGTGGACTATGTGAACATTATTGCATACTACTTGCATCCCTGCAAGCTTGATATTTTCCACAATGGCGATGGCGTCTTCTAGCAGTATAAAAGCCTGTGAAGGCCATTGTATTGTTACATTGGTTTGAGGAATATGGTGGTAAGTTGACGTTGTTGGCCAACAAATTTGCGTAATCTCAACTCGATGGAACGGACCTGGGACAGTATCGGACGCCTACTCAGCGATCACAAACAAACAACCCGTACCTCACGGAAACCGCGTGGCCGGTGCATGGACATCCGGTGCCACGTACCCCCGAAAACCTGCCAACAAACTGTACTTTGCAGAATCGCTGCTGTACTGAATCCCAGAGGTGCTCCGACATGCTGCTAAACAAAGGGTCGTAATGTTTTTGCTCATCGGTGTGTAAGACTCCTGAAGATGTTCTAATTGAAAACAAAAAAGATATCGAGACTAGGAAACATATTTACTCGTGCAGCTCCAGTGCAAGTCCATAGACGACACATTCGTTGTAAGCCCTAGAAAGCCACTGAAAGACCTCGAGTTAGCGGTAAACGATACTGATTTAAAATATCACTGGTCTTAAAGCACAATATTATAGTGGGAAAGTACAAGATATCGAAAGCGGTCTGCTTACTTAACATCGTATTTCATGTCACCATTCTTTCTTTATAAATGAAAAACATTTATGTTCCGAGATTAATACAAAACAATGTGTCTCCTCTTGGAAAGTATTTGAAAAGCACATAGCGTAAGAGATTTCCTGATACCTCATTTCATTGTACGGCCCTGTGTATGTAATAGGACACAATGGACCTCTTTCAACGTTGTCGTTTCCAGAAACAAAAGACAAATTGGCCTTTGAGGACACATACCTACGTTAGTTTTTTTTTCTTTCTTTTTGAGCAGTTAGTCTTCTGATTTGAGTGATGCGACCTGGCACGAATTCCTCTGCTGCGGTAACCTCTCCATCTCACAGCAGCACTTGCACGTAGTCCTCAATCATTTGTTGGACGCATTCCAATATCTGTCTTCCTCTGAAGTTCTTACATTCTACAGGTCCATCTGGACCATGCAGCTTGTTCCCCGATGCCTTAACTCGTGTATTATCTTCCCCCTTTTGCCTATCAATGTTTTCCACATGTTTCTTTCATCGCCGATGCTGTTAAGAGCGTTTTCATCCTTTAGCTTTCAGTCCACCAAACTTCCAAAATTTTTCTGCAGCACCAAGTCTCAAATGGTTATATTCTTCTCTATTCCCGTTTTCCCACTGTCTATGATTCATTACCATTGACTACTGTGCAACAAACGTATATTCCCAGAAATTTATTCCTTGAATTAAGGCATATGTTTAATGCCCTACTTCCCTGTGATAGTGTCTCTTTTATGTCCTCCTTGCTCGCCCGTCATGCGATTTTTTCATTTTTTAAATTTTTATTTAGTTGCAAGATTGCAGATTTCCTTAACGTCGTCTACTTCGTGATCATCAATTCTAATCTAAGGTTTCGCTATTCTCATTTCTGCTACATGTCATTACTTTTGGTTTACTCTGAATCCATGTTCAGTACTTATTAGATTGTTCATTCTATTCAACATATACTGTAATTCTTCTTCATATTTACTGAGAATAGTAACGTCATCCGCGATCCTTGTTATTCATATCCTTTCAACCTGAATGTAATTGTACTCTTGAACGTTTCTTTTATTTCCGTCATTGCTTAATTGAAGTGCAGACTGTACAGCAGGGGCGGTATGCACCATCTCTGTCTTACACCCTTTTTAATCCGAGCACTTCGTTCTTTGTCTTCCAGTTTTATTGTTTTCTTGTACATAATGTACATTACCCGTCCTTCCCCACAGCCTACTCGTATTTCTCTCAGAATTCCGAACATACTGCACCATTTCACATTGTCATACGGTTTTTCTAGATCCCCAAATCCTGTGATCCTATTTGATTTTCCTTCACCACTGTTTCCATTATTTACCGCAACGTCAAAACTCCCACTCTGGCGTCCTTACCTTTCCTAAAGCCGAATCGATCGTCATCCAATAAATCCTCAATTTTTCTTCAATTCTTCTATGTATTATCCGTCCGCAACATGGATGCAGTTGATGTTAAACTGACTGTGCCATGATGTTCGCACTTTTCGGCTGTTGCTACCTTCGGAATTGTGTAGCTGATGTTCTTTCCGAATGTCTGGTGTTATATCGCCAGTCTAATACATTCAACATACCAACTGTATAATCGGTTGATTGCCAGTTAGACGTTGATTATAAAAATTGTGAAGGAATGTTATCTATCCCCTCTGCCTTATTTGATCTCAAGTCATCTAAGGCTCTTTTCAGTTATGGTAGTAATACTGGACTCCCTATCGATTCCTGTTCCTTCTACTATCACGTTCTCAGACAAGTCCTCGCTCTAGAGGCCTTCAATGTACTCTTTCACTTTATCTGCTGTCTCTTTTCGGGTTAACAACAGAATTCCCTTTACAATTTTAATGTCACCACCCTTGCTTTTAATTTCACAAAAGGTTGTTTCGATTTTACAACATGCTGAGTCAGTTCTCCCTACAATCCTTTCTCTTCCGATTTCGTCACATTTTTCATGCTGCCAATTTACCTTGGCTGTCCTGCACTTCCTGTTTATTTCATTCCTAAGGGATTTATAATGTATTATTCCTGTCTTTCCCTCAACACATTTTTAATTCCTTCTTTCGCAGATTAATCGATTTCTTCTCTATCCACATTTTCTTCGCAGTTACCTATGTTTGTATGTCCTCTTCAACTGAACTGCCTGAACTGCCTGCTCTGGTATTCCTTACCGCATCATCCACACTCTTAGTCAACTTGAAATGAGTCTTATCATTCCTCACTACTTCTCTATCCCCCTTCTTTTCACATTGATTCTTCCTGACGATTTTCTTAACTTCAGTGTACTCGTCGTCATTAGTAAATTCTAATCTGAGTCTATATCTGCACCCTTAGTCTTGGGGTTAGTCCGCTGCGAGCGCCGTGCAGGGAGGTTCCAAGTTTACCTCTTCACCTCAGCGTCACGCGTGCCTGGAGAACGATTCCTCAGTATTGTTTGTGTCTTCGTGTGTGTCGCGTCGTTGTTTGGTCCATAGCGTTGGTTTTTGTGTGCGTCCGTTGCTGCCGCTTCGCAGTCCGCTCTCAATCTCGGCCATGGGTTCTAATTACGTTCCGAGAAAAGGTATAGTCAGTTTTAGTTCCAATAAACCCACACGTTTCTTGCAGCTCTGGTCTTTGGAGATTCATGACCGGCTGGCTGATACCATCCGTGTAACATCTGATCAGGTTCTCCTACTGTCTATTTTGATTCTGATATATGTGCCTTATTGGTTAAGTTTTTGGATCCTTTACAAGTAGATTGGTTGCTTTCACGTCATGACTCTGAAGTTCCGTTTTAGCATCGTGGTTGTACCGTAAATACATAAATGTTCAAGTGTTCAGTCTCTAACCGAAAGTTGACGAAACTTTATTTAAGGGGAGCCGGAACGATCCATCGCCTCCATGTTAATTTTAGCAAATAGAAGGAACAATTTTTCTAAAACCATTAAGCATATTGCTCTGAAATTTGGACTACATGTTCAGTGAATATTTCTCTACAAAGTTAAAACGCCATGTTAAGAAATATTTATTGGTTTTTGTTTTACAATATTTTTAAACAGATGCTTATTTTTTTCTCTAAAATTTTGCACTTTTTCTTCTATAATTCTTGAATTATACAATATGTTTTTACAATTTGTTATAAAAATGAAGGAAAAGAAGTAAACAATACAGTGTACAAATTTCAGTGATATACTGTTAGCAGTTTTTGAGAAAATGTTAGTCAAAGATGAAAATTTTTAAGTTACGGGAAACGACTTCCAAAGTTTTTAACACATTCCTGCCCCATATGATGGATTATCAGCATCCTAGTCTTTTCCCAGTGTTAGTTTCCTTTTCACTGGTATTTTCTCCCCTTTTTCTGCATGTTGTAGGCTTTTGTCTCTTCTTCCTGGACCCCTTAGTCTTTCTTCATCAATTAGGCGCATTGTGGAAATGGTGTTGTGTCCTAGTTGGAAACCTAAACGTTTCAGCACGTCAGATTTAATAACGTTTCCTTCATTGTACGTTGCCACAGCATCATACATTCCAAAATGCAATGTTTTTATCTGTACAAACACTCTTTTGGGAATCCTAATCAAAATTAAATTATTTACACTTTCATTTGGATGTTGTGTTTTCCCATGTAAACACTTTTGCAATAAACTTGGCTGTGATAAATCTCTGAATATGGGCTTAATTACATCAATTACAGCAATTGGCAAACTGTTTTTATGGGCATATTCCTTTCCTGATTGATACTTACTCTATGAGTCATCACCTGTGGGGCGCAGTGCATGTTGTGGATGCTCATTTGCTGATGCAATATGAAAAAATAATGCCCATCTCCTCATATGCTGAATGCTTCTTGCATTTTGCCTAATTGCACACCCATAATACCTCTGCAGTCTATCAACTGCTTCATCTGTCACTCTTCCTCTTCCTCCAAGGGTCTTACCATCACTAAGCTCCTGGGATCCTAATGTCTGCTTTAGTTTGCGCAAGCGAGCTCCCATGAGCTTCTGCACATGTCCTATGCACTCCTATTTTTTAATGTTAATTTCACTGCCATAAGGTCTGAGTTCCTCTACAGCATTATATCCCTTAGAATCACCATCTCCTAGATAGTTAGTGTATAGTACATTATACCACTCCTGTGATCTGGAACAAATTTCTTTTACTCTCTCTACTTCCATCGTTCCACTCGTGCCATGAAAATTTGCTTCTTAACTTTCACTATGTTCGTCCTTGGTATTGCCCTTACATCTACAATGTTTTGAGAGAATAGCAACATCAGTTACTTTGCAGCTGTCTTCACTGGGATCTGTCGCAACTCCATTTAGATATTTATGACCTCTACATGGCCATGATCCATCTGAAGCAACAGTTGAATATCTATGCCTTATTGGTTAAGTTTTTGGATCCACTACAAGTAGATTGGTAGCTTTTACGTCATGTTTCTGAAGTTCCATTTAAGCATCGACGTTGTTCCGTGAATATGGCGCTTGTTGCTAACACGGAACTGGATACATCAATGTTCGCGTCTTCAGTCTCTAACCGGAAGTTGACACTGCTTTACTTAAGGAACTCTTCCGAACGCTAGTCCACTCAACAACGGTTGCAGTGTTGCAGCGGAATCCGTAAAGTGGAGATGGTAGTCAAACGTAACATTCCTTCCTGTTTGCAGGTATGTTGTTACGGCATTCATATAATGTATAGGGAGCAAATGGGGACTTGCTTTCTTTGTAATGAAAGTGGACACCTTAGATCCAACTGATCGAGGCGGGTATTTGTACTGAAGTCCTCAAGTGAACAGCATCGAAAATTTACGTTATCTGATCTCGTTTCTACCGGTCGCGAGGTTGGTGCCACGTCTTCCCCACATGGAATGGAACGACAAAGGGACGCGCAGATTACTGCTCCCGACTTTACCCTCGCAGTACAGCCTTGAAACTGTTGCCAAGGTAGAAGTGTCCGCAGAGACGTAGTACGCAGGATGGTGGAATCGGATATGTCTACTTCTCACCCAGCCCTCCCTGAACTAAGTTTGCCGGTTGGTGATCTTGTAGTGCTGAGTCCTGCGTTCCTGATGGGGTCGATGTTGCAAAACCAGCTGGCGAGGTCTCTGGTGTTTCCTCTAGTACTCCTCCAGCAGCTGAGGTTAATTCCTCCGGAACTAATCAAGGGTGGGGAAGTCGCTGAGCCTTCTGGTGTCTAATGATTCAACAGCGGCAAATTGAGGCGCCCCTACATTTCCCTGTTCCCTTGACGCCCCTCATTCAGCTGACATCGGAACTAGTTGCTTCCTTTAGTCCCGCTGAAGCGATTGGGGGCTAGGAAGCCCTACCTGTGGACCCAGATTTCGTGATACCTGACCTCTCTAGTGCGTCGATATGACCTGCAAGGATCCAGTTCTGCGGAGTGGTCCTCTGAGGTTCCTTGTCTTTCATCTACTTTGGTCAATGTTTAAGAACCGCCTACGTCCACGACTGCCGATGCAGCATTGACTCGTAAACAACGCATCCAACCTGTGCACTGTGCGCTCAGGTTGGATGCGTTGTTTACAGTGATCTACAGCATACTGGCAGTCTTTGCGTCTTTACAGTATCACTACTTATTTGCCAATATGCTGAACCTTGTATTTCGTCGTCGAGGTAACCGTTGATTTCGTCAGTGCTGGTGGTATCCTTGTCATGGCGCCCACAGTTTGTTTTGTTTTTGTGGTACTGTTAGTCTTCGTTTTTTAAAATTGTAGGCAAAGACTAGAAGGAGAAAAATTTCTGTTTCTGCCAGTGTTGAACATTTCGAATATTAAACCCTTAAAATAATTTCAAAACGCGTTGGATTTCTAAAAACGAGGTTAAAATAAACATGCCCGAAGTTAAGCTTGTAGAAAATAGCTTAACTACCGAGAATTGCTAATTTGTCGTTTATCTCGATACAGTCCAGATTTGGGCTACTTCGATAATGCTAGAATATAGCTATAAAGGGAATAACAATATGTCAGGCATCGATATACTGTATTCAGACATTATGAATCACCTCGAAGGGAACGATCTATTGATACGTAATCAGCATGGTTTCAGAAAACATCGTTCTTGTGCAACGCAGCTAGCTCTTTATTCGCACGAAGTAATGGCCGCTATCGACAGGGTATCTCAAGTTGATTCCGTATTTCTAGATTTCCGGAAAGCTTTTGACACCGTTCCTCACAAGCGACTTCTAATCAAGCTGCGGGCCTATGGGGTGTCGTCTCAGTTGTGCGACTGGATTCGTGATTTCCTGTCAGGAAGGTCGCAGTTCGTAGTAATAGACGGCAAATCATCGAGTAAAACTGAAGTGATATCAGGTGTTCCCCAGGGAAGCGTCCTGAGACCTCTGCTGTTCCTGGTCTATATAAATGACCTGGGTGACAATTTGACCAGTTCTCTTAGGTTGTTCACAGATGATGCTGTAATTTTCGTCTAGTAAGGTCATCCGAAGACCAGTATCAGTTGCAAAGTGATTTAGAAAAGATTGCTGTATGGTGTAGCAGGTGGCAGTTGACGCTAAATAACGAAAAGTTTGAGGTGATCCACATGAGTTCCAAAAGAATTCCGTTGGAATTCGATTACTCGATAAATAGTATAATTCTCAAGGCTGTCAATTCAACTAAGTACCTGGGTGTTAAAATTACGAACAACTTCAGTTGGAAAGACGACATAGATAATATTGTGGGGAAGGCGAGCCAAAGGTTGCGTTTCATTGGCAGGACACTTAGAAGATGCAACAAGTCCATTAAAGAGACAGCTTACACTTCACTCGTTCGTCCTCTGTTAGAATATTGCTGCGCGGTGTGGCATCCTTACCAGGTGGAATTGACGGAGGACATCGAAAGGGTGCAAACAAGGGCAGCTCGTTTTGTATTATCACGTGGTAGGGGAGAGAGTGTGGCAGATATGATATGCTAATTGGGATGGAAGTCATTATCGCAAAGACGTGTTTCGTCGCGGCGAGATCTATTTACGAAATTTCAGTCACCAACTTTCTCTTCCGAATGCGAAAATATTTTGTTGAGCCCAACCTACATAGGTAGGAATGATCATCAAAATAAAATAAGAGAAATCAGAGCTCGAACAGAACGGTTTAGGTGTTCGTTTTTCCCGCGCGCTGTTCGGGAGTGGAATGGTAGAGAGAGAGTATGATTGTGGTTCGATTAACCCTCTGCCAAGCACTTAAATGTGAATTGCAGAGTAGTCATGTAGATGTAGATGTAGATGTTACTTTTAATAAAGCCTTACTACCAGTGAGTAAAGTAAACATCCACAAGTAAGATGAGATGAATCCAGAACAATATATAGTCACCAGACTATTTGCAACAGCCGCAAATGTACATATCTCTTTCAGTATCTGCCCATTCACTGTGTGCCCACAAACTGCGGTCAAAGAACTTGACCCAAGCTCTCCACTTGAGCCCTCAGAAAAGAGATCCTCGCAAAAAATGCAGCTTGCATCGTCATCATCTGGATTTTCTCCTAGGTCACTTTCATCATGCACAACTTATTCCAGAGCTGCACCATTATTCTCCGAATCTGAGGATTGTTATCTAACTTTTGGAGGCCTTGTCTGTGTGTTTGTTGTTGGAGTGTTGGCTTTCCATTTGAAGTCCCTACTGTCACTGAGAGATAACTGCCTCTTACCCTTCTTTATAGCAGACTGCTCCAGAGATGCAGACAACTTGTGATGGTGTGGCGATCCGGTAATGACACGCTGCCGTGAAGTCTTACGACCATGATTTTATGTTAATTTCATGATGCCAGAAACCGGAGCAATCGAAAAATAACTCACTTGCTTTGATGCTCGTGGAAGAGCCTGGTGAGTCGAACATGATGGTAAGGCAATAATTGTAGAAATGATCTCGCCGGTCTCTGATACAGAACTGCGTATCTTCTCTGCCTCAGTTGCGGAAGTTTGAAAATCCGAATGAAAAACTGTGTCCTTATTCAGAAGAAATATTCCTGTTGTTCTGAATCTGTTCGCTCCAACCTCCTATTATATGCAGCTCTGTCAAACGGTGCAGCAGGATATTCGACAATAGAACTGACTGTGTAACTTCCTTATAATAATAAGCTTTCAGTGGGCCCATGAACGTCTTATCCAGTGGCTGAAGCTTACGAGTGGAATGAGGTGGAAGAGTGATGATCTAGCCATGTCAAAGACGTCAATCTTTCTTACGTGAGTAGAGTGCCCATCTACAACCACTAGAACTAGTGACTACATTTGGGCCGGTTTTTGGAATGAAATGAGCAAGCCACTCTGTACACAGATTACTTTGCATCCATCGAGATGGGTGAGCCTTACCTATCGAACCTGGAGGAGATCCTTTCATTAGACAAAATGGCTCTGAGCACTACGGGACTCAACTGCTGAGGTCATTAGTCCCCTAGAACTTAGAACTAGTTAAACCTAACTAACCTAAGGACATCACAAACATCCATGCCCGAGGCAGGATTCGAACCTGCGACCGTAGCGGTCTTGCGGTTCCAGACTGCAGCGCCTTTAACCGCACGGCCACTTCGGCCGGCTCCTTTCATTAGAACGTTGATCAAGTTTGTTCATGGAAAAATGACCATAGGACAGACAAATGGCTGAGCTGCACTCACGCAGGCAAGAACTGTCAGTGTACAACCACTCTCTGCAGAAGGAAAAGGTGCTATTTGATTCTTTCCCTTCCTCTCTATGACGTATGGGATCTTGCTCTGGATAACTGAAAGGCCGGTTTCATCCAAGATGAGTATTCCTTTTGCAGTGAATTTGTGCTTCCAAAAGCTTAAAGAAAGCTTGGACTTCTCTTTGTTGAAACCTAGTGCCAATGGAAACGATGTTCCACAAGGTTTGCTCTGGCAGCGTCATCTAACTTGAAAGCAATTTTCAGACCATTTATAAATGAAAGTTGAGAAGGTGTTAATCTCAAAACTTCCCTAGTATATTCATGGAATTTTTGTTCCATTATAAGTAGGTGTTCAACCAGCTGTTACTCTAATTCTCCACACAAACAGGGTTTTCTTTTTAGTTTATTAGGAGCTGCAATTGCTCTAGTCATATCGTGCTCCTTACTTAAAGGTTGGAGTGTCGTACGAGGTACGTTACACAGCCTTGCTGCTTTAAGAGTGCCCATTTGCTCTTCTCTGACAGCTATAACAGCTTTCTCCCGGTCCTCTTCATTCCAGCAATTATTTTTTATTTGTTCGAATATACTTGGACGTTTTCCTTGGCATGCAACGGATCAACCGTTTTGCATCAGGGGTAAGAGAATAAGGTGTAACTATGGGCTACCTCATTATTAGACCCTGTTGTGTAGACCACATTTAGATCAACTGGATAAGAGCGTTTAGAGTAGTAGTAACTCATTTCCAAAACACTTTACGCAATAAATAATATATGCCGAACGAACTGTAAAATATTAGCTAACTAAATGCTGTTAAAATGCCTTGCTGTAACTGTTGTGTCGATTCCCTAAGGTCTCGACACAATGAGTGGCTAGGTGCACGCGAAACTAACGCAGACGGGCGTAAATTCTGAAACAGGAGACTGGATGAAAAATTATAAAGAAAAGAAGAGAGATTGTCATCTACTTAACTTTTATGTAGTCTTGTTCTTGTTGAAATACATCTCTTGCATAGTAGTAAGCAATTAGCAATGATACACATGGCGCCTTGCTAGGTAGTAGCGACGGACTAGCTGAAGGCTATTTAATCTGTCTCTCGGCAAATGAGAGGAAGACGTGATACGTCTTGTCGCAAGCTATGTCGTCCGTACAACTGGGGCGAGGTCAAGTCCGTGTCTTGTGACCTGCCCTGTGGTGGCGCTAGGTTTGCGATTACATAGTGGCGACACGCGGGTCCGACATGTACTACAGGACCGCGGCCGATTTAAGTTACCACCTAGCAAGTGTGGTGTCTAGCGGTGACACCACATTCCTCCCCCGCAAATCGGCGAACGGTCGTGAGATAAGGCTTCCGCCCGCCGTGGGGAGGACCCCATGTTGACGTATGCGATGAGGTGGGGAGCCTAACAACAGGCGAGGCTGTGCCACCCGCACCCGGCCATTCGGTCCGAGGGGAGCTAGGAAACGCCTGCAAACCTAGTCCAGGGTGCACGTCAACATGAGGTGTTTGCGCACGGAATGATATAAGAGGAGCCGCGGGGTCGACCTCCATGTGGTCGGAGCACCCGACGGGCGAAGACGACATCTGGTCCGGAGCGGGCAAGAGGTCCATGGCGGAGGACGGCTGGTCACGGGAAGCAAGCGGCGGCGCGTGACCCAGGGAGGCGCGAGGCGGCTGCAGCGAAGCGTCCGCTGCTGGCGGCGCCGGCGGCTGCGGCGGCGCGACGCCATGAGGCAAAATGGAAGGCATCGTCGGTAACACCTGGGGATGAGGCGAGCCAGTAGATGGGTCCCCAAGGCGCTGACCGGACGGCTCCGTCGCTGAAAGCAGACGGGGAGCGGCAGAACCCAGGCGACGACAGAGGCGCAGCTGATTGAGATGCCGACGCACCTCACCAGAGGCCCCCAAAACCAAATACATCGCGCGGCCGAGGCAGCGAAGAATGCGCCCTGCGAGCCAACGCTGTGAACCGCGATAGTTGCGATAATAGACAACGTCGCCAGGAGCAAAAGCAGGAGTCTGCCGCTGCACAAGAACCTGATGTGGCGGATGCAGCAAAGACATCAGAGTTCGATGAGGACGACCATGGAGCAACTCAGCCGGCGAGCGACCATCGCGGGGCTGAGAGCGATATGAGGACAAAAAGAGCAACAAAGCGTCCTCCCGAGAATGCGACTCTTTCAACTTCAACATCTGTGACTTGAAAGTCCGGACCAATCGTTCAGCGGCACCGTTGGACTGAGGCGAAAACGGCGCGGATGTCAGATGTTGAATACCATTGGCCTTGCAGAACGACTGAAATTCTGCGGACATGAATTGTGGGCCATTGTCGGAAACAAGAGTCTGCGGAAGACCTTCAATGCAAAAGATAGCAGACAAGGCTTGGATTGTGGCAGAAGACGTCGTGGAAGACATCCGGACAACAAAAGGAAAATTACTGAAAGCATCGACCACAACCAACCATCGAGCATTCCAGAATGGACCAGCAAAATCGATGTGCAAGCGTTGCCAAGGGGAAGTGGCTTTCGGCCATGCAAAGAATTTCCGCGGCGGTGCGGATTGTTGTTCGGCACACGCCACGCAAGAGGAGCACATATTCGTAATCGCAGCATCGATTCCGAACCAAGTACAGTGCTGTCGAGCAAGTTGTTTCGTTCGCACTATACCCCAATGTCCTTGGTGAAGAAGCCGTAAGACAGAGGACTGTAACGAACGTGGGACCACAACGCGGGATTGATCATTATCGGAACGCAACAACAAAACACCACGTCGGACAAAAAGTCTCTCCTTGTGGGCAAAAAATCGGCGAACCAAAGGATCCTCGATCCTTGACTTTGACAAGGGCCATTGCGTAGCAACAAAACGCAAAACGGGAGCAAGGACAGGGTCAGCAGCTGTGGCTGTAGCTACACGACGAAAATCAATCGGAAACGATGCGACCACGTCATCGGCTTCCGAATCAATGAACATGCAAGCAAGTTCGGAAGAATCGAATGCTTTATCCTCAGCAACAGGCAAACGGGACAACGCATCAGCGTTGCCGTGCTTAGCAGTGGACCGATACAAGATATCGTAGCGGTACTGCGAGAGAAAAAGTGACCAGCGAATGAATTTCTGCGCTGTACGTGGAGGTACAGGCTTGTTTGGATGAAAAAGTGATGTCAAAGGTTTGTGGTCCGTGATGATTGTAAAGTGACGACCATACAAGAAATCGTGAAACTTTGTTACACCAAACACAAGAGCCAAAGCTTCCTTCTCTATTTGGGAATAATTTCTTTGCGCAGATGAGAGCAATTTGGACGCAAAGGCAATAGGGCGATCATGCGAGCCATCCTTGTGCGCAAGCACAGCACCGATCCCGAAATCCGAGGCATCTACCATCAACAAAAGGGGTTTTCGGGGATCGAATGGCGTAAGGCAAGTATTTGAAAGTAACGCCGATTTCAACTGGCGAAAGGCGCGTTCGCATTCCGTCGTCCAGACGAACGGAACACCTTTACGGCGTAATCGATGAAGCGGAGCTGATATGGAAGAAGCATTGCGCACAAATCGGTGATAATAATTTACCTTACCCAGCACACTCTGTAGCTGTTTTAAGTTCTGCGGTGACGGCAAGTCCTGAATGGCACGAAGGTGCTCTGGACTCGGATGTATACCTTGGGCATTAAGGACATGGCCCAGGTACGGTAAGTCCCGAGCAAAGAACACACATTTGTCCTTCCTCAAGCGAAGACCATTCTGACGCAAGACCTGAAATAAGGTCCGGAGATTCTGCAAATGTTCGGCTTCTGTCTTTCCTGAGATCACAATATCGTCCAGATAGTTCGCAGCAGTAGGGACCGACGCACAAATAGTTTGTAAATATTGCTGAAACAAAGCAGGGGCGGATGCACACCCGAATGGCAGTCTTTTGAAGCGATACAAGCCAAGATGCGTGTTAACCACTAAGACGCGCTGGGATTCTTCGTCCACAGGTATTTGCAAGTACGCATCTGCTAGGTCCAATTTTGAAAAATATTTTCCCGGGCACAGTTTGTCAAAAAGATCTTCCGGGCGGGGCAAAGGAAAAGTAGCAGTCACAAGTTGTGGATTCACAGTGGCCTTGAAGTCCACGCAAAGTCTCAATTTTCCGGAAGGTTTTGGCAAAATTACTAAGGGTGAGGCCCAGAGAGAAGCCTGCACACGTTCAATTACACCTTGAGATTCTAACTCGGCCAATGTTCGTGCGACCTCATCACGCAATGCGTGGGGAACATTGCGCGCTCTGAAAAATTTCGGTTGCGCGTTGTCTTTCAGTTCCAAATGCGCTTCATAGTTCTTAGCGCAACCAAGGCCCGGTGCAAAAATGTCTGCAAATTCTTCACAAAGACTAGAAACACTGGCGGAAGGCACAGTCTGATTCACTGATAGGACCTGATTTACAATAGACAATTTAAACAATTGAAACAAATCTAAACCAAACAAGTTCACTGCACTAGAGGAACGAAGAACATAAAATGACACAAGTTTTGTCTGTCCCTTGTATGCGGCAAGAAGGCTGCACTGGCCTAACACAGGGATCTGTTGTCCTGAGTAACTAGTTAACTTAACATTTGCGGCACGCAATGGCGGGGCGCCCAGTTGTTTGTACGTGTCGTGATTGAGCAATGAAACTGCAGCTCCGGTATCGAGCTGGAATGGTATCACTTTTCCTGCAAAGTCTAAGTCCACAAAAAGCTTATTGTCTTGTTGACGACAAGAGCGACTGTCTCGTGCAATTTGAACTGATACAGGTCCAGAAGCACTTGCAACTTTACGGGATTTCCGGCGACGTCGACGCACACTTTGGGTGGGACGAACACAGTCACTGTTAGCTAAAGTGTCACTGGACGGGTGGGAATGAACCACATGAATGTCCATGGGCGAAGGTCCACGAGCCTGATTGTCCTGGGTTCGATTCCGGCGCGAAGCAAAAGGCCTGGAATTTGTGTGATTGTCTGATCTTAACTTATTCTGGCAAACACTTTGTACATGTCCTTTCTTTTGGCAGTAAAAGCAAATAGCTTGGCGTGACGGGCAATTTTCACGCGAATGTCTAGTTGCACACCGCGGGCAAGATTTCACTGCATTTGCTTGCTTACGCGGCGCACGTGGTTGCAAGCTAGGCGGCCGCTGTGAAGTCGGGCGCGAGGGCCGCTTAGCGTCCCGTGCAGCGGGCCGGGCGGGCCGATTAATGTGACACACTGCTGGCGAAGTTTCAAATGATTCCTGAGCAAAGTCAAGTGTGTCTTGCCTGTCCAAAATGTCTATCACTTGTTGCAGGGAGGGATTAACTAGCTTCAAAATCTGTTCCCTTATGCGAACATCAGAAACGTTCTGTGCAATTGCATCACGCACCATAGTATCTGAATATGGGAGGCCACATTCACAGGCAAACGCGCAGTCTCTAGTAAGTCCTTGCAAAGTTGCTACCCACTCCCTATTAGTCTGACCGGCCGTACGTTTTGTACGAAAAAACGTATACCGTTTGGCAACTACATTTACTGTTTCTTTGAAATAGGCATCTAAAGCAGACAAAATTTCCTCGTAGGACAGAGTTGCTACGTCGCGTCGGGGAAACAATTTCACTATCACACGGTAGGTAGACACACCGACACAAGAAAGCAAAAACGGCTGCCGCTCTTTACCTTGAATTCCATAAGCAGTGAGGTGGAAGTTGAACTGATCGGCCCACTCAGTCCAGCTTTCGGTTGTGGCTTCGAAGGGCCTAAATGGCGGTGCGACAGCGGTGTGTGGCTGCGGTAGCGATGAAACGGCTGCCGCCGCATCGGTTTGCAGCGCACGTTGACCCTGGACGAGCTGTCCAAGGGCTTCCAATAACGCCTGCGTCTGCTGATTCTGCAAGCGAAAAAATTCGGACAGTACATCTGGAGAATGCGGCGAAGCCATGACACAAACAAATTAGAGCAAGTATAACACAAAGACTGCAACGTGGGCGCGGCACCACTCCTCGTCGCCAAAATATTGTTGTGTCGATTCCCTAAGGTCTCGACACAATGAGTGGCTAGGTGCACGCGAAACTAACGCAGACGGGCGTAAATTCTGAAACAGGAGACTGGATGAAAAATTATAAAGAAAAGAAGAGAGATTGTCATCTACTTAACTTTTATGTAGTCTTGTTCTTGTTGAAATACATCTCTTGCATAGTAGTAAGCAATTAGCAATGATACACATGGCGCCTTGCTAGGTAGTAGCGACGGACTAGCTGAAGGCTATTTAATCTGTCTCTCGGCAAATGAGAGGAAGACGTGATACGTCTTGTCGCAAGCTATGTCGTCCGTACAACTGGGGCGAGGTCAAGTCCGTGTCTTGTGACCTGCCCTGTGGTGGCGCTAGGTTTGCGATTACATAGTGGCGACACGCGGGTCCGACATGTACTACAGGACCGCGGCCGATTTAAGTTACCACCTAGCAAGTGTGGTGTCTAGCGGTGACACCACAGTAACAACTAAAGGTAAAATAAAATAAACCTGCCTACAAGTTTTTAAGGCTCTGGAAATGGCAAAATGACGCGCTCTATACCACTGCATCCAAATACTTCGGCTGGAAACGATCATCTGCTCCCTTTCGCGTGTTTGAGCTCTCTCCAACAGCTTAACACTGCCGCCACAAGGAAGCAGCATCTGTGTGCCCTTAGGCAACAGGTAGCCCATATTTAAACCCAAACCAGTATTTGGACCATTTGCTCTAATTGTAAAAGTGGCGGTGCCGGGTAGAATTAAGTCCTTTTATTCTTTTTTGAATAGCAAGAGTCACTGAGAAGTCGGGGAGATAAGAATGAAAAGGGACGGTAAAGCGTGTTAAAAAAACGTAAAAAAAGCGGTGGCACGTTAGGCTACCAACAAGCGGTTAAGCGTCTGGCTAAAAACCGGAAACAGGAAAGAAAGAGGTAGCGTCCTTGACTAGTAATCAAAAAGTCCTCGGTCCCGGGATCGAGCCTCAGTTTTGCTTACGTTTTGTATAAAAATCATCATTAATGACGGCCGAAGACTTTCAGCATAAGAAGTCATCTTCATTCTTCCCACGACCTTGTCAAAGAGGGTGGAAGAACGGACGGAATGGGAAACTGCCCATAAAAGGCGGAAGAATCAGCAGTGGCCAACGACATTAAGTCGCAGAAAGCAAAGGGAACCACTGCGTCAAAGAAACGAAATGTTTATCCACAGAACATGTGGCCCGCAATTGAAAAAAGAAAAAGTGTTATGATGATCTCCCCACTGGCAAATGATACGCGGCTAATCCCCATCTGGATCTTCGGGGGAAGAACTGTTAAGGAGGAGGTGGCCATGATAAAAAAGATTCAATAATCAACGAAAGGGTAACATTCTACGAGTCGGGGCGTGGAATTTTAGAAGTTTAAAATTGGTAGGGAAGCTAGAAAACCTGAAAAAGGGGAATGCCAAGGCTCCGTCTAGATAAAGTGCGCGTTAATGAAGTAAAATGGAAAGAAGAAAAGGATTTCCGGTCAAATGAATATAAGGTAATATCAGAGCAGCAGAAAATCGTATAACGAGATTGGGATTCGTTGTTAATAGGAAGATAGGACAGAGTGAGTTACTGTGATCAGTTCAGTAATAGAGTTATTCTCATCAGAATTGACTGAAAACCAACACCGGCAACAACCGTTCAGGTATACATGACGATGTCACACGCGGAAGTTGAAGAGATAGAAGAAGTATAATAGGATACTAATGGGGTAATTCAATACGTAGAGGAAGATGAAAATATAATAGTCATACTAGACTGGAATGGGGTTGTAGTGGAAGGTTACGGGAAAAAATGGGCTTGGTAGTAGGGATGAGAGGAGAAACACTAATTGAATACTGCAAAAAATTTCATCTAGTAAAATTAAATATTTAGTTGAAACATCACTAGAGGAGGAGGAATACTTGGAAATGGCCGGGGGATAAGGGGAGATTTCATTTACATTACATCTTGATCGGGCAGGGATTCCCAAATCAGATACTCGATTGTAATGTGTAACATGAGCTACTATGCACTGAGATATCAATTTAGTAATGATGAAGAGTAGGCTGAGGTTTGAGCTGCTACGCACTGAGATATCAATTTAGTAATGATGAAGAGTAGGCTGAGGTTTGAGAGACTAGACAGGAGGAATCAATGTGCAAAGAAATGAAATACGGTAGTACTTAGGAATGAAAAGATACGTTTGAAATTCTGTGAGGCTATAGATACTGTGATAATGATTAGCTCAGAAGGCAGGTCAGTGAAGTGGTATGGATATTTCTGAAAAGGGTGATGACAGTTAAACGGCGAGAAAAGGAAGTACAAAAATATTAAGGGACATTCAAGAGTACAGAAATACAGTCACTTAAGAAATGAAATAAATAGAAAGTGCAGAGAAGCTAAGGCGGAATGGCTGTGTGCAACATGCTAAGAAATCGAGAAAGACATGAGGGCTGACTCAGCATACAGGAAAGACAAAGCAACCTTCGGTTAAATTAAAAGCAAGGACGGTAACATTAACAGCACTATAGGAATTCCACTGTTAAATGCAAAGGAGAGAGCGGATAGGTGGGAAGAGCACACTGATGTCCTCTTTTGAGGGGAAGGACTTGCTTCATGAAGTCATAAAAGAGGAAACAGCAGTCGGCAGGGAAGAGACAGGGATCCAGTAGTAGAATCAGAATTTAAAGGGCTTTTGAAGGCTTCATATCACATAAGGCAGAGGGGATGCATAACATACCGTAGGAATTTTTAATATCATTGTGGTAAGTGGCAACTAAACGATTATTCACGTTAGTATGTACAAGGTCGGAGACTGGCAATATACCATCTGAGTCTCGGAGAAACATCACCTACACAGTTCCGAAGACTGCAAGAGAATACAAGTAAGAGAATTATCGCACAATAAGCTTAACAGTTCATGCATCCAAGTCGCTGACAAGAGTAATATACAGAAGAATGTAAAAGAGAACTGAAGATCTGTTGGATGACGATAAGTTAGGCGCTAGGAAAGACAGAGACGCTTTAGAGGCAGTGCTGACGTTGGGGTTGATAATGAAAGCAAGACTGAAGAAAATACACATTTATAGTATTTGTAGACTTGCGAAAAGGGCAGCGTAATGTAAAATGATGCAATGTATTTGAAATTCTGATACAAATAGGGTTAAGGTAAAGAAAAGGTGGTAATATACCATATTTGTTGACACAAATAGTAACCCGTTGCACAAAAGATACTTCTATCTGCTTCAGGCACCTCGTGCCCTATTTAAGAAGATTATATTTATCGCATTATTTGCCAGTGTCAAGGTAAGATTTATGCAGCATACTGCAGTGCTGGAGCTAATCGCCTGATCCATTGTGCCATTTTAGACTACATAATGACAGGAATAAGCACCGTACATTTTTCGCACTTGCAAATAATGCGATGAATATAACCTGAAAAAGGGCAGTGGGTGGCTGAAATCGGGAAAGGAAGTAAAATTTCTTCTGTCCCCTGGTTGCTGATTATTACATCAAATATAAACACAGTTGCTGATGATTAATAAAATATCAAACATACATGCCAGAACCAAGAAGGTACAATAATAGTGGCTGACCAAGAATGAAGTACTCGAATTAAAAGAGCATAAGGTAGTGTTCCGGCGTAAGGACAAGCGCCGGCACGAAGATCAAGAACAATACAGTAGAGAAGGCTGTGAGACGATGTCAGCCAATAGCACGCTCACTAGGACGTCACCACGACAGGGGCGGCCTCTACACAAAGAGAATAAAAGCGACGCGCCGCCTTGCCTCGGCCGCACTATATGACAAAGAGGGGGACTAGAAGAGCAGCTCTAGAAGAATCGTGACTTACGAACCTGTGTGATTAGCGTGCGTGTAAATTGTATCCATCGAAGGACACTGATTATTTGCAAGTCCCCATTGCTTGCGACAGTGTAGAAGGCAAAGTATTGTCAATTCGATTACTGTAATAAATTCCATTAAAATGATTAGCTTGCATGTTGTCTAGCTATCCTAGAATAGTTTCCTAGGCACCCTATAAGAAACGAGTGGGCAGGATACAACAGGCAAGGACGTTGCCTTTGGCCTCCACTGTTAAATCATCGAAGAAGCAGTGGATTATATAAAATAAAGCATCGAGAGTGGGATTAAATTTCAGTTCCCACATTTCTGTGGAAATCAAATTGATATTCCCCTAGGTCGGTTCCCACCAATTTTTATTGGGTCGTCAGGTGCATTTGCTCTGGTGTTTCGTCAGAAACATGTCAATTTCGTTTTCGCAGCTTGTATCTGGAGTCAACCAAAACAAATACTGCCCGTCCTATCTTTCATAAGCCACCCAACGTCGACGGAAAGCCGGAAGTATATCAGTTACAGAGTAGCTCTGATATTGCTATCCTGAGTGAGAGGGAATAAGAATCGAATGAACAGTCTAATGCGTACAGAACATGAATTGAGAGCTAATCGAAGAAAGACGAAATAAATGAGAACAGCGAGAATTTGTAATCACGCGGCAGGCAAAGCAAGGAATTCCACTACCTGAGCAGCAAAACAACCGATGACGGATGGAGTAGAGAGGGCATAAAAATCAGTCTATTACTGTCAAAAATGGCATTCCTGTGCTCTCCTGTCTACTAGTACCAAGCATAGGCCTTAATTTATAGAAAAAAATTCTGAGAATGTATACTTGCAGCGCAACATTGTTATGATAGTGAAACATGGACAGTAGGAAAACCGGAATAGAAGAGAATCGAAGCATTTCAGATGTGGTGCTACAGAAGAATCTTGAAAATTAGGTGGACTGATGAGGTAATTAATGAGAGGGTTCTCCGTAGAATCAATGAGGAACGAAGTACAGGAAAACACTGAAGAGAAGAAGGAACGGGATGACAGGACATCTATTAAGACAGCAGGGAATAACATCCATGGTAGTAGAAGGAGCTGTGGAGGATAAAAACTGCAGAGGAAGAGAGAGAGAGAGAGAGAGAGAGAGAGAGAGAGAGAGAGAGACAAAAATAAAGAATGAAATGGCCTTACAATCCGATATCTGGTTTGAGAATCTCTGTCTGACCGTGACGTAATACACTTGGAATCTTCTCGTGTCTCATAGTCCTTTTCATGCATATCTCCTCGTCTTGTGTTTCTTGACCGGTGTATTCGCTTTTACAACCTAAAATTTTATTGCAGACGTTAGTTAGTCTTTCCCCTCTTTCATTTCCACTGCCAAGCCTATTTTCTCTATTGACTCCTTCTTCTATCCCTTCCGCTACTACCACGTTCCAATCCTCCATGGTTATTACATTTTCATATTCCTTTAGGTACTGAATTACCCCCTTCAATATCCTCGTATACTTTACCTATTCATCTGTTGCTTGCGGTGTTCGCATGGATACATTAGTTATTGTGTGTCAGAAGTCATTTGCCTTTAGATGTCCACACCACATCCTAAAAGATCATTTATAACAAAACACTGTACTGTGAAATCCATCCTCTGATTGATGAATTATTAAGTTACTAATTGTAAAATTTGATCTTTTGGAGAACGAATAGAGATACTGACTGTAAAACTGTGTGCCTGATGTCTTCCTTTGCAGGACGAAGAGAGAAGGGGGTATTATTCTTCAGTCTGGAAGCCATACCAAGTAGGATTAACTGTACAGCTGTGCAAGACTGAACGAAGAGTGGCATATTTTTTCACGGGATTGTATAGTAAGCGCGAAAGCCTTGGGAGATGATCAACAAAACCCCAGTGGCAGTGGCTACAACAGACGTCGTTTGTATCACAGTGAAGATTACTGGTGAAATATCAGAAGAGTATGTCGAAGAAGATTCGGGAAACATATTACTCCTTCCTACATAGTCTCGGGAAATCGCTACGGCACAAAAATCAAAGAAATTAAAACTCAAAAGTAATATTATCGACATCGCTTGTATATACGCACCATTCACGAATGGGACAGAGAAGGGGGAGAAGTGATGATGGTACCAGAGATATCCTCCCCCATACACCGTAAGTAGTCTTCTGAAATCAGATGCAGACACAGAAGGAGGATTAGGAATTAAAAAGGGCTCAACGACGGGATCCTTAGAGACAAAGTGCAATCTCGAATTGGGGTTGTACGGAGAAGAAAACCTGTTGTATCCTTTTCAAAGGTTCCTTAAGGAATTTGGGGAAACTTGGTGATACACGAGCTAATTTCACAAGTTTGGTAATGATCGCAGAATAAAACGATGATCCAGGAAGTGTAGAATGAATTTCTTTAATTCCCGCCAATTATTAGAAAACTTTTGGTTCTTAGACTAGCTGTTTCGGTCAGCAATGATCATCTTCAACTCAGTTTTGTAACATGCCGTATGGCTTTATTATATTAGGAAATGTTATATATGTTTTTGGTCAGCAATGACGATCTTCAGATCTGTTTTATAACATGTGCTATGTGTTTATTTTATTAGGACATGTTATAAAACAGATCTCGAGATAGTCACTGATCAGAGAAACCGGTAGTGTAAGGATTAAAGTTTAGTGATCATTCGCGGAAATAAAAAAATTCGTTCTACGCAGGCTTACTGTTCATCATATATTATCATTCAGAATCTGTATTGAACTAGGTCTCTTTTTCGGACCTAATGAAGTAGGATTGTGGTTCAGATACCAGTTTGAACATTCAGATTTAGGTTTATTCTGTTTCCCCTAAATACGTAACACACACGCCGGGAAGGCACCCATAAAAATGCATTCTTTTCTGTTCCCAATATCAGTCCAGTCTGAATGTGCATCTCGTTTATAATGACCTCGTCCTCATTTCGCTTCCTTCTTTTCGCGGGAAGTGGAACATACCGTATTTTACTCGCTATAAGATGCTACTCACTATAAGACGCTACAGGCTATAAGAGTCTCCTTGTTTTCTAGCAGTTTTTTAAATGACATTTTTAGCATTTTTATTTTTAGATTGTAAAGCCAGGTAAAAAAATTAAAATTCCTGAAAATCGTCGTCTGAACTTTCTTTTTATCGTTACTTTGCTCTTTTTCGTCTTCCTCATCATCGTCATCGTTGTCCTCTTCATACATAAAATGGTCTTCACTGGCATCAGAGCGATACTTACGCCGTACTTTCTGCAATATTTAACCACAATGTCTTCTCACACTCTAGAACAAGACTGTTTTATCCATTGACACACTTGTTTGATTGTGCGTCGTTTTAAAGCTCCCTTCGGAGTGATTTCGTGTTGGGTTTCATCCATCATCTATTAGTTCCATTCCTTTCTCACATACAGTTTAAATGGTTTACTTATCGAGACATCAAGAGGTTGCAGTTGTGAAGTAAGTCTTCCAGGAAGATCAGACAGCTCTGTATTTTCTTGTCTCAGTTTCTCTTTCACAGAATTTTTCAAATGAAAACTAAATTGATCTAGCACAAGAAGAGAATCCTTCTTCAAAAAAGCACCTTTCCTTCTCTCCCACACCCTGTTAATTCATAATTTCATACCAGTCTCGTCCAACCAACCCTTGTCATGTACTTGAATAACAACACCTGGCGATATTTCAGAAGGTTTTGGCATTGTTTTGCGCTGGAAAATGACCATTGGATTAAGTTAAGTACCGTCAACACAATACGAAAGGGGAACAGTATAGTACATTTTTTCGTGTCCACTTGTTTTTATAGTAATAGTTTTTGCACCTTTCATGGCAACTGGTCTGTTACTCGGCACATCAAATGTTAGAGGAGTTTCGTCCATATTCCGTATTCGCTATCTGGCGTAGTTTCACACCGGTTCTTTTAATGTTGAATAATATAGCGATGGAAGGATAATATTTTCTCTTCATACTCTTGTAGAATTTTCTGAGATATTTTGGGTTTGTTTCGCATGTCATTCCATGACGCTTAATAAACCTGTAGCACCAACCAATTCCACCACTAAGCCTGTTAAGTTCCACTGTAGCCCTACCTTACGAGCGTGTATTTGAATCATTTTTGTATTAATTCCAGTGCTACTTCGACGGTGTCCTTGAATCCACTGCAATATGTCATTTTCTAGTTTTGACCACTTTGCATTCGGTCCTCTGTTTGCACATTTAGTCTTCCTCACATTTTTTGCTGCTTCGCCAATCGCGAATGGTTTTATTCTGTTAGTTGAGGGGGCCGAAATGCCATTCAGCTGCTCTGTTTGCATGTTCTTCTGCGTATTCTTTTACTTTGAATTGGTTGCCCGTATCATATGAATACTTTTATTTTATTTATTTATTTATCTATTTTCATTACGAAACTAGCTACTAACAAATATTTTCTACTGTTACCGATAGCACAACTCACAATCAGTTCAAGTTAACTGGAAACGCAGACTGCAATGACGCGTCAGAGGCTACACAGTGTGCTCGGTTTGTGTTGGCGACACGGGAAGGAGACAGTGTTAGCAAGTTTGTGAATCCCCGCAACTCATATTCGTTGCTCTGGTGTCTTGCTACTGCCAATTGAATCTAGTGTTACCAGATAGAGATAGGTTTCCCAAAGCATTGAATATGTGGCCATATTTAAGACTGGCAGGAATTTTAAGCAATTACTGGACATTTTATTTTAATTTCGAGTATAAGACGCACCTGAATTTTGGAGTCAAGTTTTCGAAGAACAAAAAGCGTCTTATAGTCCATATAAAATGTTATATGACATTTTACTGAAATATTCCTATTATTCCGTGTTTTGGTGGATTCCTTGTTGAAACCTATAATTTCGTCCTCGTCTGCGGAGGACATCTTCAAGGGTGGGGCGGGGCGGGAGGGGGGGAGGGGGGGGGGAGGGATATAGCTTTTTCTAAGGTACAATGCTCGTAATGGCTCGCTACTCCATTTCCGTTTGCTCCGTGCAGAAGTGTGGCGTCACATGTCTTGAAAAAAATAAACGGCCGTCATCGGTGGTTGTTGTCAGCTAATGCTGTCAGCCCATGGTGGAAGACAGGTATATAGCGTCTTCATCATCGGGCTCTAGATACCTTTTAGTTTCACATCCTCCTCCGTCCGACTAAAAATACTAGCATAACTCCAGCGTGCTGGGTATAGTGGGACAGCAACACGTTTTAGATTTTGACGCTGCACTCCTTCCCCAAGTGCGTCTTTTCAGTGGTGCATTCGCTCGTGACTTCATTTTTATTGATGACAATGTGCGGCCGCATCGTACAACGTAGGTGGTGGAACTCTAGGAAAGAGAGCGTATTCAGCGAAAGGACTGGCCTGCACGATCCCCCGATTTAAATCCCATCGAACTCGTGTTGGATGCGTTGGATAGCCGTACTGCAGCACATTTACATGCACCGATGACCTTCCAGCAGCTGTAAACCGCGCTGGGGCGCACTGCCAAAGGAACACATTACAAGTGTAATGTACTGCGAATACATAGAAAGAAAGATCCCTTATCATTTAGCTACAATATAGCTGGTCAGCAACTGGAAGCAGTTAATTCCATAAATTATCTGGGAGTACGCATTTGGAGTAACTTAAAATGGAATGATCACGTAAAGTTGATCGTCGGTAAAGCAGATGCCAGACTGAGATTCATTGGAAGAATCCTAAGGAAATGCAATCCGAAAACAAACGAAGTAGGATACAGTACGCTTGTTCGCCCACTGCTTGAATACTGCTCAGCAGTGTGGGATCCATACCAGATAGAGTTGATACCACAGATAGAGAAGATCCAACGGAGAGCAGCGCGCTTCGTTACAGGATCAATTAGTAATCGTGAAAGCATTACGGACATGATAGATAAACTCCAATGGAAGACTCTGCAGGAGAGACGCTCAGTAGCTCGGTACGGGCTTTTGTTGAAGTTTCGAGATCATACCTTCACCGAGGAGTCAAGCAGTATATTGCTCCCTCCTACGTATATCGCGCGAAAAGACCACGAGGATAAAATCAGAGAGATTAGAGCCCACACAGAGGCATACCGACAATCCTTTCCACGAACAATACGAGACTGGAATAGAAGCGAGGATCGATGGAGGTACTCAAGGTACCCTCCGCCACACACCGTCAGGTGGCTTGCGGAGTATGGATGTAGATGTAGATGTAGAACTCCTTACCAACTTTATGGTCAGACTGGTTTCACGGTGACATCCATGTCGATCACACACCCTATTAAGAATCACGCCTCACCTTTTGGGCCGGCCACGGTGGTCTAACGGTTCTAGGCGCTCAGTCCGGAACCGCGCGACTGCTACGGTCGCAGGTTCGAATCCTGCCTCGGGCATGGATGTGTGTGATGTCCTTAGGTTAGTTAGGTTTAAGTAGTTATAAGTTCTAGGGGACTGATGACCACAGCTGTCCCATAGTGCTCAGAGCCATTTGAACCATTTTTTTTCTCACCTTTTGAAATGTCTAGGAGAACATGATAGATTCCGGTGACTTCAGTGTAACTATTATTAATGAATAAAACTGTCAGTTATGTTCGTATTATCGCGTATTTCTTTCAGTTACCTGCTGCGTTATGATGTAGCACTTCTTCCTATATATAGTCTAAAAAATGGCTAAATGGCTCTGATCACTATGGGACTTAACTTCTGAGGTCATCAGTCCCCTACCACTTAGAACTTGTAACACCATGGCTCTACTACTCTACTGATTTATTTTGCCTTCGTTTCATTTAATGTTACATCATTGAGCTTCTGTAAATGTGTTTGCTTGAATCGATAACATAAAATTGTATACTCCTTTCTTTGTACGAACTTTGATATCATGATTTGATTGTATGCTGTGTAGCATATCTCTCGTTTAAATGCTTTGACCCATTTGGATGGAACAAAGCTTGCTGTATATAATTGTAATTTTGTGTGAATAATTTTTTGTAGAAATGTCTATATGTGTAAATGTTCTGTTTTGTTTAAAATGGTTGTTTACTGTTATGTAAATTGCTGATCCTCACTTAGGGCTCTTAGTATTCTGTGTATAAGAGGTGTAGTGGTTCCCCTCAGGAACGGAACTGTGTAGCGCGCGCAAATTAAAATTGGCCTAGGTGGAAAAGGTGGAGCTGATAGTCAGTCGGGGACGAGCCACCGGTCAGAGACGAGCTACGAGTCCGTGCACTGCCATGTAAAAGATGCGTATTGTGCTGGTTCCGAGAGAGGCTTTTACTGCTACTTTCCGATGCCTCGGATGTATGGATAAATAGATGGAACTATTCTGGAATTTGTATCTATCATCGCCACCATGAAATGACAGAGTCCAGCAATTCTGCCTGCTATTCCACCTACCAACATGCAGTTGCCACCACATTGCGCAATCATTGCAACGTAATACTATAATGATGTACGGCGAAGGATCAGCTTAATGGATGTGCTAATGTGCTGAAATATAAGGTAATTTATATCTGAATTTATGTACCTACCTTGACTTTTCTCCTCATCATAACACCTCCCAGGGTCCGCTCCGTTTGAACTAAAGTGATTACCGAGTGTCCTTACTGAAAGTACGTTAAAACCCAGTTTTCTAATTAATGCCTTTTGAACTTAGTAAAAAGAAAGTTTAAAGTTAATGTGGCAAGAAAGTGAGCTAAAGTAAACGTTGTTTGCTGAAAATAATTTTCCTATTTAAACTGCTTATTAAAGTGCTGTTGCCAAATGCAAAATTAAAAGTTCTTAAGGTTGAGGCTTCTAAAGTTTTGCTTAGCTAACGATCACCTTGATATCTGTATTAAATGCTAAAAGGTGAGTCAGTTTCTTGCAATTTTGTTAACATTGTGTTTCGATGTAGTAAAAGTGAGAAAGCTGCAGTTGTGAAACGTTATACACTCTTGTTTGCTAAGTGTTTGTCTCTCTTGTGTGCATATTAACAGTATAAAGACCACTCAGTTTGTGTAAGCCCAGAAAGTGATAGTGTTTTTCTGTACCTGTTATAATTTTGCAAATAGTTTGTGCTGCTCCAATTGTTAGTTTCACCCGTAAACATATGAGTGTGTCAGAGTTCATTGCACTCGCTTGTGGCCAAGTATAGGTTGTGTTTATCCGTTAAAATTACTAATAACTATTTTCTTCAACGAGAATGTTAATCATTCTTTTGCCTAGTGAGGCTGGAGACCGTTTTCCATTATCAGTTAAACAGTGCAGATAATCAAAATTTCCTTTGTTACTGTTCAAATATTAACGTAATTCTGACTTTCACTTCCGATAAGCCACCCCCATTAGGAACAACATGGTCAACACAGCAAAATTCCTCTCAGAGGGTAGCACTGCTCTGTTGCTTTATACCACAACTGCTATAACAAAATAGTTCTGTTTTTCAAACTGCCTCCAGCTTCGAGGTTATGGTATAGCAGTAGCAGAAAGGAGTGTTATACGTGGCTTTTCCGTGACAGGACTATTTGTTCTGTTGGGGCATACTACGTAACAAACCAAATTTGGTATTTCATAGTACAAGCTACGTAAAAATGCTGCTGTAGTGTTATAAGTGGCGCCGCGTGACAGGACGTTGTTCAATTTGCATTGACAAGCGGGAAAAAATTATGAATAGTTAGCATTTTACAAACATGTAGTGAACATAAAACGTCCAGCGGCACGAACCTGTACATTAGTTGACAGAACGGATAGTGAAAGTTCAGTTTAAATTGAAAATAAAAGGTATCAGTACTTAGTAATAGCTAAAATGGACAGGGAACTAGAAATGAATCTAAATACGCGAGAGCAGAATGCAATCGAGAGTAGTTCAGGCAGCACACCAACAGATGGCACTATGCGAGAGTTAAATTACGTACATTATCACGCAGACGTCAATAAACAGATCGAAGCTATGTGTGTCATGCGTACTAAGCAAGACAATATGAGTGATGTTGTGGAAGACAGTGGTTATGTTAATGAATCGCGGGATATGTTTGAATCACCAAAAACAGAAAGGGGTATAGGATCTGAACACGAAAAGGCAGTAGAATCTAAAAGTGAAAAGACACTTGATCTGACTGACTTGCTTAGAATACTGTCTGCGCAAAATGACAATATTAATGCACAAATTGCAGCACTGGGGCAACAAAATGTAGAACAAAGACAGCTAATTGCAGCACAAGGACAACAAAACGCTGCACAAAATGACAATATTAAGGCACAAATTGCAGCGCAAAACGCAGCACTAGGTAGTGATATTAGTATACAAATGCAAGAGCAGGGCAAGAATCTTAGTAAACAGATTGAGAAGGTTGATGTGAGTAATGAAATTAAAAACCTCAAAAGCGAAATTATTGTCATCAATGGCAATATTGCCAACATACAAGGACAAATTGATGACATTAATGAAAGATTTGACACTGAAGTAATTAAAATTCAAGATCAAATAGAACCCTTAGTCTGTACTAAAGTGGACGAAAAGGTATTCGGTGTTAAATCCGAAATACAAACAGAATGTATCGCGGAATTTGCACAGATTAAACAATCTGTAACAGAAACAAGCAGAATACTAACTGAACAGATTGTTACTTGCGAAAAGAAATGTGAACATAACACTTCACAAATCCAAGGCAAAATGCATGACTTGGAAAGAAAAATACAAACAGGACCTACACATTTTACTGAAAGAATTCCTTTCAGTAAAATCTTAGAGGGCGAGGAAAAATTCGACCCTGCAAAGAGACATAACGGATGGCACACCCTTGATTTTGTAAAGAATTGCGAAAGAAATTTTCCTTAATATTTGTCTGACCAGGAAAAAATTAATGTGGTAATCAGTGCCTTAACGGGAGAAGCAAAAAGGTGGGGGTTGAATCTGGATTCCAACCAGATGTCTTTTGAAAACTTTAAACAAAAATTTATTGACAAATACTGGTCAGATCGAAAACAAGACCAGTTGTGGCGTGAGTTCCTAATGGCCAGGCTGTATGATACCAGGGGTAGGGAAACCATGAAAGAGTTTTGCGAATCGTGGTATAGAAAATTGATACACTTAAAAGCAAGAAGGACTGAAGCCGAGATCGTTTGGGATCTTTGGCAGAAACTGCCCGAGGATTCTAAACGGTATGTTGGTAGTACCCACAGTAGTTTTTCTGCGTTCTTGGAAAGAGTAGAGGATGAAGATCACTGACGAAGAAATCACGAGTCCCGTCCCCATAATAACAACAATTATTCGCGAGAAAGTAATGACCAAGCTGAACGACACGAAAATGATAGATTTCGTGTAAATACGATTCAAAGAGGTCGCGCGAGAGGTAGGGGAAATTATACTACGCGCGGTAGAGGATACATGACGCGGAATTTCCAAAATAGAGAAGAAATGGAAAACTGAAAACCGCGTGTGTTACGGGCCGGATTCACGCGGAAACCGGTTTTGGGCCCAAAGAAAAGATGTTAAATAATAGATTCGAGAAGGAAAGATGTTGTGGCGTAACAAGACAGCCACGCCACTCGGAAGTAGCCGAAAGGCACGCGTTAACTCACGCAGGCTAGTAGATAGGTCTGAAACAGGATACGTAATGAATGCTATAAAGAAAAGTACGTAGCTCCTGGAATACTTAACTTTAATCCATCCTTGTGGTACATCGCTCTTGACGATACAAGTGAGACTCTTTAGATACAAGCTATGTAATGCTAATGGCGCCTTGCTAGGTCGTAGCCATTGACTTAGCTGAAGGCTATTCTAACTATCGGCTCTGCAAATGAGCGAGGCATCGTCAGTGTGCATCGCTAGCGAAGTCGTCCGTACAACTGGGGCGAGTGCTCGTAAGTCTCTCGAGACATGCCGTGTGGTGGCGCTCGGTCTGCGATCACTGTCAGTGGCGACACGCGGGTCCGACATGTACTAATGGACCGCGGCCGATTTAAAGCTACCACCTACCAAGTGTGGTGTCTGGCGGTGACACCACAAAAGATGTAAACTACGGGGCAGAAAGGTTAAGGACGCGCCTATAGCAGACGGGGGCGGAGTGATACATAGTGGTGTTCCCAGTGCGAAGTCACGTGACCGTTCGTGCTCGGGCCAGCGGTTGCCGGAGCAGCGTACATTGCACTTGGCAGCACACACAAATGGCAGACGTCAGAACAAGATGGCTGCCGTAGAGAGAAACAGAAGAGGCGGGATCGGACACTTCCGATGGCCGGTTTCAGTGGTAAATGAATGTAAAAATGGAAATAAAGTTAATATGTCATATGATAAGGATAAATCAGTATCGGAATCGCGCGAAAAGACTTTATTAAAGAATAAAAGGGAGACAGAAAAGGCGAGTGAAAAGGGGAATATTGGCACTGTTAATGATGTGTATGAGGTAAAAGACGTAGATGTGGGGGAGGTTATGATGAATAAAGAGGAAAGGGAGGTAGGATATGCCACGCAAAGGACGTGTGCACAATTAAAATTAGGTGAAAATGACATAGAGGAGGACGTTAGTAAACATTGCATTATAAGCAGTGCAGACGGAATTGTTGTTGATGGAAAGGTGTTTAGTGTTTCTAATGCAGAAGGGTCTAGTAAGAATTTCGCACGATTACCTGAAAATGACAACATGGAAGAAAATGAAATGAAAGTTATCGAAGTATATGACGATTATACTAAGTATGAAGTTAAGGCTGAAATCGTTCAAAGTGATATAACAGAAGTATCTGACTGTCCAAACGATGTGCATTGTGTAGAAAATGATTCGAAAAACAAAGTTGCTGAAACATCGAATGTTGAACTGCTCCACTGTTTAAAGGTCGCTTTCCTGCTCGAATCTGATGACGAAAATGAGATCAGTGATAGTTCAGATGATGAAGGGTATATGAATACAGATAAGAATGAATATACTAACTTTCCCTGTTGTTCAAAAGTAGCTGATAGTGAGGAAGAGAGTAGTGATGACTCCAGTGAAGATGAATTTTCAGGTGTAAACGAAAGTGAATATACATTTACTGACAGAGGGTACGAAAAAATTAGTGACATTTTATCAAAGCAAAATACAGAAAATAGAACTGGGCCAAAACCGAAGGAATTATTCAGTAATGAAACACAGGGGCATAATTTGCAGGAACCTCCAGATGATACTGTACTGGGGCAAGCCTTAATAAATGTTTTAACTGAGTGTGAATTACAGGAACAAAAAGAACCACCTGATAAAATAATAGTAGGACAGGAGATGTTGTACCTTGCTAAAGACTTTGAAATTTCAAAACCTAGAAAGCCACCTGATGAAACAAAACGTTGGCAAGACCTGAATAGGTTAGTGAAAGATGTAGAAAATAGTAGGCCTAAAAAGCCACCAGATTTAAGTCACTGATTTATGAACCCTAAAAGACTGCCTTATTAATAAAGAGACTGGGGGCAGGATGCTGTATGTATATATACTGTTAATATAATGCATGACTTTATTATTATTGTATTTGAGTGTTACCTGAAAGTGGATTATTGTTTTGTTGATCTACATGTCTGTGGTAGGTTGTTGCTTGTTTACTGCAGTATACTGTTTGACTTTGCTTAGGAACTGTTTATTTTCAAGTGAATACTTGTTGTTGCCAGCCTAATTATGAGGATAGGGGCATGTAGTGTAGCAAACCTGAGAACTTTGTGAATAATGATGATTATGGTTACTTTATGAAAGTGCAAAGAACTCCACAAGATAATAATTTATTCCTAATATACTAAAAAATCAGAAAGGGCTTATGTTTGCAGTATGTGGTTTACTTAAGGAGACATGTCCTCAGATGAGGGTTGTTGAGCCTCAGGGGACATGCACTCTTTGCATTGTCAAGTGTCTGACGAGCACTAGGTACCTCAGTCATTGCCAGTACTACTTCCGTTTCTTTTCGTGCTGCCAACCTTCCTCTTCATCATTCAGAACTTTTACTATCTTCTTTCCTTCTTCTCTATCAAAGTATACTGAATAGTATAGAAATAATGTAACATACTTTGTACTGTTTGTGGACAAGTAAAGGGATAAATAATATGGGTACACTAGAAAATGACTAAGAATAATGAAAGTATAGTGGGTACAGTAAAAAGGAATAGGAACATGCAGTTAAAGTAAATGAATAACTGGTTCTATGCAGAAAGATGCAAGTGTGAATAAAGGTAACGTTTAAAATGAATAATCTAATATGATTAATGTCTAAAGATGGTTGTATAGAAATGGGTAAGAACGGTGATGAAAAATGTTCTGTGTCAAAATTGAGGAGAGAAACCTGATTAATATGTGTAAAGATGGATATGAGATGTATATGTCTAGTGCCACTAAAGGCAAAAAGCACTTGCTATAGGATATAAAATTATTGTCCTGGACTTGATGTATGTAATGACCTAACTGTGTGTGGAAAAGCAATGGTAAAGGAGTAGTAAGAAATTCTTAATCCTGACTTGACCCCAAGTATGACATTTAATTGTTTCTTGATTAATGTATATGTTACCTGGTGTTGTCATTTGAAAAGAAAAAAATATAATATTACCAGTGTCTAATTGCTGTTTCAAAGTTGCAGGTTTTATCTTTTATACCATTAAGGCAATTTGTACCAAAAGAATGACAGAATGATGAAAAACTTGGAGATAATGATAATAAACTGCTCAAAAATATGTTGTTGGGCAGCAAAACAAGACAAAACAATAAAAATGCTGTGGTCCTGAAGTTGAGGACTACCATATATGCTATGTGAGCAGTAGCCAAAGGACTTGCCATTGTGGGGCAAGAAGTTGATAAGTGGTCACGAACTGCCAAACCTAGAGGATGGGGCAGTGTACTAATTGAAAAATGTTTATTTTAGTGTTTTTAATCTAAATTGTGTTTTTGTGCCTAAATGTGTATTGATAAAGACTGCCAAACCAATAATGGGCAGAATGTGTAACATGGACTGCTAGTGCTGAGGCAAGCAGTGAACTTAGTTAGGTTTATTGGTCAATGTATTATGAACTGACTATTCTTTCTAAAGTCAGTGAAAATTTATTAAAAAATATATATGCATTCTCATTCAAATAGATGTAGACGTTTTGATGCTAGGTTTTTTGGAATAAAAGTTTTGGAATGTCTGTTTTAAAACATAGCAGTGATGATTAAAGATAGCTTCTGAATAGGTTAATGTGTTTATGTGCAACAAACATTTTGGACTGCTATTAATGAAGAGCAGCTTTAAAGTTAATTGTTTTCAGGAAACCTTGAAAAGTTACTTTGGTATTTAAAGAGTCTGTTGGAAAAGGTTCTCATAGCTGTTTGTGTAAATATTTGTGCATATGCGAATGTAAACTGAAATTTTCAACATTCCATTAATTGCTGAACCTTGTAAAATGTACTATGTTCATTAACATGCTTGTGTGTCTGAAAATTTACATTCCTTTAAAAATAGTGAAAGACAAATTTCTGCTTTGTTATGTTAAAATATTCTGTGCTATTGTATATGTGTTTATTATTATTATTTTTTTTATTTGAAGGCTATACCTTTTCTACTAATATGAAGCTTATTTTGTGTACTGTTTTGTCTTTTATTTGAACTGTGTGTGTATGAAATGAACATGCTTGAAAGTATCCTGTGTATTGATGAAAATTAATTTCCTTAAACCAGTCTGTGGATGAAAATTACTGTAAATGCTTTACTTTGAAAATGTTTTTGGAAGAAGTGTATGAATCTCCTTAGTGTATATACTGTATATTTGTAATATGTGTATTTTTTTTGTCGCAACTGAAGTTGGATGGTACAATTTTTTTTTTCTGTAGCCAACACCACTTAGGTGTTATAGACGTTTCCTTGAAGTATCCCTTACAGGAAACTTCAACGAAACATGGGGCATGTGTAACACCATGGCTCTACTGCTCTACTGATTTATTTTGCCTTTGTTTCATTTAATGTTACATCATTGAGCTTCTGTAAATGTGTTTGCTTGAATCGATAACATAAAATTGTATACTCCTTTCTTTGTACGAACTTTGATATCATGATTTGATTGTATGCTGTGTAGCATAACTCTCATTTAAATGCTTTGACCCATTTGGAGGGAACAAAGCTTACTGTATATAATTGTAAATTTGTGTGAATAATTTTTTGTAGAAATGTCTATATGTGTAAATGTTCTGTTTTGTTTAAAATGGTTGTTTGCTGTTATGTAAATTGCTGATCCTCACTTAGGGCTCTTAGTATTCTGTGTATAAGAGGTGTAGTGGTTCCCCTCAGGAACGGAACTGTGTAGCGTGCGCAAATTGTGGTTGGCCTAGGTGGAAAAGGTGGAGCTGATAGTCAGTCGGGGACGAGCCACCGGTCAGAGACGAGCTACGAGTCCGTGCACTGCCATGTAAAAGATGCGTATTGTGCTGGTTCCGAGAGAGGCTTTTACTGCTACTTTCCGATGCCTCGGATGTATGGATAAATAGATGGAACTATTCTGGAATTTGTATCTATCATCACCACCATGAAATGACAGAGTCCAGCAATTCTGCCTGCTATTCCACCTACCAACATGCAGTTGCCACCACATTGCGCAATCATTGCAACGTAATACTATAATGATGTACGGTGAAGGATCAGCTTAATGGATGTGCTAATGTGCTGAAATATAAGGTAATTTATATCTGAATTTATGTACCTGCCTTGACTTTTCTCCTCATCATAACACCTCTCAGGGTCCTCTCCGTTTGAACTAAAGTGATTACCGAGTGTCCTTACTGAAAGTACGTTAAAACCCAGTTTTCTAATTAATGCCTTTTGAACTTAGTAAAAAGAAAGTTTAAAGTTAATGTGGCAAGAAAGTGAGCTAAAGTAAATGTTGTTTGCTGAAAATAATTTTCCTATTAAAACTGCTTATTAAAGTGCTGTTGCCAAATGCAAAATTAAAAGTTCTTAAGGTTGAGGCTTCTAAAGTTTTGCTTAGCTAACGATCACCTTGATATCTGTATTAAATGCTAAAAGGTGAGTCAGTTTTTTGCAATTTTGTTAACATTGTGTTTCGGTGTAGTAAAAGTGAGAAAGCTGCAGTTGTGAAACGTTATACACTCTTGTTTGCTAAGTGTTTGTCTCTCTTGTGTGCATATTAACAGTATAAAGACCACTCAGTTTGTGTAAGCCCAGAAAGTGATAGTGTTTTTCTGTACCTGTTATAATTTTGCAAATAGTTTGTGCTGCTCCAATTGTTAGTTTCACCCGTAAACATATGAGTGTGTCAGAGTTCATTGCACTCGCTTGTGGCCAAGTATAGGTTGTGTTTATCCGTTAAAATTACTAATAACTATTTTCTTCAACGAGAATGTTAATCATTCTTTTGCCTAGTTAGGCTGGCGACCGTTTTCCATTATCAGTTAAACAGTGCAGATAAACATAATTTCCTTTGTTACTGTTCAAATATTAACGTAATTCTGACTTTCACTTCCGATAAGCCACCCCCATTAGGAACAACACGGTCAACACAGCAAAATTCCTCTCAGAGGGTAACACTGCTCTGTTGCTTTATACCACAATTGCTATAACAAAATAATTCTGTTTTGCAAACTGCCTCCAGCTTCGAGGTTATGGTATAGTAGTAGCAGAAAGGAGTGTTATACGTGGCTTTTCCGTGACAGGACTATTTGTTCTGTTGGGGCATACTACGTAATAAACCAAATTTGGTATTTCATAGTACAAGTTACGTATATGCTGTTGCAGTGTTATAAACTACTTAAACCTAACTAACCTAAGGACATCACACACATCCATGCCGGAGGCATGTTTCGAACCTGCGACCGTAGAAGCAGCACGGTTCCGGACTGAAGCGCCTACAACCTCTCGGCCACAACGGCCGGCCTATGTATAGTCCAAGTTTCATTGACCTAGACAGTGATTGCGAAAGTGATTTTCATCATAAGTTTTGCAGGTCAGTGTACTCGTATTTCCACTAAATTGTACGCGTCAGATAGCGTTTCGAAACTGTTTCCTGGGAAATAAGAACTATACTTTTTGCCTATCTTGAAGGATTAATGGCTTAATTATCATTTCTTATGAGAGTGGTTGATTTTAACAACACACGTCTTTCAACCATATATCTTTTATGGTACCTACCAAACACAGGCTTCAGTTTTCTATGCCTACATTGTTCAGAAGGTGTCATTGGTCAGAATAGTTCTGTCAGCTCAGTAAATTTGTTGTGCTAGTTATAAAGCAGTAAGAAAACTGAAGACATAGAAGGTCTTCGTTAAACTATGACGTCGTTTGCTCCACGGCCTCCATGGTCTTTTTTTTTTTACTATTAATGGCTCTCAAAATATGTTTTGCGACTTATGGATTGAAAATATTTATTCCATCTGTTTTTAATTAGCTGTTTTACCACATTTACCTTCCTGGTTTTGAAAATGTATAACTTTCTTGGGTAAAAAGGGTTTTACATAGAAGTTCTAAGACTACCTTTGAAAAAAAGAGCGCCTTCTTAGAATATAGCGTCCTCCACCTTACAAGTACAACATTTTCTTACGACGACAGAAAGATAAAACCGAGTCTTCTTACGTGTCCCAGGTACAGGCACATAATAAGTTATGATAATGGATCTTTAAGTCCGAGGTACCGCATTAAGCAGATCCATATTCTCTTACATAAGACGCTGCTAAGTGCTTACGCTACCATGTATATTTCAATAAGCGTTAAAAGGGTTCCTTGCCGTAAGAGGCACAGATGGAGGGACACGAAGCTCAGACCACGCTCATATCATGCCCACTCGCAACATTAAATTTCATTTTAAAAACATCGAATATGAAATCCACAAGACTCATTAATATTGTTAATGCTGTGGTTACTTTTCTTGTGAGCAGAGAGCTTGGGAGGTCTGCAGGGCACTAAAACATTCGAAGCGGTATTTCTAACTCTATTTTGCTGTATTTTCCAAGAGGAAAAATCTATGATATCCTGGAAGGTGAGTGAAGCCCTAGTATATGTTTATCATTACTTTTGAATGATTTTATTTCATTTGCTATTTTCTTTATTGTAAGTAAACTGTTTTAATTTCTTTGCTGTCCTTACTTCTTCGTTGTTACTATTTATTTTTTATGTTGAAGTATCGCAAAGTTTCGTATCATTTGGGGCAATTAAAAATAAAATGCAACAAATTAAAACATATTTTTATCATTCCACAAAATATTAAGTACACTAAAATTTTTAAAATGGAGATTACTGATTCACTGAAATTTCCGCATCAATTTCACTGCTCTATTTTGCTCTATACACAATATGTTTCGTTAGATGTTCTTAGAGTGTTTTTCCGTCCTTTTATGAGAACTCGTGTCCATGCAGCCACTTAGCAGTTAATTTCGATTCTAAATCAATTTCTATCCAAACCAGCAAACATAAATCTACCGTTGTGTGTCTTGTAACGCTACTTACTACATCATGATAGTATAACGTAAATTTTCCCATTAGGGCAAATGTTTCAGATGTTCTCTTGCTCATACGGTAGAAAGTGAACGGGATCCTTTATGCGGAATGTAGACTGTCTTCTGTGTGACCATGGAACGCCGTAAATTTGTACAAACTAGAAGCCGGCCGGAGTGGCCGTGCGGTTCTAGGCGCTACAGTCTGGAACCAAGCGACCGCTACGGTCGCAGGTTCGAGTCCTGCCTCGAGCATGGATATGTGTGATGTCCTTAGGTTAGTTAGGTTTAATTAGTCCTTAGTTCTAGGCGACTGATGACCTCAGAAGTTAAGTCACATAGTGCTCAGAGCCATTTGAACCATTTTACAAACTTGAGACCAAACTTCAAGAGGTAAAAAGGGTGTAACGACCACCACGAAAAGACATCACAATATGTCCCATGACACAGGCAATTAATTAATGAACGTAGTATTACTGTAGAATTAATAGTGAAAATCAACGGGGCAGAACACACTTACATAAATAACTCAAGAGGAATACATTAGGTTAGCATCAGTAAAGTGAACAATAGTACACATAAAAAAAATCATCTGTAACATTCAGTTGGCGAGGCAAACCCTGTACTGTGATTATGACATTCAAATATGAAACACTACTCATTTACACCTCCGTAGAACCATGTACAGTGCATCTATAAGCTACTTGAGCATCATTACGTACGTCAAATGCTGTGAAATGTATATCATAGAACGGGAATACGTAATGAATGCAATAGCACATGGTGTAAATGATATGAAATATTAGTCAAAAATTAGCAATCGTATAGTTTTCACAGACAAAATTTGCGTCTCCCAACAGACGATCATGTAATGGTGTCAGTTCTGCCAACGCACTTGTGTGACCAGGGATACTGAAGGAGAGAGAATGTTTAAGTTCCACGTCTTTTTTTTTTTTCTTTTGAGACGTCAGTCTTCTGGCTTCTTTGATGCGGCTCGCCACGAATTCCTTTTCTCCCTTTCTGCGCCGACCTCTTTATCTCAGAGTAGCATTTGGCAACCAACGTCCACAATTATTATTAGCTGGATGCATTCCAGTCTCCGTTTTTCTCTAGAGTTTTTGTCCTCCACAGCTCCATCTACTATCATGAAAGCCAATCCCAGATGTCTCAACAGATGTCCAATCATCCTGACCGTTCTCCTTATCAGTGTTTTCCACATATTCATTTCCTCTCCGATTCCGCGCAGAACTTCCTCACTCCTTACCTTATCAGTCAGCCTAATTTTCAACATTCGTCTGTAGCTTCACATCCCAACTGATTCGATTCTCCTCTGTTCGGTTTTCACCACGACACAATGCTGTGGTCCAAACGTACATCTTCAGAAATTCCTTCGTCAGATTAACGCCTATGTTTGATACTATTATCTTGGCGAGGAATGCTCTTTTTGCCAGTGCTAGTCTGCTTTTGTTGTCCTACTTGCTCAGTACGTCATTGCTGCCTAGGTTGTTAACTTCATGTACTTCGTGACCACGAATCATGATGTTAAGTTTCTCGCTGTTCTTATTTCTGCTACTTCTAATTATGTTCGTCTTTCTTCGATTTACTGTCAATCCATGTTCTGTATTCATTACACTGTTCATTCCAATCAGCAGAACATGTAATTTTTCTCCACTTTAACTCAGAATAGCAATGTCATCAGCGAAACGTATCATTGATATCATTTCACTTTCAATTTTAATTTCACTGCCAAACCTTTCTATATTTCCCCCACTGCTTCTTCGATGTACGGTTTGAACACTAGGGGTGAAAGACAACGCTCTGTCTTACAACCTTTTCTAATCTTCTTCGTCCACTCCTATCATTCTGTCTTGGCTCTTGCACGTATTGTAAATTACCTGTCTCTGATTATAGCTTAGCCCCATTTTTCCCATAATTTCAAACATCTTGCACGATTTTATACTGTCGATCACATTTTCCAGGTAGACAAATCATATGAACGTGTCATGAGTTTCCTTTAGCCTTGCTTCCACCATCAACAGCAACGCCCTTCTCTGGTGCCTTTTTACCCTTCCTAAAACCAAACTGATCGTCATCTAATACATCCTTATTTTCTTTTCTATTCTTCTGCATATTATTCTTGTAAGCAACTTGGATGCTTGAACTGTTAAGGTTATTGTGCGACAATTCTCGCAGTTGTCAGCTCTTGCAAACTTCGGAACTGTGTGGATGATATCTTTGTGAAAGTCATATGGTATGTCTCCAGACTGATACATTCTACACACTAACGTGAATAGTCGTTTTGTTGCCACTTCCCCCAAAGATTTTAGAAGTTCAGATGGAATGTTATCTGACACTTCTGCTTTTCTTTATTTTAAGTCCTCCAAAGTTCTCTTATATTCTGATTCTTGTACTGGATCCCCCACCTCTTCCAAAAGCGACTCCTATTCCTTCCTGTATCACATCAGAGAAATGACCTTTAATGTACCTTTTCCATCCATCCGCTCTCTCCTCTTCATTTAACTATGGAATTCATATTGCAGTCTTGATGTTACCACCCTTGCTTTTAATTTCACCGTCGGTTGTATTAACTTTTCTATATGCTGAGTCAGTCCTACCAACAATGATTTCTCTTCCGATTTCTCCATATTTTTCATGCACCCATTTAGGCTTAGCTTCCCTGCACTTCCTATTATTTCATTCCTCAGCGAGTTGTATTTCTGTGTTCCTGAGTTTCTCGGAACATTTTTGTACTTCCTGCTTTCATCGATCAACTGAAGTATTTCTTCTGTTACCCATGATTCATTCGCAGTTACCTTCTTTGTACCTATGCTTTTCTTTCCCTTTTTAGAGACGTCCATTCCTCTTCAAATATACTGCCTAGTGATCTATTGCTCATTGTTTTGTAGGGCAGGCAACCATTCCTCTTTGCTGTATCCACAGCCTTACAGAACTTCAGGCGTACCTCGTCATTTCTTTGTACTTCCGTATCCCACTTCTTCGCGTATTGATTCTTCCTGATTAAACTCTTAAACGTCAGCCTACTCTTCATCACTATTACATTGTGATCTGAGTGTAAATCCGCTCCTGAGTATACCTTACAATACAGTACCTGGTTTCGGAATCACTGTCTGCCCATGATGTAATTTAACTGAAATCTTCCTGTATCATACGACCTTCTCCAAGTACACCTCCTCCTCTTTTGATTCTTCAACAGAGTATTCACTACTACGAACTGAAATTTATTTCAGAACTCAATTAGTCTGTCTCCTCTCTTATTCCTTGTCCCAACTCCATATTCTCCTGTAAACTTTTCTTCTTCTCCTTCCCCTACAACTCTATTCCAGCCCCCGATAACTATTAAATTTTCATCTTCTTTATGTCCTTCAATACTCTTTCAGTATCCTCATACGTTATCTCTATCTTTTCAATTTTTGCTTGCAACGTCAGCATGTATACCTGAACTACCGTTGACGGTGTTGGTTTGCTGTCGATTCTGATAAGAACAACCCTATCACTGAACTGTTCAACGTAACAAACTCTCCGCCCTACTTTCCTATTCGTAACGAATCCTGCTCCCCTTCACATCATTTTCCGCTGCTGTTGATGTAACTCTGTACTCATCTAACCAGAAATCCTTGTCTTCTTTCCAGTTCGCTCCACTGACCCCTACTATATCTAAACTGAGCCTTTACATTCCTCTCTTCAGGTTTCTTAGCTTCCCTCCCATGTGCAAGCTTCTGACATTCCAGACTCCGACCCGTAGAACGGTATCCTTTCGTTGGTTACGCAATCATTTTCTCATGCTCAGCTCCCCATGGTAGACCCCTGCCGGAGATTCGAACGGGGGACTATTCGGGAATCTTTTCCAATGGACAGATCATCGTGACACTTGTTCAAAAAATGGCTCTGAGCACAATGAGTTTTAACTTACGAGGTCATCAGTCCCATAGAACTTAGAACTACTTAAACCTAACTAACCTAAGGACATCACACACATCCATGCCCGAGGCAGGATTCGAACCTGCTACCGTAGCGGTCGCGTGGTTCCAGAGTGTAGCGCCTTGAACCGCTCGGCCACTTCGGCCGGCGACACTTGTTCAGTTACAGGCCAAATATCCTGTGGATACACGTTATGTATCTTTAATACAGTGGTTTGCATTCCTTTCTACATTCTTATACCATTGATCATCGCCAATTCTTCCGCCTTTAGGTGTAGTTTCCCACCCCAAGGACAAGAGAGTGCCCTGAACCTCTCTGTCCACTCCTCCGCCCTCTCTGACAAGGACGTTGGCTGAGGGTGACTTCTTAGGATGGAAGTCTTCGGCCCCCAATGCTGATTATAGTTAATTCAAATTCATATGAAGAGAATTGCACAGAGCTACGTGGCCAGTAAACCAGATACGCAAATATCATAGGAACCGAATTTCTATGTAGTTAATAAGCTGAACGAGACGGAAGAGTGAATGAAATGACTGATCTAATCTTCAGATTAAACGACTCAATTTTTATCTCGTGTCAAACTTCTTGGCTACTGATCTCACAAGACAAATTCTGACTGTCAGCAGCTACACGTGGAACATAATTGCATTTGCGATGGATATAGAAACGTTGCTATGTAAATCAGTGAAAATTTACCCATTGATACAAATACCTCACGCAGGCTTAACGAAATAATTTACAGGCGTAGCCTGCAAATAACAGCAGTATCACACTCTACCCCACCAAACAACAAAAACAACAACCAGCTCCGTTCAACCGCTCACGTCTCACTTTCTGTCTTAACCAGCATATGACAGACTATTCAGAACTCAACCCAGAGTTCCTTGCAAGGCGGATAGTGCAGCGAATGGGTCACTGAATCTAAAGCAAAAATATGATTTCCCATAAGCGACAAAACACTGTGAAATGCCACCTTGCAGAATGTAGCTTAACCAATATCGAATTCGCGAAAGTACTGAGCCGGGGTTTTAAGTACACATCATTCGGCATTTGAAAAACTTTATTACCATTAAGAAAACAATTTATATAAACTAAGAGAAACAATTTATGAAATCAGCAACATCTACATCTACATGGATACTCTGCAAACCACATTTTAGTGCCTGGCAGAGGGTTCATCAAACCACGTTCACAACTCTCTATTATTCCATTCTCGTAAAGCGCGCGCGAAGAATGAACAGCTATATCTTTCCGTACGAGCTCTGAGTTCCCTTATTTTATCTTGGTGATCGTTCCTCCCTATGTAAGTCGGTGTCAACAAAAAAATATCGCATTCGGATGAGAAAGTTGGTGGTTGAAATTTCGTGAGAAGATTCCGTCACAACGAAAAACGCCATTCTTTTAATGATTTCCAGCCCAAGTCCTGTATCATTTCTGTGACCATCTCTCCCATATTTCGCGATAATACGCTGCTGCCTTTCTTTGAACTTTTTCGATGTGCTCCGTCAGTCCAATCTGGTAAGGATCCCACACTGCGCAGCAGTATTCTAAAAGAGGACGTAGAATCGTAGCGTAGGCAGTGTTCTTAGTAGCTCTGTTACATTTTCTAAGTGTCCTGCCAATAAAAGGCAGCCTTTGGTTTGCCTTCCCCACAACATTTTCTATGTGTTCTTTCCAATTTAAATTGTTCGTAATTGTAGGTATTTAGCTGAATTTACGGCTTTTAGATTAGACTGATTAATTGTGTAACCGAAGTGTAACGAGTTCCTTTTAGCACTCATGTGGATGACCTCACACTTTCCGATACTTAATGTCAACTGCCACTTTTCGCACCATTCCGATACCTCTTCTAAATCGTTTAGCAGTTGGTTTTGAACTTCTGATGGCTTTATTAGTCGTTAAACGACAGCGTCATCTGCAAACAACGAAAGACGGCTGCTCAGATTGTCTCCCAAATCGTTTATATTGATAAGGAACAGCTAAGGGCCTGTAACACTACCTTGGGGAACGCCTGAAATCACTTCTGTTTTCTCGATGACTTTCCGTCAATTACTACGAACTGTGACCTCTCTGACAGGAAATCACAGATCCACTCACATAACTGAGACGATATTCCATAAGCACGCAATTTTACTACGAGCCGCTTGTGTGGTACAGTGTCAAAAGCCTTCCGGAAATTCAGAAATACGGAATCGATCTGAAATCCCTTGTCAATAGCACTCAGCACTTCATGTAAATAAAGGGCTAGTTGTGATTCACAAGAACGATGTTTTCTAAACCCATGTGTGTCAATAAAGCGTTTTCTTCGAGGTAATTCATTATGTTCGAACACAATATATGTGAGACCTGAATTTCTCCTGGCGTATACAACTTTCAAATAACTTCCGGGAATTCAGCCAGGTAACACTTTCAGCAACCGCCGATATTTCGGCGGGAGAACACCCCGCCATTTTCAAGGCAAACTGCAACGGACACGAAAAGTGTTGAGAGAAAGACCAACAGCCTCCTGAAGAAAAGTGGTTTGTCGCAGGACACAATCAAGAGGCTTAACACTTATAGTGCCGTTCCCCCTAGGTTATATGGCCTTCCAAAGGTTCATAAGGAAGGGGCTCCTTTCCGTCCTATAGTGAGTAACATCGGCGCTCCGACATATCGTGTATCCAAGCATCTTGCTTCTCTGTTGAGTCCACAAGTAGGACGGTGTGAACATCATATCAGGAACTCAGCTGATTTTTTACGTCGTTTGGAGGGACTGAGGCTGAATGACTCTGATATTTTAGTGTGTTTCGATGTGGTCTCTCTCTTCACTCGTGTTCCTCCGTCTGATTCGTTGCGGTTAATTGAAGCCAGGTTTGCTGCTGATTTAACTAATCTCTTTAGGCATGTGTTGACATCCACTTACATTTTATTTAATGACCAGTATTACGAGCAGACAGATGGAGTTGCGATGGGTAGTCCGTTGTCTCCTGTGATCGCAAATTTATTTATGGAAGACTTCGAGGAACGTGCATTGGAGTCGGCGCCTTTAAAACCCGCCTGTTTCTTTAGATACGTTGACGATACCTTCGTTGTTTGGCCTCACGGTAGGGAGAATTTGAAAGTCTTTCTAGAACATCTGAACTCGATCCACCCGAACATTCGTTTTACGATAGAGGTGGAAGAGGATGGTTGCCTTCCCTTTGTCGACGTGTTGGTTAGGAGGAAGGATGATGGATCATTGGGACATGCAGTCTACAGGAAACGTACTTACAAGCTAATAGTTGTCACCATTCGGCTCGGCGTGAAGGGGTACTTCGTACCTTGGTACACAGGGCACAACATGTCGTTTCTGACGCTGAGACTTTGCCAGCTGAGCTGTCCCATCTTGAAGTTACATTTCGTCAAAATGGTTATAGTGATAGACAGATTGAACGTGCGTTGTGCTATCGACCAACTGTACATCGGGTGATTGATGATAATTCTGAGTCAACACCTAAGTCTACTGCCTTTTTGCCTTACGTAGGAAACACGTCCAATAAGATCGGTCGTATTTTACGAAAATACGATGTGAAATGTGTTTTCCGACCTCCATCTAAAATTAGAGCACTTTTGAGTTCCGTTAAGGATGATCTTGGACTGCGTAAGGCGGGTGTATATCGTATTCCTTGTAGCTGCGGCATGGCATGTATTGGTCAAACTATCAGGACCGTGGAGGACAGATGTACTGAGCATAAACGGCACACACGATTACAGCAGCCAAATAGATCTGCTATTGCCGAACATTGCTTGGATACTGGTCACCCCATGTTATATAATAACACCGAGATATTGGCATGCACGTCCAGCTATTGGGACAGTGTCATTAGGGAGGCAGTTGAGATTAAATTAGTGAGCAACCTCGTTAACAGGGATGGAGGTTTCTGTTTAAACTCTGTTTGGAATCAGGTTCTCTCCCTTGTCAAAAAACAGAGGAACAGAGTCAATGCTGCCTCACCTGCGAATTCATAGTCTCACTATCGATAGCTCTGACTTTGGTCATCTTTGGTGGCACTAGTGTTCAGTGTGTGTGTGTGTTATCTTTCCTGCTTCTGTCGGAGAACCGAGGTATTAAATTTGCTTGTACGCCGCCTGTCCGTTGCAGTTTGCCTTGAAAATGGCGGGGTTTTCTCCCGCCGAAATATCGGCGGTTGCTGAAAGTGTTACCTGGCTGAATTCCCCGAAGTTATTTGAAAACAATATACGAGGCCTGTTCAGAAAGTAAGCTCCGATTGATTGCCAAATTGAAACCACAGTGAACATCAGAAATGTTTTAGTTGTAACAATTAGCTACACCTTTCAGCTACTTCTCTACGTAGTCGCCGTTCTGACTTAGACTTTTGTCATAGCGTTGTACCAAATTTTCAATAGCCTCATCATAGAAGGCAGCCGCCAGTGCTTTCCGCCAATTCTCCACGCTGGCCTACACCTCGTTGTCTGTGTCAAAATGTTGTCTTCAAAGACAGCGGTTCATGTGACCAGAGATGAAACTCAGGGGGAGACAATTGCGGACTGTATTGTGGGTAATCTCACATTTCCATTTGAAAACGATGCAGGAGCATCTTCATTGCCCCTGCAGAATGCGGCTGAGAATTGTCTTGAAGAAGAAACAGCACGACTGTTATGTAATGTTAGCTGCATAGCTTCAGGCGAAATTTCTCACCAGGCCCTCGTACTTGGCGGCAGACACTATTTTCTAGACATCTTTACGCACTCACTGCGAGCTCAGAAATGAGAAGAGCGACGTGATGCTAACTGGAGTTATACTAGAGACACTACCCAACACATCTGTGCAAAGCTTTATCGGATTTTCATAGTCGTTTCCATTTCGCGACCGATCGGAGCTTACTTTCTGAACGCCCCTCGTATGTTCTAAAATCCTGCTGCATATCGACGTTAACGATATAGGCCTTAATTTAGTGGATTACTCCTCCTACATTTCTTGAATATTGGTGTGACCTGTGCAACCTTCCAGTCTTTGGGTACGGATCTTACGTCGAGCGACCGTTTGTATATGATTGTTAAGTATGGAGCTAATGCATCAGCATACTCCGAAAGGAGTCTAATTGGTATACAGTCTGGACCATAAGACTTGCTTTTATTAAGTGATTTAAGTTGCTTCACTACTCCGAGGATATTGACTTCTAAGTTACTCATGTTGGCAGCTGTTCTCGATTCGAATTCTGGAATATTTACTTCGACTTCTTTTGTGAAAGCATTTCGGAAGGCTGTGTTCAGTAACTCTGCTTTGACAGCACTGTCTTCGATAGTATTTCCATTGCTATCGTGCAGAGAAGGCATTGATTCTTTCTTGCCGCTAACATACTTCACATACGACCAGAACCTCTTTGGATTTTCCGCCAGGTTTCGAGGCAAAGTTTCGTTGTGGAAACTGTTATAGGCATCTCGCATTGAAGTCCGTGCTAAATTTCGAGCTTTTGTAAAAGATCGCCAATCTTGGGGATTTTGCGTCTGTTTAAATTTTTCATGTTTGTATAGTGTTTCTGCGACAGTGTTCTAACACGTTTTGTGTACCAAGGAGGATCAGCTCCTTCGTTAGTTAATTTATTTGGTATAAATCTCTCAATTGCTACTGATACTATTTCTTTGAATTTAAGCCACATCTGGTCTACACTTATATTATTAATTTGGAATGAGTGGAGATTGTCTCTCAGGAAGGCGTCAAGTGAATTTTTATCTGCTTTTTTAAATAGGTATATTTTTCGCTTATTTTTCGAGGATTTGCGGATTACAGAATTCAATCTTGCTACGACAGCCCTGTGGTCACTAATCCCTGCATCGGTTTTGATGCTCGTTATTAACTCAGGATTATTTGTTGCTAAGATGTCAAGTGTGTTTTCACAACCGTTTACTAATCGCGTGGGTTCATGAACTAACTGCTCGAAACAATTTTCAGAGAATGCGTTCAGCACAATTTCGGATGATATTTTATGCGTTCCTCCGGAATTAAACATGTATTTTCGCCAACATATCGAGGGTAAATTAAAGTCACCACCAACTATTATCATATGATTCGGTTATGTGTTTGAAATCCAACTCAAGTTTTCTTTGAACCTTTGAGCCACTGTATCATCTGAATTGGGAGGTCGGTAAAAGTATCCAATTAATAATTTATTCCGGTTGCCAACAATGACCTCAGCCCATACTTACTCACAGGGAGTATCTACTTCAATTTCGCGAAAAGTTAAACTACTTCTGACAGCAACAAACGCGCCACCACCAACCACGTTTAGCCTATCCTTTCAGAACACCATTAGGTTCTTCGCAAAAATTTCGGCTGAGCTTATATCCGGCTTTAGCCAGCTTTCAGTGCCTATAACGATTTGAGCATCAGTGCTTTCTATTAGCTCTTGGAGCTCTGGTACTTTCCCAACACAGCTACGACAGTTTACAACGGTTTTACCAATGGTTCATGCATCTACGTTTTTCCTGTGTTCAGCCTGTACCCTTTGTGACTGAAGCCCTTCTTGTGTTTTCCCGAGACCCTCTAACCTAAAAAACCGCCCAGTTCACGCCACACAGCCCCTGCTACCCGTGTAGCCGACTCCTGCGTATATTGGACATCTGACCTATTCAGCGGAGCCCGAAATCCAACCACCCTTCTCCGCAAGTCGAGGAATCTGCAGCATACACGGTCGCAGGACCGTCTGAGCCTCTGATTCAGACCCTCCACTCGGCTCTGTACCAGAGGTCCGCAATCGGTCCTGTCGACTATGCTGCAAGTTGTCAGCTCTGCTTTCATCTTGCAAGCAAGACTGGCAACATTCACTCTAAACACCAAGAAAAAATGTAATGACAGTTTGCACACCAACACCAATGTTCAAATGTGTGTGAAATCTTATGGGACTTAACCGCTAAGGTCATCAGTCCCTAAGATTACGCACTACTTAACCTAAATTATCATAAGGACAAACACACACACCCATGCCCGAGGGAGGACTCGAACCTCGGCCGGGACCAGACAGACAGTCCATGACTGAAGCGCCTTAGACCGCTCGGCAATTTTAAAATGAAACAGTGACTTTTATCATACTGTAACTTTTGTAGACAATGTCATACACTGGAAATGTTCAATGTCAAATCACAAGCAAATGTTATGATAGTTTAAACCGTGAACTGTATACTTTCTAATGAAGGAAACAGCACGAGAAAGCAGTAATGGGTGCAAATAATTTAAAAACGGTTTTCCATTAATTTTGACGGGAACGTTTCAAACTTACCCCACTTGGCTGACTCAATACTTGAATAATCAGGAAGGTAAGGCCCAACGGTTTGAATTTTTTAATTAAAATAGCGAATATGAAGTGTTTGAGCTAGATGGTGATTCTATATTTCCCGCTGGAAAAATCCGGCACCGTAGCTAACCTTATAATACTTTTTAAGGAAGTGTTCAGTACCAAGGAACTATATCCCATGAAAGATCGGTCACAGTTAACAACGAGCGGCAAAATTGTACGCAAGAGATAAATCCCTTAAGCACGAGTCTTAAGCCACACGGTGCAGATTATACGCTTTCCCTCTCACATGATTAACTGGTAACACCAAACAATAATGTAGTGAACTCGAGAAATTATTTTGTGACATCAGATGCCATGAACATTAACAATGAGGTCGCCCCATGTTGGGCGCCAAAAATGTAGTTAACTCGAGAAATTATTTTGTGACATCAGATACCATAAAAATTATCAATGATGTCGCCCCACACTGGACGCCAATAATGTGTTGAACTTGAGAAATTCTTCTCTCTGCTGTCGAACATGAAATGACGAGCAGGTGACTGATGAGATTGCCCCACGTTAGGAACCAATAATTAAGTGATAGCAATAATCAAAGAAACTTAAATGCAAGTGGTAGGACATTAAGTATTCAAGTATGAATGTAAAAGATTACTTATATGTTCAGATCGTAAAACAAATGTATTTATTTTCATGCTGTTTATACATAACGAAACAGAATTACAAATCTCAGGGACGATTTGACTGGGCGTGAAAACAATTCAGTTATTAAGGGGAGGGAGGAGGGGACGAATCGTCTCACCATTATTAATTATCGTTCGTTGTGTAGTGCTGTTGGAGGCAGGCGCTGCGTCGGTACGGCGCGTCGCCTCGAAGCTGTGCTGCGGGTGTCGGCTATCCTCATTAGCAGTCGTGGTATTTTGGCGGGTCCGCGGTTCGATCTCCGAATTGTCTGCCTGTTGTCAATCGCATGTCCGAAGCTGTGCTATCACGTTGTCGGAAGGCGAATGTTCTCGATGGGTGGATGCGCGCTGATGTCCTCTCGTTTCGGCTGTGTCTCCACAACTCCCCCTTCTCGCTTCTTCATCCATCGCCCAGGTCAACGTCCCTTCGAAAAATCCTTCCTTTTCGTGTTGCCTTCTCGCTTCTTCATCCATCGCAGCTCAACATCTCTTCGAAAATTCCTTCCGTTTGGTGTTGCCATTGGCGGACGAAATTTTGACTGTAGCCAAATGACAGATCGGCATTTCATCGCCACACCTCTACGTGCAGTGCGGAAATTTTCTTACTGGCACGGGCTGGCATGTGGCTCGTGAATCGGTATCTCTCTCACGATTTCACATTCTTAGGATGTTTTCCTGCATTCTTCTTTATAACCACTCTCTCTGCGTGAGCCCTGAGTGACTCATGTTTGGGTCTGAAAATCTGCCGGCGCCCTTCATTTATAATGAATGGCCTCACTGTCCGCAGCTCGTGGTCGTGCGGTAGCGTTCTCACTTCCCACGCCCGGGTTCCCGGGTTCGATTCCCGGCGGGGTCAGGGATTTTCTCTGCCTCTTGATGACTGGGTGTTGTGTTATGTCCTTAGGTTAGTTAGGTTTAAGTAGTTCTAAGTTCTAGGGCACTGATGACCATAGATGTTAAGTCCCATAGTGCTCAGAACCATTTGAACCATTTGAATGGCCTCACTGTCGAGACGAACATCTTCTTAAGAATGCTGGTTTCTTTCACGCACCTCGCTGCGCTAATTCCTCGTGCTTTTGGTCGCTCCTCCCTGTGCCCATGGGGCGCTGGAATTGCCAGCACATCTCTGCTTTCTAAGGCAGGTAAAGTGACTGCCACCAGGCCAGAAGAACTCAGATGCTTCGAGCATACATTCTTGGCGTTCCGTCATAATGGCTGCAGGTGCCCCATAGCTCACGGCACGGCACCCTCCTCGTTGTCAGACAGGCCCTTCGCATCGTGCTGTCCTTGAGTGAGGCGAGGGTGTCGGCCCGGCTTCCCACTGTGTGCTTCCAAAGTGACGTCAGTGTCCCTCTTCTCGGGGGCTCACCCCAATGAGTCCCGCCCCTTCCTCCTCCATGGCCGCTTTCGACAACTTCGCGAAAGTGGGTGTGATATTACCTAATAGAACCCAACAGGACGTTGACCCGACAAAATAAGGAATAACTAAAGGAATGTGTTTGTATCTAGGTATCAGGCTTACGAAATGCAGTCAGCAGTGGCCAAACCGAGCTCAAGATTGGGCAATTTACAACAGGAGTAGCTTCCCATAGTAATTTAAAGAACTTGGCCAAGTATAAACACATATTACACTGTTAAAACAGGGAGTACCATATGGCGTACAATAACTGGCTGCATACGTCCTTATAATGAGAAAAATAACAATTACATGGAACAGTTAACAGATTAAAATTACATAACTTAGACAGCGGCTAACTTCTGTATGAAGATGATGAGTCTATCGTGGCGTGTAGAAGCATAGCTGCGGAGGCCCTAGGGTCCAAGAGTCCCATAAGGCGGCATATACGCTGGAATCAACTAAAGGCGAGTCTATTTCCATGCCACCACTTCACACTCAACACTGCTGCAGTTACAACTCTCAGCGGGATGGCTAAAACTGCGTAAACGTGATATATTACACACACACTGTGCGTATCACAAAACAAGATGCACAAAGCACTCCGTCTTCAGGCCACGAGTGGCCTACCGGGACCATCCGACCGCCGTGTCATCCTCAGTGGAGGATGCGGATACGAGGGGCGTGGGGTCAGCACCCCGCTCTCCCGGTCGTAAGATGGTATTCTTGACCGAAGCCGCTACTATTCGGTCGAGTAGCTTCTCAATTGACATCACGGGGCTGAGTGCACCCCGAAAAATGGCAACAGCGCATGGTGGCCTGGATGGTCACCCATCCAAGTGCCGACCACGCCCGACAGCGCTAAACTTCGGTGATCTGACGGGAACCGGTGTATCCACTGCGGCTAGGCCGTTGCAAAACAAGATGGCAGAATAGAAAAATAATTCCAGAAGTAGTGCTGAGCATGTACAACGAAACTGCCAGAAATTTGCAACTCAACTCATTTCCTGTTAGATTTACAAAGGCACTGGGAACGAGACAGGCGGGGCAGTGAGACTTTCACAAAGCCGGAACAATCACGCGCACGTATAAAAGTCTGATCTAGAGTAAGTAAGAAGTAGTAAGAAGTGGGTTTCTCGGAGACAAAATTCACATTAGGCAAATAAGCAACACGGGGGCTTAATTCGTGGCCACGAATCAGCTACCATGCGGAATTAGACAACCACTTGACAAATTAATCAGTTCCGGAAGACTTCTACGAACTCAACGGTAAGAAAGCCATTGCACACACACAAATTTCTCAATGCTCTAAGTTAGTATGCTTCGCCACAAACTCGAGCCACGTGCCCCCTTGACAGCGAGAGATGAGGACGTCGGCCTGTCGCAGCTCGCTAACCCCCGCGTCAACGCTCCGCTTCCCCGACCGCTACACCGCCACGACGCCCCATGGATGAGCAGCGCACTCTACACCGCAGGCGAGCAATTTGTGAAAGGAAACGCACCCGGCATGACTCAGACTACAACCTCTAAGAAAACTGTTTACAGTCGATTCTTGGTACAGACTACTTACTGTTCTTGCATTATTGCAGCAATAACATGTTCGCTAACTAAATCAATAATATAACTGAAAATTGAAAATCCCTTTGTAACTGGAAACTTTCAATTTAACTCACGGCACAGGAAAGACACTGACGACACAGATTTTCGCTGTAATCTACAAAGCTATCCGGCAGATAGAGGACTACCCTAAGCCGGCAAAAAATGCGCACAGACCGCTGGTAAAAAATCTGGAATGTACATCAGTCGTAGTCGTAGAGGCGTAAACTTGGTTACTACCGAGAGAATGGTCCAAAAACTATTAGAAGAACACAACTAGAGAAAAAAGGGACAGTCCAGTTGTTGTAGTAAATGTTTTGCACCCAGGGCACTACCGAATTTTATTTGATGATACTCAGTGAATGGCTTCCACAAGCGGATACTTCAGAAGCTATGTAGCGTTTACATAGTAATTATACGCAAAAAGAGACAGCCAGCGTTGCAACTAAAATGGATGTTCACTTGGCCGGTGACCAGTTTCGGGCTACGCCCATTCTCTATCCACCCAGTGTCTGCCAAGTAAAATGTCCGTCCAATGTAGCGGTAGCGCTGTGGTCCCACACCTCATTGGTGCAGTCCCTGTGTTCTTGGTACCCTCGGAAAAGATATGCGAGTGCCAGCAGAACACAACATACTGTCCCTCGGGCAAAGAGACCATGTAATCCTGTTAAATGTGGAAATGTGGTAGCAGTGGCATCCGCTGTTTGACGTTGGTGCCTTCTTGCCTACTGCACATTGTGGAAGTCGTCTGCAGCTGTAGTTGACCGTAGTTGGCCACTTTCTCTCCACTGGCCACACTGACTTTGATTCGTAGCGCACGACATGCACTTTAAGCAATGCTATGAGCAATACCACACTCATGGACTATTCTCGTCACACACTTCGTCCTACTTCCAGTTTCCCTATGATTCATTTGTCTCTGGATCATGTTGGAGTGAAGAATAGCACCAAAATCCTCCTTAATTGTTTCCTCAGTGACATATACGGATTTTTCCTGTTTCATAAATTCATCGTGTTGCGGGACCAGTCCTCTTGTCGCTTTGCTCATGCTGACCTCACATCATGTGATGTCCAGCTTTCTGGGAGAACACGGGCAACATCCTCCCGCTCATTCATTCTTTTACATGGAGTTGTTACTATGGTATGTTACTTTACCTGTTTCGTCCTTAAGTTTTGCACAGCATTGAATTATATGTGAAAGTACCGTACACAGGAATAGATTCTGTTAGAGCACTGCTTTAGGAATGTGTTTTTTGGGAAATCACAATGGTAACTTTTGTTTCAAAGACAAAGTTTTGAATGATGTACCACAGCAACGAGTCAAGATACCACCACGTAAAAAGGGAGAAATTCCGAGCTTGAGAAATTAATTGATTACGTCTATGTACTGTTAAATTATTTAAGTGAATTTCTGATGTTACTCTACTATTAAACATTGTAATCCTCAGCAAAGTTACAACTAAATAAAATGGTCCTATTACCGCTGAACAGATAGCATGTATGGCAACACCACGATGAGCAGCGCAGCAAATCATGACAATGAGTACCTCGGTCTGGTACCACTCTGCTTCTGACTCGTCTCTGTGTAATCTATATCTGCTTTATGCGGAAAACCTCCCAACCATTTGAGCACGCAGTACGTCAGTTGTCAACAGACTGGGTAGGAAATAACAGGTAGTTCAAAAAGAGCGCCAGTCTTGACATATCACATAGAGAAATTTATTTTTATAAAAAACTCAAACAAAATACATAAACGTGTTCGTCTAAACTTCCCATTTCATGTATGAGAAATGTGAGGCATATGACATCGTTTAATGCGCTGGCTTGCTAAAACTCTGTCCACGAAATTCACTATGACTGCAGGCCAAGTTCCCACGTCCAATTCGCTGAAGACTGATGGAATTCCCTCCTTCACGTCACGGATGTTTCTGGGTTCATTGGCATGCACAAAAAGAAAGTCACAAGGAGTTATGTCAGATGTCCTTGGCGGCAATTGATGATCAGCATTGCGGAAATGAGGCGACTCGGTACCGCTTATGGGCCAATTGAATTACTTCGCGGGAAGTATGGCAGGTGGCACTATCGTGATGAAACGACAACTCTTCAGTGTCCATTCCATCCAAATGAGGCCACAAATATCCCTTGTTGTAGTACTGTATCGGTCTCCATTGACAGCCACAGCTTTTCCCGCCTCATCCTCAAAAACATAAAGCCAGATGACGCCGCCTGACCAGATGCCGCACTGAACTGTCACTCGAGGATGTGTTTCCCTCCCTTGGATTATGCAAGGATTTTCTGACCCACAGGTTCTGCTGTTCTGTTAATTTAGATAACCTTTTAAGTGGAAGTGTGCTTCATCACTGAAGATGTTTCTATTTGTGAATCTGTGGTCCTCCCGTCGTCCTCGTAGAATTAAGTTAACAAACCGTCGTTTTTACTGGTAATCCGTCACTTTCAGCTGCTGCGTCATCTGAATTTCATAGGGGTGATAATGGAGTTCATACCGGAGAATTCTCCGTACTGAAAAACAGCTTGAGGCCAATTGTTTGGAACGATGACGAGTTTGTTTCATTGGCCTAATAGTCACACACTGACGACCCCCACCTCCCGAATGTTCTGCTCACTTCGACCAGAAAGATGACGCCAAGGATTTTTAAGATTTACAGTTGAATACATCTATAAGCTTTTTCATAAATCTGCGAATTGATGATTCATCGGTGCCATATTACGTACGCCCTATAATCGCGCAAGGTGCCTGACAGTTGCTGCATAAATTTCTCCATTCTGATCAAACTTTTTCACATTAGCACTTGTTGCGCACTTGTGAACTGCTCCTTGGTAGAGACCGAATGCGAGAAGTTTAAAATGAGTCAACAATCGTAATGTACCTGGAAACAGAAATGAATTAAAATAATGTCACCAACTGACAAACAGAAATTTAGCAGCCGTTTCAAAATCGGCTCTCCTTTTGAACCACCCTTTTTAATTTAGTAAGCAGCCAATTAACGAGGTGGTCCACTATTAGTTGGAGTACAGAGAACCGGAGAATATTCTATTTTTACGCCAACCAATGAAACGGGTTCAGAATGTTTCTTTTTTTCAGATATGCAAAAAGGTCACAATCCGAAGACCGGATAAGAGAAAAAAGAGAGGATCGTTGCCCCACACCATACTCTGGAGTAACTAACTGCTCCTCCATCGATTCAGCAGAACGATGCCTTAAGGGGAGAAGCGCCCATCAGCTCGATAACTAGATGTCATGGCCAAAGCGCACATATACAGTACACAAGAGCATTTATTCTGTATGCTGACGAAACAGAAGACACCAACCACAGCCTCTGAAAGCCAAAGTTGTAAAACCTTACAGAACCAATAGGGTTTCTGATGAAGCAGAAGAAACAGGGAGACCAGGGCAAATGAAGTCATAATTGCTGAACGGTGCTGCCTGGCCGCCCTGACTGTTACGGCTTACAAACCAGTAGCGCTGCCATTAGAGAAATAGTGGCCAGCCTGCCCCACGAATATAACACCTAATTTTGATCGTCAGTCGCAGTAGTGTGCAACTGTATCCAGTACGCCCAGCTATATAGTCGACACCAGCTGCTAGTTGCGAGAAGAAGTATATGTGTGGACTGAAGTGATGAATAAAAAATGGTACCAAGACTCCCTTCTGAGTCTAAATTCCCATTAACAGCTCAGCGAACTTGGTATTCCTCCAAAACTCGAATAGTATCATAGAGACTCTCAACTGAACTAGAATGGCAATTCAGCATCGAACGAAACCGGGGATATTGCTTGCAATCCAGGCACAGGTTCTGTTATGAGATGAAGCTTTATGGTTCCTGAGATCTTTCTCAAACATCTTTGATGTCTATGTGCAGACTGAGGCGACGTTTCGTCCGATACTGAGGTGCTATTCCAATACAGTTGGAGAGCCTCTGCGACGCTGTTCGAGCTTAGGGGAAATAGTGGGCTGGAGTACACAGGGATTCAAGGCAGGCTAGTCTTTGCAAGTGAGCAAAGCCACTGGGTCAGGGTGGCGTAGTGGTTAGCGCATTTGCATAGTGAGCTGGAGACCCAGGTTCGAATCCAGGCCTTGGCATAAATTTTCCTTCTCTCCTTCGGTCTACGTATATGAATCATAGATGTTTGCGACCTGAAGTCTCAGGAAACCCATTTGATCAAGAGGAATGAGCCAGCTGCTACCATCCGATTTTGGTGCCAACAGCTGCAAGCCTCTGCCCTATGCTAATTTTACACATAGTCAGTTCAGTGCCTTCACCTCGTCGAGTAGCCCACCAACTGACAGACACCTACTGATAGCCATCTCCCTGGAGATCTGTGTGTTACAGCCTGGACCATCCAGCTGCCCAGGTACTGCCACCAGAGCAGGCACACTGTCGCTGTCCGCTGCCCCATGCAACACAACAGTGTTGGCTGTTCAACGTGCAGAGAGCGCACATATGCGCAGAGAGGGCACGTACCATCGTCAGCAACCACGCTCGTAGCCCAGTTTGACCCCGCTTGCCGGCCACTGTGGCCGAGAGGTTCTAGGCGCTTTAGTCCGGAATCACGCTGCTGATACGGTCGCAGGTTCGAATCCTGCCTCGGGCATGGATGTGTGTGATGTCTTTAGGTTAGTTTGGTTTAAGTAGTTCTAAGTCTAGGGGACTGATCATCTCAGATGTTAAGTCCCATAGTTCTTAGAGCCATTCTAACCATTTGACCCCTCTTGTTCCAGTGGGTCCACTCCCGCCATTTTGGAACCAGGGCTGCCTTTGGTGTCAGACACCAGTGGCCGCCATTGCCTTCAGCCTCTGCTCCCCTGTTAGCTGATTACAGCACGACGCCGCCGCCACTATCGTCACACGTCGCACTCATGGCGGACGACTGCCGACACTGGCACGCACCCGTCGCCAACTGGGTCACAGAGGACCTGTTCTCCGCTTCACTTGCCGTATGCAAGTACCTTCTCGTTCTACACTAAGAGGATACGCACATATACAGATGGCAGCAGGATCGCGTGAGGAACGTGTAAAAGGGCAGTACACTTGCGGACCTGACATTTTAACACAAGTGATTCATGTGAAGGGGTTCCCGCTGCGATTATGACCACGCAAGTGAAATTAAGAGACTTCGAACGCGGAATGGTAGTACGACGAACGTATCCGTTACGACAGTGCGGCGAAATTTGGCGTTAATGGGCTATGGCAGCAGACGACCGACGCGAGTAGCTTGGCTACCAGCAGTACATCACCTGCAGCGCGTCTCCTCGTCTCGTGACCATATCGAATGGCTCAAATGGCTCTGAGCACTATGGGACTCAACTGCTGTGGTCATAAGTCCCCTAGAACTTAGAACTACTTAAACCTAACTAACCTAAGGACAGCACACAACACCCAGCCATCACGAGGCAGAGAAAATCCCTGACCCCGCCGGGAATCGAACCCGGGAACCCGGGCGTGGGAAGCGAGAACGCTACCGCACGACCACGAGATGCGGGCGTGACCATATCGGCTGGACCCTAGACGACTAGATTACCTGGCCTGGTCAGATGAGTTCCGATATCAGTTGGTAACAGTGTGGTGCAGACACCACGAAGCCATAGGCCCAAGTTATCAACAAGGAAGGAACAGTTCAAGCTGATGATGTTCAGATGTGTGTGAATTCCTAAGGAACCAAACTGTTGAAGTCATCGGTCTCTAGACTTACACACTGCTGAAACTAACCTAACCTAACTTATGCTAAGAGCAACACACCCACCCATTCCCCGAGGGAGGACTCTAATCTCCGGCGGGAGAGGCCACGCAATCCGTGACATGGCGCCTCAAACCGCGCGGCCAGTCCTCGCCGCAGTTCAAGTTGATGCTGACTCCATAATACTGTGGGTCCAACTAAACCGATAATTGACTGGAGATAGTTACGTTCGAATACTTGAAGAACACTTTCAGCCATTTATGAAATTTTAATGAATGACGATGCGTCATGTCACCAGTCCACAATTGTTCGTGATTAGTTTGAAGAACATTCTAGACAATTCGAGTGAGTGATTTGACCACACAGGTGTCCATACCTGTACCATATCGAACATTTATGGGACGTAATGTAGAGATCATTTCGTACACAACATCCTCCATCAGCAATACTTTGGCAGTTATAGACTTTTTTTTCACTTGCTGCTATTTTTAATGACCCACCCTCTTATATCTTACGGTGGGTCTGAATATGCCACTTGGCCGCTGTGATTGGGTTGACCGTGTCCCGGCAAGTGGAGGCGGGCTACATTTGTTTTGGTATCTGTATATTTGTTTATTATTTTGTGCAGAATTTTTAGAAACCTTAAAATTGATATATTAGAAGCTGGAAGATGAAATACAAAAAAATTTCGTAATTAAGAAGAATTTAAAAAGATAGGAAAGAGTATTGTGTGAGAGGTTCCCGCCACCTGGTTGTGTGTGACGGCCAGGGTCTTGGAATGAACTTCAAGTCGCTGGCCGCCATCCTTAAGCTATCATGAGAACAAAAAAGAAAACAGAAAACGTACACTCCATATCTAGCCAACTTAGCTCATTCTTGTCTACAGTCTTGCGATTAGCAGCCGGCAGCTGTGTTCCAGCGATTCTAGGCGCTTCAGTCCGGAACCGTGCTGTTGCTACGGTCGCACGTTCGAATCCTGCCTCAGGCATGGATGTTTGTGATGTCCTTAGGTTAGTTAGGTTTAAGTAGTTTTAAGTCTAGGGGACTGATGACCTCAGATGTTAAGTCCCATAGTGATTAGAGCCATTTGAACTATCCAGCGATTAGTACCTCCCGCCTACGCAAACAACCCAGCCTGGACAGTGGTTTTCCCCGATCTACATTAATGTATCCGTCGGGTTGGCCTCAGCTAAGAGGGGCCACTATTAAGATCCTTCCATCCAGGCCGTGCGTCGTTGCTCACCAGGAGGCGTAGGTCCCTTGAATAGTTGCCTAACTTTAATCTCCTTTTCGATTGCTACTGACCTTTCGTTGGACATGGAGATGCTACTGAATATTTATATATTTACAGTTGTGATGCTATTTGTTTTGTTTAAATGTGTTTGATCATGTGCTCCTCGTATCGGCTTTTCTGGACCATTTGTAATGTCACGGAGGTTGCCACTATGGGTCATCAGCGTGAGACACCTCAATATATGTGTCGTTGGCAAGGTCAGTATCCGCATCTTCTGGACTAAAGGTGTCAGTGCTGTCATCCATCCCAAGCGCACTCTGCTGTCTTAGTAAACCGACTTGCATTCTGTAGGGTCTGTTTCGTACGTATTCTATATTTAGGATCTTGGAGGTTTCGTCGGTCAGTGTGTTTAGTTCAGTCAACTGGTCCGGGTCGCGTAGTAAGGCGTACAGTTCGTTTTGTATGTTCAAGTGGTTGACGTTTGATGTGTGTCTTATGTTTGAGCGCTTTCCGCAGAAGAGGACAATGTGTTCTGGGGAACCTTCTTCCCCGCATGTGCATCTAGTAGTCTGTCGCAGACACACGCGGCTCAGGTGTGTGGGATCAGGGCCATGGCCTGTGAGGAAGTGTACCATACCGCGGCTGTGATCGATATGTTTTAGTTTCAGTTATTCGCTGATATCAGAGAAGAAGTTGTAGACTCGGCGGCCCTTATCGCTAATGTCCCACTCGCTCTGCCAGGTATCAACTCGCCATGCTCTGAGTTGGCGTCTTGTCCCATGCGGCGCTCCAGTGATCTGCCGAACCTGGTCTAGTCTCCCCATCTTAAGCCAGTACATTGCCGCACGGCATCTGATGGTTATATCCATCGGGAATATTCCTATCACAACGCATGGTGCATCGACTGACGTTAATCGAAGCCGGTCGCTTCTTTGCCCACAACGTACGCCAGTTCTGTTGCTGGAAAGACATAGTGTGTGGGCCCAGGTGCTGGCGGCGAAGCATAGTACTGACTCGAAGAGAGCGCAATGTTACGTCCGTGTAATTGATAATGGTAGTCTGAATTGTTCCGAGTTTAACCTTGCTAGTTTATGAAATATTTTTTCTGCTTTGTCTGTGCATATTCGTAGATGTTCATGAAAGGTCAATCGTTCGTCTATGTATACTCCAACGTAGTGTGTAAGTACTGATCTTTATATGTTTTTGTCCCCGATTTTGATTACTGGTTTCCTGTGCAGGATACCCTTTAGCAGTGTGTAGGTAGTTTTTTCTTCCGCTGCCTGGAGTTTGCTGTTCGTGCACCATTGGATTATTGTACGTAGTGTTCCATTGGCTCTGTCTTCTAGCTGCGCATGGTTATTTGCTGACACTGCCACAAGCAGGTCATCAGCTTAGGCGACAACTCCATCTGTCAGATTATGCTCCTCTAGTAGCTGTAGGAGCGGTTCTATCATTATGTCCCAGAAGATTGGGCCGCAGATCGACCCTTGTGGACAACCTTTTGTAATACGATTGATTTCTTTTTGGTTGCCCATGTGCCAAACGACCGTTCTGTCTCTGCAATAGTCCACAAAACTGTTGTACAGAGACTCCGGCAACTGCAGGTGTCTGAACCTCTTGAACAAAGCCGGCCACCATAGATTATCGAAAGCGCCAGAGATGTTTATCGTGATAGCTAATGTGTATTTGGCAGGTGTATTGTGTACTATTTGCAGTGCTTCCCTGAAGCCGTATTGGTGTGGTGTTAGTCCGTGTAGTATTCTATGTGCGTGTAGTCTTTTGCAAAGCAGTTTTTCTTGTATTTTTGGGAATATGTTTATGAGACAGATTGGTCTGTACGATTTGGGTTCTGATGGGTCTTTGTTTGGAGTTTTTTTGATGATGACCGCCTTCGAGGTTTTCCACACTGCAGTTACGCGGTCCAGCCTTAATGCGTCGATTAGCAATGTTGCGAGAAATGGGGTGATCTGCGGTGCAATTTGTTTTAGTACTTCAGAGTGGATACCGTCCGGTCCAGGCGGCTTTTTGTTTTTGAGTTCTGAGATGGCTATCGCCACTTCTCCCTGTGCAAAAGGACAGGTGACAGTTGGTGTATTGCATGCGGTGTCGAGTTCACGCCTCAGTGCAGCTTGTTCTGGTGTATCTGTGTTTGCGATGTCGTCAGGTAGGAGTTTTCCCAGCAGACACTCCGCTGTGTGTGTGTCCAGCTCTTAGTCATCACACAGTCATCCTGTCGCAGCGTTCCCAAAACCATTGGGCTCTTAATTTTTTGAGTGACGAACTTGTATCGTTCCCCCCAAATGTTTACTTGTGTTTGCACTGTACCGTGTCTGTTCCAGTGGTCCTTCCTAGTCTTTTTCAGTACTAGTTTGTATCTGTCCTTGGCAAGCCGGTATTCGTTCAGTCGTATCTGTCTCTCTCCATCCGAGATTGCTCTTTGGTAGAGTTTGCGTTTGTGTTTAGTATGGCGCTTGAGTCGCGTTAGAAGTGCAGTCCAGGGAAAAGTGTGGCGTTTTGTGTTTCTTGGAGTTGGATTTCAAGTGTTCTGGGTGTGTGAAATGATGTCTGTAAGCATGTGTGCTCTGTAGCCGATATTTCCATTTATGTCTTGCAGTGGGCGATCCTGTATTTTGTGTCTGGCGTTGTCCCAGTCTGTCTCGCCACAAAGTAGTATCCTAGGATGTATTTCTGTGTCGTTGTTGGGTGTTTTGTGTAGAGTTAATGTGATGACGTTGTGGTCGCACATGGTGATGTGGTCGTGTACAGTCCAGTCACGTAAGAGGTTGATCGCAGCGTTATTTGTGAGGGTGATGTCTATATTGGATCTAGAGCTGTCGTGTCCAGTGAATGTGTGGTTGTATCCCTCTTCATTTAGTACGTATAGTCCATTTTCATGAATGATGTTGTTGATCATTCTGCCTCTGTCGTCAGTTCTGTTAGAGTGCCACACGGTGGATCTCGCGTTGATATCGGCGCAGATTATTATATTCTTATTTGAGCAAGTTGTCCCATAAGATTTGTATACTGCGTAATACAGTGACTGTATTGGGCGTACAGCTACGCGGTGATCCATGTGTCACCTTTGTAAGTGACCTCTGCTGTGGCGAGATGTTCAGCACAGAGTTCCGTTATTTTTACCGGATGGACCCCCGTGGTTGAGGATTATGACGGACCCCTTATAGTCCGTCTGTCCCGCGTAGGGAGGGAGGTCATCAGTCCCCTAGACTTAGAACTACTTAAACCTAACTAACCTAAGGACATCACACACATCCATGCCCGAGGCAGGGTTGGAACCTGCGACCGGAGCAGCAACGCGGTTCCGGACTGAAGCGTCTAAAACCGCTCGGTGACAGCGGCCGGCTGCGTAGGGAGGGAGGTTACGGATGTGCCCTTCTCTTCCGTAGGGTTCTTGTATACAGAGGATGTCGCATCTTAGTTCACGCAGAACCCGTGGGATCTCCGAGTCGACAAGTGTACTTTGCATCGCATTAAGCTGAGCTACTCTCAGTTTGGGTGTTTAACATGAACGTAGCACTTGTTGCCAGTTTGGCTGTAATCTTAAGTGTAATTAGGTCTGTTTGTTCCGATGTGCGGAAATAAACAGAGTCACCGTATGGGTGAAGTGTGTGGGTAAGCATCCGCTGTGCTGTCTCTAAGATGTCCCTTTTTCTAGCCTACTTAATTTTAAATTTAAATCCAACTTAGCATAACTAAAACTAGTGTTGACGGTGACATGCGTAGGCGACTCGGCCGTCTTGGCATGTCATGGCGGTGCAGCAGCATCGCTGTGCACCTCTGCAGGGGGCGCCTGGTTGGTGCCCTTTTTGATCGGCGCAGGGGGTTCAGCCGACGTTGTTGTTGAAGATTGGGGTGATGAAGGGCTGCTGGTGTCACCAAGAGGGAGCACTTTTGTATCACTGGGTGTTGAAGCAGTTTGTCGTTGCCGTGGTCGGTCACCCCACGCTTACACCTTCACTACGCTCTTGGGGATGTGTGTAGACCACTGGGAGTAGCTGCGTTCGCGATTTGTTTTGTGGCTTGTTATCTGATTAGGCTCTTTGGCTTTTCGATGGACTGCCATAGAGGAAGAGTGGCTCAATATTTCTGCAGGAGACTGCCAACAACTATTTGAGTCCATGAAATATCGAAATGCTGTACCACGCCGGACAAAAGGAGGTCCGAGACGATGTTAGAAGGTATCCCATGATTTTTGTCACCTCATTGTGTACCAATATGTGAAAGTTCCACGGTTCCACAAACACCTGGTGATTTCTGTAGAATTCGCTGTGGAATTAGCTGATTTTCTAGTCTAAACTCGTAATCATCGAGAGTGACTTGGGAAGAGAATTGTGCCATATGTCTGGAAAACAGTGAAGGGCACTCTTGTTTACAGGAAGAGTAAAGATCTGATCCATAGAGTTACAAATATTCTGCAACGATGCTCGATGCCGACATCAGTTCATTTCCGGCGTGTCGACCAGCACCGGCACAAAGACGAAGATCGCAAGAGCAAAGAAGGCGGTGAGATGACGTCAGCCAATACCCCGCTGACAAGGACCACACCACCACAGGAGCGCACTCTATTCGAAGAGAATATAAGCGCCGGTCCTGCACAGTACTAGCAGAGAGCACTACGACGGATGTGAAGTGTGATCAATATTAATTGTTTACATGGACCTTGTATCAAGCAAACGAATTTGGTTTTTTGTATGTCGCCCATCGCTTGTGACACCGTTGTAAATTCAAAGTTAAGTATTGTCAAATCTGCTTTATTGAAATAAAACTACTAATGTTATTTGCTTGAACTGTTGTATAGCATTCCGAGAAAGCAGCATCTTTTAGGCACCCTATACGAGAACAGTGGGCAGGACACCACATTTGGCGACGAGTATCCGCCGAACCCAGTCCCAGACGGACACGGAATTTTTGTGTGTTGCTGGCGCCTTTAATTCTCTCTTGTCTTTCCTTTTCAGGGGTGCTTAATTGCTTTAAAAGTTTCTTGTAGCTTTTGCTAATCACCGTTTTCAGGTGGGCGTTGCAGAAATTGTCTTCGATTGTTTGGCTTGCATGAATTGTCGGTTTGTTGCATTTGTGTCTTCCAACATGCCCACCCCACTCGTCCCGCCCTCTGCTTAGGCGCCACAGCCGCACGCGTTAGACTCCACACAGCTAATGCAGATGTTTCAGTTCCAGACGCATCAGATCTCCACGATAGCACGGTTCAGCAGCTAGTGGCCAACGCTGCGCGCCCGACAAAGCACCACCTACTACAGCTGCTATTCCACCTTTTCGACAGTTTCGTGACCAAGAAGAGGAAGGGCTCGAATGGTTGTCACAGTTTGAGGCCTATATACTATCTCACAACTTAACAGGTACTGCGAAACTTCCATATCTATTATCAACAGTAGGAAACGCATTGTTTAGACTCCTACAAAACCTTTTTTCCTAACGCACGCGAGTGAACTTGCTTACGACGAAGTGGTCGCTGCGCTACCAAACCATTACGACCAACAAGTGAGTGTGGTAGCTGCTAGCTATCAATTCTTTAATTGTAAAAAAACCGGTCAGAATAGACTTATCGCGAATGGCTAAGAGATTTGCAGGGTGTGACAAGGAAATGCAAACTCAAATTTGCTTGCGGTCCTTTATATTCTGATTTTATGTTGCCTGAGGCGATCGTGTACAGTCCAATCCATCATTTCAGCAGGTAGTGCTAGATCAATAGTATTCCAGTGACTTGTTGGTTCATACATATGAGCAGCCAGCTATTTGTCGGGTAGAGTCCCTTGCTTGTGATCGCCCCATTCTGCACCGGTGGCGTGCGCTGGCCGCGCACCGTAAAAATCTTTCCACGCCATGTATGCAGTTCCTAAACAGGTGGCTACACAGGCGAACATAATTAAGACTGCCCCTCCCAAAAGCTCAGTGTTACGCTTGTGGTACGAAAAGACATGTACAATATGTATGTTTACAACGGAACAAGCATAAGAATTCAGCCCACTCACAAAAATATAGTCATAAGACCGCTTTCATTAATGCAGTATATTCAAAGTCTGCAAAAGGCACTCGAAAAACTGGCACATGAGAAGTTTCTTCAGTGATATGATAGTCACACAAACGTTTTGTTCATTTACTTATTTTTCGGAAACGTGTGAAAATTCTGTTGGACACGGGGGCCTGTCACATTGCTAAATCGTCACACATATGAGCTACGAGTATTAGGCTCCCCACGTCTATCTACAACTAGTACGTAACTGACATTTTATAATGGACAAGACATTCCCGTTCTCGGAACATGTACTTTGTCTGCCACGTATCGCTCGCATATGCGACAGTGACTTTTACAGTGCCACAATCACACGAGTGTAAGAACACATTTGGACTTGATTCTTTTGATTTGTTTGGCTTTAAAATTCAGGCCAATGTGTTGCCGGTGTCTGCATTCAGTGCAAAAGACAGTGTAGCTAGCTTGCTAAAAGAACTACTGGAACTCATTTCTGAAAGTTTTGCCAAGATTTGTTGCACATATTACTTTGAAAGATCAGCCAAAATATTGCCGGGCCAGAATTGTTCCCATAGCATTACAGGACAAAGTCGCTGCTGAACTTAAAGAACTGCAAGATAACAGAGTTATTGCTCCCGTTATCAGATAGTTAATGGGCAAGTCCACTGGCTTTGCTCCCCAAACCTTCACGTCGCATTCCCCTCTGTGTTAACTTTGTCTACAGTCAACCCACAAACTGTAATTGATACTTACGCATTGCCACGCCCAGAGCATCTCATGGACAAATTAAGTGCCGGACTCTACTTTTCAAAAACGTATTTGCGCTAAACGTATCTTCAGATACCACTAGATGAAAAATCTCAAAAACGTGAATAGTCAATACTCATTTGGGTTTGTTTCAATATTTGCATTTGCCTTTTGGCAGTGCTTTCGCACCTGCCATTTTCCAACGGTATTTGGAACAGCTGATTGCGCTAGTACCAAACTTCTCAAACTATTTGGATAATGTTGTCGTAGTACGTCGTACACCTGTAGAACATACTGCAAATTTACGCGCTTCGCTTTATGTTTTATGTGATGCAGGACGAAAGTGTAGACTGGAATAGGGTTAAATTTGTAAACCTAAGTTGCATTATGTTTGTTCAAATGGTTGAAATGGGTCTGAGCACTATGAGACTTGACACCTGAGGTCATCAGTCCCCTAGAACTTAGAACTACTTAAACCTAACTATCCATGCCCGAGGCAGAATTCGAACCTGCGACCGTAGCAGTCGCGTGGTTCCACACTGTAGCGCCTAGAACCGCTCGGCCACCCCGGCCGGCCATTATGTTTGTAATGTCATAAACAGTCATGGTGCACATTCTCTTCAGTCGTATTTGTTAGCCATACGAAAATTGACAGTTCCTGACATTGCCACAGAATTGCAGTCAATCTTAGGATAAATGTACTATTGTATTCAGTTCATTCCGAATGTTGCACAAATCGCAGCTGCATTGCACCGCAAGAATGCCCCGTTTGTTTGGACAGATGAGTGCTAAGTAACTTTTCAAAAACTTGAAGATGCATTGCTCAGTAATCGATGCTTAGTTCACTTTGATCCTGCAAAACCTGTTGTACTGCAAGTTGACGCTTCCTCTTACGGAAAGGGTGCAGCGCTTTCGCACATAATTGTTGATTACGGCAGACCTACTGTTTTCGCATCAAAAGCGTTATCCAAAGCTCAGTGTAACTATTCACAAATTAAGAAAGAGGCTTTGGCTGTTGCGTATGGTGTCACCGATTTCTACCACTATTTGTATGGCAGAAAATTCTACATAGTAATGGATCACAAGCCTTTGCAGTTCTTGTTTCATCCGACGAAACCGGTTCCTGTACGAAGTGCCAAAAATTTGCAAAGATGTGCTTTGTTGTTGTCTCAATACCAGTACGAGACTGTGTATCATCAGACAGCTCAACATGGTAATGCGGACGCACTTTCGCGTCTTCCGAATGGCACTGACGCAGACTTTGACGCTCGTGCTGCATCTTGTTCTCACATCGATGCTCAGGATTCTGATTTGCTTCAGTCTTTTCCACTGACCTATAGGAAAATTGCACAAGGCACGAAAGCTGATCCAGATTTGAACATTTTGCTAATATACTTTCGCGCATCTTGGTCTCGTTCCTCGTATAGCATACTTGTCAAGTCGACATAGCCTCGCTGTACAAAATGTGTGTCTGAAATCTTGGCTTAACTGCTAAGGTCAACAGTCCCTAAGCTTTCACACTACTTGACCTAAATTATCCTAAGGACAAACACACACACCCATGCCCTAGGGAGGACTCGAACCTCCGCCGGTACCAGCCGCACAGTCATTGACTGCAGCGCCTTAGACCCTCGCTGTACAGAAAGGTATGATTCTTGTTCAGAATGGCTGTGGACAGTCACATGTGTCGATCCCTAAAGCATTGGAAAAAGAAACGTTGCAGTTACTTCACCAAAGACACTGGGGGATTGTTTGTATGAAAGAATTAGCGCGTCGACACTGTGCCTGACAGGGTACGGAAACCCAAATAGAACAGATCACATCATGTTACACATGTGCGGAAAATCAGTCCGCTCCGCCACAAAAATTCTCATCTTGGTCTAATTCGCAATCACCATGGCAACGTGTGCACATAGACTTTGTGGGACCTTTTTGGAAACTCGCTGGTTGATTGTGGTTGATTCGTATAGCAAGTTTCCTTTTGCTTCGTGAATGAACACGACAACGTAACGTAGCGGAATTCAGGTGTTGTCTTCCGTATTGTTCCTCGAAGATTTACCTGAAGTAATAGTGTCAGACAACAGTCCTCAGTTCATGTCAAATGAATTTGAAACATTCTGTGATCGCAATGGCGTACAGCATCTAACTTGGGCAGCGTTCCATCCACAACCAAACGGCGAAGCGAACGTTTCGTGAGAACCTTAAAGCAGCAGATGGCCAAACTTCTCTCCGAACACCAGGGATCAAGCATTGCATGTTCCTCACCTCCTATCGTTCGCACCCACGAGATCGACCATAGCTGGCGGCATTGCTTCACGGCCGCCGCCATCGGACACTGCTCCACCTCCACTGTTCTCAGCATCCGGCGCCGAAGGAATGTTACAATCATCGCTTTGCGCCACTTGATTTTTGCAGGGTTTTTAGCCGTAGCAGACGGTGGGCGCGAAGCGGTATCGTCCTTCGACTTGGCGCTTACATGTATCTTCTTTCAGCTAGCTCCAGATGACTTGTAGTCCTGACGACATCAAAATCAACTTTGCCTCCGTCATGTGCACCAAGACCTCTGTCTCCTCCCCCCCCCCCCCCCCCCGCCCCACCGACTCACTGTTCCAGAGCACAGGACAGCACGGCCACAGCAGCCACCAGAGGGTGTCCTCACGACACCGCTAGGTGACCCCATGGAGACGGAACCTACGCCTCCTCCGCCTCCTCTCATCCTACCGATGGAGCTATCACCCCAGGGGGCTCGCCACTCTTTGGCGGGTTTGTGCTGGCTATCACGGGGCCCCAGACTTTGCAGCATTTTTTCCCTTCTGTGCTGCATGTCTGTCCTTCTGCTATTCTTCTTTGCCTCCCTTGGGGAACATGTTGTTGGTATTACGGGAAATGTTCTGCATTCTGTCGCTGACGTAAGAACAGTTGTTTTTTGTTCCCTTTACCCTTCTTTGTTTGCCTTCTCCTCCCGTTCCTCCACGTCAGCGTCTGAGTTTTCTCTTTTTCTTCTTCCTTCCTGTGCGCTCCTGAAGGCCGGCCCATGCATCTCACGCGTAGCAGGTGACCGGGTAACGCGTAATTCCCAGCCAATGGTCGACAGGTAGGGTTCGCAAGTACCCCCTGGTACAGGCCAGGCCCAGGGAGGGGTGATTGCCTGAGTTACAACCTTCCCTAATTGCCGATTGGTCCCTCTGGCAGGTGTTCGGGAGAAGCGACCTGAGGGGTGAACAATCACCTAAGACGGGTGCGCCCGCCTTGTGAAGGGGGAGCCCCCAGTTGGAAGGAGTGCGCCATCTGAAGCGCTGGCAGTCGTACTCGCAATGAGTCACTCATCTTCCCAATCCATGTCTACAAAATGTAAATGTAATGAGGCTATTGATTATAAGATCCTTTCCACTGCACTACGTTACTCGTGGTCTCACATACTGAGGACAGTCAGTCCTTCACCACCTTCAACCCGTTTATTATTGATAAAGGTTTAGATGCAACTGCCGGCCCTGTGAAATCCTGCTTTCGTTTACGGAATGGCACATTGCTTTTGGAGACTACTTCTGATACGCAAGAGAAACAACTGCTTGCTGCCTCGCTTGTCCACAGTTACCTTTGAAACGGAAATGGTTGCCCGTTACAAATTTTTCTCAATAAATTCTAGTGCAACAGAATTATAGCAGAGTCCTTTTACTCTGCAGTAGTAAGTCTGTGGGTATCAAGCAGAAGAGAATGGACGAAGCGGTGTTTATTTATTGATCTACTTTTATTTCATGTGTGCCACGTTTCCTTGCATCCTTCCCCTTATGCGACCTTCGACTGTATGAATGAGATGTCAAGTAGCAGAAAGTTTTGGTTAGAGGTCATAGCACTGCATGAGTAGTGTCGTTCTGTGATAGGATAGTACCTAACCCTAAGTGCGAACCAGTTTGGCAGAACTAGTGTGCTAGTCCGGTCAGAGGGGTCGAAAGGCACGAGGAATGGCTCCGTCAGGTTGGCGAACCATCCCCTCCTCCACCATTTGAAAGAACAACGGTTAGGCGAGGTGTCCGCAGGTCCACTTGTTCCTAGGTAGCGGCGCTGGACAGACGTGGAGACGCAGCTTTCGACTTTGGTAATGATAACAAAGGTGTCGGAATGTCTCAAATATGCTCGTTAATATGCTCCAGATGTTGAAATCAGGTGTGATATTGCCACGGAACTCCAATAGGGGAGCTTATTTTCATAATTTAGTTAAATTTCAGTAGAAATTTGCGTTTGTGCCTTGGTCAGGCCACACACCATGGACCATAAGCTCACGGTAGCATTATTGCAATGTCTTTAACAGAAGTTCACTCATTTAATATATTTTAATGTGGTCTTTCTTTTACAGTAATATTTTGGGCGATTTTTATTTTTCATATGTTTGCTTTGTGTACTTGCTTTCCCGCCACGTAGTCGGTTGGAGCAGCCGCCATATTGGTAAACTGCAGTTTCGGCCTTAAATTAGTAGTTGACTGAATAACCATACAGTAGTGGCTGGGTATAAGACAGAGCCGAAATAATCTTGTGTGTCCTTATTTTTTGCATTTCTGCTGGCTACTGCTACTTTGCCACGTGTGTGGAATAGTATTGATGTGATAGTTAGTTTCTAGTCCCCTCCCCCCCCCCCCCCGTCCCTCCATTACTACTCGATTCGCTTACAATGAAGTGCATTACGTAAAATACACGGTTTAAACTCGGGTATCTAGGAAAGTTCACATTTTAATGCCGATTGATGGAATAAAGACTCGCAAAATTTTCAAATGGTTCAAATGGCTCTGAGCACTATGGGACTTAACATCTGTGGTCATCAGTCCCCTAGAACTTAGAACTACTTAAACCTAACTAACCTAAGGACATCACACACATCCATGCCCGAGGCAGGATTCGAACCTGCGACCGTAGCAGTTGCGCGGTTCCGGACTGAGCGCCTAGAACCTCTAGACCACCGCGGCCGGCGCAAAATTTTCCCGCCATGTGATACTAAATGTTCTTCCCCCCCCCCCCCCCCTCCCCCAGCTCACTCACGTGGTTTTTCTGAAAGCAAGATTAAACCAACATTGGAATTCAAAGTTAAGTGCTCCACTTGCTACCCCTTCTTCAGTGTAACTTTAAACGAAAATTGAAATATTTAGGAAAATACTCTTCCACCCGGACAGTTTGCTTGTAGTGTCTTTGCTGAATGTACTTTACATGACCTATATTATTTGATTGTAATAAGCACTGGTTTCGGTGTAATTGTGTGCCTGTGCTCCCCCCCCCCCCCCCCCTCTCCCTTTCAATAACTACGTGCCGAAAGTGAATCATGCTAACTAGAGAACACGTGTGGTGTATATTCCAACAGATACACGGCTGGTTGCTGAAATGTCATCGATAATGAATCAGTATCAATTAATCTATTCCTTCGACTGATTATTTGCTCCCTTCATCATAAAGAATAGCTGAAAGTCAGTACCACAGTTGAATGCTGGGTCATGAAAGTAAATAATGGCTCTGTGCTCTCTATTAAGCCCTGCATAGGGGCCTTCTCTAGTGGTTCCGAAAAAGAAAAATGGTTATCCGTTGAGTTCAAATTATTAATACCCGTCAGTAACTCGCACGGGCCTGTAATTTCGTAGACCACACAAATTTCTTAAACCATTACTACAGAGGGTAGCTTGCAGGAGCTGTAGGACATGACCAGGACGAAACTTCCTGGCAGATTAAAACCGTGTGCCCGACCGAGACTCGAACTCGGGCACACAGTTTTAATCTGCCAGGAAGTTTCATATCAGCGCACACTCCGCTGCAGAGTGAAAATCTCATTCTGATGACCAGGACGGTTTTTCTTACCAGGTCGAGTTTTACCCTTAACTATACCACCACCAGTACGAAGGTTACGTTGCACCCTTTTCGTGTCGAGGCAAATCCTGTATTCTCCCATCTGACACCTACAATTCTGTTGTTACCTTCGCTCCATGGAGGACATGACCGCGCTGACATGCGACCTCCAATTCAGCTCTGAGGTTGTGAAATCGCCCAGTGTCAAGGTAGCATCGCCAGCCCCCCATCCAGCTGTGCAAGAAACTGTAAAATTCTCTCCTCAAGGGGGGAAGGAACCAGCTACTCAAACAGTGGGCCGAAAAGGACAGAAGGGATACTCCTGTGTAGACTTCCCCGTCCCTCCAGCCAAACAACACCCGAGTCTTCCTCTAACCGGAGAGGCTCGAAGAAGTCTGTTAAAGGCAAATGGTCTTCTCCTTCGCCAACTCGAAGATAATGTTCGACAATGTCGCCCCATGGTACCTTAGCCTGGCTTGCCTCTGTATTGGCGGTGCAAACCACTAACCGTTTTTTCAGCGTTGGACTACATGGACCGACCGCAGAGGGAAGCTGATGCTTCTGTGGGCCCCATGGAACAGGATCCTCCTGCTTCTGTGCCCTGTAGTAGCGACTTTACATCAGCTGTCACTCGGCAGCTGCCGAGATGATACCCCTACATCATGACTGTCCTCCAATGGAGCGTCCACAGCCTTCGGTCCCACAAAGAGGATTGACAGCTGCTTTTAGCATCACAGCATCCCCTTGTACTCTGCCATCAGGAAACGAAATTGCACCCTTACGATCACTTCGAGTTTTAACATTTCTTACCCATTCATTTTGACCTTCCCCCTGAGGTCGGCATTCCATCTCATGGAGGTGTCATGCTGCTCATACGGGATGACATTCGTAGTCGACCCATCTCCCTGACTACCCATCTTCAAACTGTTGTGGTTCGCCGTTTCCTTCCCTGCATCAATTATTCTCTCTGTACCATTTATGTTCCTCCGATATCATCAAGGCAGACTTCCTTCAGCTTACTAGGCAGCTACCTCCCCCATTTTTGCTACTCGGTGACTTTAATGCTCATCTTCCCCTTTGGGGTTATCCCAGGACCTGTCAGAGAGGTGACCTTTTGGCTGACCTACATAACCAACTTAACCTCTTCTGCCGTAACACTGGAGCACCGACTTTCCTTTCTGTCTCCTCGCACACCTATTCCCATTTGGACCTATCCTTTTGCACTGCCCAGCTTGCCCAAAGTCTTGAGTGGTCCGTTCTTTCTGACACTCGAGCGACCATTTCCCGTGTGCTGCACATTTGCTGACACCTACCCCATCCACGTGCATACCCAAATGGTAGCTTGTTAAGGCTGACTGACACCTTTATTAATCCTTGGCGACCTTCGCAGAACAAGATTTCCCTAGTCGCGATGCCCAGGTGGCATCTGCTGCAGAATGATTACTCGCACTTCCTCTTCACCACGTCGTGTCCCAGTCCCATGGTGGACTGAGGCACGCCAAGACGCAATTCGTCCACAGAGACGTGCTCTCCGCGTTTTTAATCGTCATCCTACAATGGCAAACTACATTCATTACAAACAGATGCGTAAAAAGTGTCGTCGCGTTATTCGGGATAGCAAATGAGCTGCCTGGATTTAATTCACTAGTTCTTTTAACAGTCCCACCCATTCCCCTGTCGTGTGGTCCAATCTCCGACAGCTCTCTGGGACCTAGATCCATTTCCCAATTTCTCGCTGACAGTAGCAGACGATGTTATTGAGGATCCTATTGCTATCTCCAACACCTTGGGCCACCATTTTGCAAATGTTTCGAACTCCTCCCACTATCACCGTGCCTTCCTCCATCGGAAAAGAGCGGAGGAGGCTCGTCAACTACCCTTCTCTTCTCCAAATTGTGTGTGCTACTATGCAGCCATTACTATGAGGGAGCTAGATCATGCTCTAGGTTCTCCTGATCCTCCGCCCCAGGGTCAGACGTCGCCAACATCCAGATGTTGCAGCTCCTTTCTCTTGCGGGCAAGCACTTTCTGCTTAGCACATACATCCACATCTGGGCTGAGGGCACATTTCGTGAACGCTGGTGTGGAGAAACCATCATACCCATACCTAAGCCCAAGGACAAAAACCTTCCTTGTAGCTACCGCCCCATCTCTCTTACCAGCTGCATTTTCAAGGTGATGGAACATACGATTGATGCCCAGCTGGTGTGGTGGGTCCAGTCTCTTAATTTACTGATAAATGCACAGTATTGATTTAGAGTGCGGCGTTCAGCAGTTGACCATCTCATTATTTTGTCCACCCATGTTATGAATGGTTTCCTGCGGAAATCCCAGAATGTGACCGTGTTTTCACGTGTGGCTTCCATGGCCACCTGCCCTGTTTCCTTCAGGCATTTTTAAAAGATAAGAGTTTCATAGGTTCGTTTGGGTTCTGCCTTGTCAGACAGCTTTATCCAGGAAAACAGTTTGCCTCAGGGCTCCGTACTGAGTGCCGTCCTCTTTGCTGTCACCGTTAACCCTATAATGCCCTGTCTCAAACCTGGCATCTCCGGCTCCCTTTTTATTGACGATTTGGCCATCTATTGCAGGTCCTGTCTGACTGAGTGGCGTCTTCAGCGATGCCTTGATCGCCCTGGAGCATCCACTGACAGAACCGTCTGTATGAGTTTGTGCCTACGCAAGATGTTTCTCCCACCATCTTTATACACTCCTGGAAATGGAAAAAAGAACACATTGACACCGGTGTGTCAGACCCACCATACTTGCTCCGGACACTGCGAGAGGGCTGTACAAGCAATGATCACACGCACGGCACAGCGGACACACCAGGAACCGCGGTGTTGGCCGTCGAATGGCGCTAGCTGCGCAGCATTTGTGCACCGCCGCCGTCAGTGTCAGCCAGTTTGCCGTGGCATACGGAGCTCCATCGCAGTCTTTAACACTGGTAGCATGCCGCGACAGCGTGGACGTGAACCGTATGTGCAGTTGACGGACTTTGACCGAGGGCGTATAGTGGGCATGCGGGAGGCCGGGTGGACGTACCGCCGAATTGCTCAACACGTGGGGCGTGAGGTCTCCACAGTACATCGATGTTGTCGCCAGTGGTCGGCGGAAGGTGCACGTGCCCGTCGACCTGGGACCGGACCGCAGCGACGCACGGATGCACGCCAAGACCGTAGGATCCTACGCAGTGCCGTAGGGGACCGCACCGCCACTTCCCAGCAAATTAGGGACACTGTTGCTCCTGGGGTATCGGCGAGGACCATTCGCAACCGTCTCCATGAAGCTGGGCTACGGTCCCGCACACCGTTAGGCCGTCTTCCGCTCACGCCCCAACATCGTGCAGCCCGCCTCCAGTGGTGTCGCGACAGGCGTGAATGGAGGGACGAATGGAGACGTGTCGTCTTCAGCGATGAGAGTCGCTTCTGCCTTGGTGCCAATGATGGTCGTATGCGTGTTTGGCGCCGTGCAGGTGAGCGCCACAATCAGGACTGCATACGACCGAGGCACACAGGGCCAACACCCGGCATCATGGTGTGGGGAGCGATCTCCTACACTGGCCGTACACCACTGGTGATCGTCGAGGGGACACTGAATAGTGCACGGTACATCCAAACCGTCATCGAACCCATCGTTCTACCATTCCTAGACCGGCAAGGGAACTTGCTGTTCCAACAGGACAATGCACGTCCGCATGTATCCCGTGCCACCCAACGTGCTCTAGAAGGTGGAAGTCAACTACCCTGGCCAGCAAGATCTCCGGATCTGTCCCCCATTGAACATGTTTGGGACTGGATGAAGCGTCGTCTCACGCGGTCTGCACGTCCAGCACGAACGCTGGTCCAACTGAGGCGCCAGGTGGAAATGGCATGGCAAGCCGTTCCACAGGACTACATCCAGCATCTCTACGATCGTCTCCATGGGAGAATAGCAGCCTGCATTGCTGCGAAAGGTGGATATACACTGTACTAGTGCCGACATTGTGCATGCTCTGTTGCCTGTGTCTATGTGCCTGTGGTTCTGTCAGTGTGATCATGTGATGTATCTGACCCTAGGAATGTGTCAATAAAGTTTCCCCTTCCTGGGACAATGAATTCACGGTGTTCTTATTTCAATTTCCAGGAGTGTATCTTGGGCCTCTTGCCCTTCAGTTCGTTGAAACTACGAAATTCCTAGGGCTCATTCTCGATAGGAAACACTCTTGGTCCTCCCATGTGTCCTACCTGTTAACCCGAAGTACACAGTTCCTCCATGTCCTACGTGTCCTCAATGGTACTTCCTAGGGTGCCGATCGAACTATCCTCCTACGTTTGTACTGGTCCCTTGTCCATTCAAAACTCGACTATGGATGCTTTGTTTATGCATCTGCACGTCCACTCTCTTACGCCGTGTAAACACTCTCCACCATGGTGGCAACCGTTTGGACATGGGTGCCCCTAGCCCTGTTGAGAGCCTGTATGCTGAAGCTGCTGAACTACCGCAGTGACTTTCTCCTCAGCAGGTATGCATGCCATTTGTATGCCCTGCGTGGCCACCGATCCTATGCTTTCGGCACTTGATACTGCGGCTTAACTTCACACTGCCTGCAACTTTCCCGGTGAGCGTAAACCTTTCGCCACCTTGGCTTCGTGAAACAGCCCATGTTAACCATGGCCATCATTCGCTTCCCAAGAACACTACTCCAGCCTCGGTCTACCGCCTTTAGTTTCCCTACCTTCGCATGGAACTTTGCGATAACGCCTTTGTATACACTGATGGCTTTCGGACTGACAATAGGGTCGGGCGTGCTTTCGCCATTGGCACCCATGTCTTTCTGTATCGGCTTCCGGCACACTGCTCAGTATTTGTAGCCGAGCTCTTCGCTTTGTACACTACTGGCCATTAAAATTGATACACCACGAAGATGACGTGCTACAGACGCTAAATTTAACCGACAGGAACAAGATGCTTTGATATGCAAGTGATTAGCTTTTCAGAGCATTCACACATGGTTGGCGCCGATGGCGACACCTACAACGTGCTGACATGAGGAAAGTTGTCAACCGATTTATCATACACAAACAGCAGTTGACCGCCGTTGCCTGGTGGAACGTTGTTGTGATGCCTCGTGTAAGGAGAAGAAATCCGTCCCATCACGTTTCCGACTGTGATGGAAATTGGTGTGAAATCTTACGGGACTTAACTGCTAAGGTGGTCAGTCCCTACGCTTACACAGTACTTAACCTAAATTATCCTAAGGACAAACACACACACGCCCATGCCCGAGGGAGGACTCGAACCTCTTCCGGGACCAGCCGCACAGTCAACGACTGCAGCGCCTAACACCGCTCGGCTAATCCCGCACGGACGACTTTGATAAAGGTCGGAATGTAGCCTGCTGCGATTGCGATTTATCGTATCGCGACACTGTTGCTCGCTTTGGTCAAGATCCAATGAGTGTTAGCAGAATATGGCATCGGTGTGTTCAGGAGGGTAATACGGAACGCCATGCTGGATCCCAACGGCCTCGTATCACTAGCAGTCGAGATGACAGGCATCTTATCCGCATGGCTGTAACGGATCGTGCAGCCACGTCTCGATCCCTGAGGCAAGAGATGGGGACGTTTGCAAGACAACAACCATCTGCACGAACAGGTCGACGACGTTTGCCGCAGCATGGACTATGAGCTTGGAGATCATGTCTGAGGTTACCCTTGACGCTGCATCACACAGGAGCGCCTGCGATTGTGTACTCAACCACGAACCTGGGTGCACGAATGGCAAAACGTCATTTTTTTCGGATGAATCCAGGTTCTGTTTACAGCATCATGATGGTGGCATCTGTGTTTGGTGACATCGCGATGAACGCACACTGGAAGCGTGTATTCGTCATCGACATACTGGCTTATCACGCTGCGTGATGGTATGGGGTGCCATTGGTTACACGTCTCGGTCATATCTTGTTCGCATTGACGGCTCTTTGAACAGTGGACGTTACATTTCAGATGTATTACGACCCGTGGCTCTATCCTTCATTCGATCCCTGCGCAACCCTACATTTCAGCAGGATAATGCACGACTGCATGTTGCAGGTCCTATACGGGCCTTTCTGGATACAGAAAATGTTCGACTGCTGCCATGGCCAGCACATTCTCCAGATCTCTCACCAATTGAAAACGTCTAGTCAATGGTGGCCGAGCAACTGGCTCGTCACAGTACGCCAGTCACTACTCTTGATGAATTGCTGTATCGTGTTGAAGCTGCATGGGCAGCTGTACCTGTACACGCCATCCAAGCTCTTTTTGACTCAAGGCCCATGCGTATCAAGGCCGTTATTACGGCCAGAGGTGGTTGTTCTGGGTACTGATTTCTCAGGATCTATGCACCCAAATTGCTTGAAAATGTCATCAAATGTAAATTATAGTATAATATATTTGTCCAGTTAATACCCGTTTATCATCTGCATTTCTTCTTGATGTAGCAATTTTAATGGCCAGTAGTGTACTAGGCCATAGAGTACATCCGGCGACACAGCCTTTTCAGTTGTCCTGTGCTCAGACTAACTCAGCGCCCTTCAAAGTCTACGTGCGCTGTACACTGCCCTTCCCTTAGTGCAGCGGGTCCAGGAGAGCTGTCACTTGCTCACTCTTGATTGAGCCAGTGTTGTGTGGGTTCCTGGTCACGCCAGTCTGCCAGGAAACGAGGCTGCTGACGCGACGCTGTTGCCAAGCTGGCAGTCCTCATCTCAGCCCGCGAGTACCTATTTTCCCTTCGATAATATGTGTCGCTGTCTGTCAGGAGGTGGTTTCCCTTTGGCATCGCCAATGGTCCTCCCTTCACGGGAATAAGCTCCAGCTTAGTAAGCTCTTCGAACGGCTTGGACGATTTCCTCTGGGCCCTCCCGCCGGGAGAATGTCATTTTAACTAGTCTGCGTGTTGGGCTCTGCCTTCCTAGCCGTCGTCATTTGCTAACTGGCGCTACCCCACCACTTCGTACACATTGCGCCCAAGTTTTAACTGTCCGCCACTTCCTCATGGAACGCCCATTTTTTTTTAACCGTTTACGTTCCCGCTTGCGTTTGCCGTGTGATTTATCGGCCGTTTTAGCAAATGACGCGCGGTCTGTCGATCGCGTTTTACTTTTTATCTGCCAAAGCAGTATGGCGAAGGCGATTTAATTTTTAGTTTTGGGCCTCCGTTTCTGTATGGTGTCTTTAGCCCTTTTATCCATGCGCCTGTTCTTAGCTCTCTTCTATTATGTCATTTGGGACTGATGTATAGTCGTTTTTGGGTTCCTCTCTGTGTTTGTGTTCTCTAGGTTTGACTTGGGCGTGTGTGACCCCACTTGGTTTTTGCGCCATAAAGAAAATCAAAACCGAACTGCTGATTGAGTTGGACCGACCCACACCGCATCAGTCGCCGCCTTCATCTGGTTCACGGCGTCAGGAGGTGGATGCTGTAACGCCCCAAGGACAGAAACACCAATTAACAAACTATGTGAAAACTTAAAGTAGGGAAGTGAGTCATCTTGACAGTGACAACAACTATTCATGATAAAAAAAATTACACTGGTAATGTTTTGATTAACAACTATAACACTTAAATACTGAGAGTAACATACAAAATAAGAGGTAAAAGGAAAGGGTTGTCATGCATTATCTTTTAAACGTCTACAGAATAAATTTAAATTCATAAGAACGAAGGTTAAATCCAAGGAGGTGATTCGGTCAAAGATAACATTTACCATGGAAAAGAGTTGTAGCTGCATCGCAAAGAAATTTCAATGCGCCTACAATGCAAGTCGGATATGGAAATGTTTAGTTAGTTGCTCTTGACTCACTCTAGAGTACTATTGCGACAGTCTTCTGGAAGTAAACACTTTTAGATTGTTTTAGCTGTGAAAGTTCGATAGTTGGTGAGAGTGAGACTAAAGCCATACTCAGTCATTCGACTGAACGAGGTAATCTTTACCGTTAACAACGCGACGGTGATCTTAATTGAGTGATACTGATTTACAGGACTTAACCTTCGGACTGAAGAACAGTTACGAACTTGGTAGTTATGGATCAGTGACAAGAAAACTATTCGTAGTCTTGAGTAGGACACAATAACACAAAGTCATGAAGAAAAACCAATACGCCGTTCAATCAAAAGTTGTTGCCAGCGTCACGATTACTGGACTGATGAGAAGTTAATCTTGAAAGACATATCGGTGTGTGCGTGATAGGAACAAACAATTAATTACTAAAAGATTAATAAACTATCAGCCAAGAGATAAATCAGATGTGTCGCCTACATGATTCAAGGAATAATATTACGTATGTTCATGCTAGTGATTGAGTCTTTTAAACATTTTAAGTGACTATGTGAAGACAAGAGTAACAGACAGTGAAAGATGAATAATATAAAAATCAGCATTACGACTTGTTACAAGGACGTTACTTCAACATAAGTGATCTCTGGAGTTACGTTAGACCGTTGTTAATAATTTGACGTAGCAACGCATACCAACGGAATTACGAACAGCAATCACTAATCCTCGCTAAGGATGATGTGAAAAACGACCGTAATGATAGGATCAAGAACCAAGATTTCACTACTCAACGAAACTAACCGGGCATAAGATAAACAATTGAAATTTATCAGTTAACACAAACTGATAAGACTGTTACGGACGAACAATAGAATATTTCTTAACTACGCGAGGGCACCTGTGTTTTACGAGAGTCACAGGTTCTGTTCCACGTCATACTGACGGGGACGAACATCATTATGAGTCGCGTCTCCTCACAACGAGTGCAGAAGGAGGGAAGGGACGTCAAAATGCGTACACTTCCTGTCCTTTTTTTTTGGGGGGGGGGACGTTTCCGCCAGAACGCAGACCGGATGGTGGGGTACTGCCGGAAGCTTGCTATCCCCTGAAGCAACAACTTCCAGCCGGTCGTTACGCCCACACTCTTGCCTCCCCAGCCATGGTCGCACTCCTTACATGACGACGTCCGTCGCTTTGTGTGTGTGTGGGGGGGGGGGGGGGAGGGAAGGGGGGGTCAGGGAGGGAGTGTTCCAGCATATCGACAAGCGCCAGCATGAAGTTGAAGATCGTAAGGAGGCGGTGAGACGACGTCAGCCAATAGCCCGCTGACAAGGACCGCACTACCGCAGGAGCGCCCTCCAGCGGAAGAGAAAATAAGCGCCGCTCCTGCCAGTCTCTGACGGACAGTATTATCACAATACTGGCAGAGAGCACAACGATAGCAATAACGTGTGATCCATGTCAATTGCTTACGTGGACCCTGTATACAGCAGACGACTTTGATTGTTTGCATGTCGTCCATCGGGTGCGACACCATTGTAAATTTAAAGTTCTGTATTGTCAAATCAGCTTTATTGAAATAAAACAATTAATGTTGCTTGATTGAACTGTTGTACAACATACCGAGACTGCTGCATCCTTTTAGCACCCTACACTAGACGAGTGGACTAGATCCCACAGTTCACATAGCTTTGATGTGCCGTAGTTAAAGATACTTCATGGCCGAATGGTCGACTGTGTGAACAGGTGCAGGAAACTCGGAATAATGATACCGAGAAGATTTTACTCGCAAATATTCCCGTGGTGCACGTTGTATTTCGTCGGCTTCTGGCATCTTCGGGTCCATTCATCTAGAGCGTCCAGAAAATCACAATTGAAGCAGGCAAATATCTGAGGTAAAAGATCGGCTTTTTGAATCATCTCCCAGAAGACAACACAACGGCCCTTCTGAAAGCAATGATGGGACAAGCGACAAATGTGACTATGATTACAATCGGCAAAACACCGAATAAGCAATTTAAATATGACACAAAGAGACTTCTAATTCTTTATCACCAACCTCAGTACTTTGTATCCTATGTTTTACTCGGATCCCCTACATTTAATTACTTTGATCGCCAAAATTGGCCCACCATTTTGTGGCATTCCTAATCAGTTCCCAAAAGAATCTCAAAAGAACAGTTTCGTAGGATTTTATATCAGTTTTTCTATTATGTGTAGGTTCAGAAGGAAGTTGAACCACTGCGCGTCGTATAGCTGGAGGGGGTGTGTGAGCGCACTTTCTGCTTTGTGTGGAATCGAATTTGATTGGCTCCTCCCTCTTTGAAACGCAGGTGGGAGCTTAAATTTTGTTGCAAAAGTTTTGTTTGGAAGTTGCGTCTCGTGTGTGCCCTGCGATTCGACGAAGGGTAAGCGAGGAGGCTCTGCACGTTGGCCACTTGCAGAGCAGGAGTCCTGAAATAGTATTCATTCGGCCACGAGTTCTGGTAGTGATCGGACGCGGTGTTCTACTGTCGGAGCAACTTAGCCTGGAGACAGTCGCTGGTTGGCGGAGACGGACTGTGGGCTAAGAGCTCCAGGTTACACAGGTTTCGAGCATCATTAGTATAAACTGGGAAATATGCCTACTCAAGTACTGCTCATTTTCTTCCTTCTGATTCTTATCATTCCAGAGCTGCGCGGTCACTCATTTAATGAAACTGAGTTGCGAGATGGTGTGCTGTGGTGTTTGGAGCCACCGAACTACACTACGGGGCATTAAAATTGCTACACCAAGAAGAAATGCAGATGATAAACGGTTATTCATTGGCAAATATATTATACTAGAAATGACGATTGCATTTTTACACAATTTGGGTGCATAGATCCTGAGAAATCAATACCCAGAACAACCACCTCTGTACGCAATAACGGCCTTGATACGCCTGGGCATTGAGTCAAACAGAGCTTGCTTGGAGTGTACAGGTACAGCTGCCCGTGCAGCTTCAACACGGTACCACAGTTCATCAAGAGTAGTCACTGGCGTATTGTGACGAGCTAGTTGCTCGGCCACCATTGACCACACGTTTTCAATTGGTGAGAGATTTGGCCAGGGCAGCAGTCGAATATTTTCTGTATCCAGAAAATCCCGTACAGGACCTGCAACATGCGGTCGTGCATTATCCTGCTGAAATACAGGGTTTCGCAGGGATCGAATGAAGGGTAGAGCCACCGGTCGTAACATATCTGAAATGTAACGTCCACTGTTCAAAGTGCCGTCAATGCGAACAAGAGGTGACAGATACTTGCATACCATCACGCCGGGTGATACGACAGTAAGGCGATGACAAATACACGCTTCCAATGTGCGCTCACTGCGATGTCGCCAAACACGGGTGCGACCATCATGATGCTGCAAACAGAACCTGGATTCATCCGAAAAAATGTCGTTTTGCCATTCGTGCACCCAGATTCGTCGTTGAGTACACCATCGCAGGCGTTCCTGATTGTGATGCAGCGTCAAGGGTAAACGCAGCCATGGTCTCCGAGCTGATAGTCCATGCTGCTGCAAACGTCATCGAACTGTTCGTGCAGATGGTTGTTGTCTTGCAAACGTTCCCATCTGTTGACTCAGGGATCGAGACGTGGCTGCACGAACCGTTACAGCCATGCGGAAAGATGCCTGTCATCTCGACTACTAGTGCTACGAGGCCGTTGGGATCCAGCACGGCTTTCCGTATTACTCTCCTTAATCCACCGATTCCATATTCTGCTAACAGTCATTGGATCTCGACCAACGCGAGCAGCAATGTTGCAATACGATAAACCGCAATAGCGAAAGGTTACAATCCGACCTTTATCAAAGTCGGAAACGTGATGGTACGCATTTCTCCTCCTTACACGAGGCATCACAACAGCGTTTCACCAGGCACCGCCGGTCAACTGCTGTTTGTGTATGAGAAATCGGTTGGAAACTTTCCTCATGTCAGCATCTTCTTCCTGTCTGTTAAATTTCTTGTCTGTAGCACATCATCTTCGTGGTGTAGCAATTTTAATGACCAGTAGTGTATTTCACTTTCTTAATTGAGCCGTGGCCTCCATTTAACTGTTATATTTATGTGGTTCATTGCGCTAGCCTCCTCAGCCTTTTTACCATTTGATAGATTAAAAGACAAAGACTAAAGGAAGGAAATGCGGTTACTTAGTAGTTGAATTTCTTGGCCAAATGGACACCAGCACATTGCCTCCATGTCATATACTCATTATGGTACTGTGCCCTGTAAAAGAACGATACTGAATGCATAACCGCGCGACTTCTACGGTCGCAGGTTCGAATCCTGCCTCGGGAATAGATGTGTGTGATGTCCTTAGGTTAGTCAGGTTTAAGAAGTTCTAAGTTCTAGGGGACTGATGACCTCAGAAGCTAAGTCCCATAGTGCTCAAGGCCATTTGAACCATTTTGAACTGAATACATTGACGGATAAAAACGCAACACCAAAAAAGTGAGAAATGTAGCGTAATGAAATAGTTGGAATACATATGTCCAGGTAACTGATTAACAGTGCAAGATCTGAGGTTAATGTAAATGACAGATGAGCCGTTGCATTTATGAAATGCTGGTACATTAATCACCGGGGTAACCACCAGAATGTTGAATGCAAGCATGCAAACTTGCGTGCATTGTGTCGTACAAGTGCCGGACGTCAGTTTGTAGGATGGAGTTCCATGCCTGTTGCGCTTGGTCGGTCAATACAGGGACGGTTAATTCCGTTTCTGCATTACATTGGCTTCACAGGGGGAGTCGCCCAATGGTGTCATGTATCTATTCGACTGGAGACAGATCTGATGATCAAGCAGGCCAAGGCAAAATGTTGACACTGTGTAGGGCATGTTAGGTTACAACAGCGGCACGTGGCCGAGCGCTACCCTGTTTCAAAGTATCTAGAATGCTGTTCATGAATGGCAGCCCGACTGATCGAACCATTTTAATGATGTACAACTTTGCCGTCAGGGTGCGTAGGATAACCACGAGAGTGCTCCTGCTGTGCTATGACGTCGAACCCCAAAAATAACTCCATGTAACTTACAGGTCCAGTGTGACTACCACGCAGACACGTTGGTTGCAGGCCCTCCACTAGCCTCCTCCTAACCAACATATGGCCATCACTGGAACAGAGGAAGAACCAGATTTCTTCAGAACTTCGCCCTATCCTCCAATGGCCAGCGACAGTGGCCGAGCGGTTCTAGGCGCTTCAGTCTGGAACCACGCGACCGCTACGGTCGCAGGTTCGAATCCTGCCTCGGGCATGGATGTGTGTGTTATGTCCTTAGGTTTGTTAGGTTTAAGTAGTTGTAAGTTCTAGGGGACTGATGACCTCAGATGTTAAGTCCCATAGTGCTCAGAGCCATTTTGAGCCTATCGTCCAATGAGATCTCGCATGACACAGCTGAAGTAGCAAATGGCAGTACACATGGAAGGCACGATACAGGGCGTCTGGCTGAGAGCCGTCGTTAAAGTAACGGATTTGTTAATAGTTCTGACCGTCACCGTGGTGCATAGTGCTGCGCAAATTGCTGCTGCAAATGTAGTCCGATGTGCCAGAACCATACGCAGAACACAATGGTCTTCCGTCTCTGTAGTGCCACATAATCGTACAAAGCCCGGTGTTCTTGCGTACGTACATTGTCGTGACCACTGCCCTCAGCGAGCATCTACAGTGCCTACATTCCTGCCAAGTCTTTCGCAGAAGGAGCATCCAGCTTCTACTAGCCCTCTTACATGACCGCGTCAAACTCGGTGAAGTGTTGTAATATCTTCTTTGTCACCTTAAGGGTATTCTCGACTAACATCAACTCACCACAATCAATCTTAAGTATAACTAAGGTTCACGAACGCTGAATCGTGTATTGAAAGCAAACCTGATTTTTATCCTCACAGTGATGCCACTAGCACCATTCTTATGCGACTGGCGCGAAATTTGAATAGGCATCATCTTTCAGGTCTAGAAACACTCCTATCTTTCAGTTACGTCGCAAAACTTCTTCTCCTTCTTGGTGCTGCCATTTGGTCCCGTCACTGTATCTTCGCAAAGTCCGATGCTTGATCAGTCGTTCTGAAATTCAAGAGATGAAATATGTTGGGCAGATTTCTCGCTAGGTCCGAAATTATGGCTATTAATACATTGAAAATTCACAGATCTTAAAGACGATTTCGCACTTAGAGCTGAATAAATAAAGTCAGTCACGTTATTAACAAACAATCAGCGCTCAGTTATCCAAAGTCACTGACATAAGGCCAAGTGATCCACTTTAGCAAAAGTATGTTTCCGAAGTCGTTCGATATTCGCAAATCTGAAACTGGCACGAGGAATAGTTGGCTAATAGTATCAAATACGTTGTACTAGGCGGTGAATGTTTCACAGAAACTACGGTAACATTAGGTGGTAGCCAATGAAGCACAATAGGATTTTTTATGTTTTGAATTTCAGCTCTGTTCGCTGTCGACGGTATTGTTGTATAGAGGGAAGTAACGTCATTGGACAGTCGTAAGGAAATACAGAAGGATTTGGACAAAATTTCCACTTTTCAGATATCTTTATGTATGAATAGATGTGAGATAGTGTCTGTAACAAACAGAAATATGTTCAGGGAATAAGAAATTAATCTGCAAAGGAAATCGCTTACAACACATTAGGACTACCAACTCTAAACCAATGTCCGATGCTTGATCAGTCGTTCTGAAATTCAAGAGATGAAATATGTTGTCCTCACCAAGTAGATATAGATCGGACGAATATAGAAATTTGCTGCTCGGATTGTAACGAGTCGGGATAGCCCATATCAAAGTGTAGTGTAATTTCTCTTGAAATTTAAACGGAAAGCCATGCAAGAAAGACGAAGTACATTGAAACACGTTGCTGCCATATTCTCTGACCTGCTTCAAACGTAGTAACTACAGAAAACATATAAATATTCGTAACTGGTCCTAAAGTGGGATGCACTTCTGCCATACAACATCGTTTTTTTCGTATTCATGTGCTTGCTTTTCAATAAAACAATGGTTATCAGTCTTTGACATCCCCTGCATGCCAAGTCATAAGAAATTACACAGATATTAATTGAATTTAGCACTAAGTTTTATCACAAAGAAACAGCGCAACTTCAGTAACATCTTGCTCTTACGGGGTACAGAAGGTTAAGGACCACAAGAAGTGGGCTGGCGTGCTGGTGTACACATTGGGCAAAATTTTAATGAAGTTGATTTTTAGTATGCATTTATTTATAAAATCGAGCACATTCCTGTACATCAACAAACATTCATCGCTTACACTGTTTGAAGACGCTGTTATTGTACAGAGAAACGTATCGTCAGGAACTGCAGAAAGACATGGACAACTTGGACTGTGGTTCCGTGAGAGTAAACTGTTTGCCATTAATCTTTTGTGGTGTGCGTACTGTAAGACCTTCGGTACACACACCATCAGATTATTTGACTTGTCAGTCTAACGAAGCAGGCGAGTGTCAGCAATATGTCTCGTGGTCTTATCGTGGCGTGGTTATCTTCTGCCGTTAGGTCAGACGATAGAAATGCCACTTGCACGCTTAGAGTAGCAGATTGACGGTGACCAACTTTAAACAGAACTTGATTAATTTTCACACACATTTATTAAAATAATAAAAATCATAGATATTACGTAACTTGATTCTGGATGCTGTTTACAATTGACAATCTGAAGTTTCTTTGGTCTTGGTACGTTAATCTTATTCTCACATGTCTCTGATACTTGACAAAGTGTCTATACATTTCTCTTCATGGCTATGTACAGGAATATGATAATCTTTTTAGGCGCAGACTGAAACTTGACTACAGACTAACGCAGACTAATGCAGACTGACTAATCGGAGGTCTTTTTTTTTTTTTTCTTTATTGTAATTTGAACACCCCATACAAAGGTGGGCTGGCAGCGGAACAGTGTACTACGCTCTTCAGCCATAGGCAGTACAATAAAAAAGAAAGGGAGACAGACAAGTAACAGAATGGCGGTTTAAAAAACTGGAGATACAATAGTTAAAAAACATGAAGCCGTTCACACGCGACGAAACAACAAGAAAAACGGCGGCACTGGGCACAAACACTGACGAGGTAGACGACGCACGTGAACGAAGGAGCGTGGACGGCGAAAAAACACTGATGCACAGACACGACGGCACAAACACTAAACCGAGGGCGACGATCTCCGGCGCGCGAAAGTTCACGATGCGTGTGCGAGTCCGGGGACCTGCCAAGTGAGGAGGAGGAGGAGGAGGAGGAGGAGGAGGAGGGGGAGTGGGAAAGCGAGAGGGGAGAGCAGGGACGCCACGGGCAAGGGAAAGAGGGGGGGAGAGAGGAAGGGGGAGGGGAAGCCCGGAAGAAGAGGGGTGGAGGGAGGGGACGGGGGAAAAGGAAAGAGAAGGGAAGGGAAGAGAAAGGAGGGAGGGTGCCTAAGGGAAAGGACACCAGGAGTGAGGGGGGGCAGGGTCAAAGTTGATAGGAGGGGTAGATGGAGGGGACGAGGACATCATCAGGGAGGGGGAGCTGGCGGAAGCCACCTTGGGAGAGGGTAAGGAGGGTGGAGAGATGGAGACCGGGTGGGACATGGGAGTACAGGCGCGGCAGCGGGCGGGGGTGGGAGAGGATCGGGGAGACGAGCGGGTGAGGAGGATCGAGTTTACGGGAGGTGTATAGGATTCGTATCCTTTCGAGGAAGAGGAGGAGGTGGGGGAAGGGGATAAGATCATACAGGATCCGCGTGGGGGAGGGGAGACGGATGCGATAGGCAAGGCGGAGAGCATGGCGTTCAAGGATTTGGAGGGAGTTATAAAAGGAAGGGGGGGCGGAGATCCAGGCTGGATGGGCGTAGCAGAGGATAGGGCGGATGAGGGACTTATAGGTGTGGAGGATGGTGGAGGGGTCCAGACCCCACGTACGGCCGGAAAGGAGCTTGAGGAGACGGAGTCGGGAACGTGCCTTGGCTTGGATTGTCTGGAGATGGGGAGTCCAGGAGAGGCGACGGTCGAGGGTGACGCCAAGGTACTTAAGGGTGGGGGTGAGAGCGATGGGACGGCCATAAATGGTGAGATAGAAATCAAGGAGGCGGAAGGAAGGGGTGGTTTTGCCTACAATGATCGCCTGGGTTTTGGAAGGATTGACCTTGAGCAACCACTGGTTGCACCAAGCGGTGAACCGGTCAAGATGGGATTGGAGAAGGTGTTGGGAGCGTTGCAGGGTGGGGGCAAGGGCAAGGAAGGCGGTGTCATCAGCAAACTGGAGAAGGTGGACGGGGGGTGACGGCGGCGGCATGTCCGCCGTGTACAACAAGTACAGAAGGGGGGAGAGGACGGAGCCTTGGGGCACACCGGCGGAGGGGAAAAAGGTGTAGGAATCGGTGTTATGGATGGTGACATGGGAAGGACGGCGGGAGAGAAAGGAACCGATCAGACGAACGTAGTTAATGGGAAGGGCGAAGGTTTGGAGCTTGAAGAGGAGACCGGAATGCCATACGCGGTCATATGCGCGTTCGAGGTCAAGAGAGAGGAAGATTGCGGAGCGACGGGAATTGAGCTGTTCGGAAAGGAGATGAGTGAGGTGAAGGAGGAGATCGTCGGAAGAGAAGGACGGCCGAAAGCCACACTGGGTAACGGGGAGGAGGCGGTGCTGGCGAAGATGCTGGTGGATGCGGTGGGTGAGGATAGATTCCAGGACCTTGCTGAAGACCGAGGTAAGGCTGATGGGACGGTAGGAGGAGACGGCGGACGGCGGTTTGCCAGGTTTGAGGAACATGAGGATACGGGAGGTTTTCCACAGGTCGGGGTAGTAACCGGTGGACAGGACTACATTGTACAGCCTGGCCAGTGTGGAGAGAAAAGAAACAGGAGCTTCACGAAGGTGACGGTAGGTGACACGATCGTGACCAGGAGCGGTGTTGCGTTTGGTGCGGAGTGTAGTGATGAGATCCTGTGTAGTGATGGGGGCATTAAGTTCCGTGTGTGGAATGTTGTCCAAGTACTGGAGACCAGGAGCAAGGGGAGGGACAGAGGTGTCAGTTCGATCGCGGATATCTGGGAAGAGGGAGTAATCGAACTGGGGATCATCAGGGATGGAAAACACATCGGACAGGTAGGAGGCAAAGTGATTGGCCTTACTAAGGGCGTCAGGGAAGGGGTGATCATCGTGGAGAAGAGGATAGTAGGGGGAGGGCTTAGTTCCGGTAAGGCGACGGAAGGCGGTCCAGAACTTGGACGAGTTTATAGGGAGGGTAGCATTTAAACGGGTGCATGTCTGTCGCCAGTCCCGGCGTTTCTTAGCCGCGAGCAAATTTCGAATGTGTCGCTGTAGTTGCCGGTGGCGTCGTAGGGTGTCCGGGTCATGCGTGCGGAGGAAGGCACGGTAGAGACGACGGGATTCACGGAGGAGGAGGACGGCCTGTGGTGGCAAGGTAGGACGGTGGGGGTGGATGGCAACAGTAGGGACGTGGGCCTCCACGGCCTCAGACAAGGTCTGCTGGAGAAAGGAGGCGGCATGGGAGACATCATCGGGACGGCGGTAGGCGAGAGGGTGGCTATCGACCTGAGTGGAGAGGGTATCCCGGTAGGCATTCCAGTTGGCACGGGAATAGTCATGGATGTACTTAGGGGGAGGGTCATGACGAGGGTCGGGGCGGGGGCGACGACCGTCTGAAACGGTGAGGAGGACAGGGAGATGGTCGCTACCAATAGGCTCCAGGACATCCACCGTAATGCGACCAAGGAGGTTGGGGGAGGAGAGAATAACGTCGGGAGTGGAATTGGATTCGGGACGGGTGTGCTGGGGGATGGGGATGAGGTCGCCTTGAAGGGAGGAGAGGAACCGATGCCACCGCCGTAACTGGGCAGCGGAGCGACTATGGATGTTGAGGTCGGCGGCGATCACATAGGAGGAGAAGGTACGGTCGATGTGGGAGAGGAAGTCGAAAGGAAGAGGGGCGTTGGGGCGGACATAGATGGTGGCACAGGTAATGGTAAGGCCGGGGAAGAAGAGACTAAGGATCAGGTGTTCGGTGGGGTCGGGAAGGAGAGGTTGGAGCCGAACGGGGATCTGGCGGTGGTGGCCAATGGCAACTCCGCCACGCGCAACTGGGAGGGGATTATCGGAGCGGTGGAGGAGATAGGGGGAGGTGTGGATGGAGTGGTGGGGTTGGAGGAAGGTTTCATTGAGGAGGAAGGCATCCACACGGTGGGTAGCAAGGGTGTGCAGGAAGAGGTTCTTGTTGGTGGGAAGGGAGCGGATATTGTTGAAAAGGAGACAATGCTGTCGCGCCATGATAAGGATTTAGACGAGGGTGTCAAGGCGGGAGAAGGTGAAATGGGCCTGGTTATTGGAATAGGTGGCGTACATTTTAAGGTGGAATATGGAACGGGCGGCGAGGGAGATCTGTTGGAGGGTGTGGGGGCGCTGAAAGGGATGGACGTTTTGGAGGACAATGGTGAGGAACCTGATGATGTCCTCAGCAGTGGGGGGGGACGAAGGGAATTGCCAGGAGGGGTGGGGGCGTCCAGGGGACGGACAGGTACGGTGAGTTCAGGGGAGGTGGGAGGGGGTCGCGCTTTACACTTTTGGGAGTAGGTTGGGTGGGGGAGGCTGCAGGTATTACAGGAGGGAGGGGATTGGAGGTTGGGGCACTGCCGGAGGAAGTGCGCTTGTCGACAATGCGGGCAGGTGGGGGCCTCGCGGCACTCTGCTGTTGGATGTGCATTGTAGCGCAGACATCTCTGGCTGCGCAGGGATTGAGGGGGGGAACGGGAGGGGTCGACCTTGTACCGCTGATTGAAGAGGAGGGCACCCTCCTTCAGGAGACGGTCAATGGAGGGGGCGTCCTCAGAGAAAACCCGCATAAGGCGGGTGGGGCCGGTCGCGTTGAAAATGCGGCGGACTGCCCGCACCTCCAGGGTGGGATGGGCCTTCAGCTCCGCCAACACCTCCTCCTCCGTGATCGACGGACTAAGCCGAGTGATCACGGCGGTGAGGGTCGCAGGCGACGCGGGGGTTGGGGTTGGCGGGTAGGAGATGGGGAGGGAGCAGGGGTGAGGGAGGCGTTAGGACCAAAACAGGTGATGGGGAGGCGGGAGAGGATGTCAGTATGGAGGGTTGGGCTGGGGGAGGAGATAAGAACAGAATCCCGTCTGGGAGTAAGGAGAGAGATGGGGGCGCCAGGGAAATGTTGGCAGAGGAGGAGGGAGAGATTCCGGGCCTCGAGGAAGGAAGGATCGGGACGGGACAGGAGATATTTGTAGAGACCGGGTGGGGAGGAGGAGGAGGAGGGAGCGGGGCCGGGTGGGGAGACGTCCATGGCATTTTGGGGTGGGGATGGGGGGCGGGGTGGAGCCTTTTTAGGAGCAGAGGAAGTGGGGGCGCCACTAGGGCGTTTGACAGCGGCAGATGGGCGGGTGGTGATAAGAGGGACGGGAACGATGGGGAGGTGGTGGGAAGGGACAGGTCCCGGCACGGACGCAGCAGTCGGCGCCGGAGATAGTGACTGAGACGGTGCAGGCGAAGGTGTCAGTGATGGTGATGGCGACGATGATGACGGTGGTGGTGGTGGTGGTGGCGGCGGTGATGGCGATGGCGACGGGGAGAGCGGGGCGTGGGCAGTGGCCCGACGGGCCACCACCGTAGCCGGAGCTGCAGTGACAGGCTGGGGGAGTGGGGGGAAAGGATCAGAACGAGAGGAAGAAGCGGGAGAGGGGGCGACAAAGAGCGAGGGCGAAGGGATAGAGAGGAGGGGAGGGATGGAAGGAGGGGGGTGGGACTGGGCACACCAAGTGATAGTGGTGGAGGCGGCGGAAGGGGACGTATACACGATGGCGGTGGTGGTAGTAGTGACGGTGGTGGTGGGGGCGGACATGACGACAAGGAGAAGAAAGAAAAAACACAGCACTAAAAGGACAGGACACACACTGGGGGACGACGGACGGCGACGGCGGGCGGCGACGGCGGGCGGCGACGGCGACGGCGACGGCGACGGCGACGGCGACGGCGACGGCGACGGCGACGGCGAGAGGCAGGAACGCTGCTGCCGCGGACGGGGCCGGGGCGGCGGCGGCGGCGGCGGCTGCTGCTGCTGCTGCTGCTGCTGCTGCCTGGACTGCCGCTGGCTGGACTGCTGCTGCCACCGGAGGGCTGGCCGGCTGGCTGGCTGGCTGGCGGGCTGGCTGGCTGGCCGGCTGCGGGACCACTGCTGCAGGCCGGGACCGGGAACTGCTGCTGCTGCTGCTGCTGCTGCTGCTGCTGGGCTGGCTGGCTGGCTGGCTGGCTGGCTGGCACCTGGAACACCTAGCACTTCGATGAGCGCGAAAATTGCACTATCGAAGGGCGGTAACCTTTCGGTGTACCGCCGGAGATGGTAATCGGAGGTCTGTGCACTCGTTATAATACCCCTCGCGTTCAGGTATCACTGCGCGAGTGTGATCCGCGAGGAGAAAAGGTTCTATGTTAGCAGCAATCTCATTGACTGCGTTTTATATTTATACGCGTATCGGAGGAAGCAGATTTTGGTCCGTCTCTAAGAAAGCTCCATCTCATAGTGTGGAGACAGACGAGCTCTGCGCCTGCGCCGTTGTGCTTAGCGGGGCGCGCTCTATTGGGAAAGTTGTGTACGCGCTGACTACGCGGAACTATGTACGCAACATCTTCGTAATTCAGTGAGGATCGCGTTAACTAAGAAACGCAACATGAATGCTCATCTCCTTCCACAAAATATTCAAATATTCATAGAATAAATGGAAGCGTAATTTACAATTTTCTAGCAAAAGCAGAATCGTCAAAACTTACCTAAGACTCGCGGGAGAAAGAAATACGAAACTGAATCAGGACCACTATGGACAAAGTGAATCGTGAAAGGATAAAGAATAAGTTCGGCCTCATCTGTCTCTAATTTCGTGATAGCAAAAGTATGACTCGCAAGAATGAAACAATGCTTCTAACAATTGACTTTAATATTAAAGAAAATTCGTAGCAAGAAAATCTGTGAGCCGTGGCTGTTTGGTTTTCTGGCCTAACTGCCTCTGGCACCGATATCGATAGTCACCTCCCTTGCGACTTACCTTTGGTTTTCGGGTTGAGAGGTGGAGTCTCGGTGCGGCTGAGTGAGTTGTGAACCGCACGTGACGGAAGGAGAAGGGTTGGAGCAGCAGTGCCTGCCGGCAGGGTTTGGTTGGGCAGATTTGGGATGGACAACGCGTGTACTGAGACGGATAGCCGAGCGACTTGTCGAACGTTGGGCAGCCGCTAAAGAAGGTGACGAAGGTCGTGCTCTGGTGCTGTGGTGACATGGGTTGCCTGTTATTTGAAGAGGAATTAAAAGGACAAATCGATGTGGGGAGACTGCACCGTAACATACTGGCTATAGACATTCTGGCCCCGTACTTTTATTGTTTGAAGGAAAACTGGCGCAATATTATTGTGTCGTGCTGAGGGGATATGTATTTGTTTGTTGTGCTCTGGCTCTGAGCACTATGGGACTTAACATCTGAGGTCATCAGTCGCCTAGAACTTAGAACTACTTAAACCTAACTAACCTAAGGACGTCACAGACATCCATGCCCGAGGCAGGATTCGAACCTGCTACCGTAGCGGTCGCGCGGTTCCAGACTGTAGCGCCTAGAACCGCTCGGCCACTCCTGGCGGCGTTTGTTGTGCAGTGTGTCTTGGCTTCAGAGTGGCCAATGAGTGTTAGTGCATCTACTTTGAAGCCACGTGATTCTGTTAATTGGTATACTACTTGCGTGCACCTGCTTGGGGTGCAATGTTATGAACTGAAGTGGTAACACCGGGAAGTGGCACTGTACCCAGTGGCCATGTCATGGTGCAGTATTGGGTACTGGGTATGAATTTGAAATCTAATTGTGATTTAGTGAAGTGTATTCATTCTAACCAACGTTGATGTGTTTCTCACAATTTAATTACGTAGGGCTTCTATTGAGTGAAATTATCTGCCTTGCTTAAGGGTTTACCTGCAGCTACTCTGCTTGTACTTCACCTTGTCAGCTATTTGTCTGCATCCACACATTTTGTGTCTGCACAGTGAGTGTAATAATATGTGCAAACCTAGCTTACCACTTAGCGCACAAATGGAGAAAATATCTGAACTCTATTTTCAAGCCCAGGGTGTAAAACATTCTAAATAAATATGAACCTTGCCCTGTAAGGCACCTAATATTAGGTGCAGATAATAAAAAAAAAATTAGAAATGCTGCTGTCACTTAACTAGAGTGAATGAATTAATAAAAGTGAAAGTTGGGGATCTATTACAGAAAGACAAAACAGCTATTCCCTTTTTTATTCTACACATAATTTATCAACTGTGCTTTCATGGGTCAAGTGATAAACAACAATCGTGTTCAATTACTTTCGACACTCAATAACAAAATATTTAGCTCTTGGACATATTGAATTGGCGATTATTAAAATCGTTGTATCTACATATAAGAAAATTTTATTGCAGGAAAGAATGATTAAAAATCTTCATCAGCTCATTTACATCTGCGTTATCATAGCTGGTCAATGCAGTGAGTTGGTGGAGAATAAATTTACTTTTTGAACCAATGAAAAAACTCTCATGCAGTCAAAGCTATATTCAATGGTCAACGTGTATGCACACTGGAGTGAGCAAAATCTCGACTCACGATTTACTGTGTCCTAATGTGCACTGGTACTTTATCAACCGGCATCTGCAATGGTGTTGTCTCCGTGCAGGATCTGAAACGCTAATTCCCTATTCTGGCGTTGACGGAATTCACTGAGTCTCGAATTTCATGTGTTCTGTAGAACATTAATCTTTCCATATTTGAAATATTGGCTATCGCACACTCGCTAAGGGTTGGAGTGATGTGCACAATTACTCTGCCAGCAGAAATTACCGCAGCAATAATTAACTATATCTTTTCTATCTGTCGCTATGATGTTGTTGTTGATGTTGTCGTGGTCTTCAGTCCTGAGACTGGTTTGATGCAGCTTTCCATGCTACCCTATCCTGTGCAAGCCTCTTCATCTCCCAGTACTTACTGCAACCTACATCCGTCTGAATCTGCTCAGTGTATTCACCTCTTGGTCTCCCTCTACGATTTTTACCCCCCATGCTGCCCTCCAATGCTAAATTTGTGATCCCTTGATGCCTCAGGACATGTCCTACCAACCGGTCCCTTCTTCTTGTCAAGTTATGCCACAAACTTCTCTTCTCCCCAATTCTATTCAATACCTCCTCATTAGTTATGTGATCTACCCATCTAATCTTCAGCTTTATTCTGTAGCACCACATTTCGAAAGCTTCTATTCTCTTCTTGTCCAAACTATTTATCGTCCATGTTTCACTTCCATACATGGCTACACTCCATACAAATACTTTCAGAAACGACTTCCTGACATTTAAATCTATACTCGATGTTAACAAATTTCTCTTCTTAAGAAAAAAATGGTTCAAATGGCTCTGAGCACTATGGGACTCAACTGCTGAGGTCATTAGTCCCCTAGAACTTAGAACTAGTTAAACCTAACCAACCTAAGGACATCACACACATCCATGCCCGAAGCAGGATTCGAACCTGCGACCGTAGCGGTCTCGCGGTTCCAGACTGCAGCGCCAGAACCGCGCGGCCACTTCGGCCGGCTTCTTAAGAAACGCTTTCCTTGCCATTACCAGTCTACATTTTATATCTTCTCTATTTCGACCATCATCGGTTACTTTGCTCCCCAAATAGCAAAACTCCTTTACTACTTTGTCTCATTTCCCAATCTAATTGCCTCAGCATCCCCCGACTTAAGTCGACTAAATTCCATTATCCTAGTTTTGCTTTTGTTGATGTTCATCTTACATCCTCCTTTCTAGACATTGTCCATTTCGTTCAACTGCTCTTCCATGTCCTTTGCTATCTCTGACAGAATTACAATGTCAACGGCGAACCTCAAAGTTTTTATTTTTTCTCCATGGATTTTAATACCTACTCCAAATTTTTCTTTTGTTTCCTTTACTGCTTGCTCAATATACACATTGAATAACATCGGGGAGAGGCTACAACCCTGTCTCATTCCCTTCACAACCGCTGCTTCCCTTTCATGCCCCTCGACTCTTATTGCTGCCATCTGGTTTCTGTACAAATTGTAAATATCCTTTCGCTCCCTGTATTTTATCCCTGCCACCTTTACAATTTCAGAGTATTCCAGTCAACGTCGCCATGATATGTGAAGCATATCATCCACATTTCACAGAAAGCAAAGCTCTCAACAGCCTCACTATTTTCCACACACTTGTCTAGTCCGCCGCTAGACGAGAGAGATATGTACACATTTTAGTTCTCAAAAAGCTTTTACATGATTGGGATCACCACACCGTATCACGTCTGCATTGCCTAGTATGGATTCAGCCAATCGCCATCTTGATAGAGGTGAATTTTATTTTTCTTACTAGGTCGCAGCCTAATCCCGTTATTGCTGTGCAGCCACTTACCCTCGGTCCTGGCCGTGTTTGCGTTAAAAGGAATAATGTATTGTTCTGGCCTTATCCATTTCTGTGCTGAAGCTCGCCGTTGTCTTGTTAAGATGGGTTTTCCGATTTCATTAACCACCTGCTCAGTTCGTCTCCAAAATTCGTTTCACTTTAACTTGTTCATTCATGCCCCTGTCCATATATTGGTAGATATTGTTTTGTTAGTTTTTGGTACATGAGATTACTGCAATTGCCTTTTTGTTGATGTTATGTAATTATTTTTTTCTGAAGATCTCGACTGTATCGTACCATTGTTATGGATCAAGCTCATGTAAGGTCTGTAAAATCCGAATGCCTTACAACCATGTCAGTTACATGTACTCGCTTATCATCTTACCTAGACAGAGGTGTATTTGTTGTGCACATCAAAATCCATTCTAATTATCTGTGTCAATCTTAACGAGTTTCCCCTTTTCTGATTAAAAGCCTTGTGAAAGCATATATATATATATATATATATATATATATATATATATATATATATATATATATATGAGCCGTGGCTGGCTTGTCATACCTTGTTTCTTTTTTTTTTATCATTGGTTGCATTCCAGTGGTGTTTTATTTTTTCTTCAGTTACCACCATAACGTTGCTGTCTTCTCTCTGTGAGTGACAGCAGCAGTGTGTATCGATACTAGTACTGCTGTACAATCTTTGGTATGGCAGATATATTTTCCGGGTGTGCTGTGTCTGGCAGTTGGTCGGTTGGCACAGAGGAGTGAGGAAGTCTCAATGGTGCGTGGTGAGGCCAGAGCTGTTGCCAGCATGCATGCGCAGTTGGAGTTGTGGGGCACTTCTTGCGAGGGTTGCGAAGTTCTTCGCTCGCCAATGCTGGAAACTAAAGTTGAGTGCTCAATTAATCTACTATCAAGCCTCAACCGCTATCGCATCTCTTCATTTGATACTAGTTGTCGCCTTCTTGGAGGTTTCCGCGAGCAACAACGTGCGTGCATTGAAGTCGGCTAGAATTGCAGCCGTTTTCCTGTGTGGTGTTTAACTTAATTTAATTCATTTCTTCATTAATGAAGTGCACCAGCGGTATCTTCTGCCTTGTGGCTGTTGAAGCTCTGGTGACCTGCCCAGGTCGTTGACTTAGCTTTTGGCGGTGTATTTTCCTCATCGTGTTGATGCTGTCCAGTATAGCGTGTAGTTCGACAGCTGAGGTGTTGTTGGTAGTTTTGGGCGTTTACTCTGACTTGGGCACCAGTATCCCGAACATTGTGACTATTGACATCTTGTTCTCGTTTTGGTGGTCGGGTGGAGCAGAACTGATCTTGTTGCTTGGTCGGTTTGTCAGCTGGCTATCAGTTGGGTTGCCTCCCGATTAAGAGGTTGTAGGTCTGGCTGCCTGTCTCAACTAAACGTTCATAGTGTTACCTTCCCAGGCTGATCCTTGGAACCATCTCAGTGTCGCTGCTTGTGTTTTACATAGCGATTTCCTTCTAAGTCTTAAGTATTCTGAGTGGGCTTCAGCGGAGTTTTAGCTTATTAAAATTTCAAAGTTTTTGTTCTTAGGCCTTAAGCCGTATAAAAATTGTTTCTTGTTTGGTATGTGGCCGTCGCCCGAGTTTTCAGCCTTTTCAAATCAACAGTTGAAAACTTTTGTCTAGTTATATGTGAAGATGGTATCTGTTCTTTCAGACATGACCGAAATTTCGTTGTATACGTTTTGCTTTGGCAGGCCTGTTGTACTACACACACACACACACACACACACACACACACACACACAGAAGACACGATCATAGTTAAGAAAATAGATATATTTTGGATTGGGGTTATTTACAGATGTGTTACAAATTTCCTTTTATTGGGTACAAAATACATTTCACTTAGTTTTGTGTGGTGCCACCGATGACTAGATTTCCAAATAAACTGTTAACATTCTAGGACAAATTTAACGTGACTGGTCAGTCACTTTTTTTTGTGCTACTTCCTACCGCATTTACTGCGTGCATGCGCTAGCAAGTGGGGGTATTGTGATGGTACAAGCCCCCGTTACTACATGAATAGGTCTTGTATACAAGGATTGCTTTGTGGAGAGCGAGCACGCAACATGGTTCGCCATTTACGGAAGCGTGTGTGGCGCCCGCACGAGATTTGCAACGAGTCGGTGGGAAGCCTCCACCGCCAGGCGGCCACGTGGCCCTCAGCTAGGGGCTTTGTTTAGTTTTTCGTGCATTACACGAAAACTGCGTAACTTACGGTGAAGAGTGGTGCAGCAGTGGATTGTGGTCAGCAATATGCACCTTCTGAAAAATCGATCTTTATTTTAAGTCACGAGACGCAAAACTTACAGTAACTCGAAAATTGTTTAATAACACGTATACTGAAAGGTTAATAAAAAATAGTAAATAATAACTTACAGGGATGAGCGAGCGCTCATTAAAAACGTCTTGTCATAGCAGATCGAGTGCTGTAGTCATATGTTACGATACATAAATAATTAAGTTCGTGAACAGCAATAAACGAAGTTTGATGGGAATTGTTTGTAAAATACAATAGAAAATTCATGACGTAAAGAACAGCACTATATAATATTTTGGATGGCATCACACGTATTTTAAACTAGTTAAGGTATACTGTACACTTGCAATAATTTTCATGGTTTGCAAATTATTATTAACATTTATCACCCATAATTAATTAATTATTATAAATATGAAGATTCTGAGCAGCGCAATGAGTATATCGCAGTAGATTACATCTAAAAACAGTGCTATATGCAGTTCTTTGTTAAAACTTTGCAGCACAGATGCAAACAAACAAATTTGCGCCAAGTGGCGAAATGTTGCAAAAATTAAAACTTCATTTACCGGCGATAGAATAATCCTAGAAATTAAGGTAACATAGTGCATAAGAAGTACTTTTTAGCGTGGTTCCGATGGTGTACTTGTTTCTGTTGACGGATGTACGTGTCAAAATTTTTAACCTTAACTGGAGAGATTGGTACTGGCATAACCGTGGAGGGGGGGGGGGGGGGAGGGGTGGATTGACATATGAGCCTCTATGTGCGAGCGGCCATCTTGGCCAGAGGCAGTCGGTTGGCCGGTGGGTGGCGAGCGAGCCCCACTTGTGGGTGGCCAATGTGGCCGTTTGAGTCAGAATTTTTCGCGCCGATTTATTACGACAAAGAGTATTGTTTAATAGTGCAAGTGTACAAGCATATATTTGGTGAACTGGAAGTGCTATGATTATTTGTATGAGTACGAGTTACGAGGTATACATCGGCGTAAGTGAACATTTGGCGATCTGTGACTTCGTCCCAAAACTGCAGGAACAAAGAGGACAGTGGGACTTGTGGTTCTGTTCGAATTGGTTGAGTAACTTTCGATTATAGCAGCCTACATGACATTACATAAAATTGGGGGCTCAGAGACATATTATTATTAAAGTAAAACTGTAAACCGTCTCACCAGTGCTAACTTCATTGTGTGAAAGAAAAGGACGACGCCAATAAATAGTGATAATGAAAACTTAGTTCAACTGTGTCATGAAAAATGATTTTGCTGTAATAATCGCCTAATTTTGTTCCCTAGCATAAACTGTACTCATGCCTCAATGAATATTAATTCGAAAACTATAACTAATGCACGAGTGTGGAACTGTGTACTAATGAACCAAGTGTGGAAATCATCCCCTGAGACTTACGTTAAAGCCAGAATTTGCACCAACATTTTTAACGAATATTTGTACACTCCTGGAAATTGAAATAAGAACACCGTGAATTCATTGTCCCAGGAAGGGGAAACTTTATTGACACATTCCTGGGGTCAGATACATCACATGATCACACTGACAGAACCACAGGCACATAGACACAGGCAACAGAGCATGCACAATGTCGGCACTAGTACAGTGTATATCCACCTTTCGCAGCAATGCAGGCTGCTATTCTCCCATGGAGACGATCGTAGAGATGCTGGATGTAGTCCTGTGGAACGGCTTGCCATGCCATTTCAACCTGGCGCCTCAGTTGGACCAGCGTTCGTGCTGGACGTGCAGACCGCGTGAGACGACGCTTCATCCAGTCCCAAACATGCTCAATGGGGGACAGATCCGGAGATCTTGCTGGCCAGAGTAGTTGACTTACACCTTCTAGAGCACGTTGGGTGGCACGGGATACATGCGGACGTGCATTGTCCTGTTGGAACAGCAAGTTCCCTTGCCGGTCTAGGAATGGTAGAACGATGGGTTCGATGACGGTTTGGATGTACCCTGCACTATTCAGTGTCCCCTCGACGATCACCAGTGGTGTACGGCCAGTGTAGGAGATCGCTCCCCACACCATGATGCCGGGTGTTGGCCCTGTGTGCCTCGGTCGTATGCAGTCCTGATTGTGGCGCTCACCTGCAAGGCGCCCAACACGCATACGACCATCATTGGCACCAAGGCAGAAGCGACTCTCATCGCTGAAGACGACACGTCTCCATTCGTCCCTCCATTCACGCCTGTCGCGATACCACTGGAGGCGGGCTGCACGATGTTGGGGCGTGAGCGGAAGACGGCCTAACGGTGTGCGGGACCGTAGCCCAGCTTCATGGAGACGGTTGCGAATGGTCCTCGCCGATACCCCAGGAGCAACAGTGTCCCTAATTTGCTGGGAAGTGGCGGTGCGGTCCCCTACGGCACTGCGTAGGATCCTACGGTCTTGGCGTGCATCCGTGCGTCGCTGCGGTCCGGTGCCAGGTCGACGGGCACGTGCACCTTCCGCCGACCACTGGCGACAACATCGATGTACTGTGGAGACCTCACGCCCCACGTGTTGAGCAATTCGGCGGTACGTCCACCCGGCCTCCCGCATGCCCACTATACGCCCTCGGTCAAAGTCCGTCAACTGCACATACGGTTCACGTCCACGCTGTCGCGGCATGCTACCAGTGTTAAAGACTACGATGGAGCTCCGTATGCCACGGCAAACTGGCTGACACTGACGGCGGCGGTGCAGAAATGCTGCGCAGCTAGCGCCATTCGACGGCCAACACCGCGGTTCCTGGTGTGTCCGCTGTGCCGTGCGTGTGATCATTGCTTGTACAGCCCTCTCGCAGTGTCCGGAGCAAGTATGGTGGGTCTGACACACCGGTGTCAATGTGTTCTTTTTTCCATTTCCAGGAGTGTATATGCACATTCGTGTGACCCATTCAACTTCACTTGTTTTCCACCCCATTGCATAGTGTGTTTTAAGAAATGAAATGTATATGTTGAGTGCAACTGACAGTAACTTATTTTGGCCCCTTTCCACAAATATAACCATATCCGCTGTGTCCTGCTAGCCCACGGATTTCATATATATATAAAGTTTGGCTTTAAGTATTTGTTTTATCTAAGGTAAAGACCTGCGTTTTTCTTGCTCAAGCGAGTCTCACCATTTGTGACTGTTCATTCTGTTGTAGTTTGAAGGTGCTGCCTCATGCGTGATTTATGTTCAGTTGATTGCAAAACACATGGGTCTACCATGGTGTTTGCAGCCATAACTTCTTGGCCACTACCTTGGTGGCATCCTGCCCAACTCCGAGGTGTATGTTATTGCTGCCTTGTTTAAAATCTTGAAATGCTGCAGAAGTGCTTTGCCGTGTCGTCTGTCATACCTGGCAAAAATTGAGTAGTCGAGTTTTTCCTTGGAGCTATACCTGGATTGAGCACCTGCTGCCAGGGTTTTAGGCTGTGGAGTTGGCGGGATTAACTCATGAACGTCTATAAATTAAGATTAAACTTTCACTCTTACTGTCATAAGCTTAGGTGATTTGTGTTTATTGAATACTGTTTTCTTTTGCTTATATTGGTAAATTTCAGAAGCTTGTCACTTTATATGTCACTATACTTTTCATATTGTTAATCTGTAATCTAATTGATCAGTATGATTTTCTGAAATAAATGTTAATTTGGTCAAAATGTCGAACTATCTAATGCTCCTTTCCATGTGTTTATGTTTGACCCTTTCCTTCCGTGAACCTGTTACCTGGTTTCAATCTGAACTAACTCCCGTCCATAATAGCAGCCTAACTGCACACAGAAGCGGCACGCGGAACCCATCTGACCCCAGAGCTGCAACTACCTAACACTGTACAAAATGCAGGCTGTCTAATCTCACACGACAGAGACCGGAAACCCTTGTAGGTGGTGAACTTACCAGTCGACAAGTTGAACCAAGAGAGTCCACCTGAATTCATCAAAGTTTATGCATTTTCATTTGCACTCACATTTATACAATCTACCAATTATCCATATTTTAAGAAAGGTGGTTGGAGATACCGTGGTGTACAAGAAAGGTAGAACGACTGCCGCCTTCCAGTCATTTAATCTACACACATGCACTCCGCGCAACTCATTGATTTCTAAATTTAGTTGTCCTTGAGTCGACAAGCAAGCAGCAAAGACCTTTGTGCCACTTGGCGTGACGTATCTTATTCAGCTCAGGTACTTTGGCAGCATGAGCGAACCATAGTGCGAGCTGACATGTATGGAAGGACGAAGTTAAATACCTGCTCGGGGATCCTGCTTCGGTGTAGTTTAGGCATTCTGGAGGAAGATGGTGGTGTTTCGGTGCTTCAGCAAGCTGTTTGGTGCAGTTGCGTAAGATTGCTGCTTGTTGCAGGTGCTAGCCGTGCCATGCAATTGTGATCCATTCACGGCTCTCGTGGTTCGTGCATGTAATTGGAATAATGTTAATTGAAAGTAATTTCTCGAATTCCATGTTACGATCTGCTGTGGGGAATCCATTTGCAGATGTAGATGTGCATATCCAGTTACAACTTTTGAATCAGAGAATAGAACTGTCTTACGATCTCTCTACCTCGAGATTATATATATAATGTTAAAGAGCCACTGGAAAAACATTTTGTAACTTTGTATGCGGATATAAAATGATTAAGAAATTCTCTTACGTTCTTTCACGTAGGCATGTAGCATTGTTCATTTATTTTGGCACTTAAACACGTTTTCCTACATCCTCTGCAATATGCTCACCTGATAATTGTTGTAAGATTTTTTCAGCAATCAGGTAAGGACGCCACATTGCACGTAACGATACGCAGCTTGCAGTAGCAGTTCAATAATTTCCAGATCCTCCACAGCTCATCGTTTGGCAGTTTTGAATTGATATCTAAAACAGATGGAAAGCACGCTTTGCCGGCACTAATCAAGCTTAAGGCTAGGTTCTTAAAACGTTTGGTTTTCTTTTAGGCAGTGTGTCTGCATAATATACTATCTGTGGTAGTAAGAAACACTTTGTTGAAAACAACCAATTTCACTAGCGTTAATAGATGTCACAGTTGTAGTTACATCTTATCATATTATGTTATTGTACATAGATAATAGATATTTTTCTTCATTGTTGCACTTTAATTGTCCAAAATGATGTAATCCACGTGACAACAATCTTGTATACACAATGGAGAATTTTTTATTTTGGCTTACACTGTGTGTCGCGCTGACTTATTTGTCGTAAGTGTTACACTATTTCTTTTCACACACACACAGACACACAGAGCAATAATCCGATAACGAGAAATTGTGTATATAGTATTGTTGTCACGTGGATTATGTCGTGATCAATAATGAAGGTAAGACAAATTAGAAAAATATATATTATGCGCACTGATTTAATGTAATAACATAATGTGTAACCACATCTATCCACATCAGGCATATTCTAAATACAAATACACTGCTTGTGGAAATGAGCATAGCCTGAAACCAGTCAGCCAGAAATAAACTGCAGCTTTGGGTTAAAATGTCTTATCCTCAAAACCTCTAACATATCCCTTCAAGCTCAGTCTCCCCAATCCTTGAGAATCCCTACATTCTGCCGCGCCTTTTTCAACAGGCCTCATCTTTCCTTCGTCACCGAAGACTACATATTCTTCCCCAGCTTAATTTCAATCGTCTTCCCGTCCCAGACAGTCAACTCATCCTTGTGGTCCATCCTTCCTCCCAGCCATAACCTGCAAAATCGTTTGTAGAATTTTTATACTAAACTTTTAGATGGGTATAACAGTTGTAAATTGTCGTAGCTGTGTTAGGAAAGTACCAGAGCTCCAAGCGCTAATAGAAAGCACTGATGCTCAAATCGTTATAGGCACTGAAAGCTGGCTAAAGCCGGAGATAAGCTCAGCCGAAATTTTTACGAAGTACCTAACGGTGTACCGAAAGGGTAGGCTAAATACGGTAGGCGGTGGCGTGTTTGTTGCAATTAGAAGTAATTTATCTTGTCGCGAAATTGGAGTAGGTAGTTCCTGTGAGTTATTACGGCCAGAGGTCATTGTTGGCAACTGGAATAAAATAATAATTGGATCCTTTTACCGACCTCCCAATTCAGATGATACAGTTGCTGAAAGGTTCAAAGAAAACTTGACTTTGATTTCAACACTCACCCGACTCATACGATCATAGTTGGTGGTGACTTTAAATTACCCACGATATATTTGCGAAAATATATGTTTAATTCCGAAGGTACGTTTAAAACATTATCCGAAATTGTGCTAAACGCATTCTCTCATAATTATTTCGAGCAGTTAGTTCATGAGTTCACATGAATAACTTGTGAAAACATACTTCACAACTTAGCAACAAATAATTCTGAGGTGATAACGAACATCGAAACGGATGCAGGGATTAGTGAACATAGGCTTTTCGTAGCGAGATTGAATACTGTAACACGCAAATCCTCCAAAAATAAACGAAAAATATACGTATTCAAAAAAGCAGATAAAAATTCACTAGACGCCTTCCTGAAATACAATCTCCACTCCTTCCAAATTAATAATATAAATGTAGACCAGATGTGGCTTGAATTCAAAGAAATAGTATCGGCAGCAATTGAGAGATTTATACCAAATAAATTAAGCAACAGAGCTGATCCTCCTTGGTACACAAAACGGTTCATAACTCTGTTGCAGAAAGAACGAAACAAATATGCCAAATTTAAACAGACGCAAAATCCTCAGGATTAGCAATCTTTTATAGAAGCTCGAAATTTAATGTGGACTTCAATGCGTGATGCCTATAACGGTTTCCTCGAAACCTGGCAGAAAATCCAGAGAGACTGTGGACGTGTGTGAAGTATGTTAGTGGTAAGAAATAATCCATGCCTTCTCTGAGTGATAACAATGGAGATACTATCGAAGACAGTGTTGCCAATGCAGAGTTACTAAACACAGCCTTCCGAAATGCCTTCACAAAAGGAGACGAAGTAAATGTCCTTGGAGTAGGGAAGCAACTTAAATCACATAATAAAAGCAAGTCTTCTGGTCCAGACCGTATACCAATTAGATTCCTTTCGGAGTATGCTGTTGCATTAGCTCCATACTTAAACATCATATACAACCGTTCGCCCGACGAAAGATCCGTACCCAAAGACTGGAAAGTTGCACAGGTCACACACCAATAACCAAGAAAGGTGGTAAGAATAATCCACAAAATTACAGGTTCATTTAATTAACGTTGATATGAAGCAGGATTTTGGAACATATATTGTGTTCGAGCATTATGAATTACCTCGAGGAAATGGTCTATTGACACACAGTAAACAATGGTTTAGAAAACATCGTTCTTGTGTAACACAACTATCTCTTTTTTCGCTTGAAGTGTTGGCAAGGGATTTCAGATTGATTCCATATTTCTGAATTTCCAGAAGGCTTTTGACACTGTAATACACAAGCGACTTGTAGTGAAATTGCGTACTTATGGAATATCGCCTCAGTTATGTGACTGGATTTCTGATTTCCTGTCAGAAAGGTCACAGTTCGTAGTAACTAACGGAAAACCATTTAGTAAAACAGAAGTAATTTCTGGCGTTCCCCAAGGTAGTGTTATAGGCTCTTTGCTGTTCCTTATCTACATAAACGATTTGGGAGACAATCTGAGCAGCCGTCTTAAGTTGTTTGTAGATGACGCTGTTGTTTATCAACTAATGTCATCAGAAGATTAAAACAAATTACAAAACGATTTAGAAAAGATATCTGAATGGTGCGAAAAGTGGCAGTTGACCCTAAATGACGAAAAGTGTGAGGTCATCCACATGAGTGCTAAAAGGTAATCGTTAAACTTCCCTTATACGATAAATCAGACAAATCTAAATAATCTAAATTCAACTATACACGTAGGAATTACAATAACGAACAAATTAAATGGGAAGGAACTCCTAGAAAATGTTGTGGGGGAAGGCTAACCAAAGACTACGTTTTACTAGCAGGACTCTTAGAAGATGTAACATCTACTAAGGAGACTGCCTATGTAAGTAGGCTGTTTAGGTTTTTATACTGGTAACGCAACGTAGCGCTCTGTATGAAAATCACTGGCTGTGCTGTGTGCAGTCTGTGGCTGGGTGGCATTGTTGGATTAGTCGCTATTGTAGTGTTGGGCAGTTGGATGTTAACAGCACGTAGCGTTGCGCAATTGGAGATGAGCCACCAGCAGTAGTGGATGTGGGGAGAGAGATGGCGGAGTTTTGAGAGCGGATGATCTGGACGTGTGTTCATCAAAGACAGAAAATTTGTAAGACTGGATACCATGAACTGATATATATATATATATATATATATATATATATATATATATATATATATATATATATATGACTTGTGAACACTATTAAGGTAAATACACTGTTGTCTATCAAAATCTTTCATTTGCTAACTATGCCTATCAGTAGTTAGTGCCTTCAGTAGTTAGAATCTTTTATTCAGCTGGCGGTATTGGCGCACGCTGTATTGCAGTAGTTTGAGTAAAGAAGATGTTTGTGAGGTAAGTGATTCAAGAAAGGTATAGGTTATTGTTAGTCAGGGCCATTCTTTTGTAGGGATTTTTGAAAGTCAGATTGCGTTGCGCTAAAAATATTGTGTGTCAGTTTAGTGTTGATCAGAATAAGTAGAGAACGTTCAGTTCTGCTCAGTTGTTTGAAAATCAAATAACGTAAGGGGTTTACCAGCCCAGTAATTCAATAATTTTTCTAAGGGGACGTTTCACCTATACTACGCTTGTCCTCTTTTAGAATACTGCTGCGCGGTGTGGGATACTTACCAGATAGGATTGACGGAGTGCATCGAAAAAGTTCAAAGAAGGCTTTTGTACCATCGCGAAATATGGGAGAGGGTGTTACTGAAATGATACAGGGTTTGGGCTGGACATCATTAAAATAAAGACGTTTTTCGTTGCGACGGAATCCTGTCACGAAATTTCAGTCATCATCTTTCTCCTCAGAATGTGAAAATATTTTGTTGACACCGACCTATATAGGGAGAAACGATCACCACGATTAAATAGGGGAAATCAGAGCTCAGACGGAAAGATATAGGTGTTCGTTCTTTTCGCGCGCTATACGAGATTGGAATAATACGCAGTTGTGAGGTTCGATGAACCCTCTGCCAGGCACTTAAATATAATTTGTAGAGTATCGATGTAGATGTATTTGTATATCGTATAAACCAGTGGCTGAGAATCGGCAACTATGGCGTTAGTAGCACATCCTTAGCAAAGGGTATTTCAGATGTTACGAATCTCTAGAAATTTGTATTACGGCTTTGTATATTCCTATTATATAAAATAAACAAAATGCAGTAAACACAGGTTAAGACGTGTCGATGACTGACTTTACTCTTTTCGAAGTTCGTAAGTTGTGGAATTACAGTATTTAACTAAGAAAACAAATTTCATGAGTGTGAGCTTTTATTTAAGAGACAGTTGTGCTAATAGTGGCCAACGGGCACAATATTTCGACGATCAGACATGTAGCCATCGTCAGGTGCGCTGACAAACTGAGCTCCTGAGGGCGGCTGCAGTCTTAAATCCCCTCCCCTAGCGAGGCGTTCTCTCCGCAGTCCGTGCCCACGCGTCAGCGGTCGGTGAGACGCTGGCGTCGGTGTAATTGCCTCGTGCGCCCTAGTCGCCCGTTCGTTTCCTTTGCTGAGCGTCTTTTTAATTAGAATCAATGCTGGTTCCCATTCTCTGCTCAGGTTTTAGCTGCAATCTCCGTTGATGAGCCGTCCCTGGTACGAATTTCGATAGCCTCTCTAACGACGCCGCCCCAGTATTTAGATGTCTGTGTCAGGTCCGTGGTATATTGGTACGCCATTTCGTGATTTTCGGACAAACAATGCTCTGCGACCGCCGACTTGCTGGGGTGAAGGATAAAAAAGGCGTAAAAACTAAAAGTGGGATGCTGTTCGCTGTGCCATAAAATCTTGGCGGCGAACAGGTGTGGACGTCTCAGCTCAGGGAAGGAAGAATAATCCACGAGAAAATTGCATGATGCTGGAATTAACATGGATGGAAAATTATTTCAAACTCTTGTTAACGATTATTTGTTTGCAAAGGTTGACGTGGAGGACATTCACAACTAACATATTCCTAAGAAAACGTTGCCTTCAGGTCTACTGAGGATTTATTTATCTACATCTACATCCATACTCCGCAAGCCACCTGACGGTGTATGGAGGAGGGTACCTTGAGTACCTCTATCGGTTCTACCTTGTGTTCGAGTCTCGTATTATTCGTGGAAAGAAGGATTGTCGGTATGCCTCTGTGTGGGCTCTAATCTCTCTAATTTTATTCTCATGGTCTCTTCGCGAGATATACGTAGGAGAGAGCAATATACTGCTTGACTCCTCGGTGAAGGTGTGTTCTCGGAACATCAACAAAAGCCCGTACCGAGCTACTGAGCGTCTCTCCTGCAGAGTCTTCCACTGCAGTTCATCTATCATCTTCGTAACGCTTTCGCGTTTACTAAATGAACCTGTAACGAAGCGCGCTGCTCTCCGTTGGATCTTCTCTATCTCTTCTATCAACCCTATCTGGTACGGATCCCACACTGCTGAGCAGTATTCAAGCAATGGGCGAATAGGCGTACTGTAATCTACTTCCTTTGTTTTCGGATTGCATTTCCTTAGGATTCTTCCAATGAATCTCAGTCTGGCATCTGCTTTATTGACGATTAACTTTATAAGATCATTCCATTTTAAATCACTCCTAATGCGTACTCCCAGATAATTTATGGAATTAACTGCTTCCAGTTGTTGACCTGCTATATTGTAGCTAAATGATATAGAATCTTTCTTTCTATGTATTCGCAGCAGATTACAGTTGTCTACATTGAGATTCAATTGCCATTCCCGGCACCATGCGTCAATTCGCTGCAGATCCTCCTGCATTTCAGTACAATTTTTCATTGTTACAACCTCTCGATATACCATAGCATCACCCGCAAAAAGCCTCAGTGAACTTACGATGTCATCCACTAGGTCATTTCTGTATATTGTGAATAGCAACGGTCCTACGACACTCCCCTGCGGCATACATGAAATCACTCTTACTTCGGAAGACTCCTCTCCATTGAGAATGACATGATGCGTTCTGTTATCTAGGAACTCTTCAATCCAATCACACAATTGGTCTGATAGTCCATATGCTCTTACTTTGTTCATAGAACGACTGTGGGGAACTGTATCTAACGCCTTGCGGAAGTCAAGAAACACGGCATCTACCTGGGAACCCGTGTCTATAGCCCTCTGAGTCTCGTGGACTAATAGCGCGAGCTGGGTTTCACACGATCGTCTTTTTTCGAAACCAATTTATTGAATAACACGATCAGTTTCAGAGCCTTATAGCTCGACTCTCAGATGCTAACAACCATGACGACAGTAGGAGGAGCCTAGTTACGAAGTGCTTACAACGAGTTACGAAAATGGAGATAATCCGCAGAAAATTATCATGTTTACTTAACTAAGAAAACAATCACACAGACGTGGCGGTCGGGACAGTAAACATGAAAAGTCAAGTTCACACCCTGCCACGTACAAGGTACTGATAAAGCCACAACGAGTTTAATAGACACAGACCGGAAGCCAAAATGCGTTATAAAGCGCCAATATAAACATCACTTACGCTACGAGCACCAAGGCCAGCAAGGAACTGTGCCGTTCGACGAAGGCGAGGAAGGTTTCCAGTTCCATACCGACGGGAGGGTGTGAGCATGACTGTCCATACTAACTGGACAGATCAGCATGTATGTATGATTACTTTCTGTTAAGTGAATATGACAGCTCTCCTCGTTTTAGGTCATTTGTCGTAACTCCGTTGCATGGACTAACCTTCATCTCTTGCCTCAACAGTTGTTAGCACCGGCAGTTGAAGTTCTAATGCTCTGCGACTGGTAATACAGTTAAATAAATGAATTTTCAGCACACCTAAAATGGTGTCTCACGAGAAGTTTTTTTTTTTGGTACTATTTATTTCAAGCTCAAAGACACAGAAGCGAACACTACCAGTTTTCATTTCTTAGCAAGTCATCCTCGTATACTCTTTTAGAAAAGAAAAAGAAGAAATTTAATTTTAAAATACTGGGGAAACTAAGTTACAAATTTAATACCATATACACAAATATACGCAGTTGAATACATCACATGGCAGCTCGTAGAGAAGAATTCTGCACCCATTGAAACGATCTTATAGATGTTTGCAGTGGTGAGATGGCTTTGTTGGAAAATGAGACGGAGCCGCAACTCTACAGCATTTCTTGAAGGAATAGTTTGTAATATATCCGCCGTCCGCGCATAGTAAAATCTCAAAGTGTGAGTTATAGCGTTTTATTTAAACTAAAGTCTTTCTTTAAAATTTACAAAACAATATTCGTGAGGTAGGACTGATCCTACAAGCCTACCAATAACTAAATGAGAGATTCTTCTACACATAAACTGTCTGTAGTAACCATACAACTTCACCAAACCAAGCCCCGGGCGTCTCGTGAATAACGGCGCGGAGTCCACGTTGCCGTCACCTGAGTCCGAGGACGAGTAGAGGTCCTGCGACGATAGCTCCGGTACGCTGGCGGCGGTGGACGATGACGAGGCGGTGGACGATGACGCGACGGCTACGATGACACCAGTGGGTTCGCTCGGCGTGAACTGCCTCTCCAGGTTTTCTTTTTTTTTTTACTTTATTGTTATTTTAAAACCTGTGCAACAGGCAGGCTGTCAGCAGCATTCTACGCTGCTCTTCAGCCATAGAATACACAATGAGAAAAAACAGTAAGAAGGCACATAAGCTACAGAACGGTGGGCAATAAAACAGGAGACACATAAAGACAAACACGGAGCCGTTCACACTCGACGATAATCCATGCTGCAAACTGTTGATACGACGCACAAACACTGAAGATGGCGATGGCACAGGTGAACGATGGAGTGCGACGGAGAACACTGAACACTAAACACGACGCCACACACGAGACACTGATGGCGATGATCTCCGGCGCGCGAAAGTCCACGTAGCGTGTGTGAGTCCGGGGACCTGCCAAGAGAGGAGGAGGGGGGTGGGAGAGGGAGAGGGGAGAGCAGATGCCATGGGCAGGTGAGATAGGCGGAAGGGAGGAAGGGGGAGGGGAAGCCCGGGGGAAGAGGAGTGGAGGAAAGGGGATGAGGGGAATATGAAAGAGAAGGGAGGGGAAGGGAGGGAGGGTGCCCAAAGGAAAGGACGCAGGAAAGGGGGGGAGAATCAAAGTTGATAGGGGTAGATGGAGGGTAGGAGGACATCATCAGGGAGGGGGAGCTGGCGGAAGCCACCTTGGGAGACGGTAAGGAGGGTGGAGAGATGGAGACCGGTTGGGACATGGGAATACAGGCGCGGCAGCGGGCAGGGGTGGGAGAGGATGGGTGAGACAAGCGGGTGAGGAGGATCGAGTTTGTGGGAGGTGTACAGGATCCATATCCTTTCAAGGAAAAGGAGGAGGTGGGGGAAGGGGATGAGATCGTTCAGGATCCGCGTGGGGGAGGGGAGACAGATGCGATAGGCGAGGCAGAGAGCATGGCGTTCAAGGATTTGGAGGGATTTATAAAAGGTAAGGGGGGGGGGGTGCGGAGATCCAGGCCGGATGGGCGTAACAAAGGATAGGGCGGATGAGGGATTTATAGGTGTGGAGGATGGTGGAGGGTTCCAGGCCCCACGTACGGCTGGAAAGGAGCTTGAAGAGATGGAGTCGGGAGCGTGCCTTGGCTTGGATTGTCCGGAGATGGGGGGTCCAGGAGAGGCGACGGTCGAGGGTGACGCCAAGGTACTTGAGGGTGGGGGTGAGTGCGATAGGATGGCCATAGATGGTGAGATAGAAATCAAGGAGGCGGAAGGAAGGGGTGGTTTTGCCTACAATGATCACCTGGGTTTTGGAGGTATTGACCTTGAGCAACCACTGTTTGCACCAAGCGGTTGGGAGCACTGCAGGGTGGGGGCAAGGTCAAGGAAGGCGGTGTCATCGGCAAACTGGAGAAGGTGGACGGGGGGTGACGGCGGCGGCATGTCCGCTGTATACAAAAGGTACAGAAGGGGGGAGAGGACGGAGCCTTGGGGCACACCGGCGGAGGGGAAAAAGGTGTAGGAATCTGTGGTATGTATGGTGACGTAGGAAGGACGGTGGGAGAGAAAGGATCCGATCAGATGGACGTAGTTAATGGGAAGGGCGAAGGTTTGGAGCTTGAAGAGGAGACCGGAATTCCATACGCGGTCGTAAGCACGTTCGAGGTCCAGGGAGAGGAAGATTGCCGAGCGACGGGAATTAAGCTGGTCAGAAAGGGGATGAGTGAGGTGAAGGAGAAGGTCGTCCGAAGAGAAGGATGGCCGAAAGCCACACTGGGTAACGGGAAGGAGGCGGTGCTGGTGGAGATGCTGGTGGATGCTTCGGGTGAGGATAGATTCCAGGACCTTGCTGAAGACCGAGGTAAGGCTGATGGGATGGTAGAAGGAGACGGCGGACGGCAGTTTGCCAGGTTTAAGGAATGTCAGAACACAGGAGGTTTTCCACAGGTCGGGGTAGTAACCGGTGGACAGGACTACATTGTAGAGCCTGGCCAGAGTGGAGAGGAAAGAGACAGGAGCTTCACGAAGGTGACGGTAGGTAACACGATCGTGACCAGGAGCGGTGTTGCGTTTGGTGTGGAGTGTAGTAATGAGATCCTGTGTAGTGATAGGGGCATTGAGTTCCATGAGTGCAATGTTGTCCAAGAACTGGAAACCAGGTGCGATGGGAGGGACAGAGGTGTCAGTTCGATCGCGGACATCCGGGAAGAGGGAGTAATCGAACTGGGGATCATCAGGGATGGAAAACACATCAGAGAGGTAGGAGGCAAAGTGATTGGCCTTACTAAGGGTGTCAGGGAAGGGGTGATCATCATAGAGAAGAGGATAGTAGGGGGAGGGTTTAGTTCCGGTAAGGCGACGGAAGGCTGACCAGAACTTGGACGAGTTGATAGGTAGATTAGCATTTAAACGGGTGCATGTCTGTCGCCAGTCCCGGCGTTTCTTAGCCGTGTGCAAATTACGAATGCGTCGCTGGAGTTGCCGGTGGCGTCGTAGTGTGTCCGGGTCACGCATGTGGAGGAAGGCACGGTAGAGACGGCGGGATTCACGGAGGAGGACGGCCTGTGGGGGTAAGGTAGGACGGTGGGGGTGGATGGCGACAGTAGGGACGTGGGCCTCCATGGCCTCAGACAAGGTCTGCTGGAGAAAGGAAACAGCATGGGTTACATCGTCAGGGTGGTGGTAGGTGAAGGGGTGGCTATAGACCTGGGTGGAGAGGGTATCGCGGTAGGCATTCCAGTTGGCACGGGAATAGTCATGGACGTACTTAGGGGGAGGGTCATTACGAGGGTCGGGGTGGGGGCGACGACCATCTGAAATGGTGAGGAGGAAAGGGAGATGGAAGCTACCAATAGGCTCCAAGACATCCACCGTTATGCGGCCAAGGAGGTTGGGGGAGGAGAGGAGAACATCGGGAGTGGAGTTGGATTCAGTACGGGTGTGCTGGGGGATGGGGATGAGGTCGCCTTGAAGGGAGGAAAGGAACCGATGTCACCGCCGTAATTGGCGGAACGACTATGGATGTTGAGGTCGGCGACGATCACGTAGGAGGAGAAAGTACGGTCAATGTGGGAGAGGAAGTCGAAGGGATTAGGGGCGTTAGGGCGGACATAGATGGTGGCGTATGTAACGGTAAGACTGGGGAAGAAGAGACTGAGGATCAGGAGTTCAGTGGGGTCGGGAAGGAGAGGTTGGAGCCGAAGGGGAATCTGGCGGTGGTGACCAATGGCAACTCCGCCACGCGCAGTCGGGAGGGATTATTGGAGCGGTGTAGGAGGTAAGGCGAAGTGTGGACAGTGTGGTGGGGAAGGTTTCATTGGGGAGGTAGGCATCCACGCGGTGGGTGGCAAGGGTGTGCTGAAAGACTTTCTTGTTGGCGGGAAGGGAGCGGATGTTGTTGAAAAGGATACGGTGCTGTCGCACCATGACAGGGATTTAGATGAGGGTGTCAAGACGGGAGAAGGTGAAATGTGCCTGGTTGTTGGAGTAGGTGGCGTACATTTTTAGGTGGAAAACGGAACGGGCGGCGAGGGAGATCTGTTGGAGGGTGTGGGGGCGCTGAAAAGGATGAACATTCTGATGGACGATGGTGAGGAATCTGATGATGTCCTCAGCGGTAGGGGGTGGGCGAAGGGAGTTGCCAGGAGGGGTAGAGGCGTCCAGAGGGCGGACAGGAATGGTGAGTTCAGGAGTGGTAGGAGGGGGTCGGGCCTTACATTTCTGGGAGTAAGTAGGATGAGGGAGGTTACAGGTATTGCAGGAGAGGGGGACTGGAGATTGGGGCACTGCCGTAAGAACTGGACTTGTCTACAGTGCGGGCAGGTGGGGGCCTTGCGGCACTCAGATGTCGTGTGTGCATTATACCGCAAGCACCTCTGGCAGCGGAGGGATTGAGGTGGGGAACGGGAGGGGTCAACTTTATAACGTTGGTTAAAGAGGAGGGTACCCTCCTTTAGGAGGGGGTCTATGGAGGGGGCGTGCTTGGAAAAGACCCGCATAAGGCGGGTGGCACCGGCAGATTTGTGGATGCGGCGAACCGCACGCACCTCCAGATGTGGATGTGCCTGAAGCTCCGCCAACACCTCCTCCTCCGTGATCGTCGGACTAAGCGGAGTGATCATGGCGGTGAGGGTCAGCGGGCGACGCGGAGGTTGGGGTTGGCGGGAGGCAGGCGAGGAAAGAACAGGGGTGAGGGAGGCATTAGGGCCAAAGCGGGTGACAGGGATGCGGGAAAGGAGATCTGTGTGGAGGGTAGGGCTGGGGGAGGAGATGAGCACCGAATCACGGCGAGGAGTGAGGAGGGAGATGGGGGCACCAGGAAGATTCTGGCGAAGGAAGAGGGTGAGGTTCCGGGCCTCAAGAAGGGAGGGATCAGGACGGGAGAGGAGGTAGCGGTAAGAGGAGGGGGTGGAGGAGGAGAAGGAGGGGGCAGGAACAGGCGGGGAGACATCCATGGCATCATGGGAGGGGGGAAGGGGGACGAGGAGGAGCCTTTTTTGGAGTAGAGGAGGCAGGGGTGCCACTGGGGCGCTTGACGGCGGCAGAGGAGGTGTGGGGGATGGGGGTGACTGGAATGTGGCGAGGAGTGGCAGGTCCCAGTGCTGAAGTCGGCGCCGGAGATGGTGAGGGCGATGGCGAAGGCGATGGTGAAGACGATGATGATGAAGGCGAAGGGGAGAGTTGAGCGTGGGTCGTAGCCCGCCGAGCGACCACCCTAGCGGGGGCCGCAGAAACGGAAGGAGCAAGGGAGGGAGTGGAGGGAAGGGATCAGAGGAAGTGCGGGAGGGAGGAACCGGGAATTTTGCGACAAACAGTGAGGGAGATGGGAGAGTGAGGAGTGGGGGGATGGACTGAGGGGGGAGTGATGCGGCGAACCACGTGATAGTGGTGGCGGCGGCGGAGGGGGATGTGTATATGATGGCAGTAGTGGTGGTAGTAGTGGCGGTGGTGGGGGTCGACATTACGAGAAGGGAAAAGCACAGGACAGGACAAAGAAGCAAACGAGGGACGGGCAAGGCGACGAGAAACACAGAGGAAAAGGGACAGAGAAACTACGAAGGAGACTGGGGCCGAAGCCCCACTCTGCTGCTGCTGGCGGGGGAGGCGACCTGGCTGGCCGGCCGGGGGGGACGCTGCTGCTGCTGGATGCGGCTGGCTGCTGGACGCTGGACGCAGCTGGCTGCTGGCTGCTGGCTGCTGGACGTTGGCTGCTGGCAGGAACCGCTGCTGGCTGGGACCGCTGCTGGACACTGGCTGCTGGCTGTTGGCTGCTGGCAGGAACCGCCGCTGGCTACAGGACGCTGGCTGGGACCGCTGCTGGACGCTGGCTGCTGGCGAGGACCGCTGTTGGCTGCCGGCGGGGACCGCTGCTGGCTGCTGGCTGCTCGCTGCTGGCTGAACTGCACGTTGACGGGCTGGCTGGCACCTGGAACACCTATCGCTTCGATTGGTACCGTAATCGCACAATCGAAGGGCGGTATTCAAACGAATTACCGCCGGAGATGCCTCTCCAGGCTCCTGAGGCAAACTAAATAGTGCTCGGCGCATGGATATGGCTGGCTCTATTTGCAGTCATGTGTCGAGTGGAAGGAAAGAGGTCCGCGGCTGTAGCGACCTCTTGCGGCGCCGTGGACGCCTCCTGGTGGTCTCTGGGAAGCGTCTGTGTTTCCGGGACGACCGGTCAGGCTGATCCCTACTCGGTCCGGGGCCCGCTGTACCGGTCTGCTTCGCGGGAAGCGACAGTTGCAGGTGCTTAGTCTTGACACAGTAGTTTGTGCATCGCTGACTGGACATTGATTGTAGTCAAATCATCACGCTCTTCACTTCCAGACCCACTGCTCCTGTGATCTTCATATTCATAAACTACATAGTCACTATAAGAAGCTTTAATTGACGCTTCTTCGTGAGAAATAAATATGTGATGAATTCAAGTCCGTGCAGTTGTGTGTAGAAGTTAGCTTGATGTTCTAATATAATTTCCTAGTACTCTACCATTCCCTTTTTTCCTTCTTTTTTTATTAACAATGGAAGTTTGTGTTGCTTTTAGCTCAATATATTGTGAATTTCATATCATAAAATTAACGGTTAAGCCGTTTTGTTTGTCTGACTTTCTTACTATAAAACTAATGTGCTTGTGATGGTCAAGTCTATATCGAATTGTAAACATAATTAGTTTTTGCTTAACTTTTTTCTTCCTTTAAGTTAATGTTAATGACCTAGCCTATTACGTCGATAGCGTATGAAGGTGAGAGGTAGGAGAGTTTGAGATTATTGCCAGGCTTGATGAACTGCAAGTGTCCTATATCAAACAGTTGTCCTCTTCTTCATCTACAACACTATCGTACGTTGTAAATAGTTGTCGTTCACACACTCTGTACATGGTGTTCCAGGAGGAGTGGTCAGTACTCAAGGATATGATAGGAACACCCATCTGAAGCAGAAAACTTCACATGCACATATGCCCTACACAGAACTATATCCGAGATAGAACAAATTTAATGTATAATGTTATTTATTTCTTGTATTTTGGAATACACGTCGGGTTTACGCGCAATACAGATATTAAGTATTACGAGCGTTTTATGAAGTGTCCATTAAAAATGCGTATTTTTAACACATTCAGCTGCAAGATTATCGTACACGTCACACTACAGTTGTTGTAGGTGGGCAATGAAGATTCGATGATCCCACCGTCAACTTCAGCGCATTTGTGCTCTCTTGGGAGAACGTATTGTGTTGCTTGTCTGATTGCCTCTGCACCTTCCCTAACGAGGAAAGCAGCGTCCATGTTGTGACCAAGTGGTTCATATCGCGTACTGACGCCTCGTTCGTACACCTCAAACTTCATCTAACCCCATCAACAAAAAGGAGATGGCGTAAGATCTGGCTGTCTCGGCGGCCAGTTAATTGCTCTGCCACGACCTATCCATCGTTCAGGACAAAAGCCGTTGACTAATTCCCGTACATGTCTGGTAAAATCTGACGGGGCTCCATCGTGCTGGAAGTAAATTTCAGTTCGCGCGATCCATGTTAGGTAGTTTAACTAAGGAATTTTTCAAAGAATGTAACTAATTGTTTCTCGTCATTTACTCTGCTAGAACGACTGGACCTATCAACATGTTACTGATAATGCAGCACCAAACACTGATCGGGAAACGAACTTAGAAATAGATTTTCACTGTAGCGTGTTGATTATTCTGTGTGTGTGTGTGTGTGTGTGTGTGTGTGTCTTTGATTCCATTACATGTAAACATGCTTCATCAGTGAACAGTATTAATGGAAGCAATTGTCTATTGTCAGTTAACCATCGACCAGTTTCAAGTCGTGAGGCATCGTTGTCAACCGCGGATGTGAACGCACTGTTTGTGGAATGGATATAAGTTTCCGCATGTAATGTCCGCCATAGACGTGTTCGTGGGGTACTTATACGCGCGGAAAGTGGCCATTGCGCTTGTAGTGGAACTACGATGCACCATTTCAACAATGTGTCGCTGTTCATGGGCAGTTTGTTGAACTACACGTTCGTAAGAGAAAATGGGAACATGGAGGAGTTTCTGTTCCACGTAGTACACTGAAAACTGTCGGAAACATGCTACGATCAGGAATCTGACTGTCGGGATTCGACGACGGTTTCCTTCGACAGCGGCGGAAGCACTACCAACGCAGAAACCGTAAACATACAGTATATTTGCCCATTTTCCATTAGTATAGCTGTGTGGCATTTTAGGCAGCGTGTTAGAAGACTATTAACTGATGATTCTCTCTGATATACAATTAGTCTCCAGCATTACTTCACTCAAAGTGCAGTACTGCAAACTGCGTTTTCAACGGGCTAGTTTAAAGGCAGAAAGACATCCTTAGCGAAGAAGCTGAAAGCGACGAAGTACATTGGCACTGAATAAAACATTAACAGACTGGGGGATTGCGACATGTGTGCACGCCACTTGCTCAAAAGCAAATGTACATCAAATGTGTTCTGTTACGGAAAGCATTCGTATTAGGGCATATGGCAGTATTAAGTTTTTTTTTGCTTCAAATGAGCGTTCCTAAGTATTGACCGTTCCTTCTGTGACACCCTTTATAAGAAAAAATTACTATTATTTCGTTTCAACGATAAGAATATTGGTAATAGACACCGCAATATGTCATCATCCTCCACTAATCTTTCATTATATGCAAAGGAAATAACGTTTCTCTTACGAGTAGCGTCTTGTTTCCGCTACTTGGTACTGTTCATACAAGCGGCTGCTGTCGTTACGTCTTCGCCACACGCTGAAGTTTGGTTTGTGGGGAACAGATTTACTGGCAGGCGGAGACTGCAGCCTGCGATTGTCCTGCTCCCTTAACTCCGTCCACCCCTTTGTGTGTGTGGAGAGGGCCTTTTTCCTTTTGTTTAGCTGGACTCACAGAATAATTACTGCCGCGGTCGGCGGGAGAGAGAGCCGGCGGGCGTGCGGCTGGCCGGGCGACGACCGCGAGATAAATCTCACCGTAATGGGAAACGCCATCGGCAGCTGCCGCGCGGCGATAGCTCAGAGTATACAACAGCGCCGTCGCAGCGCAGCGCGCCGCCAGAGATCGTCGGTCACCGCTGTCTGCGTCTGCAGCTGCAGGTGCTGCTGCTGCTGCCGCCAAACCGCAGGTACTGCTGCGGGTCTCTGCAATCCAACAGATCTTCGAGGTTCGCTTCAAATACTCATGTTACTGAAGTTCATGCTACACTTCATATTCCTCGTTTACTGGTCGATGTTGGATGAACTGGGGTTCTGAAAGAGTCCTGAAGAAGACCCCAGTAGATGGACGGAAACGTCGACTCCTAAAGAAAAAATCTGGAGTGTAATATGACGCAGCATTATCACGCAGTTGATTTTACTTTTAATGACAATGACCACGTAAGCTAGGGATCAAATTAAGCTGTTAGATCGACCAGTCGAAGAAACTACTGAGCTAACTTGGATAACTACACTGTATGACGAAAGGTATCCGAGCACGTATTATTGAACAGTAATAAGAGTTGTAAGACCCTTCGTCATTACTACTGCGTGAAATCTGCTGGGAACACTATCAATGACGTGTGTGAATGTCTATGGAGGAACGACAACCCCTTACTCCTCCAGCGTCGAAACCAGAGAAGTGTAGGAGTCGCTCACTCCCCAGCTGAATACCATTACTGCTTCGTCAGTATTACATATTGGGCCGTGGCTTGCTAATGCTAGGCGTTGGATTAAAGCTTTGTTGCTATTCTGTGTTTAGTCTCCCGTGGTTATCGCGATTATGCTGCTATCCTCTCATTCCGCAGGTGGCAGCAGCAGTGTGTATCGATATCCACACCTTGGACTATCTTTGGCCTGGCATTTAGGCTTCTCTGCTGGGCTGTGTGCGGGCAGTAGGTCGGTTGGCATGGAGCAGCGATGAAATCTGCGCGGCGCTTAGTTTGGCCAGGCCCGCTGGCGGCCTCTATGGGGTGTCAGAGTTGTGGTGTTGCTCCCATTGCTACGAGGTTCGTGGCTCACTGAACCTGGACATGAAAGCTGAGTTTTGACTTAATCTACCAGCAAGTCACGACTGTTCACATTGTGTCGTTTGTAGTTCGTTGTCGACTGTTGGGATATTCCCACGAGCAACAACCTGTGTTTTCAAGTTGGCAAATTTTAGCCACCCTCTGGTGGAGTTTAACTGTGCATGGTCATTTGAATTGAAGTGCACCAGCGGAATCTTCTGTCTTGTGACCGTTAACGTTCCAGTCACTTGCCCTGGTCACTGTCGTAAATTCAGGCAGTGTGTTGTCCTCACCATTTTGTCGCTGTCTAGCATGGTGTGTAGTTTGACAGCTCAATGTATAACTGATTGTGGGCGCCAATACCTTCTACGTTGATCCATTGTACTCCCAGTTGTGTGCTGGTCGGGTGAAGCGGAGGTTAGCTTGTCGGTGGGTCCATTGACTGTATGTCGTTTGGGTTGTCGTCGGATCGACAATGGTTGGGACGACTGCCTGTTCCACCTAAGCGACCGTTAGTGTTTGAATTCCAGGCCTACCAACAGAATTTCTGAGCGCCCTTGGGTGTACTGCCTTTTCTTGTTTGTACTTGTTGTTTGTACTTGTATGGTTCCTAGCCGATTTTTAAATTAAGGTTGTTTTGCCCATAAGGCGTCTGATGGTTTGGGCCATCCGCCTAATTTAAGAACTGTTTTACGTAAGGCCTTTGGCATTTTTAAAATTAATGTTATTGAGTCTTAAGTGTTGGCCCTTCAGCCGATTTTGAATTTAAGTTGTTTGCTCTTTGCGCCTTCAGGCTAATTAAGGAACTGTTTTAATATAATGCTTGCCTTTTCAATTTCTGATTTTGGTTGAGCTTTAAGTTATTAGCTTTAAGCCTTTTTTAAATTAAACTAGTCGTACTCTTAAGGCATAAAATTGTATGGCGCGTTCAGCAGCTAGTTAGGTTCCTAAACTAAAGCTGAGTTTTCTTTTTTCTTTTTAATTTTTCTTGGCTCTTGTAATGTTTGATCAAATAAAAGGTTGTATGTTCTAGTCTAACTGACGGCCGCTTATTTTGGCCCCTTTCCACAACTTAAACTACCTGTCTGTCTTGCGGATTTTGCAAGGCGTCTCACATATTACCTCTTTTACCGGTTTTATTCTTCAGAACACCTGTTTTCGATGTGTTGTATACTGCGTCGACTGCTGGTCTTGTAGGCCAGAATGGGACCTGCTGATAGAAGGGGCGGATTCAGGGCTACCAAAGATTGCTGCATCAGCTCCAAGCGCAGACTAAAGGGTGATGGGTCGCCCGCCTATTCATTCGTAAGGCGCGTTCCGTCGACTGATTCGTCACGGATCAGGCCTTATTCGCAGCACTTGTGTATTTGGTTCACACGCTATCCTGAGAGTATTCAGTCCTTCTGTGGCCAATACCCGTGTTGTTGCATTAGGTGGATCGCGATATCAGAATCCCTGATGTCATGATGAATGCTGATACTAGTCCAACAGTTCCGTAGGCCATCTTAGCTGAATGATACTGAATTTTCAGAGCAGCTGGAACTGTGAACTTAAACGATGTTGGCAGACTTGTGGACTACCCATCAGTGGCGGTTCAGTACTGGATGCTGGTTCATAGTCATAAGTCATCTGTGGCAATGGATCGGTTATAACACTCCTTTCGTCTGCTATTGCTATACCATCACCTCGAAGCTGGATGCAGGTTGTGAAATAAAACTATCTTATTAAAGCAATTATGGTATAACGCAACAGAGCAGTGTTACCCTCTGAGAGGAATTTTGCTAGGTTGACCGTGTTGTACCTAACGGAGGTGGCTTATCGGAAGTGAATGTCAGAATTACGTAAATATTTGAACAGTAACAAACAATATATTTGCCTAGCTATACTGTTTAAAGATAAAGGAAAAAGGTCGCCAGCCTAATTAGGCAAGAGAAAGACAAACGTTCTCGTTTAAGAAAGTAGGTATGAGTAACTTTAATGGACAAACACAACCTATACTTTGCCACACGCGAGTGCAATGAACTCTGACACGTACATATGTTTACGGTAAGATTGAAGCTAACAGCTAGAACAGCACAAACTATTTGCAAAAATGTAACAGATACCGAAATACATTATTACTTTCAGAGCTTGTTCAAACTGAATGGTCTTTATAACATTACTATTAACATTCACTGCAGAATCATTAACTGGACATAGGTTCAGTATTAATGTTCAAACATTTTCCTAGCTGGCATGAAATTATAAATGTAGTTCACTGAAAAATTATGAACTGGTCACAGGTAAAGTATCTCTCAACTAAATACTATTCTGTTTAGAATGAAAGTTAAATGGAATTCACTAACAGGTTGCTTCTCAATGTCTTTTGAATAAAAAAAATTATTGTTTTCATACGTAGTGGTAAAGGATAACCTGTGGATTTTATTACATTATTAATATACACTTTCAATACCCAAAAGAAACAAGTGCTTAGCAAGCATGAGTATATAACTTTCCATAAATGCAGTTCACAACTTTTACTACAGTGAGACACAATGTTGACAAATTTAAAACAAACTGACTCACCTTTTAAAATTTACTACAGGCAGCACTATCATCATTAACTAAGCAAAACTTTATTGAATTTTAAGAACTTTAATTTATAAAAGAAACAGCAAATTGTCTTTATTACCATAGTCTTCTACTTTCAAGTAAATGATTAAATAGGTGACTTTGAAACTTCACAAAACTGCATTTACTGCCTCCCACAATTTCACTAAACCCACAGTAAAACTGAATATTCCCTTCTCATCACAGATCAAACAACATTATGTAATTAACTGTCTAACTTTGAGGCTTTCATTTTTTCCACAAAATAGGACACTCGGTAATCATAGTTCAAGTGGAGAGGAACCTGAGAGGTGTTGTGATAGGGAAAAAATCAGGGTAGGTACATAAACTCAGTTATAAGTTACCTTATATTTGTGCACACTAAATCACCCAATAAGCTGATCCTTCACTGTACGTTATTATAGTACTCCTTTACAGTGATTGCGCAATGTGGTGGCAACTGCATGTTGGTTGGCGGAATTTGCAGGCAGAATTGCTGGACTCTGTCCCTTCTTGGTGGCGATGATGGATACCAATTCCAGAATCGTTCCAGCTATTTATCCATCCATCCGAAGCATTGGAAAGTTGCAGAAAAAGCCTCTCTTGCAACCAGCACAGTATACAACATTTACATGGCAGTGCTCAGTTTGGTAGCTCGTCCCCAACTGACTCTCAATTCCACCTTTTCTACCTAGGCCAACCACAATTTGCGCGCGCTGCACAGTTCCGTTCCCGAGGGGAACCACAACAGCTTTTACATACAGAATAACTAAGAATCTTAAGTGAGGATCAGCAGTTTACATAACAGCAACCAAATGCATTAAATAAAACAGAACATTTGCACATATTGACATTTCTACAAAAACTTATTCACACAGAAATTACAAGTATATGGAGTAAGTTTTGTTCCCTCCAAATGGGACAAAGAATTTAACTGACAGATATACTACAACGCATAGAATCAAGCCACGACATCAAAGTTTTAAACAAAGAAAAGAGCATACAATTTTCTGTTATCGATTCATTCAAGCAACATTTACAGAAGCTCAACGATGTAACATTAAAGAAAACAAAAGCAAAATAAATCAACAGAGTATTAGAGCTATGGTGTTACACGGTGGTCGTCACATTAGCCAGCAAGAGTATGTCCGATAACTGCAACGATTTCACGAGATGTTCCAGCATTGATTGCGAGTGACATGAACATAATTGCTCCTACCGGTCGTCTGACACGAAGCTAGTGGGGTCGAGTATTTATCACGACGAGGAGCAGCGTTGCTGTACGTCATTTGCAATGACACAATCGGTCTCGCTGTTTACGAGGTGAGAGGTTTTCAAGTTTGCTATATTCACTTCATGAATTTGTTTCAATATCATACCTAGTTCATCAAACCTGTGACAGATGCTGTTGCACCCTAACTACTTACATGATATTACGAGAGTAATGTAGGTCTGCACTTGTCTTCTAGTCTTCTTGTCTTACGCTTTCCCACTGAGCTCGCTCGCATTCACACACTGGAGTGTTAATGTTGTGTTATTGGTGACCGACTAGCTGTGTCGAAACGTTTACTCCTAGCGGCGGCTCGTGTTGATACTTTCATGTAAGTAAGCAATGCCGGGCTTTAGGGACTTCGAAAAAATCTCCTCTCCAGTTCCCTTAATATCTCGGTGCAAAACAGAAGGTAGAGACGTTGATTACTGAGTTAATGTTGTAACTCATCTTAAATTGGGTTCAAGTCGTGGTTCTTGGCAGGACATTCCATTCCAGTAACGTTACTGTCCGCGGACAACTGCCTCACAGATGCTGCTTTCTGACAAGGTGCACTGTCAACGCTGATACGCAGAATCAGTGTTTCCGAACTGCTCCTCTACTGTACGCAATAAACAATGCTGTAAAATGTCATATCCTTCCTCATTTAGCTTTTCTGGAGCGAAATAGAGGCCCACCACACCGTAATCACCATTCCGTAACACCACGCCCTTCGAACTTCATCGTTGGCACGACACACAATGGACATATAGTTCTCCAGGAATTCGTCAAACCCAAGCCCCTCCACTGGATTGTCACAGGGTAGAGAGTGATTGTCCACTCCAGATCACTCGTTTACCATAATCCACTACCAAGTGGCGTCGCGCTTTACATCACTTCAAGCGACACGAAGCACTGACTACGGAAATGTGTAGCTTACCAGAAACAGTCCGACCAGTGTGCCACATTAACTCCGTACTCACAGTCATTGTGTTAGCTGAACTGCTGGTAGCCATTTGGAACTCAGGAGTGATTCCTTTCGCTACTTTCAAGCGGTATTTTTACAGACACACTCTGCAATACTCGTCGGTTCCTGCCCGTCGTACATGAGGCCTGCCTGTTCTAGGTTTATCGGTAGTCGTTATTTCCTGCTTCCATTTCACAATCACATCACCGAGAGTCGACTTGGACGTCTTTAAAAGAGCTGCAACGTCCATATTGGATTTGTTCCTCTGGCTACATCCAGTGACTAGTCCACTTTCGAAGTCGCTGAGCTTCCTGGTGCTACCTCTCTACAGTACTAACAACACAACCTGCCTCTTCTTATACTGGCGAATCCGCCACTCGTGACATCTGGTGGTCAATTCTGCACTACGTACGTGTGTCAGCATACTTTTCATCAGACAGCGTACGTACGAGTCCGAGACTCAGACAAAACCTTGTCTTCCATTGGTAATACGGGTGAAACGAAACTTGTTGTCCCGTTCTATATTTTCTTGAATAAATCCTGGCACATGAGAACTATTGCGAGTGCTTTTTATTCGGCAGAAGTAATTACTAGGGTAACATACAGAAGAGAACGGACCAAGTGTTTATTTATTCAGTCATTCATTTTACGTGTGCCACATTTCCTAGTTCCCATTCCTTTATGCGACGTGGTTTGTGTGATTGAGAAAGTTAATGATGTAGAAGAAAGCTTGGTCAAAGTTCGTAGCTGTGCACGTGTTGAATGGTTCTGTGGTAGGATAGTACCAACCCCGTAAACGTGATCAAGTTTACCATAGATGGTGGGCAAGTCAGGTCAAAGTGCTCGTGAAGTCTCGCGGTTCGGCTCTGTTAGGTTGTCGAATCTCTCTCCCCCCCCCCCTCCCCCCCCCACCACCACCACATTTTGAACGAAGTTCAGTTAGGCGAGGTGTCCGGTCGTCTCTTGCTCCTGGGACCCGGCACTGAACAGACGTGGAGACGCAGCTCTCGATTTGGTAAAGTAACAAAGGTATTACATTGTGTGAAATCGGTTCAGTAATGAAGTCCTGTTGTTCAAATCAGATGCAAGATAACCACTAAACCCCCGTAAGGGAGTTTACTTTCACAGATTATTCACATTTCAGTTGAACTTTACGTTTGCACTTTGGTCCCGCCAGCACCATGGGCCTTAAACTCACGGTCGTTATTATTGCTCTCTGATTAAAGGAAATCCACTCATTAAATGTGTTTTAATCTGCTCTTACATTTTCAGTAATATTTTGGGTATTTTTATTTATTTTCTATATGTTACTTTGTTGACTTGTTTTCGCGCCACGTGGTATGTCGGAACAACCACATTGACTCTGTGTAGTTTCGGACTGAAAGTGTATTGTAAACGATGGATAACCTTACGATGCTGTGAGAGTGTAAATAGCGAAAGAATAATCTTGTCTTTCCGTATTTTTTTGGATTTTTGTTGCCAACTGAAACTGGGCCACGTGTGAAGTGATAATGTTTCGTGTGCTCCTCCATAACTATTTGATGTGTTGGCACTGTTGTGCATTACGCAATATACACGCTTTAAGCTAGTAAATTTAGCAAAGGATCCGATTTTAATGCTCTTTGACTTGACAAAGACTTCTGAAAATCTCTTCCACCCTGACCTAGTTCACTTGTAGCGTCTTTGCTCAACTTGTTTTGCGTGCCCAATAGCAATTTAATACAATAAGCATGGGTTTCGGTGTAATTGTGTGTTTCTAGAAAATTACGTTGAAGCCAGGTCTACGCTCCTGTTTCCCATTCCATAATTACATGGCGGAACTGAACTACATATGTTAAATAGTGAGACCAATTGTGATCATGTTCATTGGAACAGAAATAAGTACACTAGTTTAAACGCCATTGATGCTGTATAAACTGAAACGTCCCCTTAGAAAAATTAATCAATTACTGTGCTGATAAACCTCTACGTTATCAACGCAATCTGACTTTCAAAAATCCCTACAAAAGAATGGCCCTGACTAACAATAACCTATACCTTTCATGAATCACTTACCTCACAAAAATCTTCGTTACTCGAACTACTGCAATACAGCGAGCGCCACTACTGCCAGCTAAATAAAAGATTCTAACCACTGAAGGCACTAACTACTGATAGGCATAGTTAGCTAATGAAAGGTTTTGATAGAGAACAAACAATGTATTTACCTTAATAGTGTTCAAAAGTCATAATATATATAAGTTCATGACATCCAGTCTTACAAATTTATTCTTTCCGGCGGACACACGTCCGCTCTCAAAACTCCGCCATCTTACTCCCCACATCCACCACTGGGGCTCACCTCCAACTGCGCAACGCTACGCGCTGTTAACAGCCAACTGCCCAACACTGCAATAGCAAGTTCCAACAATGCAAACCAACCACAGACTTCACACAGCACAGTCAGTGATTTTCATATAGAGCGCTACATGGCGTTCCTACATAAAAACCTAAACAGCCTATTTACAAAATATTTACAAAATTTTCCTAATTATTTGCTACCTCATCATAGAGAATAGCTCAAAATCAGTACTTCAGTCGAATCCTGGGACATGAAATTGAGAAAATGAAAGCCAGTAAGCCCTGTATAGGTACCTTCTGTACTCGTTCAAAAAAGAAATATCGCGTTATCCGTTGCGTGCTAATTTTTACTGGTTGGTCAAAACCTTCCACTAGAAATTATTAATACCAGGCAATCAATTTAAGGGGCCAGTAATTTCGTGGACCACACGAACTTGAGAATCCATTTACTACAGACGGTAGCTTACAGGAGCTGTAGGACAGAAAAGGAACGACAACTATCCTCCTAACAGGTCCAGTCGTACCACACACACCTAAAAGTGAAGTCCACAAAGTTTCGGCATATCAAAAGCTCTTTGCCAGTTTCAGAGCACTACATACGATTGTTGATCTCACGGATATGTTGCATCAACACGGGTATTCGATGTAATAGTAAGAACTGAGATAGGTAAATTTCCAATCTTTGTCAGAGTAGATGCCGCCAAGGACATTTGTGTCGTACTGGCACATCCAGTTATGGCTACTACATTCGGAGTAAAAACGAGAATTAATTTCTTTATTTTCACTTATTTGTATGTCACATTTGTACAAAGAATATTTCAATATCATTATTTTTATTTCCGTAAAGAGGGATATCGCTATTCGACACAGTCCTCTGAGGTCGATTTACGTGTTTTATCTGCAGTTGCCCTCTGAATACTTTATACGATCAGCCAACTCACAACTACAGAGACACAAGTAAATACCTTTGTAAAAGTAAAAGTTTTTTGTAGATAATTGATAAAACAATATCGTAGCTCTAAAGTCAGTTCTTTATCATTTTCTTTCGACACGTAGGCAGTTCTCCTGTACTGGTCACAGAGGAATATGAAATCAATTCTTAACACATGGCAGACCCTGGTACAAAAAATCTGCATGTTTCAATTACCAGTTGGTCTGAACGTATGCCTACGGTAATGTCATTAGTTGCATTCTTAATCTCTTAAAGGAATGTAAGTCAATTCCACAACAGCCAGTGGCGGGACCGTGGTATCATGGATAGCGCAGCTGGCATTGAAGGAAAAGTTATTCAGATCTTCAGACAAACCAAAGTCGCATTTAGGTACAGGGCTCTAACGATAGGGATGGTGATAAAAGTCGTCGTAAGTTTAGGGTCAGCCACTGAACTGAAGCGGCTTAGAAACCAAGACTTTCTTATTAAGGACGTTAAGCCTCATCCTTCTTCCTTACCTTAATGTATTGCAGAACTTTCTATGGACGACGTGTTCCGTTTGGTGTCTCTTTGCCGGTGGTGTACAGAATATCAAGTAACAGGTGCAAAGTCCTCATATGGAAATATAAAATATACAACAAGTTTTCATGCAGTAGATCAAAACTTTCTCAGCCTTCTCGAAGTCCTCATTGGTCGTCGTATGTGTTCTCATTCACGGCTCTCGTCTATAGAGCAGCCCTGAGTGGCATTATCACTCTCATAAAGGGGCCAAAAGTCACAGAAAACGCGCATATTCCATTTTAGGATATTTTCTCTGTTTCTACTAACGCGCATCGTCGAACACTGAGGTAGTAACCATCTTTCTGTCTTTTAGGTTTGAAGGCGGTAATTACAGTTCAAGGGAAGTGGTCTTGATTGTGTCATTCATAAAATCATAAAACATCATCGTTGTTATCTCCCGAGGGGCAATGCCGCCGCTTTTCTCAATGTATATTATCTTCTTTATTTATTTGTCACTATTCTTTTATTAGTAGGGAGTCGTTTGATAAAGAGTTTAACAGCCTTCTTCAAGAACCTGTAATACGAAGCCGGCCGTAGTGGACGGTCGGTTCTAGGCACTACAGTCGCGAACCGCGCAACCGCTACGGTCGCAGGTTCGAATCGTGCCTCGGGCATGGTCGTGTGTAATGTCCTTGGGTTAGTTAGGTATAAGTAGTTGTAAGTTCTAGAGGACTGATGACCTCAGAAGTTAAGTCCCAAAGCGCTCAGAGCCATTTTTTGTAATACGAAACCAGCAGTTTTTAGGGTGAAAGAAGAATTATCTGGAATTAATAATAGAGCAGAACACTTGTCATTAACAAGCATTCATCGCTGAAGAGATGTAGCGGCCGCCATTATGCGGCAAACTAGAATTTAAACTAACCGTGGAAAAGGCACACCACTTGTAACAATTTAAATTAAGTTTTTTTTTCATTTTCAGAACAGCAGAGAAGTTGCACATTACAATTTCTAAACATTTTCTTCCTGTTTTTTTTTTTTTTTTTTTTTTTTTTTTTTTTTTACTTGAAGCCCAACTTGAGATTTGGTTCAGACTAACGTAGACACACAGTAGTTTTGTGATCAGTAAGGCGTTTTGCTACATAAAGATAATGAAAGCATTAACTAATATACAGTAATATATTTCTTTCGCAGTTAAATTACTATAGATGCTAAGTAAGTTCTACTCATGCCAATGCCAATATTTATACCTCTGTCCACGTTATCACTTGTGAAAGTGATTCGCAATATTTGAAATGCAATATGACGGAGGTTAGTCGGCAAATAATAATAATCATTGATAACTGCATTATTGTGGTCAAACAAAATTTGACAGGGAAATGTCTTGCTTAAACCGCAGGACAGGACAGATAGAATAACTTGTGGAAAGTGGCGAACATACAACTTTATTATTTGATCAAACATTACAAGAACCCCAAAAAATTTTTTTAAACACTAAGCTTTAATCTTTGGGACTCAATTACCTGCAAAAATCCACTTTAATTTAAAAAAACGGCTGAAGGCCAATAACTTAAAACGCAAGCATAATCAGAAATTTAAAAGGCAAGCCATATCTTAAAACACTTTAGTTAGGCTGAAGCAAACAAGGCCAAAGACTTAATCATCAAACTTTTTTAAAATGCCAAAGTACAACAAAGTGAAACAGTACTTCAAACTAGGCAGAAAGCCTTAAGAGTATAACAGCTCTATTTTAGAACACAAAACCAACAAAAAGAACAAATTTTAAAAAAATAAGGCAGTAGACACAAGGGCGCCCAGATGTGCGAAAAATGGCTCTGAGCACTTTGGCACTTAACAGCTGAGATCATCAGCCCCTAGAACTACTTAAACCTAACTAACCTAATGACATCCCACACATCCATGCCTGAGGCAGGATTCGAACCTGCGACCGTAGTGGTCGCGTGGTTCCAGACTGAAGCACCTAGAACCGCTCGGTCACTCCGGCCGGCCCAGATGTTCAAAGGGTCGGCCTGTAATTCAAACACTAACGTTCGTTTAGGTGAGACAGGCAGTCGGGCCAACCATTCACCATCCGACGACAACCCAACCGACCGACAGTCAGCGGACCCACCGACAAGATAACTTCCGCTCCACCCGAGCAGCACACAACAGGGAGTTCAACGGAACAACGTAGAAGGTATTGGCGCCCACAACCAATCATATACGGAGCTGCCAAACTGCACACCGTGCTCGACAGCAACAACACGATGAGGAAACTACACTGCCTGAAATTCACGTCAATGCCCAGGGCATGTAACCGGAGCGTTAACGGCCACAAGGCAGAAGATTCCGCTGGTGCACTTCAATTCAAATAACCAAATACATTGAAACTCCACAGGAGGGTGGCTAGAATTTTCCAACTTCACTTTGTTGCTAGCGGGAATATCCCAACAACCGACAACGAACTCCAAACGACACAATGTGAATAGTCTTGGCTTGCTGGTAGATTAAATCAAAACTCAACTTTCGTGCAGAGGGTCCTTGAGCCACGAACCTCGTAGCAATGGGAACAGCCCCACACACTCCGACACGCGTAGAGACCGTCAGCGTCCCCGACTAAACTACGCCCCGCCGGGAATTCCGCACTGCTCCACGCCAACCGATCGACTCTTCGCGCAACGCCCAGCCAGTAGCTATAAGCACCAGGTCAAAGATAGTCCAAGGTGCGAATATCGATACACACCGATACTGCCACCCGCGGAAGGAGAGGACAACAGCATCATCACGATAACCGCGAGAGACTAAAGACAGAATCGCAATGAAGGTTTAATCCAGCACATAGCATGAGCCAGCCACGGCTCAGACAGAACTTACTTCATTAAGAGTTTTAAGGATAATCTGCAACAACAATTAACAGCAAATCTTACTTTATAGAAAAAATAATATTTAAACGGAGAGAAGGCATAGTGGCCAGGTCTCGGGTCTCGGCACCTGCCCACCTTGTCTCCACCCAGCCTGAAGCTGACTACCTCAGGCTCCACCGTAGTTCAGAATATGCATTACAAACGTCCTTTCGCTGCCATGTGGGGCACAGCCGATTTATGTTCGGCCATAACAGAGGAGGAAACCGCGACAAACAGAAACTCCATCACCAGTGAGCTCCTTTACACTGGAAACTTTATTTTATTTATTTGATGAGCCAGTGGTCATTTAAGGTCACAGAGCTCTTATTTTATTTGAACTTGAGACATTGAAAAATTTGGTGCTGGATTGGGACCGATGTTTCGAGGCGTCCGACCCACACAGAACGATAAGAGTTCGACCATTTCGTCGTTTCTCCCAAGACTGTCTGTCTCCACGAAAGGCACATATATGGGTCAGTATCCTGGTCCAGAAAGAAGTAAAAAGATCATGGTTCCATTTCACCACCTATCGTATGCACAGCGAACTACTACTGTAAAATAATTTTCGTTTTTAATGTCTCTTCATGTGTTGTCTAATCAAACACGCACACAAATTACCACTGGTGAGCAAACAATTCGTTGATAGAAACAACGGCTGTAAGTGCCTGATTCGATTCTCACTCAGGCATCCAGATATAAACGTCTCGACGCTGGTGAACAAATCAGATTTTACGTAGTTAACTATATGATAACATGCTGCATCCAAATCAGGCGAAACGCAATTCAGGTCGTTCGGAATACTTCTGGGTATGATAGTGTCTTCAATCGAGTCCAAACTTAACTTTCGTTCTTCAGAGAGGGAGAGATCTTATACCATGCTCGTGTAGCAATTTATTTATTTCAATTGTCCATCCATCAGAATAGAACATCAGTTTTGTTACCTTCAAACTTTTGTAATATTTATCCTAGTGTTCCAGAGAAGCGTTTGTCAGCCTTTCAGCATTGTGACGCAGTTTTCAATTGTAATTTTCATTGTCCCCCACCCAACCCCCTTTCCTCATATGAAAACTACAAATTAGGGCCGGCCGAAGTGGCCGTGCGGTTAAAGGCGCTGCAGTCTGGAACCGCAAGACCGCTACGGTCCCAGGTTCGAATCCTGCCTCGGGCATGGATGTTTGTGATGTCCTTAGGTTAGTTAGGTTTAACTAGTTGTAAGTTCTAGGGGACTAATGACCTCAGCAGTTGAGTCCCATAGTGCTCAGAGCCATTTGAACCATTTTTTGAACAAATTAGGAAGAATAAGTACATTTTTCTGATTTCGCAACACCGGGCTGCTGCAGCGGCAGCACGAGAATGGATGGTCCTCTATTGCTCTGTCTTACAAGCAGCGTGCGATGATATTCCCGCAGGTCTGTCAGCTGCCGAAGAAGAAATCTTCATAGACTTCAGGGGAGTGGTGAAATCAAAAGACATTTTAGTAATAACTTGCTCTTTGAATTTTGGGCAGGTTCAACTGGTGAGTTTCCTGAACTGAAAACAAGAGCATTTCGTGTGCTATTAACATTTTCAACAAACTACTTTGGCGGAACATGTTTTTGCCTTGGCTGCATTGAGGACAAAATACAAATCTCAGATGAATATAGAAAAAGAAGTCTGAGTGTGTATTTCTAATATTAAACCCTGCTTCGAAAAAGCCATTCCCGAAAGAGTCAAATTATTAAATGACTTATGCAGTAGAGACACAGTCGTATTTATAAGTAGATTAAACCAGTGTAAATGTCAATTTTAGTATTTTGTTGTATTAGAATGCATCTGTCTTCCGTTTATCACGGTAAAATGAACTATTTTCCTTCCCGATAAACCCTCTCCTCCACCCCCCCCCCCTCCACCCCAGCAACCAACTGAGATTCGATGTTCTCGAGTTCTTTTGTGTTTCTTATGTATATGTAATTGTACACCACGGGGTCTGTCATAGGGCGAATGTAATTTCTTGTTTCCTCTCATTCGCCCTTGCTTACTGAGTTTATTATTCATAAGCAACAATATCACTATAGCTCTTTCAATTTATTTTCACCTCACAGTCATTCATAAAGTTTCCAGGATTTTGAACTGTTCACACGTACTCTCATACTTCTACTTGAGACACTATTTGATCTCAGAACAAGGTATAACGTGTCTGCTGCCTGCAGCTGATTTATTTGTCAAGAAAGAACTGCCATCAGCAGAAATATTTTGAATTTCTTTACATGCCTTCAGAGGCTGTACGGTAAATCAGTTTTGGCGAGACTTCATAAAGTTATGCTGTTGTATACGATGTTCGATATGATTACTGTGTATCATGTTCTTTTTGTGGATGGGCATTAGGTTTCTAAAGTGAGGTAGCATATCCTAGTTTCATGCGATCTGCCCGTATGGGAGATCACACTTATTTTGAGGAATCATACCAGGATATTACAATGTATAATAGTAACATTTCATTCATTCAAATATTCGTTCAAGCTCCTCCCTTTATTTACCGTTGCGCAATGAAAACATGTCCTCCTTCCACATATTTGAATTAATCAGTGGTCAGACAGTTTTAATCATGAAACTTCCTGGCAGATTAAAACTGTGTGCCCGACCGAGACTCGAACTCGGGACCTTTGCCTTTCGCGGGCAAGTGCTCTCCCACTGAGCTACCGAAGCACGACTCACGACCGGTACTCACAGCTCTACTTCTGCCAGTACCTCGTCTCCTACCTTCCAAACTTTACAGAAGCTCTCCCGCGAACCTTGCAGAACTAGCACTCCTGAAAGAAAGGATATTGCGGAGACATGGCCTAGCCACAGCCTGGGGGATGTTTCCAGAATGAGATTTTCACTCTGCAGCGGAGTGTGCGCTGATATGAAACTTCCTGGCAGATTAAAACTGTGTGTCCGACCGAGACTCGAACTCGGGACCTTTGCCTTCGCGGGCAAGTGCTCTACCACTGAGCTACCGGTCCCGAGTTCGAGTCTCGGTCGGGCACACAGTTTTAATCTGCCAGGAAGTTTCATATCAGCGCACACTCCGCTGCAGAGTGAAAATCTCATTCTGGAAACATCCCCCAGGCTGTGGCTAGGCCATGTCTCCGCAATATCCTTTCTTTCAGGAGTGCTAGTTCTGCAAGGTTCGCAGGAGAGCTTCTGTAAAGTTTGGAAGGTAGGAGACGAGGTACTGGCAGAAGTAAAGCTGTGAGTACCGGTCGTGAGTCGTGCTTCGGTAGCTCAGTGGTAGAGCACTTGCCCGCGTAAGGCAAAGGTCCCGAGTTCGAGTCTCGGTCGGGCACACAGTTTTAATCTGCCAGGAAGTTTCATATCAGCGCACACTCCGCTGCAGAGTGAAAATCTCATTCTGGAAACATCCCCCAGGCTGTGGCTAGGCCATGTCTCCGCAATATCCTTTCTTTCAGGAGTGCTAGTTCTGCAAGGTTCGCAGGAGAGCTTCTGTAAAGTTTGGAAGGTAGGAGACGAGGTACTGGCAGAAGTAAAGCTGTGAGTACCGGTCGTGAGTCGTGCTTCGGTAGCTCAGTGGTAGAGCACTTGCCCGCGAAAGGCAAAGGTCCCGAGTTCGAGTCTCGGTCGGGCACACAGTTTTAATCTGCCAGGAAGTTTCATATCAGCGCACACTCCGCTGCAGAGTGAAAATCTCATTCTGGAAACATCCCCCAGGCTGTGGCTAGGCCATGTCTCCGCAATATCCTTTCTTTCAGGAGTGCTAGTTCTGCAAGGTTCGCAGGAGAGCTTCTGTAAAGTTTGGAAGGTAGGAGACGAGGTACTGGCAGAAGTAAAGCTGTGAGTACCGGTCGTGAGTCGTGCTTCGGTAGCTCAATGGTAGAGCACTTGCCCGCGAAGGCAAAGGTCCCGAGTTCGAGTCTCGGTCGGGCACACAGTTTTAATCTGCCAGGAAGTTTCATATCAGCCCACACTCCGCTGCAGAGTGAAAATCTCATTCTAGTTTTAATCATTATTCTTGGGTGTGTGTCTTGCGTAAAAGGGGAACATTTTCAGGGTACGCTAATGAAGTCGCACCTAAAGTACTCTGAAAAACTTAATGACAAACTACATAAAGTAAGATAAAACATTAACTACCTGGTGGACAAGAACTTAGGTGCAGGAGCATGCTGATAGAGGTCACCCAGTCACTCACAGGTAGTGGGACGTCAGGAGGTTTGAGGTGTACGTGATCATAGTGTAATGTTCTTTTAAAAAAGAAAATTTTAAGATTACATTGAATGAATGTCTGAACTGTGGAATGGGTACTGGCCTCGAATTGTCGTGTGCAAGTGGTGTGCTTACTCTGTGTTATTGTTACCAAAAACTTCATACGAATCTCTTGGGCATTGTAACTCCCAATACCAATAAATAAATACAGTCACTGCATAATACATGCAGCCCCTTAGGCACTGAATCATCTGGCCCTGTTCAAAACTGATAACTTTGGTCCCTGCAATGAGATTTATACAGAAAGTATTATCAAACCTCGCTAAACCAGCATAAATGCAAATCATCATATTACATATAGCTCTGTTAACACATCTTAGGAATATTACTGTGGTATCGATAGCCACGATGCCACGGCGTAAGTTCATATGTTGGCACTACGAGACACCGACGACAGCGCACTCTAGCCGGAGCGGGAGAGCTCGACGAGCTCCGCTCCAAATTCTGCCCATTTCGTCAGGAGCAGACGGCCAGGACACTTCGTACCTCATTGCAAAGTTATGTAACCATTCATTAACTTGTTTTTGCCTATAGTAAACCTCTATAACCTGAAACGCAGTAGCGACGTGTTTTACCTCACCTGCTCCTCCTCGCTTGCTTCATTCGGGCTAACTTTCAGTTTTCAGGAGCAGACCCACGCGCAGCTTTCCAGGCGGGATACAAAAGCTGGCTACGATTAGGGATTAATACTTTTTTTTCCTATCATTTTCTTTTTTGCTCGGTACTACTTTAGCGTTTTTGTGATATTCCCGTGTGATTGTATCTGCGTGCTCCCACCATTCGCTATAAGACTTTCATCTGTGTAAACCATGGCTTCGCCACAGGAACAGGCTTCGCTGTCCGATCTTGCACGTTTTCAGACTCAGCAAATGACGCAGCTCCATGCTGCCATAAATGGACTGGTCACACTACAAACTGCAGCTACTTCAGCGCCTCCGACGCCTCCGCCTGTACCGACGCCGTCGCCAACGGCGCCCCCATTTCGTGCCTTCAATCCTGACGTTGAACGCTGGCCAGAATACATCGCCCAGGTCGAGGCACACTTCGCAGCATACAACATACCAGGTACAGAGCGGCTTGCTTTTAAATTGCCAACGCGGGTGTTGTGTTATAACGTGTGCTCGTCAAGTTGTTTCCCACCACCTGCCCAGAAACTAAAACGTACGATGAAGTGATCGATGCTTTGAACTCACTTCCGCGACAGTGTAAATGTGGTAGTTGCACGCTACAAATTCTTTCGCCTCCGGCGTGGCCCTAGTCTGTCGAATAAATCTTGGTTAGCGGACCTTCAGGGACTAACATCTGATTGTAACTGTAATTGCTCGTGTGGACGCTCTTATGCCGATGTAATGATTAGAGACGCTATTGCGCAGAATGTGGCGGATCACCACATCCGCGAGCAAATCCTCAAATTTAAAAACCCGTCTTTGCAGGAAGTAGTGGACTTTCTAAACAGACAAGATACATTAGACATGGCTATTTCCGCGTTCGACGTGACCCCGGGTGTGTGTACTGCTAGCACGGCACCACACGTGCCCTTCCGCCCGGCGCCAGCACGGCATGCCGCACCGCGCCGCTCCCGCGCACGTAAGCACATTCAAAACCAGGCACCCACTGTTGTTGTTGTTGTTGTTGTTGTGGTCCTCAGTCCTGAAACTGGTTTGATGCAGCTCTCCATGCTACTCTACCCTGTGCAAGCTTCATCTCCCAGTACCTACTGCAAACTGCATCCTTCTGAATCTGCTTCGTGTATTCATCTCTTGGTCTCCCTCTACGATTTTTACCCTCCACGCTGCCCTCCAATACTAAATTGGTGATCCCTTGATGCCTCAGAACATGTTCTACCAACCGATCCCTCAAATGGCTCTGAGCACTATGGGACTTAACATCTATGGTCAGCAGTCCCCTAGAACTTAGAACTACTTAAACCTAACTAACCTAAGGACAGCACACAACACACAGCCATCACGAGGCAGAGAAAATCCCTGACCCCGCCGGGAATCGAACCCGGGAACCCGGGCGTGGGAAGCGAGAACGCTACCGCACGACCACGAGATGCGGGCTAACGGATCCCTTCTTCTAGTCAAGTTGCGCCACAAACTTCTCTTCTCCCCAATCCTATTCAACATCTCCTCATTAGTTATGTGATCTACCCATCTAATCTTCAGCATTCTTCTGTAGCACTACATTTCGAAAGCTTCTATTCTCTTGTCTAAACTATTTATCGTCCATGTTTCACTTCCATACATGGCTACACTCCATACAAATACTTTCAGAAACGACTTCCTAACACTTAAATCAATACTCGATGTTAACAAATTTCTCTTCTTCAGAAACGATTTCCTTGCCATTGCCAGTCTACATTTTATATCCTCTCTACTTCGACCATCATCAGTTATTTTGCTCCCCAAATAGCAAAACTCCTTTACTATAAGTGCCTCATTTCCTAATCTAATACCCTCAACATCACCCGACTTAATTCGACTACATTCCATTATGCTCGTTTTGCTTTTGTTGATGTTCATCTTATATCCTCCCTTCAAGACACCATCCATTCCGTTCAACTGCTCTTCCAAGTCCTTTGCTGTCTCTGACAGAATTACAATGTCATCGGCGAACCTCAAAGTTTTTATTTCTTCTCCATGGATTTTAATACCTACACCGAATTTTTCTTTTGTTTCCTTCACTGCTTGCTCAATATACAGATTGAATAACATTGGGGAGAGGCTACAACCCTGTCTCACTCCCTTCCCAACCACTGCTTCCCTTTCATGCCCCTCAACTCTTATAACTGCCGTTTGGTTTCTATACAAATTGTAAATAGCATTTCCCTCCCTATATTTTACCCCTGCCACCTTCAGAATTTGAAAGAGAGTATTCCAGTCAACATTGTCAAAAGCTTTCTCTAAGTCTACAAATGCTAGAAACGTAGGTTAGGCACCCACTAAGAAACTAAAATCATGTCCGAACTGCTTTCGTGTACAGCCACGGGGCAGCTGCCCAGTCCGTCAAGCACAGTGTTATTTTTGTGAAAACAAAGGACACGTGCAAGCTGTGTGCAGTAAGAGAAACTCTGATTCCGAACTTGTCTCCCGTTCGCGTGACTCGCGTGGGCGTCACCGCAACGGCAACCGCCATGATCATGATTCACAACAGCCTATGGACGTTAATGTCATTTATTCAAAGCCTTCTGCTTCACGTGCTTCGACAGCTCGTCGTGTGCATCAAGTTCTGCCAGACACTTCCTCTCGCATTCAGCGCGATCCTAGGAAACTTTTTGTCACTTTTCACATTTGTGGACGTTCTGTTAGCATGCAGCTGGACGCTGGTGCGTCAGTTTCCTTACTGAACAAATCTACGTATGACTTGCTTGGTTCGCCCCTGCTTCGTCGTTCACATTCCACACGGACTGCATTTACTGGACAGGAAATCTCTGTGCTCGTCGTGTATGTGCAATGACCTGTAAGTGTCTTTCCATGTGCTCCGCTCTAGTGATGCTACGAACATTTTTGGCGTGTAGGCATTTGAACATTTTGGCCTCTCAATTCAGGGCAATGTACTTTCCATCAACACTAGTGACCATGCAGACTGTGTTGCCGCACTGTGCGACGATTTTGCTGGACTCTTTTCTGATGGCCTTGGTTGTGCCACGGACTTTGCAGCGCATGTTGTAGTTCAAGACAATGTCATGACTATTTTCCGGCGCGCACGCCCGGTACCGCACGCACTGCGCGGCGTCGTAGCTGCGTAACTTACGCATTTGCAAGACAGTGGTGTAATTGAACCTGTTACTGCTTCGCCATGGGCTTCACCTATAGTGTGTGTGAAAAAACCAAATGGTCGTCTCGGCACTAGTGGTGACTTTGTCTACAGTAAATCCCCAGACAGTGGTAGCTACGTTTCCCTTACCGCGTCCTGAAGACATCTTTGATAAAGTTGGTGCGGGAAAATTCTTTTCCACGATTGACATGCGAGACCCATACCTTCAGATTCCGTTTGAGGAACAGCCGCAGCGCTATTTTGCAACCAACGCCCACCTTGGATTGATAAAGTTTCGCCGCCTTCCGTTCGGTTGTGCTTCGGCTCCTGCTATTTTTCAGTCTTACTTGCAGCAGTTGTGTGCCACTGTCCCTGGTTGTTCCAAGCATCTGGACGATGTAGTCGTTTCAGGTCGCAACCCTCACGAACATTTGCAGAAGTTGCGTGCCTTATTTACTGTACTTTTGCAGGCAGAATGCAAGGACAAGTGCAAGTGTTTTCAAACTGTGATTCAGTATTTAGGACATATGATTAATTGACAGGGTATCCACCCCTCGCCGTCACATCTCAGTGCGATTAGATACTTGCCAGCACCCAAGAACTTGAAAGAACTTCAGTCGGTGTTGGGCAAAATTACATATTATATTTGGTTTTTACCAAATGCAGCGCAGATTGCAGCGCCTTTGCATCACCTTCGGCGTAAGAATGTTCCTTTTGTTTGGTCTTCGGAATGTGACGCTGCTTTCCACAAGCCCAAATCTGATTTGTTAAGTGATCGCTGTTTGATTCCTTTCGATCCCTCCAAGCCAGTTGTTTTGGCTGTCGATGTATTTTCTCACGGCATCAGAGCGGTTCTCTCGCACCGCATTAATTCTGTCGCGATCGCTTTTGCGTCTAAGTTGCTCAATTCTGCCCAGCAAAAACTATTCTCAAATCGAGAACGAAGCTTTAGCTATTGTATATGGAGTAACAAAGTTTCATTATTTTTTGTACGGTCTGAAGTTCTATTTGGTAACCGACCTTAAGCCTTTGACGTCGTTGTTTCACCCGTTAAAGCCAGTTCCGGCCCGTAATGCACAGAAGTTGCACATTGGTCCTTGTTTTTGTCTAACTACAATTACGAAGTCTTGTTTCGTCCTACGGCCCAGCATGGCGATGCTGATGCTTTGTCTCGTCTGCCTATCAGTCCTGACGAAGTGTTTGATTCTTCCGAACTGTCCTGCATGTTTATTGATTCGCAAGATAAGGAATGAGCTGATGGTTTTCTAGTGGATTTTCGTCGCATTGCTTCCGCGACAGCCGCCGATGCTTCTTTGCAGATTACTTTCCAGTATCTTCGTGCTCAATGGCCTCCATCTCCTAGGCAGATTCGAGATCCCTTTGTACAGCCCCACTTTGTGAAACGTCACAACTTGTCTGTACACCACAGTGTTATCTTGTTGCGAACTGACAATGATCAGTCTCGTGTGGTTGTACCTCGTTTGTTGCAGTCGGAAATCCTCCGTTTACAGCACGCTGGTCATTGGGGTATAATGCCGAGGAAGCAATTAGCGCGTCGTCACTGCACTTGGGTCGGCATTGATAAACAAATTGAGAATTTGCTTCCTAATTGTTGCTCTTGAGCGAAGCATCAATCTGCTACCTGCCCGCGCTTCTTTGCGTGGCCGCCTCCTACTGCGCCTTGGCAGCGCGTTCATATTGATTTTGCGGTTCCATTCTGGGACACCCGCTGGTTGATAGTCATAGATGTGTACAGCAACTTTCGTTTTGCGCTATTGAAAGAAGTCTACTGGGGCACATTTGTATGTGACAGCTGAATATGATTAACGATGTATGTATCTGATAGACTTTATAAAGCGGATCGCTGACTCTGTACGACCGTAGAGCCAAAGCTACTGTTTTTGGTCTAAGATTATAGTAATGGAGTAAGAGGACGCTTGTAGGTAGCTGTCAGTGAGCGAAAGACGATGGAGTAGACCGTTTTTGTCGGGTGCTGTATGAAGCCACCAAGTATTCTTGAACATGGAAACAGGAGTCATAATGCAAGCAAGGTGAAGATCACACGCTTATCACAGCCAGACAAGTCAGCTGTGGCCCATTACTGTATTGATACGCGGCATTCCTTGAACTACAGTGCTGTGAAGATTTTAACATCCACTTCTTCGTTTTAGGAATCTGTCTTCAAGGAATCTATAGAAATTAGGTTAGCTAATAATGTAATAAATTGAAATAATGGTTTTAATTTGTACTAAGCATGGAATCTGACTCTTGGGGTAATTGAACTGCAGAGAAGTCGTCATGGTGTCACCGCCACCGAACATACATCGATAACTGAATCGAATTTCTGTACGCCTTCTCCACAGGCGGCACATGTGTAAGCGTATTTCTATGCTGCCGACCAGCATTTGTGACCCGCATGCGCAGTACCGTCCCAGTGGAGCTTATAAGGCCGCGCTTGGCCTCTTGGCAGTCTTGTGTTAAGATGGCCAGACGAAATATCTGTGGAGGAAATTTTATTTTCGCGGCTGCATGCACGAAATGTAGTGGACTATTCATTACGCCGAGAGAAGTTGAAAATCAACTACAACATAAAGATGTTAAATAATTACGATTTTTGTTTCGACAGCACGTTGGTATAGACGAGTTGGTTCATAATTTGTAGTTGTTGAGTAACCTCAGAATATACTAAACTGATGTGATAACAAAGCTAGTTAGGTATTTAATTTTTGTAATTTTTGTCTCCCGCCTGGAAGGCGGCGCGTGGGTCTGCTCCTGAAAATTGAATGGTTGGCTGAATGAAGGAAGCGAGGAGGAGCAGGCGAGGTAAAACACGTCGGTACTGCATTTCAAGTTATAGAGGTTTACTATAGGCAAAAAAAAAGTCAATGGATGGTTACATATCTTAGCAATGAGGTACGAAGTGTCGCAGCTGTCTGCTCCTGATGAAATTGGCAGAATCTGGAGCGAAGCTCAGAGTTCTCCTGCTCTGGCTAGAGTGCGTTGTCGTTGGTGTCTCGTAGTGCCAACGTATGAATTTCTATTTACGCCGTGGCATCATGGCTATCGATACCACATCCCTCCCCCCTGAAATGACGCACCGTCATTGAGTATGGTTTCCAACGGCGGGTGGAGGGACCCAGGGGCGGCGCAGGTGAGGGGCCGGACAGTGGAACAGCCGAGGCTCGCTGTCCACCCGCGACCCCGAATTGGCGCCAAGGAACGGCAAACGACTGTGTCGTTCAGTCAACGAGCAGTTACGATGCACTGTGATGGTGTTCCTCATTACATCACGGTGTAGAGACATCGTTTGGATGATTTCACGCGAGGAATAAACAACGTTATAGTGGAAGTATAGTTTCACCTACACGGGGAGCGTTCCGAATCACTGGCACTATTCTCGGGACGATAGCAGATGGCCTACCACGGTCAGCTACAGCAGCAGTTGTCCGCTCCATTGTGCAGCAGGCAAGAAGGAACCCACGTGAAATCGCCGGTGCGGCGGCAACCACATTCAACAGGATTGCAAGACACGCCGTTTCACGCTTCACTGTAGTATGGTGACTGCATGTGAGTGTCCTCTTCGCTCGATGACCAGTACGTCGTGATCTGCTGACGTGCGCAGTTCGGTGGCACCGTATGCAAGGGTGATAAGAGCGCAAGGGCTCGACAAATGGAGAATCGCGTCGCGTACTCTTCTCGGAAGAGAGCTGTTTCATTCTGGGTAGTGATTGTCGACGTATCCTCATATCGACACAGGAACACTGTCGAACATGACGGTTTTGATGGTCCAAGTTTGTGGGGAGGCATAAGATCGCGAGGGAGTATTTACCTCCAAGTCTTTGAGCACGGTACAGCCACTGTTCAACGTTACTGTGTCACTATACTGCTTCCCGATATGCGTCATTACACGGGTGCATTACGAATGATGAAGTGCGACTGCATCGAACACAACAGGCGGAGGAGCCTGTGCTAGCAGGACAGAGCAGGTCAGGTTGTGGAAAGGGCCAAAATGAGTTCCTGTCATTTGCACTCAACATACAAACTTCATTTATCAAAAACAATATTACAACAAGGATTCAAAACGTTAATCGACCTCCTTTGATTCACTTTAGATCGGCTGAGGCCCACATTCAAAATACAAGACACAAGGCTAAAGTAGAATTGAAATACAATGTTCTTCTGGAGGTTTCACTTAAGAATATTTTCTAAATCTTCAATCTAATCGGCTGAAGGACTTGGAAATTTAATTTTAATGGAACTAGGCTGGAGGTCGCATTTTAGGCAATAAGAGGAGTGTCAATCGAAAGGCAGAAGGCCTTATCTTAAAACATTTCATGCAAATTTGGCTGAAGGCCCATTCAAAAGAATAACAATCCTATGCCTTCAGGGCAAGAGAAGATTAATTTAAGAGATATTAAAACTCGGCTGAAGGCCGCTCACCAACAAATAATTTAACGGCTTAAGCCCTAGAAAGAAGAGTTTCAATTTTAAAGGGCAGAAGGCCGTACTTTAAAACATTTCACATAAAATGAAAAATAACAATCTCATGCATCAAGGGCAAGACAAGGACATTAATTTGAGATATTGATACTCGGCTGAAGGCCACACATCAACCAAATAACTAAAATCAAAACAGGGAAATTACTATATAACACACAAGGAACGGCGCTCAGAAGTTTCCAAGGGTCGGCCTCGGATTGTAACAGTAACGCCCGTTTAGGTGAGACAGGCAGCCTGTCCAACGACTTCTTAATCTGGAGGCAACCCAACCGACAGAGAGCCGACCGACCAATCAACCAAATAAGTTCCGCTCCACGCAACCAGTAAAGATTTCAATACACGACACACACAATACTGGCGCCCACAACGACCAACAACACCTCAGCTGTCGAACCACACGCTGCGCTGGACAGCAACAACACGGCGAGGAAAATACACTGCCTAAAATTAACGACCAGGGCAGGTAACCGGAACGTCAACGTCCACAAGGCAGAAGATACCGCTGGTGAAATTCAATAACAGGAAATAGATTAAGTTAAATTTCACAGCAAGACGGCTGGAATCTTAGCTGACTTAAATACACACACGTTGTTGCTCACGGGAATGTCCCAAAAGCAACAACCAGGATCAAACGAAGAAATGTAAACAGTTGTGGCTCGACAGTAAGCTAAGTGACGAACTTCGTAGCACTCAAAGCAGCACCTCACACTCCAACCGCGTGTGCACGCCGCCAGTGGCTCCAGCCCGACTCCGCGCCACGGGTCTTCCTTGCTGCTCCATGCCAACCGACCGACTGGACTGGTGGGCCGTCCGCAACTGCTGCTCCGTCGCGACTGCGCTGTTGGTGCGTCTCCCACTCACTACCCGATACATGACGACACGGAAATACTATCGGTCGCTCCAGAGATGGTACGACAATGCGCTTATCGATACGCGCTGCTGCTGTCGCCGCCACTCACGGGCAAGTAAGGCAGGACTGGGCGGTTTTCTAGGTTAGATGGCCTCGGGCAAGTACAGAAAGGGCAACAGCCTCAAAGGGTGCGGGGCAAAGTCAGGACATGCGGGGACCAAGCAACAATCGGTATTGTAATTGTAAACTGTCGAAGCTGCGTTGGTAAAGTACCGGAACTTCAAGCGCTGATAGAAAGCACCGAAGCTGAAATCGTTATAGGTACGGAAAGCTGGCTGAAGCCAGAGATAAATTCTACCGAAATTTTTACAAAGGCACAGACCTTGTTTAGAAAGGATAGACTGCATGCAACCGGTGGTGGCGTGTTTGTCGCTGTTAGTAGTAGTTTATCCTGTAGTGAAGTAGAAGTGGATAGTTCCTGTGAGTTATTATGGGTGGAGGTTACACTCAACAACTAAGCTAGGTTAATAATTGGCTCCTTTTGCCGACCTCCCGATTCAGCAGCATTAGTGGCAGAACAACTGAGAGAAAATCCGGAATACATTTCACATAAATTTCCTCAGTATGTTATAGTCTTAGGTGGAGATTTCAATTTACCAGATATAGACTGGGACACTCAGATGTTTAGGACGGGTGGTAGGGACAGAGCATCGAGTGACATTATACTGAGTGCACTATCCGAAAATTACCTCGAGCAATTAAACAGAGAACCGACTGGTGGAGATAACATCTTGGACCTACTGATAACAAACAGACCCGAACTTTTCGACTCTGTAAGCGCAGAACAGGGAATCAGTGACCATAAGGCCGTTGCAGCATCCCTGAATATGGATGTAAATAGGAATATAAAAAAAGGGAAGGTTTATCTGTTTAACAAGAGTAATAGGAGGCAGATTTCAGACTACCTAACAGATCAAAACGAAAATTTCTGTTCCGACAATGACAATGTTGAGTGATTATGAAAAAGTTCAAGGCAATCGTAAAATGTGTTTCAGACAGGTACGTGCAGAGTAAAACCGTGACTGACGGGAAAAACCCACCGTGGTTCAACAGCAAAGTTAGGAAACTACTGCGAAAGCAAAGAGAGCTTCACTGCAAATTTAAACGCAGCCAAAACCTCTCAGGCAAAAATAAGCTAAACTATGTGAAAGTTAGCGTAAGGAGGGCTATGCGTGAAGCGTTCAGTGAATTCGAAAGTATAATTCTATGTACCGACTTGACAGAAAATCCTAAGAAGTTCTGGACTTGAGTTAAATCAGTAAGTGGATCGAAACAGCATATCCAGACACTCTGGGATGATAATGGCATTGAAACAGAGGATGACATGCGTAAAGTTGAAATACTAAACACCTTTTTCCAAAGCTGCTTCACAGAGGAATACCGCACTGCAGTTCCTTCTCTAAATCCTCGCACTGTCGAAGAAATGGCTGACATCGAAATAAGTGTCCAGTGAGAAGAAAAGCAACTGAAATCACTCGACAGAGGAAAGTCCACTGGACCTGACGGGATACCAATTCCATTCCACACAGAGTACGCGAAAGAACTTTTCCCCCTTCTAACATCCGTGTACCGCAAGTCTCTAGAGGAACGGAAGGTTCCAAATTATTGGAAAAGAGCACAGGTAGTTCCACTTTTCAAGAAGGGGCGTCGAGCAGATGCGCATAACTATAGACCCATATCTCTGACATCGATCTGTTGTAGAATTTTTGAACATGTTTTTTGCTCGCGTATCATGTCATTTCTGGAAACACGGAATCTACTCTGTAGGAATCGACAGGGATTCCGGAAACCTCGATCGTGTGAGACCCAACTCGCTTTATTTGTTCATGAGACCCAGTGAATATTAGTTGCGGGCTCCCAGGTGGATGCCATTTTCCTTGACTTCCGGAAGGCGTTGGATACAGTTCCGCAATGTCGTCTGATATACAAAGTAAGAGCCTACGCAATATCAGACCAGCTGTGAGGCTAGATTGAAGAGTTTTTAGCAAACAGAACACAGCATGTTGTTCTCAATGGAGAGACGTCTGCAGACGTTAAAGTAGCCTTTGGCGTGCCACAGGGAAGTGTTATGGGACGATTGCTTTCCACAATATATATAAATGACCTAGTAGATAGTGTCGGAAGTTCCATGCGGCTTTTCGCGGATGATGCTGTAGTATACAGAGAAGTTGCAGCATTAGAAAATTGTAGCGAAATGCAGGAAGATCTGCAGCGGATAGGCACTTGGTGCAGGGAGTGGCAACTGTCCCTTAACATAGACAAATGTAATGTATTGCGAATACATAGAAAGAAGGATCCTTTATTGTATGATTATATGATAGCGGAGCAAACACTGGTAGCAGTTACTTCTGTAAAATATCTGGGAGTATGCGTGCGGAACGATTTGAAGTGGAATGACCATATAAAATTAATTGTTGGTAAGGCGGGTACTAGGTTGAGATTCATTGCGAGAGTCCTTAGAAAATGTAGTCCTTCAACAAAGGAGGTGGCTTACAAAAAACTCGTTCGACCTATACTTTAGTTTTGTTCATCAGTGTGGGATCCGTACCTGATCGGGTTGATAGAGGAGATAGAGAAGATCCGAAGAAGAGCGGCGCGTTTCGTCACAGGGTTATTTGGTAAGCGTGATAGCGTTACGGAGATGCTTAGCAAACTCAAGTGGCAGGCTCTGCAAGAGAGGCGCTCTGCATCGCGGTGTAGCTTGCTGTCCAGGTTTCGAGAGGGTGCGTTTCTGGATGAGGTATCGAATATATTGTTTCCCCCTACTTATACCTACCGAGGAGATCACGAATGTAAAATTAGAGATTCGAGCAAGCACGGAGGCTTACGCGACTGGAACAGGGGTGGCTTGCGGAGTATAAATGTAGATATGGAATGTAGATGTAAAAGTTAGTGACGCCAGTAAATGGAATAAGAAAACGATGCGGCACTACCGTAATAGATGACAAACAATTAATGGAATGAACACCAGCTGTGCACGGCTCAGAGCTCTTGAAACGAGTACTGATTCGGAGAATGGACTGGACTGCCTCTTCACCCGACTTAAATCCAATCGAACACGTGTGGGATGTGTTGAGGAGACGTATGGTAACGGCTTCACATGCACCAACAACCATCTTGCAGTTGACAGCCGTGCTGGTATTGGAATGGAACGCCCTACCATAAGCGAGCCCTACCAGTCTTGTCGCCAGCACGAGAGCTCGTTGCAGAGCATTCAGTGTTGCCTGTGGTTATCACATACCCTATAAAGAGCCACATAATATCTAGGCAATCGTCATAAACAGCGGTAACTTCAGTGCAATGATAGTCTTTGAGTAAAGGAGTCCTTGCCACATGTCTCATTGCGTCTTTCCTTCAGTTTCTTTCTGTACTGTGTTGTAGTCTTTCTTTCTTTTGTGTGGTCCAGGTTTCATCGAACTATGTTTTCTGCCAGTAGCACATCATGAGGAAGTTACTTCCGTCCTTAAGTTTTGTGCACAAGTACTTGACGTATTCAGTTAAGTTCAAGAAACAGGATTAGCAGACTTTCAGTGTGAATCCGATAAGTAATACCTGTTGTTAAGGATGTTGATAAGCCCTTTCTGAAAACATAGTTAGCTGTGTCGTAGTATTGAAGCAGCCATCTGGGAGCTAAGACCTCAGCAATGGAACACGATGGAGACACATTCCATTAATTCCACATCTGTTGAGTTTCTACTTCTGTGTTTTTCGGGGAATAACTTCGCCATTTGTAGGGCACCGTACTTTCATCCACGTGCTGCATAGCAAAGAGAAGGAACACGTGTAGGCGTCTCTTCAACCTCTCACAGTGCAAAACAGGTTCCGATTTGCATATCAGCCGCGGGATGGAATGGAATGCTATTACGGCTGCCGCTGCAGAAATCCACGGCTTATCTCTTGGCTCGGCCCTCAGTTTTAGAGGAATGTTTACTGATGCTGTGCGAAGTGGCTGCAGAAACCTTATGTTTTCCAGGCGTGTGGAACTGAGCATCTACGGAATGTACAGGGAGGAAGGAAATCATTGGTGCATGCTGTAACTTTCACCTACGTTCTAGGGTCAGAGAGAATTACGAGAGTCTCTCAAATACAAGTGAGAATTTTTGCATTTCTTGTCACTTTTTTCACCTTGTATTTATTGCTGTCACTAAGCAAGAGCTAACTGGCGTTTTTATTGCATGTATAGAAACAGAAGCTGTTGGGACAGCGTAATGTACATTGGATTGATTAGACGATATAGTCTTTGACGAAATTCTCAAGTGAACAGAACATGTTACAAAAGAATTACGAACAAGAGACATGCTAAAATCACTACCACAGTTCCCAAATAGTGCTGTTAATGGGTGTGGACTAATTAAAAAATCGTAACCATTTGTTAATTTAAGGCACAATAACAATATTGCCAAAAAAAAGAAAAAAAGCGTAAACATAAAACACGCTGATGCGCGTATGAAAACCACTGACCATCAAACAGAAAATCTGCTTACTAAACATTCATCTCATTACTGCAATTAAGGTGAGTGGGAGACAAATTTATCACTACATTCACTTTATTTCTTAAGGAATTTGTCAGTACAAGAGGAGTTGCCCACCCATAAACTCTTCAGCGCCCTCTCGAGCTGTTTTAGGAGTTAATTTTTTATGGCTGCTGGGAAGTAATTGAAAATATGTGCCCTGAGTTATGGACACCTGGCCTGAACAACGGAAATGACTTCAATTCTTCGCGAAGGTTATTGTTATTTATACCACTGAAAAGGTTTACAAAATATGCTGAGGTGACGAAAGTCATGGGGTAGGGATATGCACGTATACAGGTGGCGGCAGGAATGCGAGCACAAAATATAAAAGGGCACTACATTTGTGGAGCTGTCATTTGTACTCAGTTCATTCACCTAAAACTGTTTCCGACGTGATTGTGACCGCAGGATGGAATTAAGACTGTGAACGCGCAATGGTTGTTGGAAGTAGACGCATTCAACATTTCATTTCGGAAATCGTTATGCTATTTAATATTCCGCGATGCACAGTGTCAGGGGTGCGCCGAGAATACAACATTCCAGGTATTACCTCTGACCAGGGACAACGCGACGGCCGACGGCCTTCACTTAACGACCGAGAGCAGCTACGTTTGCGTAGAGTTGTCAGTACTAGCAGCCAAGTAACACAGCGTGAAACAACCGCAGAAATAAAGGTGGGACGTACGATGAACGTATATCTTAGGACAGTGCTGCGAAATTTAGCCTTAATGGGCTATGGAACCAGACGACCGACGCGAGTGCCTTTGCTAACGGCACGACGTAGTCTGCAACGCCTCTTCTGTACTCGTGACCGTATTGTTTGGAACTTAGACGACTGGGAAACCGTGGCCTGGTCAGATTAGTCCGTATTTCAGATGGTAAGAGCTGGTGGTAGATTTAGTGTGGCACAGACCCAACAGAGCCATGGACCCAGGTGGTCAACAAGGAACTGTATAAGCAGGTGGTCAACAAGGAACTATAGAAAAAAATGGTCCAAATGGCTCTGAGCGCTATGGGACCTGAGGTCATCAGTCCCCTAGAACTTCGAACTACTTAAACGAAACTAACCTAAGGACACCACACACATCCATGCCCGAGGCAGGATTCGAACCTGCGTCCGTAGCGGTCGCGCGGTTCCAGACTGTAGCGCCTAGAACTATAGAAGTCGGCGGTTGCTCCGTAATGGTGTGGGCTGTGTGTACATGGAATGGACTTGGTCCTCTGGTCAAACTGAACCAATCATTGACTGGAAATGGTTACTTTCGGCTACCTGGAGACCATTTGTAGCCTTTCATGTACTTTGTTCCAAAACAGCGATGAAATTTTTATCGATGACAATGCTTCGTGTCATCTGGCCACGATAGTTCGCAAGTGGTTTGCAGAACACTTTGGACAATTCGAGTGAGAGGTTTTGCCAACCAGATCGCCCAACATGAAATCCATCCAACATTAATGGCACGTAAAATCGAGAGCATCGGTCGTGCACAAAATCTTCCACCTGCAACGATTTCGTAGTTATGGACGGCTATAGAGGCAGAATGGGTCGGTATTTCTACACAGGACTTCCAGCGACTTGTTGAGTGCATGCCCTGTCGAGGTGCTGCACTTCGCCGGGCAAAAGAAGTTCCGTCACGATGAAGTTTCGACACGATATTAGAAGATATCCTATGACTTTTGTCAACTCAGTGTACATTATTACTGGTCAATTTGACTAAGGAATAATTATACTGAGAAGCAGAAGTTAGTATCCCCCGGTTCATTGAACGGTGTTACTCAGGATTTTCTTGGATTTACTACACAAGTAATTCGTAGTGCACGCTCCTGGTCCCGGAAAGCTTCAGCTTGAATTGAGGAATTTTGCCAAAAATTGATCCTACGTGGCAGTAAGTTATGAAAGTAAGCAGAAAATGTTCAGGCGCTGCAGTAGTTGTGAGCTATGCGACCGGTCAAAAGTTTTCTATCGCCCATGATAAAAACTTTATACTTTTTTAAATGTACAGTCACATGGTACAAAGTTTACAGGCCAACAAAATAGGTATTTTCTCCCTGTGTCATAAAGTACAACACAATATGGCTCAGGTTTCTTCCTCTTCGAAGCATCCACCTTTACCCCTCAGAAGAGCTGCACAAACTCTTAGCATTCTGGAGACAGGATTTTATACGGTTTCTGCAGATATTGCACTCCAAAATTTCTGTAAATTATTCCATAGATCTTGAACATTGCTTTACCTAACTTTTCTGATCTCCATATTAAATTCATCCCATTAAAGTTTAATGCAATTTAAATCTGGTGACTGACTTCCCCAAATCATATTCGTCTATTTCCCACATTTTCCTTTTCTATTGACATATCACTTGCACAATTTAGAAGCATGTTTGTTATCATTGTGCTGCTGCGGAGGAAACCCATGTCTCCTGACAGATGGAACTGCATTTAATCACCATCCTGTCACATACTTCCTTCTTTACTTCTCAATATATCACCTGCTTCATCACTCGGGTAACATCTCACAGCCTGATCGTTCTTCCATCATGCTTCATTCCCAGTAGATCACCGACTTTATTACCCGGAAAACATCGTCAAAGCCTGACCGATCTTCCACCATGCTTCCACCGAATTTTCATTAATTATCCACAAAGTCGGTGAACAAACTTTCGACGATGGCTTCCAGATAGCGGGTTATTCTAAATGATGGACCCATTTGCAGAACTTCGAATTTATTCAAGTACAAATCCAAAATGAACAAGATTCATACCAATGAAAAGAGGAAGTTTCTAAGTTTTTTTTCATAATGTTTAGTCTCAATATACACTCCTGGAAATTGAAATAAGAACACCGTGAATTCATTGTCCCAGGAAGGGGAAACTTTATTGACACATTCCTGGGGTCAGATACATCACATGATCACACTGACAGAACCACAGGCACATAGACACAGGCAACAGAGCATGCACAATGTCGGCACTAGTACAGTGTATATCCACCTTTCGCAGCAATGCAGGCTGCTATTCTCGCATGGAGACGATCGTAGAGATGCTGGATGTAGTCCTGTGGAACGGCTTGCCATGCCATTTCCACCTGGCGCCTCAGTTGGACCAGCGTTCGTGCTGGACGTGCAGACCGCGTGAGACGACGCTTCATCCAGTCCCAAACATGCTCAATGGGGGACAGATCCGGAGATCTTGCTGGCCAGGGTAGTTGACCTACACATTCTAGAGCACGTTGGGTGGCACGGGATACATGCGGACGTGCATTGTCCTGTTGGAACAGTAAGTTCCCTTGCCGGTCTAGGAATGGTAGAACGATGGGTTCGATGACGGTTTGGATGTACCGTGCACTATTCAGTGTCCCCTCGACGATCACCAGTGGTGTACGGCCAGTGTAGGAGATCGCTCCCCACACCATGATGCCGGGTGTTGGCCCTGTGTGCCTCGGTCGTATGCAGTCCTGATTGTGGCGCTCACCTGCACGGCGCCAAACACGCATACGACCATCATTGGCACCAAGGCAGAAGCGACTCTCATCGCTGAAGACGACACGTCTCCATTCGTCCCTCCATTCACGCCTGTCGCGACACCACTGGAGGCGGGCTGCACGATGTTGGGGCGTGAGCGGAAGACGGCCTAACGGTGTGCGGGACCGTAGCCCAGCTTCATGGAGACGGTTGCGAATGGTCCTCGCCGATACCCCAGGAGCAACAGTGTCCCTAATTTGCTGGGAAGTGGCGGTGCGGTCCCCTACGGCACTGCGTAGGATCCTACGGTCTTGGCGTGCATCAGTGCGTCGCTGCGGTCCGGTCCCAGGTCGACGGGCACGTGCACCTTCCGCCGACCACTGGCGACAACATCGATGTACTGTGGAGACCTCACGCCCCACGTGTTGAGCAATTCGGCGGTACGTCCACCCGGCCTCCCGCGTGCCCACTATACGCCCTCGCTCAAAGTCCGTCAACTGCACATACGGTTCACGTCCACGCTGTCGCGGCATGCTACCAGTGTTAAAGACTGCGATGGAGCTCCGTATGCCACGGCAAACTGGCTGACACTGACGGCGGCGGTGCACAAATGCTGCGCAGCTAGCGCCATTCGACGGCCAACACCGCGGTTCCTGGTGTGTCCGCTGTGCCGTGCGTGTGATCATTGCTTGTACAGCCCTCTCGCAGTGTCCGGAGCGAGTATGGTGAGTCTGACACACCGGTGTCACTGTGTTCTTTTTCCATTTCCAGGAGTGTAGTAAATTTAATAATTTGTACTAATTTGTAACCAGTTTTTAACAATTATTTGATAATTAGAAATGTGATAAATGTTTTAAATGCTCAATGTGACCATCGATGGTGGCACGGCAAACATCGACGCGGTAGCGGAACTCGTCCTACACACGCCCAAGGCATATCTGCTGTTACTGAGTGCACGGCAGCAGTGATCCGGTTCCGCAGATCGTTCAGAGTGGTAGGCAGAGTCGGGACGTAAACAGTTTCTGTTTGGACTCTGCTACTCACTCCAACTGCCATCTAGTGGCAGCTTCAAACTGGGCAGGTCAGACTGTCCAGTATAGTCTGCTCCCTGTCGGAAGAATTTGCAACCTATGTGCGGAAGTGGACCTCCCAGGTCCTTTGTGCGCGCAGGTAGATTTAGCCGTTGTAACGGCCGAGCAGGTAGCTGCGAGACCCCGTAGCGGACGGGCGTGTATGCCTTCCAGCTAAGCCAGGAGCCGCAGTTGGCGCGCTGCCTGTGCAATTTGTAACGTTTAATGTAATAAACAATTATACCAGACAACTTGTTCTGTCTAGTTATTGTGAGTGGAAACAAGGGGAGGACAGTAAGTCCTCTCGTACTATACATTCACACTTCAATGTGCCACCACGGGAAGAAGAGCCCGCGCGCACATTTTTTGGTCCTCCGGGCCAGATACAGTGACCACGCGGAATTTACGTTCGCGCGGATTTATTTTCCGGTATTTGTGAACTTCTAAAAAACCACGTGAGAGCTGCGCACGTGATCGGTTTCGTTGTTGCCTGCTATCGAGTGTCCCAAGGCCTGTTCGGGACTTCGACAATAACAGCCTTAACAACGACGATCGGGGACATATTTGTGAACATTTAATGTGTCTCTAATTCAAACGCGGGAGGCACAGAAACGCGTCGGTGCAGCATCGTCGGTGACGTCACCTCCTGCTCCCGCCGAAACTTCGCGCCGTCGGAGACTGCAACGCCTGCCACGCCAGCTGCCAGTGTCCGTGACGCCGCTGCTGTTCCAGTCCGTACTGCCGCTGCAGCCTGGTAAGTGCAACTGTTGGCTTCCTGCTATCATCTTCCTGGTCCTAAAATGGAGCCCTCAGAGAAAACAAAAATAGTCAAGCAGAGAGGTGTAGCAAAGACCGCTCTCGCGCGCTTAGCGAGCTTTGTGCAGTCTGCAGACAGTGCCAGCATCGAAATGTTGGAATCAAAATTGAATCGTTTGACTCGGATTCGGACTGATTTTGAGTCGTCTCAAACACGGCTGGAAATTGAAGACGAATCAGCAGATCACAGTAAGGACAGGGCAGAATTCGAGGATTCGTGGGACTTTGTTGAATCCACTCTCAAGGGTTCAATGAAGAGGTACACCCAGCTTCCGCAGCCTTTGGGCTCGAATCCATCAGGCAGTGTCAGTTCTTTGAAACTACCCGCTATTAACTTGCCAAATTTTGAAGGTGACTACCTTAAGTGGTCATCATACAGGGATACGTTTTTGAGCCTCATTATGAATAACAATTCAATTGATGACGTTCAAAAACTTCACTACCTTAATTCGTCCTTGCGAGGTGAAGCTAAAGACCTTTTGAAACATATACCTGTCACAGCAGGAAATCTAGCGATAGCCTGGGGACTTATTACGCAGAGGTATAATAACCCAAAAATAATTGCAGCCAGACATGCTAAGGCTTTGTTGGCCTTGCCTACAGTCGGCCACGGCGCAGCGAGCGATTATAGGCAACTAATTAATCACGTATGCAGCCATTTGAAAGCCTTAGAAGCTCTCAAACCTGATGTTCCACTTCATGAAGTTATTCTCTCGGAAGAGATTCTGTCCAGTATGCGACCCACAGATCGTCATGAGTGGGAGGTAAAGATGTCTGGGTCGACATTCACCACATTAAATCAACTAATAGATTTTTTGGAAACAAAATGTCAGGCCCTTGAGTTGATCAGGTTCAGGGATAACACCTCAAGGGATTTGCAAGGAAATGTGAATAATTTAAATCAAACGAGACATGTGAGAAGGGCTCATCTCGCTAATGCTGATGCTGAGGAATCATGTAATTTTTGTAGTGAACCCCATACTATCACTAAATGCAAAGGGTTTCAAGCACTAAATGTCGATGAGCGGCGGGCATATGTCACAAAAAATAAGCTTTGTTTTTTGTGCATCCGCTCTGGTCATTTCTCGACTAAATGCAGGATTTCTCCTTGTAAGACCTGTAAAGGAAGGCACAACATACTGCTCCACAAGCCTGCTGAACCAAGGAATGGGCAGAATAGTGAACCAGGAGGCCATTCCCTGGCCCATCAAACTACGAACGGGAAGGCAAACACCCATTGTAATGTTTTGTTGGCAACAGCTGTTGTCAACATTAAAGACAGCATGGGTAGACAGCAGGTTTGCAGAGTTCTGCTAGATAGTGCGAGTCAGCTATCCTTTATATCTAAGGGCATGGCAGAGAAATTAAAACTGAAACGATGTAAACATTCGTTTCCTGTGAAGGGTATAAACAATGCCTTTGCAGCCTCAGTGTCTTACACTTGTGAAGTTGAACTGTCGTCTAGGGTCAACGACTTTCATATCAGATCCACTTGTGCTATCGTAGATCATGTCACCAGTGACCTACCAGCGAGCAAGATAGACACAAGGTCCTGGAGTGTCCCCTGTAATCTTCCGCTCGCTGATCCAGAATTCAACAAACCTGCCACAGTAGATTTAATTCTTGGTGCTGAGGTTTTCTTTGACGTTGTTTGTAAGGAAAGGCTGGTGAAACCAGGTCATCCCTCACTGGTCGAAACAAAATTTGGCTGGATTTTGTCTGGTAGGATGCCTTCAGTTTCATGCAACATGCCTCGTTCTACAGTGACCTCGTGCTTTGTTAGAGGTGACAATTTAGATGCCAAACTGCAAAGATTTTGGGAGTTAGAGGAACTGTCTACGAAAACGATTAGTAAGCAGGATAAAATATGTGAGGCTCACTTTCAGCGCCACACCGCACGAGATGAAGAAGGGAGATTTGTGGTTCGACTACCAGTGAAACCTGACTGTAAATCATTAGGCGAATCACGACAACAAGCATCTCGGAGACTGGCGCATCTTGAGAGGAGGTTTAAAAGGCAACCGAATCTGCAGAAGGAATATACTGCATTCATGCGTGAATATGTCGAACTGAGGCACATGGAGATCTCTAATCCTCAAGGTATTATTGGTCCAAGGTGTTACCTTCCACATCATGCTGTCTTCAAAGAATGCAGCTCCACTACTAAGTTGAGGGTAGTATTTGATGGCTCTGCTGCCACTTCTAATGGAGTATCTCTTAATGATATCTTGATGGTTGGTCCCACTGTCCAGCCAGATTTATTTTCCATTATTATAAAATTTCGCTCTTTTAATGTGGCTCTGTCAGCTGACATAGCAAAAATGTATCGCCAGGTGTCTCTCCATCCTGATGATAGGAACTTCCAGAGAATTCTGTGGCGGGAATCACCGTCTCAACCTATGCAAGAATATAGACTGTGTACACTCACTTATGGAACCGCTCCTGCTGCCTTTCTTGCTACCAGATGTCTTCAACAGTTGGCTTTGGAAAATCAAAACAGGTTTCCAATGGCATCACAAGCCTTGACGTCTAGCTTTTATGTGGATGACTTCTTAGGTGGCTCAGCCACAGAAGCTGAAGCTCAGGAACTTCAAATCCAGCTGACTCAACTACTTGCTTCAGGGGGGTTTCCACTGAGAAAATGGTGTTCCAATAGTCACAAGGTCATGGAAAAAATTCCTGTGCAGGACAGAGAAACGTCTTTACCTTGTCATCTTACTGGTGAACAAGCCATAAAAACGTTAGGGATATTATGGCACCCTGGCACTGACACTTTCCAGTGCCATGTACAGCTGAAGAGTCTTCAGCTCTCAAAGGTTACCAAACGCAGTGTCCTGTCTACAATAGCATCAATCTATGACCCACTGGGGCTTTTAGGTCCAGCAGTCATAAGATGTAAATTGTTCATGCAGCGCTTGTGGCAACTAAGCCTTGATTGGGATGAAATTCTTCCATCCAACCTCACTGATGAATGGAATGCTCTTTGTGTGCAACTGCCTTCCCTAAATGGTATTTTCATTAACAGGAAGATCATTCCTTGCCCCCAGCATGTTAAATTAGAAATTCATGGGTTTTGTGACGCTTCACAGTTGGCATATGGGGCGTGTGTATACGTCAGATGTGTTCTTCCCAATAACAGCGTGTTGGTCTCATTGGCTGCAGCCAAGTCTCGGGTTGCCCCTGTAAAACAACAGTCTCTTCCACGACTGGAATTATGTGGTGCGCTACTTCTTGCCCGACTCATTCACAAGGTGTCCAATGCCTTAGGCATCATAAATAGTGGCGACATTCATTTGTGGACAGACTCCACAATAGTTCTCTGTTGGCTGCAGCGTAGTCCTTGTCACTGGAAAACCTTTGTTGCTAACAGAGTCTCTGAAATCCAGGAACTGAGTTCAGTTGCCAACTGGAGACATGTCAAATCAGAGGATAATCCTGCTGACCACTTATCACGTGGTATTAATCCAGCTGCCTTGAGTTCACTTGTTCAGTGGTGGTCTGGCCCGTCATGGCTATCCACTTGCGACCTCGACTGCAACACTTGCACTCCACTTAGTGTAGAAGATGTACCTGAGAGAAGGTGTACACAAGTATCCTTGGTGTCTGTCATTAATCTTGATGATGAACTGCTGTGTAAATATTCATCATTCAAAAAAACTTACAGAGTTTTGGCCTATGCACTGAGGTTTGCTAATAACACTAGGCTTCAGAGATCAGACAGGATAACTGGGCCACTCACTCCACAGGAATGCCACAACGCTATCAAAAGGGCATTTGGCGCAGCTCAACACAGTGAATATGGTAATGAGATCGCTTTGTTGAAGGCCAGCTCCCCTATTCCACATTATAGCAAATTAAGGGATTTGCACCCGTTTGTTGATGCCGAAGGTATTTTACGAGTGGGAGGGAGATTAATGAATGCTGATTTACCATATGATGAGTGCCATCCTATTATCGTTCCGCCTAAGCATCATTTGACAAAAATTCTCATTGTAGATGAACATGAAAATCTGTTGCACGCTGGGTCACAACTTTTGTTGGCTATGTTGCGTAGGAGGTTCTGGATCCCCAATGGGCGTAACACAGTCAAGGGAGTTATCAGAAAATGTATAAAATGCTTTAGGCTTAAGTCCAAGACAGCAGTTCAACTCATGGGTCAGCTACCTGCAGCTAGAGTAAACCAGTCTCATCCATTCCAGCACTGTGGAGTAGATTATGCAGGCCCTATTGCTGTAAAGCATGGTGGAAGGCGGAGTAAGGTTACCACCAAGGCTTATATTGCTTTAGTCATTTGCATGGCAACCAAGGCCATCCACTTAGAATTAGTTAGTGACTTGGTAACAAGTTCATTTTTGGCCGCCCTCAGGAGATTCATTGCAAGAAGAGGGAAACCTTCTCACATGTACAGTGACAATGGTACCACATTTGTAGGTGCAGACAATGAGCTTAAACGTTTTCTCTCCAACGATGTTACTGTTGAAGGTGTGGTGAATTATTCGACCTCAGAGGGAATCAGTTGGAGGTTCACTCCACCTCGTGCCCCTCACTTTGGTGGACTCTGGGAGGCAGGAATCAAATGCATGAAGTCGCATCTCAAACGCGTCGTCGGCAATGCAGTGTTGACATTTGAAGAACTGACTACTGTGTTGATTCAGATAGAAGCATGCTTGAATTCAAGGCCATTGTGTCTTCTCTCTGATGACCTAGATTCTCCTGCTGCTCTCACTCCTGGTCATTTCCTAATCGGACAGCCCCTTTGTGCTCATCCTGAACCCTCTGTCCTTGAGGTTCCCGCCAACAGGTTGCACAGATGGCAACTTGTGCAGCAGTTGCATCAGTCCTTTTGGAAGAGGTGGTCCACAGAATACATACATGATCTGCAGCAACGGAAAAAATGGACATCGGAAGGTGCATGGCAACCGCAGATCGGCGATCATGTGTTGGTCAAGGAGGATAATTTGCCTCCTTTGGTGTGGAGGCTGGGTGTCATTGACCAGCTGTTTCCCGGTCCTGATAGGTGTGTGCGTGTGGTGATGGTAAAAACTGCTAATGGGCAGATTAAGAGGCCTATAGCAAAATTGTGTCCCCTACCTAAGCAGTGAATCAGTTAAGTGTTCCCTCAGATCTGTGTAGTGGTATATGATACTGAGCCACTGCTAAATGGCCATTTACTAGAATAACCTCATAATTCATAAGATGATCAGCTTGGAGGCTGTGGATGTTTCTTGTGGACTAACTGCTGTTAGTATTGATTTCATGTTTTTATGCAGTATAATATTAATATTCTATTGTTTTGTGTCCTGCATGTTAGTACCCATCGTGTTTCACATGCAGCATGACAGTGGTGTTTGGTGATGTGGTCATCCCAAATGTTAGTGTATTCATGTTTTATGTGCATTGATATTGTGTCTAGTTATATTTTTATTGTTTACTTGTTTTGGTTTTGTTGTTTGTTAAAATTTTGGTATTTGTAAAATGAGAAAACTCATTTTAGAGTGGGAGTATGTTTGGACTCTGCTACTCACTCCAACTGCCATCTAGTGGCAGCTTCAAACTGGGCAGGTCAGACTGTCCAGTATAGTCTGCTCCCTGTCGGAAGAATTTGCAACCTATGTGCGGAAGTGGACCTCCCAGGTCCTTTGTGCGCGCAGGTAGATTTAGCCGTTGTAACGGCCGAGCAGGTAGCTGCGAGACCCCGTAGCGGACGGGCGTGTATGTCTTCCAGCTAAGCCAGGAGCCGCAGTTGGCGCGCTGCCTGTGCAATTTGTAACGTTTAATGTAATAAACAATTATACCAGACAACTTGTTCTGTCTAGTTATTGTGAGTGGAAACAAGGGGAGGACAGTAAGTCCTCTCGTACTATACATTCACACTTCAATGTGCCACCACGGGAAGAAGAGCCCGCGCGCACAGTTTCCTTCACATAACTCTGTAAGAAATAGTTTCTGGATGTGAGATCAGGAGATCTCGGTGGACAGAAGTGCAGAGCCAGGTCCTCAAGTCCCCTGCGACCGATCCAGCGCTGAGGAAGGGATTCGCTCAAAAAGCCTCGTACATCACAGAGTCAATGAGGCGGGGTTCCACCCTGTTGGAAAATGAAGTCCTGGGAATCTACCATAACTTGAGGGACCAGCTAGTGTCCGAACATGTCCAGGTACGTGATTCCCGTTACAGTTCTTTCCGCAAAGAAAAATGGTCCATAAACCTTTGTACGGGATACAACACAGAACACTTTGATCTTTGGTGAGTCTCTTTCGTGTTGCAATGGTGAATGTGGGTTTTACAAACCCCATACGCCAACCAAAACTTTGAAACTTTCTCTTTTCATTGGTATGAAGCTTGTTCATTTTGGATTTTTATTTGAATAAATACGAATTTTGGAAAATGTGTCAATTTCTTAGAATAACCCTGTACCTCAGACCAAGTTTTGTCCGTGAATAGCACCCACCTCTCCAATGTTATTCAATCTGTATATTGAACAAGCAGTAAAGGAAACAAAAGAAAAATTTGCAGGAGGAATTAAAATCCATGAAGAAGAAATAAAAATTTTGAGCTTTGCCGACGACATTTTAATTCTGTCAGACACCAAAGGACCTGGAAGAGCTGTTGAATGGAATGGCCAGTGTCTTGAAGAGAGGATATAAGATTAACATCAACAAAAGCAAAACGAGGGTAATGTAATGTACTCGAATTAAATCAGATGATGCTGAAGGAATTAGATTAGGAAATGAGACACTTAAAGTAGTGGATGAGTTTTGCTATTTGGGGAGGAAAATCACTGACGATGGGGGAGGTAAGGGGGATATGAAATGTAGACTGGCAATGGCAAGGAAAGAGTTTCTGAAGAAACGAAATTTTTAACATAGAGTATAGATTTAAGTCAGGAAGTCTTTTCTGAAAGTATTTGTACGGAGTGTAGTTATGTTCTGAAGTGAAACATGGACGGTAAATAGCTTAGACAAGAAGAGAATAGCAGCTTTCGAAATGTGGTGATACAGAAGAATGCTGAAGGTTGTATGGGTAGATCACGTAACTAATGAGGAAGTACTGAATAGAATTGGCGCAACTTGAGGAATCATTAATTTCCCAGTTACAAAGCATTATTAATTAATCATTGGTCATCCCAATACAGTAATTAGTAGCATTAGCATTCATTTCTCAGTTACAAAACATTATTAATTAATCATTGGTGATCTCAATACAGTAATGAAATTATGCGCATAATATTTATGCATTCATTATTCAAGTGACATACTATTCAGAGATAATCAGTATTAATCAGAACTCTCTTAAACCAGTAGCATTATTTGGGACTGGTAATACATTTTTTTTGTTGGCAATGCATTGCGTTGGGTAATTACAAGGGAAAGAGAAAAAAAATGCTTTTGGGTTGTTGCTGTAAATGAAAATGTGTAACGTCATTCGTCATGAGTCAGCTGTAGCAAGATTATGACAAGTAGAGTATATGTGATCACATTCATATCTGACATGGGTTAAATGAACAACTGCTTATAGCACATTAATTTCATAAATAATTTCTCCTGGAAATATATAGAAGACAAATGGATTATTGAGCTGAAAGAAGAAACGCATTTTATGCTGAAAAGTAGTGAACTTCGAATTAACAGGTAGTGAAATGTGTATAAAAATGTGTTCCATAGCTGTCCTTTCCAAAACCTTTAGTCATTATACTATGCAATATAACACCTGCTGTCAAAGCGAACTGCAACATATACTTAAATAACTACATAGCATGAATACATAATTTCCACATTATCCTCATCTCTAAAAAAAAAAAAAACTTCACTATCCATCACTTCATTATCTACACTCCTGGAAATGGAAAAAAAAAACACATTGACACCGGTGTGTCAGACCCACCATACTTGCTCCGGACACTGCGAGAGGGCTGTACAAGCAATGATCACACGCACGGCACAGCGGACACACCAGGAACCGCGGTGTTGGCCGTCGAATGGCGCTAGCTGCGCAGCATTTGTGCACCGCCGCCGTCAGTGTCAGCCAGTTTGCCGTGGCATACGGAGCTCCATCGCAGTCTTTAACACTGGTAGCATGCCGCGACAGCGTGGACGTGAACCGTATGTGCAGTTGACGGACTTCGAGCGAGGGCGTATAGTGGGCATGCGGGAGGCCGGGTGGACGTACCGCCGAATTGCTCAACACGTGGGGCGTGAGGTCTCCACAGTACATCGATGTTGTCGCCAGTGGTCGGCGGAAGGTGCACGTGCCCGTCGACCTGCGACCGGACCGCAGCGACGCACGGATGCACGCCAAGACCGTAGGATCCTACGCAGTGCCGTAGGGGACCGCACCGCCACTTCCCAGCAAATTAGGGACACTGTTGCTCCTGGGGTATCGGCGAGGACCATTCGCAACCGTCTCCATGAAGCTGGGCTACGGTCCCGCACACCGTTAGGCCGTCTTCCGCTCACGCCCCAACATCGTGCAGCCCGCCTCCAGTGGTGTCGCGACAGGCGTGAATGGAGGGACGAATGGAGACGTGTCGTCTTCAGCGATGAGAGTCGCTTCTGCCTTGGTGCCAATGATGGTCGTACGCGTGTTTGGCGCCGTGCAGGTCAGCGCCACAATCAGGACTGCATACGACCGAGGCACACAGGGCCAACACCCGGCATCATGGTGTGGGAAGCGATCTCCTACACTGGCCGTACACCACTGGTGATCGTCGAGGGGACACTGAATAGTGCACGGTACATCCAAACCGTCATCGAACCCATCGTTCTACCATTCCTAGACCGGCAAGGGAACTTGCTGTTCCAACAGGACAATGCACGTCCGCATGTATCCCGTGCCACCCAACGTGCTCTAGAAGGTGTAAGTCAACTACCCTGGCCAGCAAGATCTCCGGATCTGTCCCCCATTGAGCATGTTTGGGACTGGATGAAGCGTCGTCTCACGCGGTCTGCACGTCCAGCACGAACGCTGGTCCAACTGAGGCGCCAGGTGGAAATGGCATGGCAAGCCGTTCCACAGGACTACATCCAGCATCTCTACGATCGTCTCCATGGGAGAATAGCAGCCTGCATTGCTGCGAAAGGTGGATATACACTGTACTAGTGCCGACATTGTGCATGCTCTGTTGCCTGTGTCTACGTGCCTGTGGTTCTGTCAGTGTGATCATGTGATGTATCTGACCCCAGGAATGTGTCAATAAAGTTTCCCCTTCCTGGGACAATGAATTCACGGTGTTCTTATTTCAATTTCCAGGAGTGTATATTATCATAACTCCATTATTTTCATCACCTGTAAAGAAAAACTTCATTATCCATAATAGCACATTCTTCATCATTATTCATCAGCATTCATTATCATCTGCAAAAAAAATTACTTCATTACTCATTACATAACTATTCCTTATCTCTAGCATATTCCATCACTAAAACTAAGATGTGAAGTTCTGTCTGACAGCCTGCATCAATTGCTTCGTATTATGAAAGAAGAAATTAGTTAAGACTGCTATTCTACGATGTGTATAGTATAATCTTGTTAATGATTGTTAATCCTGATCCATTTACTCTTCCTCACGAGGTTTGCATCTTCTTTCGATCATTCCGAAGGTGAAATTCCCATTTCTGTTTAATTTATTTCTTTCACGCATCATTTCTTTCTGAAATTGATGAACAGAGATTAATGTCTTGCATTTAAATCATATACTTACTAAATAATGATTGGTTTATGGTAACATAATTAAGCATACAGCATAACATGACAGAAAACGTAATATGTGAAAAACTTACATAGTGTTCAGAGGCAAAAATGTACTCAGTGTATCACAATGTAACAGTAAAGTAGTCACGATGTTGAGATATCATAAGGCAAAATGTTAAAGTCAGCTGGTGTTTGCTATATCTTAACTATCTCATAGTGCATACTAACAAAACATGAAACAATCGTATATACCTAAGAAAGACAAAAAATGTGATGCTCGTTGTGTTCAGCTTGTATGTTGTGTAGTTAATAGCGGCGAGAATTAAAGACTTTAATGGAGAGAAAATTTGATAACATTAATATATCACTAGATAGAATTGCATAATTATTCGTAACATACGTAATTTTTATCTGGAAAATGTGCACTGTCCAATGTGTAACGACAAGAAAAGTGACCTGCTAACCTTACCTTGCCGGGCAATTGCCAAGAAAAAATACGATAATCATCAATAAGTAGTCATGTGAATATAATTGCATAAGTGATCATAGAAGTATCAACATGGCATTATAGCATGTTAAATCATAAAGTGTTTTCATTCAATAACAGGTTTGATGTTTGACCTATAGTGGTTGCCTTTGGATTTTCTGGTTCTCAAAGTTTCGACATGTACAACATTGGGGTGAGGAATGCTGCGAATCCGATATGGACCTGCGTATAGAAGTTCAAATTTACTGCACTTACCTTTTAATTTGCTGGATAAATAGTGTGTACGTACTAATATTTTCTGTCCAATGTGAAAGTCACGGCGTGTACAAACCTTTTCTTGCTGTCTTCTCCGGCGCTCTGCGGCACGTTTGATGTTGTTCAGCGCAATGTCGATTATTTCATGGTGTCATAGTCGACGAGATGTAGGAAAGTTTACTAATTCTTTAATTTTGTTAGGTGGTTCAGCATTTTTCAGTATAACAAACAGAGATAGCATAGTAGATTCATTTGGAATGGAATTAATTACATCTTGGAATGAGAATATGTGTGTGTCCCAATCAATACGTCTTTTGTGGCAGTATATTCTACACAGTTTACCAATTTCTTTCATTAATCGTTCACAAGGGTTCGAAGAAGCATGGTACTTGGATATATAGATCGGAGAAATGTTTCTAGCTCGTAACATACGTGTCCATATAGCAGATCGAAATTGTGATCCATTGTCGGAAATTACCTTCATCACATGCCCTACATGAAATAAAAAATGTTTCACAAATGCTTTCGAAACAGTTTTAGCAGTAGCTTTGCGTAACGGAGTGAAAGTAACAAATTTTGAAGTGACCTCAACAGCGATAAAAATGTAGCAAAAACCTCTATTAGTTCTGGGAATCGGACCAAAAATGTCTACAGCGGCCATATGTCTTAACAGGTACAATTGGATGTAATGGAGGAATATGTAAAGTTGTGTCTGACTTAGCTTTCTGGCAGATTTTACATGACGCTAAAACTCGTCGTATACGTTTCTCCATGTTGGCAAAATAACAGTTCTGTCCCAGTATAAGAAAACATTTTCTAGCTCCGTAATGTGCGTAACTTAAATGAGTATACCAGATTAATTTGTTAACCAGTTCATCAGGAATGCATAATAACCAATTGTTGCTGTCAGGATGAGAGCGGCGAAACAGAATGTCATTGCGTACAGTGTAATGGTTTCTAATCGTAACATTATTCTTATCTTGCCAGAGGCTTTTAATCTCTTTCCATACGTTGTCTTTATTTTGCCCTTTCGCTATGTCCTGTAATGACGACGAAATGAAATTTTCAAATGCAACTTGTTCAATGTACATGACGCTGAAATTTGCTTTGCAGAAGTTGGTTGCGATGTTTTGCTGATTGTTGCTGAGAGAACGAGATAGTGCGTCTGCTATAACATTTTGTGTGCCGGGAATGTATACAATTGTGAAATTAAATTCCTGTAAATAAAGCTTCCATCTGCTTAATCTGTCGTGTGAAAATTTAGTTGAAAGTAAAAATTGTATCGCTCTGTGGTCTGTGTAAACGGTTGTATGTCTGCCATGAAGAAAGTGCCGAAATCTCGTAAAAGCCCATACAACACATAATGTTTCCAGTTCTGTAACGGAATAATTTCGTTCAGCAGGTGACAGAATGCGACTTGCAAATGCGATGTTTTTAATTACTGTAGAGCCATCTTCTTCAATTTCCTGAAAAATATGTACGCCTAAAGCGGTGTTAGAACTGTCGGTGGTAATGGAAAAATTTCTGGTAAGATCTGGGTGCGATAAAAGTGGTGCATTCAACAGAGCATGTTTCAGGTTTATAAACTCAGAATGTGCTTGCCTATCCCAGGACCAAATAGTGTTTTTACCTGTCAATTGGCATAATCTAGGTGTGTCTAAAGCAGAGTGATGAATAAATTTACGAAAAAAGTTAAGCCCAAAAAACTGCGTAATTGCTTCTCCGTTGTAGGAACAGTAATATCACGTAGAGCTTGAAGTTTTTCCGGATCAGGCGCAATGCCTTCTGCTGAAATTACATGTCGAAGAAATTTTATAGAAGTTTTGCCAAAATGCGATTTACTGAGGTTAACTGTGAGTCCTTGTGCACGAAAAGTTTGTAACAGTTGTTCTAGAATCAAATTGTGCTCAGACCAGTTAGCTTCTGCAATAAGAATGTCGTCTACGTACGTCGTGATTCTGTCTTAAAGTTCTGTAGGAAGTATTGCGTTCAAACCGCGAATAAAAGCTGCAGAAGAAATAGTTAAACCGAACGGTAATTTACAAAATTAATAAGTCGCCAAAACAGAGAAATGCTGTGTACTTTCTGCAGTTCGGATGGAGCTGAATTTGCCAAAATCCCGATTTTAGATCTAATGTAGAATAAATAGCAGTACCGTGAAATTTCTGTAGAAGTTCCTCTAATGTCTGTGGTCGATCTGTTTCATTAATAATTATGTCATTGATGTGACGTGAATCAAGTACGAGGCGAAGTGAACCATCTTTTTTCTTAACAATATGTAGCGGGTTTATGTACGGACTAACTGCCGGTTCAATAATTCCTTGGTCAAGCATACCCTGCAATTCTTTCTTAACTTGTTCTCGGTGGATATATGGAATGGGATAATGCTTGGCTTTAAATGTATCATGCTGTTTGACTTGAAATTCGTACATAAAACCGGACATCGTACCAGGAATGTTGTCGAAAACTGGAGTTTGCTGTAAAAGAATTTTGTGTAGTTGCGTGCGTTCGTCGTCTGTATTTGCACTGCTTTAACTTTATCAGAAATCATCTGCATTACGTCGTGGTCAGCTTCGTCTGGAGTGTTATAGTTATGTACGTACGTATCCGTGAACAATGTGGAATTAGTCTATGCCACGTGATACGGAAATGACCTCTGTGCGATTAATTGTTTGTTCTTCCGTAGATAAAGAGTGCTGAAATTCTAAAGCCAATTGTACATTTTCATCCTTTAGCATTAAATAGGAATTTTGAAAATCAATAACTGCGTCGTGTTGTACCAGAAAATTAGTACCTAAAATAACGTCTGTTGTCAATAAAGGAACAATCCAAAAATTTGAGTGAAATGTGTGACCTGCAATGCAAAATGATAAATGTGTCTGTAATTTAACGTCTACTCCTTTACCCGATACTGCTCCTTTTACTTTCGTTTTGCCTAATGGTAATGTAGGATAGGTATTCTCTTTGTTACACTCGTTGAAAGTCTCTTCATTTATAACTGACATAGGCGATCCAGAATCGATTACTGCTGAAAATTTCGATGAACCAATTTTAATTTCGATGACAGGATGTGAAATGGTCTTCTGAACAACTGGTCTTTCCTGTAAAAGTGTCTCGGATGTCGTCAAAAGTAATAACGTTTTCGTGAACAACTTTCTGCGTGTCTAAAGTAATGCTTGTGTTACTGGAAGATGCGACCTGTACATTATCTAGTCAGATTCTGTCTGACGTATTATTATTTCCTGGAGGATGTTGTGGCATTTCGATTATTTGAACTGTTCTGTTATTTCTTCCATACATATTACGCTCTGGATGATACCTACTGTCGGGTTCATTCACAAGAATATGTTGTTGCTGATCATTTTGCTGCTGGTAAGACCGACTGTTATTATACGTACGCTTATAATCGTGCTCATTGTTTTTACGTCTGTCTTGATAGTCATTCCTATACGGTGCATTGCGATAGGAATTGAAATACTGTGTTTTCTGTACGTAGTTGTTGCTTTGCTGCCGTGCGTTACCATTTGTTGTACCTGGGACTACACGTGCACGCGGCGAAACATTAAAGCCTGGTTGACCTTGTGCATTACATTGTTGGTCAGGTATGCTAACCGGCTGACTTTCATGCTGTGGTGGAAAACGTCTATTGTTACTAAAATGCGGTTCCTGTTGCTGAAAATTTTGACGATACCGATAGTTAAAATTTTGCCTGTTACTAAAGTTCTGTTGGTTGTTGTTCCTGAAGCGTCTATTACCTTTACTATTGAAATTGCGTGACTGATCGTAATTACTGTAAGTTTGTTGGCCTTGGTTATTACATGAAAAATTTTTGTTTACAAAGGAATAATCCAATTGCTGCACTTCCAGAAGCTGTAACAGATCTCTATATGCCGAAATATTTTCTTTTTGCTGACCCGTTAGAAGTGACACTCTTAATGATCGTGGTAATTTAGAGATACATAGTTGAATAAGTGCAGATTCACTATAAGGTTCACTTAAATACTGATTTTGTTGGACCATGTGCTCAAAAAATTGCGTGACACTGGGAAAATTTGAGTTCTCATAATTTGGCAAACTAATTAATTGATCCTTAATTCCGCGCTGTGTCGTCTTCGACCAATACGCTGACAGAAAAGCATTCTGAAATTCTTCTACCGGGTAACATTGTCTCGCGATCGGTCTCATACGAGTTGCAGGTTCGCGTTCCAAAAAACTGCAAATAAATTCAAGTTTATGCGTTACGGGCCAAGTCGGTGGAAAAGCAAAGCTAAATTGTTGCATCCAATCTAGCGGATGAATCTGTGTTCTGTCATTTTTAAATACTTCAAATTTTCTCACTGATAGAAAATGTTTATAATCAAAATTATCATCTCTGTATGATGGAACAGGTTCATGATTGTAAGAGAATCTATTAGTCTGTGTCTGTTCTGAATCTAAATCCCGTACTCTCTGTAGATTACCCAAATTATACGCGCTGCGTGAGTCTGACAAATGTTCGCAAATTGGCGTCTGCTGTGATGTATTAAACCCAGAAACATTTTTCATCTCTGTTACCTCTTGCTGTAAACTTGACAATTTTCTACGCAACGTGTTATTAGACGAATCGATCTCATTGATTGTCTGCTGTAAATTTTGGAATTCAGGTGTTTGGTTAAACAAAATCGGTGCAGTATCGTCTGATTTGTCATTATTACTTTCAATAATATCAATACGACTGGCCAATTCAACACATTTTTCAGTCAGTATTTTTACCTGATCATCGGGTTTAGTGTCACAGGCATTAATCTGTTTTTGCATTTTACGTGTGGTTTCGTTCAGTTTTTTAACTTCAGCTTTGACGACATCGGAATCATGTGTTAGTCCTAATTGTTCGAGTCTGTCGGTCACTGTTTGGAAGTCTGTTGTGTATGTGTCTGTTTTCAATTTAAGATCGGAAATTTCGTCACGTAATTCTGTGTTCAATTGTTTGATGGTATTAATTTCATCGGACACTGCAGCAATATTGCTGTCCACGTATGTTTTTGCCTTCGCGTACAATTTACGTTTGTCTTCTTGTCTCTGTGCTGTGATTGTTTCCATTACTTGTCGTTTTACTTTATTTTGATCCTGTGTAAATTTGCGGAAACGCGTATCACTGTTTTGTATGTGGTGATCAAAACGTTCGTCAATCTGAGTGTTCTGTTGGTCGAATTTCGCGTCTATCTTTGCATACATTGTGCGCGAAAGTTCTGCTGTCATTAGTTTAAACTCGTCGCGTAATTGTGTAGCTTTTTCAGAGCATTGTTTACCGACTGTACTAATTTCGTCTCTGAGTGATTCTGTTGCAGCTGTTTGCATGTCCCTTAATTCTTGAGCAACAGACCTAATTTCTTCGTTACTTTTCCTAGCACAAGCCTCAATTTCCTCGAGTAATTGTTCCTTAGTATCATGACACTGCGCGGCAACGGCTGTAATCTGTTCACTAAGCCGTCTGGAATTATTGTCTAATTTTTCACTAAGTTTGTCTTGTTTTTCATTCTGTTGTCTGACCTGTTCATTAAGTTGTTTGAAATCTTCTTTAAATTATTTGTTATTTTCACTAAATTGTTGTTGTAGCAACCTTGCCCTAATTTGTTCAAAGTCAATATTACCGGCTCTATTCTCGGTGCTGCTTGATGACGTTCCTGCAATTGTCAGGTTTTGTGTGACCATTTGGTCATTCTGTGATTCACCAAAAAGTTTGCTCATCGGATGCGCACTTTTAGTCACTATCTCTGAATTAAATGAATCCGTCGTACTTTCAGTACACTGTTCATTTTCATTAGAAAAATTTGTCTGTTCGTCACATGAATTTTCCAAACCGGTTGTGTTAAGCTGGGCAGCGCTCATTACAACAGAACGCCCCGCGTCATCAATTGTCGTCAAATTAACAGAGGACACAATTGAATTCATCTGTTCATCACTACGATCAAAATCAACATTGGTGGTCGGTACATATTGATTGTCAATAAACAGAGGATTGTCATTACATTGCGTGTCACAATTACTAAAGGTCAAGTTGTTTAATTCGGTTATTTCACTCATTATACTTCGCGATGTACTATTCAGTCATTCGCGGCATTTTTACAATAGTCACAATTATTCACTAATGAGACAAAGACAATGCAAAATCCAACAAATACAAATACAACAAAGAGCAACGAATTGCCGATCTGTGGAAGAAAATCACAAAATTAGTAAAAGCGTTGCGCCAAATCCTAATTATATTAAGTAAATAAGAGCAGATATCTGACTGTTTCTCAAAAGATTCTCAAAGAAATACGATCCTGGTCCGGATGTCGCAATGTGTAACCTCGCCGCAAAATTTTCAAAGACGATATTTAAAATGTTAATGGGAATAGAGCCAAGTGTAACCTCCCCGCAGAAATTTTGGAGAATGGCAATAATTAAATGTAAATGGGCATCGTGCTAAACGTAATCTCCCAGCAGAAATAAAAGAAAAGTCTATGATAATGAAATAGAGTTAAATGTTAGCTTCCCACAGTAATAGAACTCAATGATAATAAAAATGTGCAAAAATGTTAAGTCCCCACAAAATTAACGTTAAGGTGAACCTGATAAATTTTATAAGGGCAGCTACACTGACCTTAGGCCCTGTGCAATAATTAATCTGATAAATTGATTCTGGGAGGAAAAGCATGGGAAATATTGTTTAAATTGGAATGATTCTTTTTTTTTTTTTTTAAATGATTGCTTTGAAAACAAAATTATTATCGGGGCACTTCTTGAACAAATTAATTACAATTAACATACATTACATTATCAGACGTGCGCAATGCTGCTTCATTACCTTATTTAACAATATACCTCGTCCCAAACCTTGACCAGAGACCCATGTCGACGCCCGCCGACTCCTCACACACTACTCCGACTGAGTACAACTCGCGACTGATCCTGCCGACTCGCTACATGCAACTTCCGACTGAGTCCAACTCACAACTGTTCCTGCCGACTCGCTACACGTAACAGAACTCTCGCGCGGTCAAGCGCAGACTAGCAACGATAAACAACTCTCTGGTCAGAGATTCTGTCATGCCTCGCCATCGCTGTTAATGAATACATATGAAACGTACGCGTTTCAGCCGCTTAATCTTTACATGATTATTCTCGTTTCACGCACAATCAGAACGGTATGATACACTATTCAAAAAGAAATCCCTGTTATAACGACAAACCTATAGTTGTGATAGGTGATCGAAAACTTTTGGCTGCTAGTGTATGCTTCTCCCGGCTGAATTTGTCATCAAATTGTAATCTCAAGAATGTATCACTGTCGTCTCTTCTGTCTCCTTGTAACCATATCTGAAACATACAGTGAACATGTGGTGTCACCGCCAGACACCACACTTGCTAGGTGGTAGCCTTTAAATCGGCCGCGGTCCGTTAGTATACGTCGGACCCACGTGTCGCCACTATCAGTGATTGCAGACCGAGCGCCGCCACACGGCAGGTGTCGAGAGACGTACTAGCACTCGACCCAGTTGTACAGCTGACTTTGCTAGCGATGGTTCACTGACAAATTACGCTCTCATTTGCCGAGACGATAGTTAGCATAGCCTTCAGCTACGTCATTTGCTGCGACCTAGCAAGGCGCCATTACCAGTCACTATTGATGCTGTAAAACATGTACCGTCAAGAGCGATGTTCACCAATTATGGATTAAAGTTAAGTATTCCAGCAGCTACGTACTTTTTTGGCTATTCTCATTTCCGTGTCCTGTTCCAGACTTCACGCCAGCCTGCGTGAGCTTAAACGCGTGCCTCTCTGCTTCCTCCTAGTGCATTGGCTGTCTTGCCAATCCACAACAGAACAAAAACTGTTTCAGTGACTGTAATGTGAAATTTTAAAGTTTAATTAGAAAGAAAGAACTGGCTAGGAACCATTTATAAACATTCATGAAAAATTCAGAAATCAAGCATTCTGAAACTATAAGTGATTTGCTGTTTCTTGCAATGTTTGTATCACTAACAAACTTATCAAACTTGGCATCTCACGACATTACTTCTGAAATTAATACATACAAGAAGAAATTGGTTCTTTGAGATAGAGCTTATAGGACACCAAAGTAAATAATTTGTTTCGTGGTTGATGCCTGATGGCATTATGCAGAACTCTCTGCTGTAGACATCCTTTGTTTCCTGCCTGTGATAAACGATTTTGTGGCATTTGCAGTTTGCGGAATGGATTCAATGGAATGTAAAACCATTCTTTCTGCAATATAGCGGCAAGTTCAGGTAACGGAGATGGAGGTCGAAAGCGATCACGTACGGATCTCCCCAAAGTAGACCATAGACGTTCAATAATACTGAGTTCTGGGGACTGTGATGCCCAGAGGAGACGTGACAATTTACCCCCATACTCACAAAACCAGTCTTGGATGATGCGAGCTCTGTGAACAAGGCCCCTGTTGTCTTGAAGCACAGCATCATCTCGTGGGGCAAATACTGTGCCATGCACCTGGTCACCCGTATTAGTTGCATAATCCTTGGCAGTAATGCGACTTTGCACTCAATCATGGGGACCATGGGATACTAAGACATAGCGGCCCAAATCTTCACCGAACATTCGCCATGTTTCAGTCATGGGACGTAAGCATGTCTAGAAATCGGAAATAGTGAGAAACGAGACTCTCACCTACCAATAACTTTATTGTATTGCTCCATAGTCCAGGTTTTATACCTTCGGTAGCAAGCTTACGGGCACTTGCATCACTCATGAGTGTATAACACTATTTGTTTATGGTTCATCTATATCTTTTATAATTTTTTGCTTTAAAATTTTCGCATATTGCTACTATATGATCTGTATATGTAAAGTAAAGTGTACTGTGCTAGAGGTTTAAGTTATTTGCGTTGTATGTGAGTAATGTATGTAAACATACTATGTAAATTGTTTTTTATGTTAAATAATTTTCTGGTGACATTTGTATTTGTATAAACCATACATGTTGATGTAAATTTGACAATAGAAAGAAATGGTCACACTTAGGAAGAAGGTAAGAAATACGTGTTATGTAAAAGACAGTGTGCTTTTGTTTGAAACGAAAGTGGCTCTGAGGAGTGGAAAAGGTGGCAAGGACGAATTGGCGCGCTGCCTAGAGCAAGGGTGCAAAGTCACACAGTCTGTAGGCAGCAGTGATTGAGGCAATACCCTTACGGAGCTGGAGAAGCTTTGCCTGCAAATTTGCACAAAAACGCCTCGGATGAATACTGCAAACGGCTTACGGCATAGCTGCGTGTTGTTGGGCAACTGTACGTAAAATTGAACGACGCTAAGAGGAGAAATTGAGTCCATACAGTAAGATATATGCAAGCCATACTGTGGGTACTCTGGCCGTCATGATTGTTCGCCACACCCAAGATTACAGACACCAGATAAGATTTTATTGTGCTTTGTACAGCGTGAACCATTAACTTACACTGTGAATAATCATTCTTGAACTTTAAAGAAACTGGTTCACTCTGTTATTTGATGATTATGATGATTGGTTTGTGGGGTGCTCAACTGCGTAGTCATCACCGCCTGTACAAAGTCCAAATTGTTACACAATCCATTTTTTTCACAATCCACTCTAGCTACTGGCACAAATGAAGATGACGATAACGATGATAATGATGATGATGAAATGATGACCACACAAACACCCAGTTCCCTGGCAGAGAAAATCCCCAATCCAACCGGGAATTGAACCCGGGACCCCGTGATCCAGAGGCAGCAACGGTAGCCACTAAACGAGCTGCGGACACCCTGTTCTTTCATCCTAATCATAAACCTATACAGGGTTCCTTTCTGGTGTTAAATTAATCCGAGTATCCTGTTTTACAGACATATGAAATGCCAAGTTGACTGAAAGAGGCACCATTTAAATTATTTTTGTGTAAATAATGAGAATTTCCTTAACTATTGCAAAGTATTGTAACGTCCCCTTAGAAAAATTAGTGAATTACCGTACTCAGACATTTCGCTCTTTACCTATTCTGAGCAACACTAAACTGACGCACAAAATTTTCAGCGCAACGCAATCTGACTTTCAAAAATCTCTACAAAAGAATGGCCCTGACTGACATTAACCTATACCTTTCACAAATCACTTACCTCACAAAAATCTTCGTTACTCCAACTACTGCAATACAGCGAGCGCCACTACTGCCAGCTAAATAAAAGATTAACTACTGAAGGCACTAACTACTGATAGGCATAGTTAGCAAATGAAATATTTTGATAGAGAACAATGCATTTACCTTAATGGTGTTCAAAAGTCATAATATATATAGCAGTTCATGATATCCATTCTTACAAATGTACTGTTTCTGATGGACACACGTCCAGATTATCCGCTCTCAAAAATCCGCCATCTCACTTCCCCACATCCACCACTGCTGGCGGCTCACCTCCAACTGCGCAACGCTACGCGCTGTTCACATCCAACTGCCCAACAATACAATGGCCAACAACAGTGCAAACCAGCCACAGACTGCACGCAGCACAGCGAGTGATTTTCATACTGAGCGCTACCTGGTGGTGGCGCTACCAATATAAGAACCTAAACAGCCTACTTACATAGCCCCCATGCTCCCCACAAAAAATTTTACAAATTGTTTTGGGCACTGGCCAATACATATTTGTTAAATTTTCATAATTACAATAACAAAGAAATCAAATGTACACACTTATCGATACAATGTTGGTCAAAAGCTAAAATTTGCTCACAGTCCATAAAGACAGTCCTGATCATTCATCACAGTAAAATTTCAGTGTTTTTCTCAAAGTCTGAGTTGGCAGTAGTGGCGCTCGCTGTATTGCAGTAGTTCGAGTAACGAAGATTTTTGTGAGGTAAGTGATTTGTGAAAGGTATAGGTTAATGTTAGTCAGGGCCAGTCTTTTGTAGAGATTTTTGAAAGTCAGATTGCGTTGCGCTAAAAATATTGTGTGTCAGTTTAGTGTTGATCAGAATAGGTAAAGAGCGAAATGTCTGAGTACGTTCAGTTCTGCTCATCTGTTTGAAAATCAAATAATGTAAGGGATTTACCAGCACAGTAATTCACTAATTTTTCTAAGGGGACGTTACAGTATTATAGTAAAAGCTTGCTTAAGTAAAATTCAATCATAGTGAAGCCAAGTTACTAGAATCTGTAAAATGACAATAAAGAATTCGTTCAAAGAATAATAATCTTTGAAAGTAAATTCCAGTAAGAAAGAGGTTTTATTGAAGTGAAACGTTCGGTATAAAAATGTGTGCTTTAATGTCTAAGTATTTCAGTTTGTTGATTATGGAAAGTGCTTTTCTAAAGGTCCCGCCTGGCAAAAAAAAAGCTTTCTTGAAGTTATCTACTGGGCATTTTCTCTTTTAAAAACGTAACGTATAAGGGCGTAGTAGTGAAATAGAAATTCCAGTGTCTGCACCAACATTGTTTACATGGGGTAACATGTATTTGAAGCAGCAACTTAAACAGTAGCAAGAAACTAGGCAAAATTCATACTCCTGCTTTTCCAATACTTCACTGTTTCATTGCATGGATAGGCTGACGAACGTTAGTACATATTTTAGACCACTAAATGAACTTGGAACTGAGTTGTCCTAGATTAAACATAATACTATACGTACTACGTTTCTTTCTAACCGCTGGCTAAGATCTTAAGAAAAGAACTGAATAGTTGATTTACTTATCAACTGGACACAACACACGGTCAAATCCTGTAAAAAGGGTAACTCTATTGATTAGCTTTTCGTATGTTCAGGAATACCCTCCAATAGTGTTCTTTTTTGGAAACTGAACTAAATTTGGTAAGAGGGTTAAACGTGGCAACACAGAGACAGGTTTGTCTGTTATTTAGGTAAAAGGACACTAAATTACAATACTAGTCGTAGGGTTATAAGTAGTTTCAGGTTTACAGCTCGCCCCTCAATTCCCAGCCTATGGAGCTCGCTTCGTATCGTTTTGGTGCTGACAGAGTTCACAAGGCCGATTTGTGACTTTTGCAGCTATTGTCCTCTTACTTTTCGTCACAAACGTCGTGACTGTCCTTTGTCACCATCATAAAACACAAACCTTCGGCCGCATTGTGACATAGCGAATGGTGTTTTTCTGCTTTCCCTCTGTGAGATATAAATCTTCGATACGATGCCTCTTGAAACACCGAACACTTCGTCTCCCTTGGTTACGGAAGCGCACGCATGGGAGTACTAATAATTTCCCCCACATTAAAATTCATTTAGGTTCGACATACTGCAGTCACAAGTACGCGGAACACAATTGTAACCACGAATGACCCTTGCAACATACAGGACAATGAACAGGTGTCGTTCGTGGTTAGGTACAACAGCACAACCTGCAGGCTTGTGTAGCGTCTGCATTTATTTTCTACGATGCATTTCTCGTGATGTTTCCGTATTTTTGTTCAACTCCTGTACGTACTTACAAGGAACGTTAGTGCGTGACATCACGATGCTGTTGTTAATACGAGTGAGAGCGCTCTACATCAAGATTCACCGCCTGTGATAAACTATTTTCGTAAAACTGAGTCTAAGTCGCGAGAGAAACCTTTGCTTCCATTATGTGGTAACGACAGTAAAAGTCTTAAGGTAAATATGGAAACTGACTATAAAAAGTACGCCGCGCGTGGTAGCCGCGCGGTGTAAGGTACATTGTCACGGTCCGTGTGGCTTCCCCCGCCGGAGGTTCAAGTCCTTACTCTGGCTTGGGTGTGTGTGTTGTCCATAGTGTAAGTTTAAGTTAGATCAAGTAGTGTGTAGGCTTAAGGACCGATGACCTCAGCAGTTTGGTCCCATAAGACCTTGCCACAAATAACCATTGTTATAAAAATGAAATAGTCTCTTAAACAGAGTCGATAGAAAATACCGATGCTAGTCGACGGTCTTAACCCGTGATATAAAGATGTTTCTGGAGTGCGGAACACTCACAATCTTTGGCTCATGTCTGTTGTACTCTATGGAATGTTAGTTGTAATCGTAGGTAATCCCTGAACTTTCGGAACGGTTTCCTTACATTCCTACGGACTGGGCACAAGAAACGTGGTGAAAGAGAATTATGTTCTTGTAACTTTACTTAAATGCACAACTGAAAAATTGAATCAACTTTGAAACTGATTCAGCGTCAGTTTTTAGGAAATTCCATGTGATAACGCTGTCTGATCCCAAATGTTCAGTAACGAACAGTTAAATTGTTGCAAGCGCAATGTTAACTTCTTTTATATGTTCCGAAAGAAAACACATTACTGAATACTTGCAAGGAATCCAGAAAAAACTAATGAATTCTTTGTGTAATGATCCCATCCTGTTTACGGGAACTAGTGAAATGCAAATACTTTTCCCATTTTTACGAACTGAAACTAAGTAATCAAGAAATGAACTAATTAACCGTAATGATTATCGATGAAATTTCATAGGAGAATGATTTGAAACCGTTGAATTCGGCGAAAACAGCATTCAGCGCCATACTGCAGCCCCAGTACTTAACAAAATATAAGACAAAAAATAATGCTGGGGCGGTACAGAGCGTGTGCATTTCTCATAACAAAAGTGCCGTTAAATGGGACATAGAGGATGAAAAATGCAGTACTGGTAGTGAATAAGCGAATTCACGCGGTTTCGTGCTCCAACAAAGTAATTTTATTATAATAAAAATTCTATACCCGGCCACGCGCTGCTGTGTCTCAGCCTGGTTAAATGGAAAAGAAAGAAAAGAGAAAGCATACGCTCCTAACATGTGTGGGATTGAATATAAGTCCGTATCTCCTCCCCCCCCCCCCCCCCCGTCACTCCTTCTCCTCCTTCCCTCTCTCCTAGCTCCACCCTCTGTCGATCTTCTCCTCCCCTCCTGTCCTCTATATCTGTCCATCTCCTCCTTTCCGCTATCTATGTCCATTCCTTCTCACCCCACTGTCCACTTCCTCTTCCACTCTCTCCCTGAACCTTTCTAATTGTTACTGCAAATTCAGATTCTGTAGTAGTATTCTGATCATAAGCCAATAAGCCAGAATTACATCTTTCCTCTTTTCTGTGGAAACCGTGTGTGAGGAAGAAAAGAAAACGGTCCATTGTTGTGCATGCAGTTTACGTTTAAAAATGTATAATGAGAAAGAAGTGGCAGAAAAAAATGTGTATAATAGTTGAAAAGACACACTGTCGTAGTTAAAACTGCCTGTGACAAAGGAAAGAAAACTACACATTGTTACAGCAGAGCGTTATCTTTCTTGCAGTCTTTTCTAATGGAAGACATGTAAATTGTTGCTTAAAAATGTAGTTATGTTCAAATATTTAAAAGGGTGTTCTTTAAAATATGAAGTAAACAGCTCAAGAAAATTTAGAGATTTTGCCGACAACATATTACTACGTATTTCAAGAAATGTGTATTCTGTATTCGTCCTAATGTTATTATAGTATCGAGTAAAAAATTTGAAATAAGTCAGTCAAGTTCTTTTTGAGATTTTTGGTCAATGTTGTCCCCCTTTATATACACTCCTGGAAATTGAAATAAGAACACCGTGAATTCATTGTCCCAGGAAGGGGAAACTTTATTGACACATTCCTGGGGTCAGATACATCACATGATCACACTGACAGAACCACAGGCACATAGACACAGGCAACAGAGCATGCACAATGTCGGCACTAGTACAGTGTATATCCACCTTTCGCAGCAATGCAGGCTGCTATTCTCCCATGGAGACGATCGTAGAGATGCTGGATGTAGTCCTGTGGAACGGCTTGCCGTGCCATTTCCACCTGGCGCCTCAGTTGGACCAGCGTTCGTGCTGGACGTGCAGACCGCGTGAGACGACGCTTCATCCAGTCCCAAACATGCTCAATGGGGGACAGATCCGGAGATCTTGCTGGCCAGGGTAGTTGACTTACACCTTCTAGAGCACGTTGGGTGGCACGGGATACATGCGGACGTGCATTGTCCTGTTGGAACAGCAAGTTCCCTTGCCGGTCTAGGAATGGTAGAACGATGGGTTCGATGACGGTTTGGATGTACCGTGCACTATTCAGTGTCCCCTCGACGATCACCAGTGGTGTACGGCCAGTGTAGGAGATCGCTCCCCACACCATGATGCCGGGTGTTGGCCCTGTGTGCCTCGGTCGTATGCAGTCCTGATTGTGGCGCTCACCTGCACGGCGCCAAACACGCATACGACCATCATTGGCACCAAGACAGAAGCGACTCTCATCGCTGAAGACGACACGTCTCCATTCGTCCCTCCATTCACGCCTGTCGCGACACCACTGGAGGCGGGCTGCACGATGTTGGGGCGTGAGCGGAAGACGGCCTAACGGTGTGCGGGACCGTAGCCCAGCTTCATGGAGACGGTTGCGAATGGTCCTCGCCGATACCCCAGGAGCAACAGTGTCCCTAATTTGCTGGGAAGTGGCGGTGCGGTCCCCTACGGCACTGCGCAGGATCCTACGGTCTTGGCGTGCATCCGTGCGTCGCTGCGGTCCGGTACCAGGTCGACGGGCACGTGCACCTTCCGCCGACCACTGGCGACAACATCGATGTACTGTGGAGACCTCACGCCCCCACGTGTTGAGCAATTCGGTGGTACGTCCACCCGGCCTCCCGCATGCCCACTATACGCCCTCGCTCAAACTCCGTCAACTGCACATACGGTTCACGTCCACGCTGTCGCGGCATGCTACCAGTGTTAAAGACTGCGATGGAGCTCCGTATGCCACGGCAAACTGGCTGACACTGACGGCGGCGGTGCACAAATGCTGCGCGGTTCCTGGTGTGTCCGCTGTGCCGTGCGTGTGATCATTGCTTGTACAGCCCTCTCGCAGTGTCCGGAGCAAGTATGGTGGGCCTGACACACCGGTGTCAATGTGTTCTTTTTTCCATTTCCAGGAGTGTATTACATATATATTTAGATACTGCAAAAATTAAAAAGTACATAGCCAATAGTCCATCTGGACGTTCGTTAGAGTATCGTCTTAAATTTTAAGTAAATCTGTCAAGAACGTTTCGAGATGTTTGATGATGACGTTTACCCTTTACACATTACATATTTATTTATATATGTTTAAAATTTGGTATATAGAACACATATATTCACATACAACGTTGCGTCAAATTTTCTAAGCATTGAACCGACTACTTTTTGGGTTTTGCGAGCCGTCTGAATTTTTATATTTAAAAACAGACGAACGCTGATACTGTTGTTTAATATTCAATATAATGCCTAACATTCAATATAATATTGTCTAAAATACAAGTATTTCATTTACAGGGTAGGCCGTCCTCTAGGAACGATTACAAACCTCAAACACTGCGTAACAAGCAGCAGATCCCTATCACTAGTAGAGGAGAAACTAACATGACCAAATTGGTCTGCTTACTAATAGGAGGGAAAGAGTGAGTGAGTGAGTGAGTGAGTGAGTGAGTGAGTGAGTGAGTGGAGTGAGTGAGTGAGTGGAGTGAGTGAAAGAGAGATTGCTACGTATGCTCACGAATATGAGAACCACAACTGAAATCGTTATCCTAGTGGGCTCATGTTTCCGAAGATAGCGCAAAGGAATACTATGTTCGATTACAGTTTAAACTAACACGCGACGCAAGACTGGGTATGAACATGTCTCTGTGTGAATATGACTCGAAAAGCAATACTTCTTGCAAAAATATGAGGCACTCGTGAAAAGCGTTGTTTAAGCCATGAGAATGTAGTGATTTCACCTAGAAAACGTGCAGGACCACTGTGAAAAGGCAGACTGGCGTCTGTACGATATAAAAATGTCGTCCACGCTTTACTCTGACTGGAATTCTCGGTAGGGCCTCTGAGTGGCCCTTGTAAGTCAAAGTCCGCCTACTTGAGATATATCACTTGAGACTACTCAGAAATACTCCAGCAGCGAGCTAGGTGATGTAGCCTGTCACAAATACCTTAGTTGAGGGAAGAAAAACAATGGACTGGCGAATGGTGCATTTACACACTTTTGAATCAATTTGCCGCGAGAGCTGACATGTCAGCTGCACATTCTATTAGAGACGCTGGGGTGCCGCAAATATCTAACATATTTGGTCGGAAACAATAACATACTTGTTTCGTTACCAAAGTGAGATGATGCTCCATAGTAAGTGTTGGTGATGAAATACGTCATCATCTCAAAGTCACTTTGAATCCCATTAGAAGATGAAGAACTTAACTTTCATGGCGAACAATAAATGAAAGTAGTGTTTTTGCGAATAGCTGAGAGATACACAGTAAACAGTCGTATAATTACAATTTTTAGAACCATCAGTCTATAGCCATCCAGTAATTGAAATAATGCATTACAAACCACCGGCTGTATAACACAACTTTATTCCTCTACATGTTTCGGTTCATAAAAGCATCAAATATGTAAATCACCACCGTCCAACATTCCCTTCAACGATGATGGTTTTGTGAACTGAAACACTAGAGGAATAAAGTGATGTTGGTACAGCTGGTGGTTTGTCGTGCATTACGTCCAGTCATATGTCCTGAGAAATTTCAGATAAAAGGAGGAAAACACTACAGCTGCAAAATTGAAATAACTTAATACTTGTGACAGTGTTCCATTATTTGGGCTACACCTCATTTGATGTGTTGAAGGGAAGTCGCAAAGCTAGAAAGAAAGATTGGGGTTAAACTTTGTGTCGACCGCAAAATCTTGTGACATGGAGCGAAAATTCTGATTGGAGAAGGTTTTGAAAGTAAATCTGTTGTAAGATTTCCAAAGGGAATATCCCAACACTTGCTTTATGATATTTAGAAAAACCATGTAAAACCATTTGAAAGGCTGGAGAGTGATTTCTACAGCCATCATTCCGAATACGAATCCAGCGAATTTGACAGTACGCCACCACGTTCGATGAGGCAGTGGGAGATGAAACTTGCAGAATATGAGCTACAGAAATCACCACAAATTAATAGAGTACAAGAAGTGAAACGCGGATTCGACGGAATTTGTTTTGATTTGGGACATTATTATAAATGGTTACACAGAGAGTGTAAGTTTGTACGTGTTTTCAGTAACAATCAGGTTTGTTAACTGTAAAGTAAGATTTTGACAAATCTTAAAAATAACGTAAGCTTTTAAATGGAATGTGTAGATACTAGATGATTCGTTACTGATTGCACATATCAAAGGGTGTATGTCTCTGTAGTTATCCCATACCACCGAAGCGTTATTAAATAATGGTGCAATACTGGTGAAAAAGGGTCAATCTACAAAGGAGATTGAGCATAAATGCAAGTGCTGCACATTTTCTGTTGTATGCAACCAGTGCCAAAACTGGCCTAAGAGGAAATAATACACGTATGCAAAGAATGAAGGAGTTTTAACATGTTTCATTTACTTGAGCACCACGGAAAAAGTTGAACTGATAGACTCTGTAAGATAAACGTCATCTATCCGAAAAAGCCTGTTTACAGTTTCAGGAAACAGCATATCAAGGAATATGCTACAGGGTTCTATGTACCGCTGCTTTTGGGACACTCGAAGACAAGGTTAAAGTATTTACAGCACGCCCACCGCATTTAACCTCTAAGGGCCATTGATAAATACGAGTTCATAAACTTTATTTCCTATAAAAAATCGATTGTATTGGTATTAATGTAAGCCGAAGGAAGAAAAAAATCGCAGCACCAAGAAGCAGTTGGTCGACATTAACGATAGTTGGTAAGCGTGTTTCTACATCTGAAAGATGACAACTAGTAGCGCCACAATGACGACGAAAATCAGGTTTCCTTTAAACACTCACTGTGACGGTCGTGAGCTTTAGTTACCTTCGAGATTGGGTGTGGTAAGTTGATGTCAGTCAAGAATGCTTTTAAGGGGACAAAAACGTCGATATCAACACCTCATAGAGTTTGAACGAGGTCGTGTAATAGGGCTACAAGAATCTGGATGTTCCTTCACGATACTGTAGGAAGACTTGGCAGAAATGTAGTCATGTACATGAATGCTGGCAGCAGTGTTCAAGAGAATGTACGGCCGCAAGATGTCCGCGCTGTGGATTGGCTTCTTGGCATTCCCAAGAGGGAAGAGATCGTGTTCTTGTTATTGCTTTGGCACATCGTACTGTATCTGCAGCATCAATTGAGCAGTGGTTGGTACCATATTGACACTAAAAACACTTACAAATCGGCTACTTGAAGGACAGCTGCGAGTAACACGTCGTGCAACGTGCAGTCCGCTGTCCGCGCACGGAGGCTTTCAGACAGTCGTTCTTCCCGCGAACCATACGCGACTGGAACAGGAAAGGGAGGTAATGACAGTGGCACGTAGGGTGCCCTCCGCCACACACCGTTGGGTGGCTTGCGGAGTATAAATGTAGATGTAGATGTAGACCACAAATTACCACCATGTGCCACTTCAGTGGTGTCAAGCGAGAGTTTATTGGAGTGCAGGGTGCAGGTCTGCTGTGTTTTCTGATGGAAGCTTGTTCTGTTATCGCCACGTGTCGGTAGGAGGAATCCATTTGAGGCCCTTCAACCAGGATGTCTGCGGACTAGACACACAGGGCCTATACGTGAAATTACGGTCTGGGGTGCGATTTCGGGTTATGACACGCACACTGACCGCAAGTTTATACTTCAGCCTGGTGATTCGACATGTTGTGCTGCCACGCATGAACAGCTTTCCTAGTGGTGTTATCGAGCAGGACAACACTGGCCCACATACCCCAGTTCTAACCCAACATACTCTACAGTGTCGACATGTTTCCTTGGGCTGCTCGATCACAAAACCTGTCTCCAATCGAGCACCTATGGGACATCATCGGATGAAAACTCCAGCGTCATCCACGACCAGCATCAAGTCCCAGATCGATCGAAGATTTTTGTCGAAAATAAGGTACTTCGGCAAGTCTCTAGTTTCAGTTCCTTACGCAGGGACAAAGGTCTGGACACAAGCAAAAACACAGAAAAGAAAACCAACAAATTACTAATGAATTTGGAAAAGCTACAAAATTGTATAAACTATTGGCAGTGCCTGTGTTAATTGACAGCAGCGAATAGTGGATAGACAGAAAAATAGAGTAAGTAGTATACAGTCAACAGAAACGAGAGGTACACTACGTGATCAAAGGTATCCGGACACACCCAAAAACATACGTTTTACATATTAGGTGCATTCTGCTGCCTCCTACTGCCAGGTACTCCATATCAGTGACCTCAGTTGTCATAAGGCATCGTGAGAGAGCAGGAGGCGGCCCTCCGCGGAACTCACGGACTTCGAATGTGGTCGGGTGATTGGGTGTAACTTCTGTTATACGTCTGTACGCAAAATTTCCACACTCCTTAACATCCCTAGGTCCACTGTTGCCGAGTGATAGTGAAGTGGAAACGTGAAGGGATACGTACAGCACAAAAGCGTATAGGCCGACGTCGTCTGTTGACTGAAAAGAGACCGCCGACAGTTGAAGAGGGTCCTAATGTGTAATAGGCAGACATCTACCCGGACCATCTCACAGGAATTCCAAAATGAATCAGGATCCACTGCAAGTACTATAACAGTTAGGTGGGAGGTGAGAAGACTTGGATTTCATGGTCGAGCGGCTGCTCATAAGCCACACATCACGCCAGTAAATGCCAAACGACGATTTGTGTAAGGAGCGTAAATATTGGACGGTTTAACAATGGAAAAACGTTGTGTGGAGCGACGAGTCACAGTAGATAATGTGACTATCCGATGTCAGGGTGTGGGTATGGTGAATGCCCGGTAAATGTCATCTGCCAGCGTGTGTAGTGCTAACAGTAAAATTCGGAGGCGGTGGTGTTATGGTGTGGTCATGTTTCTGAAGGAGGGAGCTTGCACCCCTTGTTGTTTAGCGTGACGCTATCATAGCACAGGCCTACATTGATGTTTTAAGCACCTTCTAGCTTACCACGTTTGAAGAGCAATTCGGCGATGGGGATTGCATCTTTCAACACGATCGAGCACCTGTTCATAATGCACGGCCTGTGTCGGAGTGGTTACACGACAATAACGTCCCTGTAACGGACTAAGCTGCACAGAGTCCTGAACTGAATCCTATAGAACACCTCTGGGATGTTTTGGAACGCCGACTTCGTGCCAGGCCTCACCGATCGACATGGATAACCCTCCTCAGTGCAGCATTCCTTGAAGAATGGGCGGCGATTCCCCAAGAAACCTTCCAGCACCCGATTGAACGTCTTGCCTGCGAGAGTGGGAGCTATCGTCAAGGGTAAGGTTGGGCCAACACGTATTGAATTCAAGCACTGCCGATGGAGGGTGCCACGAACTTGTAAGTCATTTTCAGCCAGTTGTCCGGATACTTTTGATCACATAGTGAATGAGAACTGTCAACGTATGCTCAAGGAGAAACCACGTAAAGAGTGATAAGATCTTGGGAAAATTGGGAAATGGTAATTTATACGAAATGGTTGAAGATTATGGGTTGGATGGGGACTACACCTCAAGCGGGTGGGCGAATGCGGAGTTCCAGTCGTTCCAAACAAATACAAGTTCTCAGGAAGAGGAACTGAACAACAGCCGACAAAGAGATGGAGTTATTTATGGGAAATAAACATGTAGAAGAAGAAGAAGAATGAGATATTTACAAAAGTTTCTCTTGTAAGTACGAATACCATTTATAGTTTTCTATTATTTTAGTATAAACGTAATGTTAGGTAGATTTAACGAGGGCCTTTGAGACACTCGTCTTCGGAGCTGGTTCTGTGTTCACTTACTATTTGTCGCCTGTTGATTTACTATCCTCTTCAGTCCCTATGTAACATATATGCTACATATAATTTTTTTTCTAGCTCAAGAAATAAACCAAACTTACTGTGGCTCATTGTAACATATACTTTACACCACATACTTTCACTGCTTCACCTGTTTGCCGTCTCTGCATGCTTCCAGAAGGTTGTGAGACGCCCTGCCAGACCTCCAGGACAGGACAAGTAGTAGGAATTGTGGAAGGGGGCCACAATGAGCGGCTATCAGTTACACTCCAAACATAATACTTTATTTAGTTTGTCCAAACATTACAGCGTGACTTCTAAGATTGAATATCGACACATACGTCTTTAATTCTAAAACGGCGGAAGACCCATGAATTAAATACAACTGCTATAAATATTTTTTTTTGAAGCAGAAGGCTCTAGGCTTTAACCTTAAATAGTATTTAAGACCAAGCGATGTAAAACTTGGTAATCAAGAATCCGAATTTTAAAGCACCTGAATGCCCATCATTTTAAGAACAACACAACTACAATAAAATTTCAACAGGCAGAAGGCCCACAGATTTATCTTGAAGTAATGCAATAGTTGATAAGCAAGAATGTTTAAACTTGAAGCGGCTGAAGGCCCATGCTTTTAAAAACAATACAACTACAATAAATTTTCAACAGGCTAAAAGCCGACAGCTTTATCTTCCAAAAGGTAATACTTGATAAGTAAGATCCTTAAAACTTAAAGTGGCTAAAGGCCGATGCTTTAAAACAATACAATTAATTTTCAACAGGCATAAGGACCAAGCTTTATCTTCAGACAATGTAAGACTGCCCAATTTAGGAAAACTTAAAACGGCTGAAGACCTTTGATTTTAGTCCGCAGCTCGTGGTCGTGCGGTAGCGTTCTCGCTTCCCGCGCCCGGGTTCCCGGGTTCGATTCCCGGCGGGGTCAGGGATTGCCGGCACGGTAGCTCAGCGTGTTCGGTCAGGGGGTAACCTGCCCTCTGTAATAAAAAAAACTGAGTTAACAGATGAACAACGAACTTAAACTGATGTCTTACGACGTCCGCCACGAACAGATGTTACGCACTACAGCGAACAAAATGAACATTAAAAAAGAAAAAAAAGAAAAGGGGGGGGGGACTGATGACCATAGATGTTAAGTGCCAGAGTGCTCATAGCCATTTTTTTAACCTTTGAATTTAAAAACAAGCATATAAAATACAACCATCGGCTATGAGTTATTAAAAATACGCAATTAAACGCCAACAAGAAAGGCAGTATAGGCAACGGTGCTCAGAAGTTTCCGGGTGGCTCGGTCTGTCCTTTAATTCTAAATGTTCGCTTAGGTGAGACAAGAAGACCGCCCAAATATACTCGAACCCTCCCAGCAATACCGCCAACGGCGAACCACCAACCAAGGGGACAACGTGAACAGACGTGGCTTCGGTAATTAAATCACCACTCAACTTTCATGTCCTCGGTAGGTGAGCCACGAACCTCGTAGCACTCGGAACAGCCCTCACACGCTCCGACATTGCATAGAGACCGCCAGCAGGCGCGGCCGACTGCGCCGCGCGGATACTTGCTTGCTGATCTGCTCCAACCAACCGACTCGTTGCACACCACCAAGCCGGAAGTATAAACACCAGACCAAAGATGGTATACGGTGCAAATATTGATACACACCGCTGCTTCCACACGTAGAAAGAGGAAGAACCACGGCATAACCGCAATAACCACGGGAAACCTAACGTAGAGTAACAGCCAAGTTTTAAAGCAATGCATAAGCTGGGGTCAGAACAGCTCAGATTGCACCATATGCTTAAGAAAAGTATTTATCGCAGCGTCAGCACATGTTCTAAAATAAAGGTTATCCTGTTGCTTTTAGTAATCTTTGTCTAGAATGTGTTTAGACATTGTTGTAATATGCTAATAGACCCTACGCTGTCAAATAAGTGTTTGTTATTTCAGCACTACAATATAGCGAGGTATTGTTTCCAATGTAGCAACTACTTGTAGTTTCACTTCCAGTAAGGTTGTTTCCACAGCTTTTAGGTGTTTAACACTGAATTTTCCTGATATTGCATTTGTTTGATTATTTTCTAACATAAATAGTATCCACTTTCATCATGTTCTAAAACTTTAATGAATCACAACATTTTTTTTTTAAATTTCAGTATTTCAATCTTATTTTGCCCAAGAAAAATGCATTGACTAAAAATATAAACTTTTCGTTCACATGAGCTAAGCTTACGATTGAGGAGTACAAACAACGTCAATTTCAATTGCCAGTAACATTTCCTACATTATGTGTAAAATCAAAGCGGGAGTCGTTTGTAAGCATATTTTCGTATAGTTTTCTTTCTCCCCGTGCAGTTAAGCAAGTAGATTTCCTGAATTCAGTTCCTAGTCACATCCAATTTCACTGATTATATACTGGAAATGCTTCTTCTAATGATGAACGAGCATTGCAGATAGCAATGTTTCACAGATTATCTTGAATATTTTAGCAGCTGAGATAACACAAAATATTTCCGCTGGTAGCTCACGTTTTGGACGATTACTGGAAATACGCAGCATGATGAAAACTGTTCAGCACACAGTTGTATATAATAGGCAGCCATGATCGTTTTGTTGTTATTGTTAGAGGTATCCTTCTGACATTCGTGAGTTTTTTTTTTTTTTTTAATATGTAAGGGTGATTTCGTGGAGCTGGTATAGTTCAATGGTAGATAAAGTTCTGGCTGATCGTATAATGAGATGCTAGAAAAGGTTATAGAAGAGGACACAGATGATTCAGAATCTGGAAGAGACTCCGATGCAGATAATGTAGCTAGTAAAAAAAATGGTTCAAATGGCTCTGAGCACTATGGGACTCAACTGCTGTGGTCATAAGTCCCCTAGAACTTAGAACTACTTAAACCTAACTAACCTAAGGACAGCACACAACACCCAGCCATCACGAGGCAGAGAAAATCCCTGACCCCGCCGGGAATCGAACCCGGGAACCCGGGCGTGGGAAGCGAGAACGCTACCACACGACCACGAGATGCGGGCTGTAGCTAGTATTTCCATGGTTTCGAACAGGACTGCTGTAACTGATGGCAGTGTGCGTAACACAGTGTCAATGGGATCAGTAATTGAATCGTCTGGTAGAGGTACGGCAGCAGAGTAGACTTTGCCTGTGCTTGAGGAAGTATTCATTAAACAATTTTGAACATGGCCATCTGTCAAGAACCGTATATAAGTTTCAATGGAAAAATATCACAGCCTACCGGTTGCAAATAATTTTTACTATATTGACCTAGGTTCCGACACCTCTAAGAATGTCTTCATCAGAATGACACTTAAACAGCCCTACAAAATACACTGAAAAATGAGTTTGACAGAAAAATTAACAAAGATGAAACTGTCGGTACATAAACGTTACTTACGTAAAGTTACACTACGAGCAGGCAATAGTCAAAATTACGAGCAGGAAAGCGAAGACAAAAATTAAAAATGTTCCAGCGTTTGGTATGCGTATCTTGTAATGAACATCTGTCTGATCGGGTCAGTGGCTTACAGTTCTATCACGAAAACGCCCCCTATGGGGCGCGGACAGTGACATATGCCAGTTAGGGACGTAACACAGAAATAACCGAATTAAATAACAGTTAATTATAAAACAAAAATTCAGAAATTGAAAGGATGAGAAGTTAATTAATTTTCGAAACTACAAAGTATTCAAGTAAATGAAGTACAACTGAGAGCGATCTGTTCGGCTTTACAGAAATGACCATTACGTGAAGTACAGAATATTCTAGAATGCTTACACAAACAGCTGCACAATCCAAAAAAACATCTGCATGAAGGAAACTTTAGTAGTAGATACTATATGAAATTCGAAGAAAAATGTGTTTCGGAACCATAGGCAGGAAAACAGCAAAACAATTTGGATTAAAGTCATCGAAAAAAAAACTGTTACGTAAATGTAACTATTGTTTCAGGATGAAGCCACCATTCGTACAAATATGCTTGAAAATCTCCAGTTCTTCCTGTACGTCGAGCCTGTGACATATTTTTCTCTACGTAATATGGAAATTTCTTCAACCCTTTTCGATTTGTGACAGTTATTTAACAGATGATCAGCACTAGTGGAATTATGTACATTAGTGCCTCTTTTTCCCAATATATAATAAACAAGACAAGAACCGCAAGTGAAAGTCGTTAAACTGACTGTGATACTGAAGGTGCTGCAAATGTAGATTTATATGCATGCTCTAATGTTGGTTAAGAACTTCAGTCCATTTGCAAATGTATTGCTCCTGAGGGCTTCAATAACAGAATGACATTGCTAGTTTCCTGCAGATTTGTTAAAACATTTTCAGCACAGATTTTGTGCTCCTGATTACCAGGAATGTATATTTACCACTCCCTAAGCTCATCCACGGCACCTCTACAGCGTAGTGGTACGTCGGTAACTTTCTATGCGTCGTTTTCCTGCCCCTCATGGCAAGCCATCCTGAGCTTACATTTCTGCAAGATAACGCCCGTGCATACACGGCGGGAGTTTCTACTGCTTGTCTTCGTGCCTACCTTAGTCGGCAAAGTCTCCAAATCTCTCTCTAGTTGAGAACGTTTGGAGCATTTTGGGCAAAGCCCTCCAACTAGGTCGGAATTTTGACGATGTAATGCGCCAGTCGGCAAGTACAATATTCCTCAGGATAACGTCCAACAACTCTGTCGATCAATGCCAAGCCACACAACTGCTTGCATAAGGGCCAAAGGAGGAGCAACGCGTCGCTGTCTTGCAGCCAAATTTGTGAAGCTCCTTTTCTTGAATAAATTATCCAGTTTTAGTGAAATTGTAATTACTCGTAGTTGTTTGCCTACGCATGTACATCACATCTACTGATTTCTGTGCTACTCCGATAATTGATTCACGGATAGTTTTCTGGTTTACATAACAGGTTGAGCAGTTTTGTTGATTACTACAGCCAACCAACACTTACCAGAACGTGTTTCACTGTTATGTCAGACAAAATATTTTGTATGTTAAGGAGTCAAAGGGTTATTTTTAAAGTGTTCCATTTGTGATTGGGATAGGAAGAAGTTCTAGCATGTGGTACAATCCTAAGCGCCCTCTGACATGCACATGACAATGGTTTTTACTGTAAAGATGTACCTGAAACTCATTAATTCTAAAGAGGTAGCGCACAGTTGAGCCAACTAAAAGAATTTCGAGATTACTTTGTAACGACCCTGTCTAGAAACGACATTATATTGTGAGCCTCTCACAAACAAGGACATATCGGAGTTTTCTAAACCACTTTAGGAAAAGTAATACAAGCAAAGACAGCCAGTCATCATGTGTTAAAGTGCTACAGCACACTGTAAATACTGCACTAAAATTATGCCATTTCACTTTAAATGCGAGCAGTAAATTGCACTAAAATTACGCCATTTCTCTTCACATACATTCAAACAAAACGCATGAAAACATGTTTTGTACCGCTCTTGCCGTGATAACTGGAAACCAGTGTCGAATGCTGAAATGACAGTCAGCCCTATTAGGATCAACTCAGAGAAGGGACACAGCTGTAGCCGGCCGTTGTGGCCGAGAGGTTCTAGGCGCTTCAGCCCGGAACCGCGCTGCTGCTACGATCGCGGGTTCGAATCCTGCCTCGGGCATGGATGTGTGTGATGTCCTTAGGTTAGTTAGGTTTAAATAGTTCTAAGTTCTAGGGGACTGATGACCTCAGATGTTAAGTCCCATACTGCTCAGAGCCATTTGAACCATTTGATACAGCTGGCTGTTTTCTACTGCGCGTGCTCTCATCTGACGTCATCACTTACGGCACTATGAGTGCCACATTGCTCACAGCACAAGGTCAGTATTTTTCTTTGAAATAACGTGTAGCGTAATGTACAAATGTTGAGGTTGTACTGGCGTGGCAGCACTATGGGCCAGTGGTCTAAAGCAGTGACTTGTAATTTATGGACATGAGTAAGAAGGATGTCGGCCGTGCCCATTGAAAGGAACCAATTGCCGGCATGTGCCTGAAGCGATTTAGGGAAATCACGGAAAACCTAAATCAGAATGCCGGATGCCGGTTAGAACCGTCGTTCTCTCGAATGCGAGTCTAGTGTGCTAAGCACTGCGCCACCTAGCCCGGTCCGAGACTCAGTCTGTCTCGGCTCCTACGTTCTTCGCGGAAGTACTCAGTATAGCGCGACGTTTCATGTTGTAGAGAGATGCGACAGTGTTTCTTCTAGCATATGGTGCGACATTTTTAGAAATGCATTAGGGGCATAGGTGTACAGATTAAGCAGTTTTATTGATTACTACTGCAAAGTCATGCTTACAAACATGTATTTCGCTACAAAATTGTGAAGGCTTTCGTGACCACTTGTTGAGAAACTGCCTGTTGGCTTCTGTCTCGGGTTCTTAGGCCGACGTAAGTCTGATAATTTTTCTGACGTTTCGCCACCTCGAGTAGCTGGCATCGTCAGAATGAGTGGGCGATCAATCAACACCAGGATCAAATAACATGAGCGATACTGAAGGTTGGGGCAGCTGGAGAAGTCGGCCGTGACAGAACACGCACTGTGTGAGACAGACCACGTAGTAAAATTCGCCGACACGGAAGTTCTGGCTATATCGAAGAACTATCACACCCGCTTGTTCAGAGAAGCTATAGAAATACAAAAGCACCGTAATAGCTTCAACAAGAAAGAAGAAAGCCTCGAGGTAAACGGATCCTGACTTCCCGTGCTGCAGAAAACTACCATCGCAGGTAGCAAGGGAAGAACCGTACTGGAAATGACTGCGGAGAAGCCCTCGGACGTTGGCACGCCTGGTACATAAAGTCTCCGATGGTGAGATTGGTTCCAGTTCACCACCAGCAATGGAGCGTGAAGCTTCGACAATGCCAGCCACTTGCGCTGGCAAAACGTCAGTAAAATCATCAGAGGATGTCCGCCAAAGAACCCGAGACATATATTTCACTGTAATGGCAGCCAAAGTATTTGTAAAAGAGACTAAATGGTAATACTTACAGTGCTCCTTATGTAATTGGAATGGGAGAATCCGTGTATGCCTTGCTCTTTGCTTATGGTTTGAAGGAAATGCAAAAGACAGTGTTGCAACGGTATATACACTCAAAACTGTACTGTCATGACCATTTAATTATGAGTGCTAGTTGCAGTACTTTTTCGAGGAGAGAGATGAAAATTCTCAATGTCTATTAAGCAGTCATCGAATCGCCACATGCTGCAAATAGGCTATAGAACGACTTTACAGCGCAATGCACTCGGAATTCAGAGTTTTAGTTGACGTTGAAAGAGAAAGCAAGTTGGCGGACATAAAAACGTGCAGTGCTCCTATCGACGCGAAAATCATTGTTTGTGCTGTTCGTATTTTTTTTACGTATTTGCTTGTAGAAATCCAGTTTGTTTACAGGGCGTTCTAGCATTTCTTTATTTTTGCTGGTAACAAACTGTAACTATGAAATAAAACTCAAAATTGCCACATCTAATAAACCTTTCAGAGATGGGGAGATCGTTAAACGGTGCATGGATGAGAAAATGGAACTCGTGACACCATTGGAGGTACAGAAGCTTTCCGAAATTAGGCTTCCGCGACAAACCATAACTCACTCAGCTGTCAAGTAAGCGCATGTCTGCAGGCGGTTAACTGACAATTCCACCAAGTTCATTGCATTCTTGTTTGCTCTGGACGTGTCGATCGACATTTCGGACATGGAACAACTTGAGATTTATGTCCGCGAGGTCGACAACAATTTGCACGTGACATAGGAACCGTTAGATCCGGTGACAATGTGATAATGAAACGAGACAGATCGATTTGCTGAACATTATTGAAGAGGCAATTGAAGCCAATGGCCCGAATTAGAACGTGTTGGTCTCAGCTACCGCCGATGGAGCGTTAGTGATGCGAGGGGAGCAAACTGAGTTCGCAGCATTGTTATGCAAAAACACTGCAACGATCAACAGACGATCTGTACAGAATTTATTGTTTAGTACATCAAGAAGTACTTTGTGCTACGTTTTCAGGGATGGAGCAAGTCATGAAACTGATGGTCAGGATAATAAGTTATCTAAGTAATATAATTTTTTAACGAAGTGCAGCATTAGTATGGAGACGTGACTTATTACTGTGACGCACATTGGTTAAGTAAGGCACATGACTGGAACGATTTTTTGAATTAACACCTGCTGTTGTTCAATTTATGAAGGTAAAGGAACGCAGGAACCAATATTGGAAGATGGATTGCAGACCTCGCATTTTTAGCTGACTTGACTGCACGCTTGAACACTCTCAGCAAGTAGTAGAAAGGTGAGAAGAAATTAACATCTGATGTAGTGAGAAGGATGGATGCACTTAAAATGAAAATCACATTTTTGAAGAGACATATTCTGAAAAAGGCCACCGCCCATTTCTCTATGTTCTCTGGTGTTAAAGAAAATGGAAATTTAGAAAAATTCATGTCGGATGTGGAAGAAATACAGGAACAGTTTTCAATTCATTTTAAGAACACTGTCAACGTCGCATCTATTTTTGAGGCTTCATCAGGACCATTTGCCGTATCAGTTGATAGCACTCCAACTCATTTTCAGATGAAACTGATGATCTGCAGAGTAGTTTGTGATTAAAAGCTCTTAAAACTGTCCAGGAGTTCTACGAAGATTTTCCTCGGGAAGAGTTTCCACGCCTCCATAATGAGGCTGCAAAAGTGATACCCATGTTCGAATTAATTTATGGGTGTGAACAACTTTTTTTTTTTAATAATGAAACTGAATAAATGACGATTACGGGGCAGTTCGAGTGACAACAATCTGATAAACTGCCTGCCAGTGTACTGTCGGCTTCTACCAGATATCAATTTTGTTATGTCTTCAGTGATCAATATTAACCAAACAATGATGAAAATTTTTTTTCTGATATATTTTGTTGAGAATCGTAGACATGACAGCGTCGCTAGAAAAGTGCTTGTAGTTATTTCTTTTCCTTTTCACACGTAGTTATGAAATTTTATGCCACCTCTAACGGCATGCTATAGCGACCATTTGCGTTTACATCTTTTTCTGCATCTAAGCTGAAATGTTGCATGAATTTTACATGAAACTACGTGCCACAGACAATATTAGTGACGTAATGCAGCTGCAGACTCAACTCTATTTTAATATTTTTATTGTTTGTAGGTACAGGGTGTTTCATAATTCATGTACCACACTTCTAGAGGTTGTAGAGAGGACTTAGTAGATGAAGTTTTACTTAGGAACCCATGTCCGGAAACATCCAACGACACTACAGAGATTCAAAGTCACACGGGTCGACGCCTGTAAATGTATGTATATACAGGGTGATTCTGTGATGATTTACAGATTTCCTAGGATGACCGAGAAGGATAAACGTATCTATTTAAGGTAAGGGTCGCTCTATGGGAAACCAATTAGTCACAAGTTACAACCAAAAGCCGTTCTTATACCTCTGACAATGGAAGGCCTATTGTTGCTAATATTGTATGCTAGGCACCTTTCTGAGTTGGTAATATGGACCAAAACAGGAAGAAGAGTCTGGTGAACATGGGCTCTTAAACGCATACCTTAAGAGCCATGAGCAATTGTTTCACACTAGCGAAGATGAACAAGTGTTCATAAATATTCAATTATTTATTTTACAGTCCATGTTTACTGGCCATTTTTCCTGGTTTTGGTCCATATTGCCATCTCAGAAAGCTACATATCCTACATTCTTAGCAAGAACAGTATCGGCACATGTATTCGACTTTCAGAGGTATCTGTACGGTTTTTGCTTGTAACTTCCGACCTGGTCGTTTCCTGTGCAGGGACCCTTACTTTAATTTGATACATTTATCTTTCTCCATCATCCTACAAAGTTTGTAACATCGTCACCTTGTATTTGTGTACATTCACTGGCTCCGGCGCCTACAACTTTCACGCTCTGTAGCGTAGTAGGGTGACGTTTCCACACATGCGTTCATAAGTAACACTTGATCTATTAAGTCCCCTCTACAGACTCCAGGATGTTTAACAGGAATTGAGAAACACCCTGTGTACTCGCTTGTACCAACAGTCAGTAGTTGTTTAATACCGCTCTTCGTGGTACGTACCTTAAGTTCTTCTAATTTCTTAATACGACGTTATACTAAACCAAGCCGCATGCAAGTCGTTCAGTGTTCCGTGAGCGAGTCTTCTGCCGTCTAAGAGGCGCTTTTGCAGTTTGCCCACCGTTCCCGCTGAGAGCGCGTAGCGGGGTGCGGGGAAAGTGATGAGGGTGGGGGAAATGTGCACGGAGACGACAGACAGGCGCTCTTGTGCCACATGACCGCCCACGTGCGGGGTTTCTGGCCGTCCCTGGGCTAGATGGTGGTAAAACAAACGAATATATGATTGAATTTAGTGTGGAAGCGTTTCTGTTGATAATCACTAAAGGCGACCTTTGGAAGAGTAAGTGAGATTTAAAGGATTAGGTAGATGCATTTCAAAGGTAACTCTAACATTAGTGGGACATGGGACGAGTCTCACAGATTTGCATTATGGAACACCGAGAATTTCGAAATATTTGCAAAATATTTTGATCAGCCTCGTAACTGTCCAGGGCCAATCCATAACACTCGTGAAAATCTAGAAGATTTTCCCGAACTATCAAAGAAGTTGAAGTTATTGAAACCTATAAATCTATTGAGGAATATTCTATCACAACTGAAGTTTTGATATAATCTCTACCAAAAATAAAAAATGAACTAAAATTAATTTCTAAGAAAATTTTAAAAGAAAACTCTCAGGAGAGTGGAAGGTCACCATGATGCGTCTACTGAAAATGAAACGTAATATACAAAACTTTAAACGAGAACAGAGATATTTGTTTTGCACCTGCTACATATAACGTATTTTTCAATATTACTCTAAACAGAGCAGAAACAAAAAAAAAAAAAAGAGAATTCTTGAGTTTCTCCCGGCGTATTTGATAATCAAAATATCCACGGGTGTACTGCCGGTCTATAGTGCCCGTTGGACACTATAGACCGGCAGCACACCCGTGGATATTTTGATTAAAAAAAAAAAGAGAGAAATTTAGGTGAATGTCAAGGCGGTTTTAGGAAGGTCAGATCATGTTCTGAACGTATATCTAATCTCTAGTCAATCATTTTCCAACGAATACTGAATTAAAAAGGTCAGTATTTTTCTTTGAAATCGCGTGTTGAGTATTTTGCAAGCTCAGAATATGAGGAAGTTTCAAGGCACAAGCATTATGACTCAAAGGAAAAAAAAAAAAAAAAAAAGGTTCAAGTGGCGCTGAGCACTATGGGACTTAACTGCTGAGTTCATCAGTCCCCTAGAACTACTAAAACCGAACTAACCTAAGGACATCACACACATCCAAGCCCGAGGCAGGATTCGAACCTGCGACCGTAGCGGTCGAGCGGTTCCAAACTGTAGCGCCTATAAGCGCTCGGCCACCGCGGCCGACTATGACTCAATTATGGCCTAAAGTATAGAGTGGTAGTTCGTGGAACTGGGTTCGATTCCCACAGTTATAAACCTTTTTTCATTTTATTTTACTCCTCAGAATATTAAATTATGAATATAAAATTTAAATATATTTAAGAAGTTCATCCTATACATGTAAAACTAATATATTCGATTTAGCTACGATTATTATCATTGTAAGTCAGAACGCTATAGGCAACAAGATTGTGGCACATCGGTATATTTATGCACAAGCTGCCACTAGATACAACATATGTCTAGAACACAAACACATTATTTCGGTATCTTTCCCCCAATGAACTAGCTTTCCTACTGCAATGTCTACGTGCGCGTAGCCATTCAACAACTTTTCTTCCTTTTACTTATTTATAACAGGTTAACAAAAAAATTACCTCTGGACGTGGGTTACTTTTAACCAATGAAACAAATTACACACAAAGGAATAATGCAACAGATCTCGGGTACGGCAGTACTTCATTTTCGACGGCTCTTTGTGGTTTCTTATACGAATTAAGATGCTGGACAATTCACGTTACTTGTAGTCCTTATCTTTATCGTTACACTGAATTAGGGCAGCTGTTACAAACTTGAGAGTGAGCTTCAATGTTTTAGGAAGCTCAGTAACCAAAAGGTTGTAACTACGCCGGCCCGTGTGTAGGGGCTACAGTCTGGAACCGCACGACCGCTACGGTCGCAGGTTCGAATCCTGCCTCGGGCATGGATGTGTGTGATTTCCTTAGGTTAGTTAGGTTTAAGTAGTTCTAAGTTCTAGTGGACTGATGACCTCAGATGTTAAGTCCCATAGTACTCAGAGCCGTTTGAACCATTTAACCAGACCCTCAATTTCTCAATCAAGTAGCATCTTAATTTGCTTCGCAAGGGCTGAGTGCTTCTCGCTTGCCAAAAGCACTCGGCAGACCCAGAATGTCACCCATCCAAGTGCTAGCCAAACCCGGACAGCTCTTAACTACGGTGATCTGACATGAACCGGTGTTACCACTGCGACAAGTCCTTTGGCAGCTACCAAAAGGAAAGCGCTAGATCGACAGCACCTGTAGCTGCGCAGACAGCTGTGTCCTTGGAACTCGACGTTGGATACCGGAAGAGCGCTAAATTCCTAAGAATAAATAAGTCTACGGTAACTTAAACTGACACGACTTCAGCTTTGAGAAACAGAAACCTACGCGAGAAATACAGACACGGATTTTAAGAGGCATTTTTTGTTCATTGATTATTATTGTACAGTGATGTGGAGAAACTGTGTGTTACTTGATCAGAACAGAGGATACCTTTCATTGTTAGGAGGTGTAGCACATTCAGCAGAGTTTTCTACGTGACGCTGTCAGATGCAGCAGAGGCGACTCTGGCCAACGTAAGAAAGAAGACTTTCAAATAAGGGATCAGAAATGTATCAGCAACGTCACCATCATATTTAAACAGTTGTTACACTACGTGATGTCAACAGGCATTTCGTTTAGAGGTATTCGTACTAAGACAAATTATATGTAACCAAAAGGCCGAAGCACGATATGGATATCAAGCTGTATATGCTTCTGGTATGTCGTGTATTGTGTTCCGTTTCGGCAGAAGCTAGGCCCGATACTGACCACATAAACACAAAAGACCAGCATAATGCCTGGTGTTTAGGGTAGTATGCAAACGTACTCAAGTACAGCGCGGGAAATGGGCTATTAAAACTAACGGGCGAACCATAAAGGCAGATGGTCATCCATTCCGTTTCACTAGCTCTGAGATGCGCGCTCCAAGTAGGCAATCTGCTCTCCCCTCCTCCTTCCCTCGTCCCCTCTGCCCCAGCCATCGATCGGCTGACATTATTTTCGGTAGGCTGCGCGCCCGCAGATGCACGGAGATGGGCTGCCAGAGTCACCGGCTGTTTCCGTGCCTGCGGCTGATGCTCCGGTGACCGGAGTTGATTGGTTTTTGATTGTAGCCTCTGGCGCAAGTACGGTGTGTGGGCGGTTGCTGGCAAAAATCACTGCCGACGATTTTGGTTTTCTAGATTTGCGTTTCAGCGATGGGGATATCACCAAACATACACTTAGCTGTTGGCCTACTGTGCGCTCTTCACTACGACACAAAATCTTACATAATGAGATTTTCACTCTGCAGCGGAGTGTGCGCTGATATGAAACTTCCTGGCAGATTAAAACTGTGTGCCCGACCGTGGCTAAGCCATGTCTCCGCAATATCCTTTCTTTCAGGTGTGCTAGTTCTGCAAGGTTCGCAGGAGAGCTTCTGTAAAGTTTGGAATGTAGGAGACGAGATACTGGCAGAAGTAAAGCTGTGAGGCCGGGCGTGAGTCGTGCTTCGGTAGCTCAGATGGTAGAGCACTTGCCCGCGAAAGGCAAAGGTCCCGAGTTCGAGTCTCGGTCGGGCACACAGTTTTAATCTGCCAGGAAGTTTCAAAATCTTACATGTTCCTGGAATTTTAATGAGATCCTTTCTCTTTCTTCAGTGAATGGAACGTTGTATGGGTAGACTTCACAAATGGTTCAAATGGCTCTGAGCACTATGGGACTCAACATCTTAGGTCATAAGTCCCCTAGAACTGAGAACTACTTAAACCTAACTAACCTAAGGACATCACACACACCCATGCCCGAGGCAGGATTCGAACCTGCGACCGTAGCAGTCCCACGGTTCCGGACTTCAGCGCCAGAACCGCACGGCCACCGCGGCCGGCGGTAGACTGTACATTTCGAGCAAGTTATCGTATTTACACAGTATACACGTCAACAAAAACACCTATACAAACATTAGGCTTGAAAGACATCTACATCTACATACATACTCCGCAATCCACCATACGGTGCGTGGCGGAGGGTACCTCGTACCACAACTAGCATCTTCTCTCCCTGTTCCACTCCCAAACAGAACGAGGGAAAAATGACTGCCTATATGCCTCTGTACGAGCCAAAAAAATGGCTCTGAGCACTATGGGACTTAACAGCTATGGTCATCAGTCCCCTAGAACTTAGAACTACTTAAACCTAACTAACCTAAGGACAGCACACAACACCCAGCCATCACGAGGCAGAGAAAATCCCTGATCCCGCCGGGAATCGAACCCGGGAACCCGGGCGTGGGAAGCGAGAACGCTACCGCACGACCACGAGATACGGGCGTAAGTGTACGAGCCCTAATCTCTTTTATCTTTGTGGTCTTTCCGCGAAATGTAAGTTGGCGGCAGTAAAATTGTTCTGCAGTCAGCCTCAAATGCTGGTTCTGTAAATTTCCTGAGTAGCGATTCACGAGAAGAACGCCTTCTTTCCTCTAGAGACTCCCACCCGAGTTCCTGAAGCATTTCCGTAACACTCGCGTGATGATCAAACCTACCAGTAACAAATGTAGCAGCCCGCCTCTGAATTGCTTCTATGTCCTTCTTCAATCCGACCTGATAGGGATCCAAAACGCTCGAGCAGTACTCAAGAATAGGTCGTATTAGTGTATTATAAGAGGTCTCCTTTCCAGATGAACCACTTCTTCCCAAAATTCTACCAATGAACCGAAGACGACTATCCGCCTTCCCCACAACTGCCATTACTTGCTTATCCCACTTCATATCGCTCTGTAATCTTACGCCCAAATATTTAATCGACGTGACTGTGTCCAGCGCTACACTACTAATGGAGTATTCAAACATTATAGCATTCTTTTTCCTACTCATCTGCATTAATTTGCATTTATCTATATTTAGAGTTAGCTGCCATTCTTTACACCAATCACAAATCCTGTTCAAGTCATCTTGTATCCTCCTACAGTCAGTCTACGACACCTTCCCGTTCACCACAGCATCATCAGCAAACAGCCGCACATTGCCATCCACCCTGTCCAAAAGATCATTTATGTAGATAGAAAACAACAGCGGACCTACCACACTCCCCTGGGGCACTCCAGATGATACCATCACCTCCGATGAACACTCACCATCGAGGACAACGTGCTGGGTTCTATCACTTAAGAACTCTTCAAGCCACTCACATACTTGGGAACCAATCCCATATGCTCGTACCTTAGTTAGGAGTCTGCAGTGTGGCACCAAGTCAAACGCTTTCCGGAAGTCAAGGAATATGCCATCCGTCTGATACCCTTCATCCATGGTTCATAAGATATCATGTGAAAAAAGGGCGAGTTGCGTTTCGCAGGTGCGATGCTTTCTAAGGTCGTGCTGATGCATGAACAGCAACTTCTCTGTCTCAAGGAAATTCATTATATTCGAACTGAGAATATGTTCGAGAATCCTGCAACAAACCGATGTTACGGATATTGGTCTGTAATTTTGAGGATCCGTCATTTTACCCTTCTTATATACAGGCGTCACCTGCGCTTTTTTCCAGTCGTTCGGGACTTTACGTTGGGCAAGAGATTCGTGATAAATGCAAGCTAAGTAAGGAGCCAATGCAGTAGAGTACTCTCTGTAATACGGAATTGGAATCCCATCAGGACCTGGCGATTTATTTATTTTCAACCCATTCAGCTACTTCACAACCCCAGGGATGTCCTCCATACGGGAATCTGTACGAGACTCAAACGGCGGTGTGTTTGTACGATCCTCCTGCGTGAAAGATTTCTCAAATGCTAAATTTAAAATTTCAGCTTTCGGTTTGCTGTCTTCCGTTGCCAGGCCAGACCGATCAGTGAGTGACTGGATGTAAGCCTTGGACCCACTTACCGATTTTTCGTAAGACTTGAGTTTTCAGTAAGATCTTTTGCTTTGGTATGACGGTGGTAGTGGTTGAACGCTTCGCGCATCCCTCTTTTTACAGTAGCACGAATCTCTACTAACTTTTGCCCGTCCTCATTCTCCCGATGTTTCTTATACCGCGAGTGCAACTGCCTTTCCTTCCTGAGCATTCTTGCCATCCACTAAGAACACCTTTCATACTATGTACTCATACGATCGGTAAGCACTTGTATGTGTCATAGAACATATAATCAGTCTTCTCCTAGGCTAGTTTCATCTTTGGTTGAGAACCGTATAGGTATGTCTTGTGCACGCTGCTGAACATTACACGCTACAGCCAACAGCACTGTATGGTAAAGAGATGGGTTAGCGAGGTTCCGCATGCCTTCTAGCCGTTTTATTTCTGAAGCGCGCCATATTGAATGGTATCGACGCTTCACTTGCGGTATCGAGAGAGGCACGTTGAAGCGACATCATTCCAGGATTATGGCAAAATGGCTACTTGCCTGCATGGCTTTTGCATAATTATACTTTAAGGAGTTTTTCAGATTTATTGACGCGAGATTCTTTGCAACTGCATTCCATTTAAGAAAGTTTAACTTTTTTTTTCGGTTTCAAAACCTGTTAGGAATAGGTCTGAATCAATATCCATCTTCTATTCATCCATCTGATTCTACAAGTAGTTTATCTCATTACTTTTCCAGTCATTAAATAAGATTATTGGCGCTGATATGTAGGCAGGACTATTTTCCTGGCTATCGTAACTGTGTGGTGAAGCACTTGGATGAAAGACATGAGACTTTTTATACATTACCGGCGTAATACGTATAAGCTCATTCGGTATCAAAGTGATTGGCAGTTCTACCGGAGTCATTTATCACTCCTCCGTTAGTCACTTAACCCCTTTCACTAGATAATTACTTTGAGTTTCATTATATCTAACAACGAAAGGGAATGTTCAATTGTTCAAATGTGTGTGAAATCTTATGGGACTTAGCTACTAAGGTCATCAATCCCTAAGCTTACACACTACTTAACCTAAATTATTCTAAGGACAAACACACACACACCCATGCCCGAGGGAGGACTCGAACCTCCGCCGGTACCAGCCGCACAGTCCATGACTGCAGAGCCCTAGCCCGCTCGGCTAATCCCGCACGGCAGAAAGGGAATGATCTGCCTTCAGTAGAGAGGGCTCTTTACGAGTATTTTAAGTGTAGCTTTCAACTAATAACGTCAGTGTGTGTCGTATTGGAACTACAAAGCACGTATCTGTAATGACGAATCCATTGATATATAGCTACTGTAAAAGTTCATTTTCAGTCCAATAGATGTTGCAGGCTACCATGTGAAAATCCATTTGTATTGTACGAATTACTTCTACAAGCAGTAAATCAAAAACACAGGGAGTGGCTTGTTGAGATCTGATGGTAAGGTCATGGTTTCAAGACTTTTGGTTCGACTTATTTCTAATCCCCCTTTCATCATTCCGTTACACTAAAGGAATGTTCCTGTTCATTATTTAATATACATAAAAGCAAGTCATATCGCATTGTTATTCATTTACAGGTCAGATTTCATTTAAATAGCAGTGTTTCAGGTAATTAAAGCAGGGGTTGTAGTATCCTATGAACTCACAGATTAAAATTTAATGTAGTGACCGTCTTTCAGATTTTCTGGGACATACTGCCATAGAATTAAATTAAAACTCTGCTGCGCAAAAAATTAATGGGTCAGTTTTTAGAAACCACGACATTTCGTCCATCGTGAGCAAGGGTTTCAAATCTGAATCAAATGTGCCCTCAGCGTTCCTCTGTAATGGTGCAGAAGCCAGGCGCCCTGTGACGTCAACTGCAGGCTTGGCCTCTCTTGAAACAGCCACGTGTCGACACATGCGTGAAAAGGCTAGAACTCGGATGTCCATGTGAGGTGTAACGTGAGTTAGTGGTGTCACGTTGGAACCATATTTCACCACAGTTCTGCGTTACGCCACCTAGGACTGAAACGGGTTGGTAATTATTTTTAAAGACGTATGGAAATGTATGTGTGACGTTCCATCTCTGATAATAATAGAATTCTGATTGAGAAGAAAAAGAAATTAATTACTGCTCCTATATTTATAAAGAAATCAATTCTCAGCTATCTCAGAGAGAGTTTAAAAGTATTCTCTAACGTCTCCTAACAAAAGTTCTGCAAGGCTCCTGTACCAACAGACAGCTTACCTCGTCTTGCAACTGCGTGATCAGCAACATGCTAAAATATTTCAAAATCAATACCGCGATCCATGCTGAGTCAATGCATGGTTTAATTGCGAGAACTGCTGCCATATTTTTTATACATAGAAATTGAATGATCAGGAAGGGTTTGTTAACTAGCCTTATACGATGTAAAGAAAAATGAAAGAAACCAATAAAGTCTATAGTCTATTATATTTGCAATATCATTTAAACACTGACAGATTTCACATAGACTTTTAATAATTCCACAATTTCTATAGACCTTACTCAATAAGCACGTTTCTGACCAAAACAAAGATACGAATATTGCTTTCACTGCATGCGTACACAAATCTGACGAAATCCCTCTAGTGCGCAAGTAACCAACAACTACGTGTGGCGAGAAGGCAATTTACCAAAATTCCTCAATTGATACCAAAGTCTCCTCCTACGCTACTAACACGGTCACTGCAGACTGTGACCTCTCATGTCCCCAGGCTTCCCTCCATCCCAATCCTTGTCTGACCACTTCCAACTCCCCTCGACAACTGCTCGCTCGCTGCTACTCGCGATAGTAATATCTCAGACTCAGAGTTTGTGTATGCACACAGTAGAATCGTAGACGTCCATCTTTCAGGACGTATATCGCGATGGGGAGGTCGTCACACCCCGTTTTACCCACATCCGCCTCTCTTGGAACCTGTACGATGGAGGTCATAACGTTAACACCCAGCCTTTAAATCAGGCGAATTCTTTATAAGTGGCTGAGTAAAATATTTCAGACAAACCGCCGTTCAGAATTGACACTAAGAAGCCTCAGGAGGTGGCATAAAGGGCGTCACTGAAACCACCCATTTCCTTGGGGCGTTCATTTACACACTTTTCATCTTCTAAAACGACAGTCTGCCGGTTGATGAGGAACAGTACGACGTTCATTAGAACATTTGACACCGCTGACAACCCCCGGAGTATTCGCCCCTTCATTAAGGACATCATGGGGCTGCATCCCCATTGGACCTGGTCTGACCACTTTGGAGCGTACCACAAATGCAATTTTTGCTCTTGTATACAGGGTGGAACCGCCAGGTACCGTCCATAACGCTTTTTCAGCCCTCTGTTTCGCACCACCCAGTGGTATGGTCATGGGAAGGAGGGAGGTTAGTGGTGCGACATTGACACGTACATGAATATAACGGCAAAGGAGCTCTCTAAGAGCTGCCCCCTCACCTCTCTGTTCGGCAACACTCTCTGCGCCACCTGCGCACTTATGTTGAACACTTTAAAAATTTACCTACACAGAGGTAACCCTTGACCTATCTCGTGACGTTTCTAAGCCGGAAACTACTCCAACAATATTCCACCCCAGAGATTCCGCAAGCTCACAGACAGGCACCACAGCAGCAGAGGGGTGCCTTCCCGCAGGCACCTAGGAATCAGTGAAGGATTGTCGCTGCACGAGTATATTTTAAAGTTCTCAACAAACATGCGCAGGGGGGGGGGGGGGGGGTGGTCGGAGGATGTTGCCGAACTTTAGCGGGCAAGATATATCCCCTCCCTCATCTACGAGGTTATTAGAAAACAGACAAGTCATTGTATACAATCGAGCTGCCAGCAGTCGTCACAGCATCTGAAAGTGCCAGCGTCGCAGCTACGCAGCCTGTGAGCCGCTTCACGCAGCGCCAAGGGCGTACCCAGGATCTGAACTAGGGGGGGCGGGGGGGGGGGGGGGGGCAGGTCATACTAGTCTCAGGAAACAAGGACTTGAGACAACATACAGCACTTCTTATTAAATAAAACAGGAAACCAGTGAAAAACTGCTTTTAATAAACATTTTAAATACAAGAACGCACTTGTACAATCCGAGAAAACATGCAGCATTTCTTATTAAATAAAACAGTAAACAAGTGAAAAACTGCGAATATCTTCTAGGGGGAAGGGGAGGGGCAGCTGTCCCCCCCCCCCTCCCCCTCGCTGGGTACGCCCATGCGCAGCGCTACCGTCGGCGGGCACTCTTTTACGTCCTCGCAGTCAGGTGTTCACGTGGTGCCGTGCCGTATCCTTCCGCTGGCAGTCACGTAGTTCGGCTCTCCGCCCAAACGATGCCAGACACGTCTCGGATTCCGACGGATCGAGAACCGTTTCAGTTCTCAACAACGGATTCCGACTGCCCCTGCCGCTGCCCGCCGATTTGCCGTGCCGATTTCGCCGTGAGCCACATCCGCCGCTGCACATCTATAGTTCAATTCTTTCATCTTGGCGGTTCGCGCATGCCCGCCCAGACGCGGAAGATTGCTGCGTTGCCAGTTGCACGCGCCAAGAGATGCAGCGCCATAGTATAGTTCGCAAACTTACGTTTAGGGGCGAGCGCGCAGTTTATGAAGTAAAGCCACCACGGCCGCATTAACCCTTTCGCTGCTACACATACGAGCTCCCCTCATTCCGCGCTGTGCGCGATTTTGTCGTCACTGCACTGCTCGCCTGTGCAGACACATGGTGTTTCGGCTGCTTTGACACACTTTATCATTCGATTGCACAAAAACTATTTGGCCCAATAATTTGATTTTTACACATCTCCTTGACTGACACCTTCCCCCCATTAATGAGTTAATTTTGTTTCGATGTTCAACGCGGTTATTGTGCAGCATTAGATGTAGTAAACCATTGCACGAAATTTTGAAGAGTTTACAGAGGTAAAAGTCATAGCATATATTTTCCGTATGCTCGATTTTAGTTGCCACTAGAAATTTCAATACACTGCATTCAAACGAATAAAATTCATGAAGTACGACACTTCTATATTGTTTCTAAATAAAGAAAACATTAAACACTGAGCAACGTTTGAACTCAAAACCTTTCGTTTAGCAGCCAGATAGTGTAACCATTACGCTAACGCAGTTCGTCGTTCAGTATACCTTCCAAAGGGCTTCACGCACAGTACAGACAAAAACTGTTGGTAAGACTATAAATTACTCACGTTTTGTCGAAGTACAATAGGAAATAAACAATTACCGCTGTTCTTTATTGCGAAAAAGCGGCTAGTGAGAATGATACAAACAGCTTTCCTTGCTATCGCCTGAATTAGGAGGCAATTGCTTGTTTGGTTTAATTAATTAATAGCATATGAAGCAGTTGGTATAAAGAGTGCTTTTTCCAAACTTTCTGTAACAGAAAGTCTGCTTTCAAGACATTGCTTTTGTTCAATTGCTTTATTTATGACTGAACGTTTCTAAAACTGAAGACACTCATCCGTGCTCTGCACTGCAGTCGAGCTCTGGCAACGTCGTTCTCTGTTCATTGGCTGACTGTGTTTTGTGACGTCAGATGCGCAGAACGAACCTAAACTCGGCCGCCGACGTAATGACGCGCACTTTACAGCAGCTCACGAGGCTGCCTGCGAGCTCCTCGCCTCGCGGGACTGTACCGAAGTCTTTTCCCTGATCTCGAGAAATTATCCAGGATAGAAAATTTTCATTTATCGAGTTGTGAAGATATTCTCTCTCAGAAGTGTACTTTGTTTAGTTACTGTAATAGCGGTCATGGAATGAAAGTGTGTTTCATCACTTCTCGGGAGAGGATAGAACAATTTTATTCATGCACATACCAATATTGCGCTCCCCTCCCCATCCCCCCTGTAAACACGCCACGTGGAGGGCTGCGGTATGTCTGAAATGTTTTACTCGCCTGAAGCTGAGACACAAGAAATTCACTTGATTTCAACGCTGGGCTAGGGATAGCGGGTATCGCTGAAATAACCGTGGACCTGTTGTATCGGTTTTCTTTCACCTCCAGTTTCACCGGAAATTTAAAACAGTTTACAATAACCGGTTTCTGAAATAAGCGATTTTCGGTTTTTATTCCAATTATTTCGTGAAATAATTGTAGAAATCGAACAAAGACAGAAAGATTTTGACTCGCTCTATTTCAAGATACGTAGAATCAAAATATTAAATTAAATAGATAAATAAAAGAAAAACACAATACGCCTACAGTTCGCTGCTTTTCTCGAAAATTGGTAAGTGGCTGACTACTACAAACAATAATAAGTTTTATCCCACTGATTCTAAATTTTTTAAACTCTGCTCAAAAACCATGTTGTAATCGGGGACGTACCACTATTTGGACGCCGCCCGGCGTGGCCGAGCGGTTCTAGGCACTACCGTCTGGAACCGTGCGACCGCTATGGTCGCAGTTTCGAATCCTGCCTCGGTCATGGATGTGTGTTAGTTACGTTTAAGTCGTTCTGAGTTCTAGGGGACTGATGTCCTCAGAAGTTAAGTGCCATAGTGCTCAGAGCCATTTGAACATTTGAACTATTTGGACATCACGAATATTTAGTGCGAAAGGGTGAAAACTCAGGCTGAAGAAATCTGTTTTTCGTGTTAATCTGTCTTTTTTCAGCGGCTACTAGCAGAGGCATGTTATGTAGACACAGACAGCACATCAGCTACTTTCTCTTTTTATTGTAACTGTGAATAAACTGTTAAGTTTTAGTATTTCTCTTTTTAGTATGTCACAAGTTTGTTGTGGCTTCAAATGTTTTTAATATTTTAAAGCAAATGGAGCGAAGCATGATACTTAATTGATAACCGCACTTCGCAAAATACTGCCAGACTAGGAATACAACAGATGTTTAACGACGACACCGAGAAAGTACCATGTAGACCAGACGGGACAAGTCTTCCACAATGCATGTACACGAATACCACTTAACAGGCCACGCCACATGATAACAAGTATTTTATTGTCTCAGCAATGCTGTACCATTCCTTGTGCCCAGTGTTTGTTGCCCATTTCTGTAGGCATTGTAATTAAAATAGCACTGATCGGTTTTCCCATTTTCTGTAGTAACACAATATTTGAAAGCAATGTAAATTTTTGAATAAAAATTACTCGTTCATTAAAATAAGTTTATTTGAAAACAAAAAAATTTACATTTCTAGTGTGGATAATAGATATTTCGTTTTTTTTTCCGAGTTATTAGTAAAAAATAAAAACACTTGTTATAACCCAGACCAAACAAATGCCTAAAAATATCTGTCATTTAGAATTAAAATACCGGTATCAGTATTAACCAGCCGGTTTTTCCCATCCCTATGCTGCGTGTCGCGGTTCTGACCTCCATCGTAGAGGCGGAGAGATGTGGGCAATGGGTCGTGTGAAGACCATCCCATGGCGAGATACGTCCACGATGGCGATGGGTAGGATTATGGTGAAATTTGATGCCAGTGGGACATCACTAGCCCACCTTGTACCTCATATGAACTTATGAGCCATGGCCTTTTTCCCTCATGTGTCGACACCCTGCAGTTCGAAGCGACGACGGGCCTGAAGTTGACGTTACAAGGCGCCTCATTTTCGTACCGTTACAGAGGAAGACATTAGGCAACATAAAGGCAAATTTCTAACTTCTGCGTCGCAATGGGGCCTAGTGACGGGGTTTCAAATAAATGACCATTTCATTCTTTTGCAAATTGTAGCTCCCATCTTACAGATATGAACAAGGTTTTCGGCAGTTTCCTCTTGGTTGTCAGGCAAATTTTCCGTACCTGGGCTCTCTTTGCCCCCACTACCAATTTTCCTAGCATTCTGGCCCGACTGTCCCGTGCGCCATTACTCGAACAATCACCTCCACCTTTATGGATGGAGAATCAGACGTATTAAAAATGGTAGTTACGTCTTTCCCGGTTATCGAGAAATTTAGGTTGCAATCGCCGACAGTGAATCCAATGATTTTGTGGCATATATTTTCTTGTGCTTTTTTATTCTGGTGGGTTGGAATAATTGGCAGAAATACTCTACAACAATATCTCCAAAGCATTCTGCGATCGTCCTTGAAAATTCTGTTGGTGAGTAGATTGTAGGTAGAAAAGGCTATGCTAAATATTAAAACTCTTAAATTCTTGTCGGAGAAAGTGTACACATGAGTAATAGTCCGTAATTAGTATCATAAACGGTCAAGTTTAATTTATGGGCGTTATTTCCGTAGTTTTTGTTCTTTTGTATAGTTTGTGTATCAAATAAATATTCTTTTCTCATTTCTGTATAAAATATGAGGAAAATACAGGCAATCCTTTCCAGCATTCCTTCGCATCTAACTTACAATGCAAGCTCAAGACCAAGGGCATTCCCGGAAAGATGTTTGTGGTACGGTTCCTCGTTTTCGGGTATTATTCTTACAACATAATTCGGTACAGAAAGGTTCTATCTGTTATCTCTTATGTTAACTTCAAAAGTGTAAGACCACCTGTTGAGGTTTATAAATGTGTGAAGGAAAAGGTTTGCTGAGTTACCTTCAGTGGGTTTATAAATAACGTCTCCGACTCTCTCTTTCATTTAGTCCGTCGGGAAGAGCTGGCACCAGCTACTCTGTTGGTCTCGGCCATATAAAAGAGTATCATCACAATCTTTTATTTACCACGAAGACGAAATTATTTACGTAAACTGAATGGTTTTATACAAATAAACGTTGAAAAGTTCCAATTAAGAAATTAAAGCCATATGATCTTTTATCAGAGATTATTTGGCATTAGTGAACTTCATTGGGGTAAGAATTGTGAAGCTGCTGTTTTTCGCTATTGATGATGCTGATGGTGTTAGTGTAAGTGGTCTGCATCGTAATGTTCACGAGGCATCGCTGGTTTCGTATAGTAGAAACAGGCATAGAGGACGATATAATATTTGGACATGTTGGAGTAGTTGTGTGTGTGTGTGTGTGTGTGTGTGTGTGTGTGTGTGCGCGCGCGCTCTCTACGCGGACAGACAATTTCCATTTATCAATTTGCGAAGGTATTCTCTTTCAGTAGTGTACTTTGAATAGTTAATGTAATAACAGTTAGGGTACAAAAGCATGTTTCGTCACTCCTCAGGAGAGGATAGAACAATTTTACTCACACGCATAGCAATGATGCACTCCCCTTGCCACATCCCCTGTAAATACGCCACATCGAGGGCGGCAGTATGTCTGAAATGTTTTCCTTGGCTGAAGCTCAGGTGTAAGAAATCCACGTGACTTCAACGCTGGATTAGGCATGGCGGTTATCGTGGAAACAATCAGATTCCTGTAATATCGTTTTTTTCAGCGCCAATTTAACCAGACATTTAAAACCGTTCAAAATAACCGGTTTCTCAAATACCAAATTTTCGTTTTCTTAATCCTTTTATTTTCTGTAAAAATCGTAGAAATCGAACAGGGATTGAAAAATTTTGATTCACTCACTTTCAAGATTTACACAATCAAAATATTAAATTAATTAGGCAAATAATAGAAAAACTTAATCCCCCTACAGTTTGCTGCTTTTCTCAAAAAAAGTTGTAAGTGGTTGGCCACTACAAATAATCACCAGTATTATCATATGGTTCTAATTTATTGAAACTCTGCTCACAAATCATGTTGTAAATGGGGATCTATCATTAGCAGAAGCATGTTTTGTATACACAGATACGAGATCAACCACTTTCTCTTTTTATTGTAACTATGAATAAACTGTTAAGTTTTACGTTTTCTCCCTTATTATGTCACAAGTTTGTCGTGGCTTCTCATGTTTATAATCTTTTAAAGTAAATGGAGCATGATACTTCATTGATAACCGCACTTCTTAAAATACTTCCAGACTAGGAATACAACAGATGTTTAACGATGACAGTGAGAAACTACCATACAGACCACATGGGCCAAGTCTTGCATAATGCATGTATGCGAATACCATCTACTAGGCCATGCCACATGGTAACAGGTACATTATTGTCTCAGCAATGGTGTGCCATTTCTTATGCCATGTTGCTCATTACTGACAGCATTGTTAATAAAATAACACTGACTGCTTTTCCCATTATCATATTAACGCAATATCTGAAAGTAATGCAAATTTCAGAATAAAAATTGGTCGTTCATTAAAAAACGATTATTTAAAAACATAATGTTGCAGTTCTGAGCTCCATCGTAGAGGCGGAGAGATCTCGGTAAAGGGTCGTGTGATGACCATCCTATCGCGAGATACGTCCACGGTGGGATTGGGCGGAATTTTGGTGCAACTTGGTGCCAATGTGGTCTCATTAACCCATGGTCTTTTCTTCTCATGTGTCGTCACCCTGCTGTTCGAAGCGACAACGAGCCTGGAAGTGCGAGCGGTTCTAGGCGCATCAGTCCGGAATCGCACGACTGCTACGGTCGCAGGTTCGAATCCAGGCTCGAGTATGGATGTGTGTGACGTCCTTAGGTTAGTTAGGTTTAAGTAGTTCTAAGTTCTAGGGGACTGATGACCTCAGAGTTAAGTCCCATAGTGCTCAGAGCCATTTGAACCATTTGAACCTGGAAGTGACGTCACAAGGCCCTCACTTTCGTTCAAACGTTTGTGTCGCAATGGGGGAAATAACGGGCCTTCGAGTGATGATCATCTCTTTTGCGCAGTGTAGCTCCCATCTTCCAGGTCTGATCAAGGTTTTCTGGAGTTTTTCGCAGATTGTGAGCCAAGTATTCCCTACGGGGACTCTCTTTCTCCCACTAACAGCTTGCCTGGCATCTCGGCCTAACTGTCCAATGAGTCATTACTCGAACATTCTCCTACGCCTTTAGCGATGGGGAATGAACTGTATTAAAAGGTGACAGTCAAGCCTTTCTCGGTTATCGAGAAATTTATATTGCAATCGCCATCCTATGATTTTACTGGCATATATTTTCTTCTGATTTTCTATTCCTTGGCTTGGAATAAGAGGTAGAAATACTCTACAACAATATCTCCAAAGGATTCTGCGATCTTCTTTGAAAAAACTGTTGGTGAGTGCATTGTAGATAAAAAAGGCTATGCAAAATATTAAAACTCTTAAAATTGCTGTCGAAGAAAGTATCATGAACTGCAACGTTTAACTTCTGGGCGTTATTTTCGTCGTTTTTGTCCTTTTGTATCGTTTATGTATCAAATAAGTATTCTTTTCTCATTTCTTTATAAAATGTGGCAAAAGACAGAGACTCTTTTGTAGCACTCCTTAACTTCTTGCTTACAATACTAGTAACTTAAGAAGTGTAACACCATCTGTTGGCGCTTGTAAATGTGTGAAGGACACGGCTTGCTGAGTCACCTATAGTGGCATTATAAATAATGTCTCCACCTCTCTCTCCAATTTAGTCTGTTGGGAAGAGCTGGCACTACTCAGTTGGTCTCGGTCATACAAAAGCGTATCATCATAATCATTTGTTCACCACGAAGACGATATTATTTACGTTTTAAACAAAACACCGGTGAAAAGTTAGAATTAAGAAATTAAAGCCATTATGTCTTTATCAGAGATTATTTGGCATGCCGAGACTCTAGTGAACTTCGTTGGGATAAGAATTGTGAAGCTACTGTTTTTCGCTGCTGATGTTACGGCGTAAAGTCAAGCGCCGACACACCAGTCGGGAACGATAGAGAAGAGACGGCTGTGAGAAGACGTCAGCCAATCGTACGCTGACCGACCCCTCTTCAGGACGACAACGCGACAGCCACGGCCCATATGTGAAGAGGACATAAGTGCCGCGACCGACTGGCGACGCCCCAGTTGAACAGTAGCTTCGAAACTAGCGACTTGGATAGAACTGTCAACTCTATGTACTGAAGAAGTTTGCTTATTTTTTATGTCACCCTTTGCTTGCGACTCATCTGTGTGATTGCGAAGTTAAGTATTGTATCTCTTCATTTTGTAATAACTCAATACGATTTGTTTGAAACTGTTTGTCTAGCGAACCGAGTACGAAGGATTCCATGACCCAACATATTTGACGATGAGCCTGGAGACATAATAGATGATGTTGGTGGTGTCAGTAGTAATGATCCCGAAGCATAGCTGCTTTCGTATAGGAGAAACAGGCGTAGAGTAGTCTGTATAGGAAGGGACCCAGTGCTATGGACTGTATGCTGTAAGTGGGAAGGGTGTACACCATAAGAGACGGTACTGCATGCTAACAAGCGACAAAATGGCTGGAATGTGATATCAGGGAGACTGCAGATAAAATGTAGTCTTTCATGATAATGGTGGTATGTGGCATAATCAAAGTAAAGTACACACCGACCCATTATTTAAAATTTTTAGACTTAGGGAAGTGATTCCCAACATATATGAGACTATTACCCTGAAAGCAATCAGATATTAACTAGTGTCTTCCCTCCCCGTACCATCATCAACATTGCTAATAGCGAAAATATAGAATAAAAAGAATTATCTTTGAACACATTTATTTTTAAAATTGCCGAAACCTTATTGATATTTGATTTTTGTAGTGTTTCATTAAACTACAAACTAATGAACATGTGAGACATTTGGTACTGCTTATTTCTAGCAACGTTTCTTGAGAATGGTTAAGCAGTTCTCAGAGCGTCGCGACTGCTACCTGGAACTCTTTCTCAGAAAAGAAAGCTAACTGTTCACTTTGAGCTTAGGCACTCGTTACAAAACATGCTTCCTCTTCACCAGTCCTCTTGCTAGTGACACTTGCTTCACCCACACCCTGCATCTCCATTTAATATTAATCAAATTACATGAGTACACCATATGTAAGCCAACTGTTTCTAAATCACTTGATTGCCTTAACCCTGACGTAAAAATCTGAGTACTTCAGGCTGCCGGTGCTTTGGTTTTGTACTCTGACAGACATAAAGTCATTGTATGAGCTTATGATCATTACCACTTGTCGATATAATTGTCTACCTTCACTCTATACGAATTTTTTTTAAAATATACAACGTTGTTGTTTGGCCACTACCGTCATCATAATCACGTGTAAAATGTCAGTAAACAATAGCTTACCAGTTCATATGAATTCTCGCACCATGGGACAAAGCGTACATGTGAACTGGCGAGATACTGTGTATTGAGATTTCAAACGTGATTTTGATCATGCCTGTGACCCAAACGTGTTAAAGTGTATATTTAAAAAAATAAAAATGAAAATAGTGAGCAAGATAGACAATTATATTGGCTTCGTGTTTCACCATGCCACTCATAAAAATAATAATAGTTAATAAGAAGATAAATAATACAAACTAGGGTTAACAGCAGTATAGTAGCCATTACCCGTAGTTACTCTTGTATTGTGCTCCGAATTCACTTACTGTTGCGCAGTGAATAGCCTAAGGAAGCAGTTTCTGGTCCATTGAGAGGACAACTTGGAGAAGGCACTAACTGCCACTGATGCGTGACACAATTTGGTGTGGGATGAAGTTTGTGAAGTGAATGTACGTGACACAAAGATACTTAACTGTATGTGATGTATATGTATCAATTTTACTCAAACAGATGTGCGGTACAAAGTAAAAAGTATGTGTGCAGTAGGTGGATTACATGTGGAAGACCTTCATATATTCATTTCATAAACTGTACCCCACACCACATTATGTCATGCGTTAGTGATAGTATTTGAAAAAATTGTAATTATTGCTTACTTATGTAATCGGTATTACAGTCTTACGAAATAGCGATAATAAGATGATCTTTTGAAAGCGGTTTAATTTCTTGAATGAAACGTACTTGAATAGTTGAGACATGAATGTTGTAAGAGGCAGGCGACGAGGGTCATATTATTATTATTATTATGTGGTACAATACTGGAGCTAAAGAAGTATCTTCAAATAAGTGCTGCAGACGGTGAATAATAACTTTAATTGTCAGATTGCTCACTTTATGCGTTTCTGATTTATTTCCAACATCAAATATCCAAGTACATAGAGAGCCTTAGGATACGAGGGTTACTAGTTGTGCTAGTTGTACATGTAATATAAGCTGACTGGTTTTGAGTAGTAAATGAGTGTATTGATCAATAATTTTAATTAATTCATAGTAACAGGTAGGCGAATCATTTTACTAACAATGATAATACAGTGTTACATCACAAATTAATCTAGTCTCCTCTGTTGTACGATGTCCTTTCATAGAAGCTGGACCAACCTTTCTTATGTTACGTATAGACAAATTTAATGGCCTACCACTAGTATATAATGATATACCAAAGACCTAATTAGCAATTTCAGACATATAAAATGTTTTATAAGCAATAAGATATCTCTAATCAAAGCTATCAAGTCCAGATAATGCACCACAGCTACAGTAATCCGACTGTCAGCTTATGTTAAACGTACACATAGTAAAGCTTGTATGCTGTGACACTCTGCGCGCTTGGATATCTGAAGATGGAAATAAATCCGAAACGTGTCAGGTCAGTAATTTGAGTATTACAGACTTTTTCACTGGCTGCATGACTTTTTTGAAGCGACATATTCAGCTCCAATACAGTACTACATCGTAATAATTGAATCCGTTTCTGTTTATTCTTACGAAACTTACATGTTGCCCCTCAGTGGTGGAGCTTAACCCCAAGCTGGGAACCACTGGTGTACGGTGACTGTCAGCATGCTCTTGACACTGCTCTTCATCCTACGGCTAGTTTTTTCTTATCACAGATTTAGAATGTTTTTGCGTCTTGTGATGGTGCATATTTTTTAAATTGTTTAGGAACACACACATATCTCATGATCATGATGATCATGTGATTAGAGACCAGCAATAAAATAAATTACTACGATAAAAGACTGTTATAAACTCTACATGTTGATTTTTTTAGAGGTACATGGATTTATTGGGAAGAATATTTCATAAAGTAAAGGATGATTGCGATGAGGTAGATAACGTCTTGACTCGTACGTGGAGAACTAAATGGAATGATGACGCGAATTCTGGTTGCTGTAGGAGATTTAGAATTATGGTTCTTTCCCTAATATAGGTGTCTGACGGCGCAGAGGACACATTTTTGAACCGTACCGTTATTCCTCGCCCGTTTGTTACCATGGCTGTCGTTTGATATCGAATTCCTTCTCTAAAAAGTACCGATAAGCATGTTCCTCCAGATTCTCATATCTTAGTTACTGTATCGTACCTGAAGGTTTCGTTTATGAGTGCGGTCGTGACCTGTAGTAAGGAAGTTGTCTATATCCCCTGCGAATAAACACGTTTTGCAAAAGCCTTTAACTGGGCTCGATGCCACTGATGTTGAGTGTTGCTATTTTATAATAGTGAGCCTACGCGCCGAAAAATTTGCGAGTTTGGCCGTTGAAGAGCAGCTGTGACGGTTGCTCGGACCACGTTTGATTCCCCCTCCCTGAATCTTCATCTTTCTTTGATTCCCTCACTTTCGTATAAAGTGAACTATTCTTGTTCAGTGTTTAGTTGTTTCATTGTGCGTATTAGTTTGTGATCTAGCAGCAGTATTTCTTCCCTTGATTCCATTCGCGTTGTCTTCTGACTTTGTTGTCCGGTGTGCCAGGTGAGAGCCCCTGTCCACTTCCACAAGCTGACAATCTGTGTGTTCCTTTGTGTAAACGATCTGGGACTATTACGGTAACTGTTTCTCTGCTGCTACGTGGAACTTAGCTCATTAAATTTTTGTTTCATCTTCAAGGAGTACCTCACTTTTAGATTTAGTTGACAGATCTCGGAGTGTAACGTTCCGCTAACATTGCCTGGCTTTTAGGTCTATTACTGTTCTCCAAAACCGGAAAAACATTGTGCGAGTCGTCTATATTAACAGCAATAACTACTGCGCGTTTTTTATCCGTCTCTTCGCGATGGCTTCTTTGATTATTTTGTGGTTGAATGTCATATTCCCGTGAACAGATTTGGGGGGGGGGGAGTGTCATTCCGCACCCATCTCGATGATGTCACTATTTTCACATTCTTTACAGTTTCTGCTACGTGCGTATTCCTGAGTTTGCATGTTATAGTTTCATGTTGCCTTAAAATTTAACGTAGAATCACACTTCGTGTGTATTCTCGAACGTCTATCATACATTAATAAAGATCTGAAGCTCTGTGTCGTGATATACGAGGGTATGTGTTGTTTTAGATATATTTTGGTCGTCTTTACCCCGTTGCCCGCTTTCAAACGTCTATCATTCGACCATTTCTCAGACTGAATCTATAACACTGTACTGTGTTGCGAAAGTACCTACAATTCTTCGGTGTGCTGTATTTAAAACACGCCCGGGTTCCCGGGTTCGATTCCAGGCGGTGTCAGGGATTTTCTCTGCCTCGTGATGACTGGGTGTTGTGTGCTGTCCTTAGGTTAGTTAGATTTAAGTAGTTCTAAGTTCTAGGGGACTGATGACCATAGATGTTAAGTCCCATAGTGCTCAGAGCCATTTGAACCATTATTTAAAACGGCTCATGATACTGTCGGACTAGTTTCAAGTCTAATCCCTTATTGGCCGGCCGAAGTGGCCGTGCGGTTAAAGGCGCTGCAGTCTGGAACCGCAAGACCGCTACGGTCACAGGTTCGAATCCTGCCTCGGGCATGGATATTTGTGATGTCCTTAGGTTAGTTAGGTTTAACTAGTTCTAAGTTCTAGGGGACTAATGACCTCAGTAGTTGAGTCCCATAGTGCTCAGAGCCATTTGAACCATTTCTAATCCCTTATTGTTCCTCCATTTTATGATCTTAAATTTTCACCGTTGCCATTTCCTTATTCGATTCTCTAACGTATTTCCTCATCCTATAACATAAACGGCGATCATTACGAAATGGTACTGAGATCCTGACACGCCGCTATCTCATAGCCTACTTCGTCACGCAACTAGTCATCGATCTCTGATCTTTGACGTACGAATGGGAAGCAAAATTTCAACGTGGCTTTCCTCAATGGTTGTTCCATCGCACTGCTTGCGAGCATCCTTACAGTTCAGGGTAACATCAGCTTCCCTTATCAGCGAGTTTACCGGTGGTGAGCTGATTGCTCCTCCCTCTGCCGCGGAACTCGCCTCAGTAGCATCGGCTCTCCAGATCGTGCTGAGGAAGGCGTCTGAACTTCTTGGCAAGAACTCGGAGAGCACATCTGAGAATGTGGACTGCATTATAAAGTGTATTTTATAACAGTGCACCGCTTTTGCAACATAAGAACTTCTACATATGTGAAGATAGATATTTCGATTAATATTAACTTAGACACAGCATTGCAAACTTTTGTTTTCAATTAAAGTAACATTTTACCAGCGTAAATCCTTTGCTTGCATGCAATTACATACGCCAGGTTCAAAAAAATGGTTGAAATGGCTCTGAACACTATGGGACTCAACTACTGAGGTCACCAGTCCCCTAGAACTTAAAACTACTTAAACCTAACTAACCTAAGGACACCACACACATCCATACCCGAGCAGGATTCGAACCTGCGACCGTAGCGGTCGCACGGTTCCAGACTTTAGAGTCTAGAACCCTTCGGCCACCCCGGCCGGCCGGTCATGCTCCATTTATCTTTCATAAACGTTCAATGTTCGCTCCATAGGACATACGAAAACATGCTGACCACACTCTAACTCGAACAAAATTTTTGCTGAACATTGTTACCATTACACTTTTCGAATTTACACATTTAACCTCAAAAAGCTTGCATACTATTATCAAAACACATGGTAAATTGATTTACAGCTGAGTTAATTAGGGTAATGAGCCGCTAGAGGGAGCGGTAGGATCGAGCTGAGCTGTATGTGATCTGTTAACCTTAAAATTTTTACACAACAAATTCTCAAAATTAACTTTAGAACAAATATTCAGCAAATTTATTTTCACAGTTTAAATTTTCTCCGTAAAATGTAATCTCTTTACCAGTTTAGCAATGAGAAAAGCCACACGCTACAATAAAATTTCACAATTTAGAAAACATTATCAGAATTCCAAATTTGAAAACAGAAGAATTGATATACCCCTGGTACACCAAATAAACTTAAAACACAAAAGCAACAAATTCCTCAACTGTGTCTCCAAGCTTCTGAATTATGAACTTGCTCAAAAGCAGTCAACAAAATACACTCAGCAAAAAGCTTTGAAATACAATTAATGTCCAATTATGTAAGCAGGGTCTGTGGTCTACAATAATTAACGATAACAGTAATTACCCTTACATGAAACTTATTTCAAGAAAGTGTGCGTACTGTGTGGTCGCTAGAGCAACATCAGTCATTAGACCATTTGACCGGACGTGCCTGATACCGCAATACCTCCAAGAAGCACAGCTGGGCCACACATTTCTGTTCCTTCAATCTTGGCTACACCTTAGCCACTCTTTCCGTGTTCTTCCTCTTCTACTCCTTCCAACAGGTTGGCATGAAAATAGTCTCTTGGCCATCTCTCTTCTTCTATTCATTTGACGTCAATAACCTACCTAGACGGCTTTATTGTATTTTATCCGTAATACTATGTATAATCGGTCTCTGTCCTTTCTCTTATCTGCCTGTTACTTAGGCGGTCAAGTCGTGAAATTCTACGTGCCCTTCTGAAGAATTACATTTAAAAAGGTTTAAGTCTCTCTTTCGTTCTGTGAGTTTCCAGTACTCACTGCCGTAGCTCCTTATTCGCTCCACGATGGATTTGCATGAACGCGTGCGAGGTGCCGGAATGGAGAAGAGTTTGTACCTCTTTAATTCTCACGAATTTTGCTGAGAACGAGACATCCACTCGACCCCCTCCTTACCCACCACCTAATTAATTATGCACACAACGGTAACGAAAGGAAATGATGGTCGAACTTGCTAGTTGGTAAAATAAGGAGTGCACACTCACAATAATTTTATAAAAATCGTAATTTATTCAGAGAAGAAAAGAGAAGTTTATCATAACAAACAACAGGAAATGGGATTTTGCATATATATACGAAATGATATGCGGATTAAGTATTACAATGATATTTATTATAAATCAGAACACAAAGGCACATGATTATCGACAAAAATAGTAGGTTAAAGGATAGGGTATACCGAACTATTATGAGAATAGGAATTGGCTCGAGAACAAGGGTCTCCTACTGCCTGTGATACAATAGATGGACGATAATGACTGGAGGTCCTAATGAATCATATCATTATGTTTGCTGATTTTTCATTTATAATGTGGATTTCTGACGACAATTCTCGCTGCCTGTTGCACTGTCTGTGCAGGGTGGAGCAAATAAAAGTGGCCCAGGGTACAAAGAAACACAGCAGAGGAAAGGAAATACTGTACTAACGTGACTACAGCAGATATTGATGTGACCACAATTCATATCTTGGTACTTTTGGGCCCTGGTCAGCAAGTTGCTGAAGGAGGATCGAAGCTGGACTGCTGGAATTGCTTCAGTCTCATCCGAAATGCTCTGCTGCAGGTCTTGAAGACCGCGAGGATTGTTGCGATACACCTTAGACTTGAGGGTTCCCAACAAAAAGTAATCGAACACTGAATGAGCAGTTGACCTCGGTGGCCCACCAGGGCTGCGACCAGTCCAACGTCTGCGATCAACTCTTGTTAGGCGCGAAGACTGTGTAAATGTACTCCAGGCTTTGACCGGCTGTATGGACAGTTGCCACATTCTGACGGAAGTAACTATAGGTCTTTTCCTCCTCTGTTAATACTGCCATAAATTCACGTCCATCATGTCCACTCGTCCGGGCCACTTTTAGCTGCCCCACCCTGTTCAACAGAGGGGTTGTTGGAGCGGTTACGATAACTGTTTGTGCGGCGATGACATTGCTCTGTAGCTTTTGTGAACCCTCACTTTAAACTGCTATTATGCCATGTTATTAGGAAAAGTATCTGCACGGACTTTTATCACCATCAGTATATCAACAGGTACCGTAAGGTTTTTTTTTTTATTTTGAATGAGTAGTATCGAAACAGTTATCCCTGCCTCAAATTCATACGTCCCCCTGTCGTAATCAATTCTGAAATTTGGTATCAGCATCAGGTAAACACCCTGAATCATCTTTCAACTTCAGCTCGGAGAATATTACATGACTTTCCTGTGGTGTTTATCCCGGAGTAAGAGCAGAGATATCTCATTTGTCTATTGAGTTTTTTTTTTTTTTTGCAATGAAACTCAGTCTCATAACTATCTCCTCTGTCTTCTTTCCATCCAAGTGGATGTCGCGAAGTATGGGATCAGTTGCTTTCAGGATTTGGCAAATTTGTCTCTTACAAGGGCGCACTGGTTGCTTAGATTCTGCAGTATTCGGTGCCAAACTGGTACGAGACTGTCATGTGGTTCTCCACAGCTGGCTTATGTCATAGGAGTGGCGTTTACACAAAATTTGGTCCAATTGGCTCTAAGCACTATGGGACTTAACATCTGAGGTCATCAGTCCCCTTGACTTAGAACTACTTAAACCTAACTGACCTAAGGACACCACACACATCCAAGCCACATGCAGGATTCGAACCTGCGACCTTAGCAGCCGCGTGGTTCCGGAAGAAAATTCCGTTTTATGGGCTCACAGAAGTAATACGAGTCGATGTGGAGGCGTGGCGTGGTCGCGGGAAAAGGCTGTCTTGTTCGAGCGTGCTTGTAACCACACTCGAAATGTAAGGAAAAAAGGAAGGAAGAAACTACAATTTACATGAAAATGATGTGAGACGATGGGGCCATTTGGTTCTACTTCAATAACTTTTCTTACGTCTTTTTTGTTTTCAAACACACATTACGCGTTTCGACATTCCGTCATTTTGAAAGGCAGTGTTGTGTCAATCCTATAAACTTGTTCATTAGGTACAGTGTATCATGTCAGCATTTTCAATCACGAGACAAGTGCAAAGCTTTGGTGACCGTGATAGTAAAAAGATTCTAACCATCAGCAGCGGAGACAGGTGTCACACGTTTGTGAATTACTATCTTTTTGAAACGCTACAAGAACTTCTGCAGTCAGTGAAGACGGATAAATCTCAGCTAGCGTCCTAGTGAGAAATGTGAACGAAACTGCGTGCACCGCACATTTGGAGTTAGGTACGTCATAGGACGCCATTGCTCACAGTAGCACATCACCCTGCACATGGCCAAACGACGCTGAGAGTGGACAGTACGACTGTAGGAGTATTTGATGTTCCGACTTTTTGCCTCTTTTTCAAATGATGCCAAGTGTCGTGGGCATCAGTGGGCAATGAGGTGTTTATCCTGCAGTCTGGTGTGGGTGTAGTTCTTTCTGGATGTCCATGACATTCATTTAAACTTTACAGGCAACCGAGAGTTGCTCTTCGTGGTTATGCAAATATCAATGTCGTGTTCCAGAAGTGTACACAGTCCGCTTTTACCTTGCTCACATTTGCCTGTTAGCCAAGCAAGCAAGCTGCCACACGTTACCAACAGAACGCGCTGGCTGCTTTCCTCCCATACAAGCCAAGCTGTGCCAAATCCAAACAAGCTAAAGGAGTCCTGCTTGCCTGCCCGTCTTCCCGCTCTGCTACGCTACGTAGCAGCTTATTCTCTACGCTTCATTGCAGTGTTATGAACAAGATTCGGCAATTGATGAAAATTGTTGTCTTACCCTAGTGTCAGAAGTCGAATTCATTTCCGGTCACCGTAGGCCAGAAAATGGTCGATTTATTTGTCATTTTCTTTGGTATTTAGGCGTATTTTGGGCTTATTTATTTATTTCCATATGAACGGTTGTATCTGCTACTTCACTCCTTTTCGACTAGTACTGGCCTTCGCGGTTCCACCTACCATCACGTCACTTCTAATATACGTTTTTTGCAGTAAGGAGAACCATCCCTGAAAGTCGAGATCTTTGTACTTAAGACCATGAGGATGTCTGTAACACTGCAAAGTCAACTAAAGTAAGGTTTTGGTATCTATTTTCTGTAACGTTTGTGTGTTCTAGTCAACTGTAACCCCAGTTACAGGAATTTGTTACTTTCTTCTGAATGTGTATAGAGGGTCCCCTAAATTCATTCAAAGTTCCCAAAATAGTTCATTCTAAATTCCTCAAATGCGTTTTAACAAACACGAATTTTATTTTTCGTATTACGTTAATCTAAACAGTACGTGTCTCAAAGAATTGGCTATTATCTCGTATTAAACTTGCTTCGCACTACGTTCCATATCATTAGAATGTGGTCTTTAATATCCAATGAGCCATAGTTTTCCCATTCAAATCAATTTTTCCCTGAGTTTAGAAAGCCTACACACTGATAAATGGCTTCGTCCTTAGTACACTTTTCCACACACTTGCCAGTCTTTGTCCTCTTTCAAAGTATTTATGAAGTGAGGAAACTGCTGGTCAAATTTACAAACACGTGACAGATACTCGCGGTTCCCGCATGAGTGTCTATACCTTTTCACACAATTTGCATCGACCGATTTATCTGAAGCTGTTTCACAAACACATGAAAATTCTTCTGATGCTGGAATTACGCTGTGTTTCGTGACTGGTATATGTTCCGTAGTTCTTAATTTCTCCTCGATCTCCTTTAAGTTTTGTTTGTTCATTTTGCTACTCCCGCCGTTGTGATAAACGAGCTGCAGTGAAACTACCGTCGTAAACAAATACCAGGCTAGTAACATTGGATTGATAGCGCAACCTGTTACAAGGTGCAGCTGGCTGAAGGAGTCCCATGAAACTTGTAGGCAAGGGGAAACTCCAGTTGGCCTGCTTCAACCACTGTGCTTCAGTACACATGTACTTTTGTGTCTCCGTTGCGGTAGGTTGAGGTGCTATAATGGTTGCGGTGTAGATAGGGACAGTCAGGCTCAGAGTAGAATTTGTAAGCCTCTGCCACGTTCACGGCGCAGGGGATGCTTATGTTCCTGGTTAAAAGAGCATTCAGGCGTCTTACCGCTCCTCGATTGGTCCGGTGAAGCCTCTGACGTTAATTCCATACAAAATGCCTGAGAGCTTTTGGAAGTTTGTGTGAAACGTAGCGTTCAACAAACCCATTATTTAATACCTCAACAACGGGATCTAGTTGCCATTGAGTGGCTTTAGTAAAGTACGGTATATGTGAAGAAACGTGTGGACTCCCTTCCCCTGCCCTAGCTATCAAGGCTAGATATGGTGTAACGCTGTACTGGCGTGAGCTAATGTTAGGTCTGGCCTGATTGTCTGACAGTTGTAAACTGAAACTCTTAGAATAAAGCGTTTCGTAGACGGTGTGAAATAAAGTCCCACACTGAGTGGCGATATATGTCCCTTGTGCGCTGCCTGCTTCATAAATAAGACTGGACACGCTGAGTGTCCTGGGATTAGCGCCAGCTATGGAATTCTGCTGGTGAATGCCATATTCGTCATCGGGTACAAGATCAGCACTAAAGAATGAACATGAAGCAGTGAATGGTGGTGCGTAGACAGATGGACAGGCCTTTGTCGAACGACGCGATGGCGATGCGCTCGTGTTGACAAGCCAGAGAGCGTCTTTGTGCCTAGGGGCACGTGTCTATATAGCGTCCAGTCGTGCATTATTGTCCGTCAGTCGCAGACGCTTCGGGTTGTCGACAACGCACGAAATCTGCTGTAATCTCTGAATGAGAAGCAGCCTCTCATGACGTGACGTACATACGCATCCAGTTTGGCTGGTGGAGTCGTAATGCGCTTAGTCTTCAAAGCTGCTATCAGTATCAGTAAAAGTAACTGCTTATACATCCATGAGATTCAGTCCATCTGTGAACAGAGGTGAGAAGAAAGAGTACAGTTGTGTGCAAGTTCTTCTTCTCACATGAATAGCAACAGTAATGTAATGTACGTTTTCCACTGTAATACATAATCTATTACAAATAGTGATTTTACACTAATTTTACGGTCATCGCGGTACGCCCTAAATTACAGAAAAACCAATCCCGAACTTTATGAGAAGCTGTCCCATTTTCACTTTTGGGAGTCCTATGACAAGAGAAATCTTATTCATAAGAATCAGTTGTCAAAGAAGATATAATACCTTTAGTCGTTGCTCTTGCGGATGCTTAGATTAGGTCTTCACACGGTTGCTGTCATTTCTACGTTCCTAATATAAAAGTGAACGTAATATCCGTTTTTAAAGAAGTTTCTGACAATGTAATAGTGTTTTCCGTGACAAGAAAAATTCGTAGTAGAAGAGTGGGGCTTTCTTTCATTTTTAACATATTTTGTTACATCAATTTATAGTAAAGCCTAACGACTCTCAGGTTTTCCACTCATATCTCACTTGCTTTTCAACCTTAGCCATTTATCACCTTTTTTCACCTGATGGCTATAGGAGGCTCACGTACAGTGCGCCAGCTGCTATTCTTCTGTTCGATATTGTAACTATTCCAGAAGCCGTAAACATAAAGGCAGATGAAAATTTCTTTGCTTTTGTTATGTACACGGACGTCATTTCGTTGTTTACGTTCCTATTTTGTTTCTGTCGTTAAATCACAGACATTCGTCTAAGTCAAAATAAAAGCTTGGACGTCAAAAGATTAAGAGCTATGAGTTCTTTGTAAAAGAAGTCCTACATTCGCTTTCACGTTTGCTTGTGGTTAGTTCCAAACAGCAATCCACCTCGCGCTAAATATCTACTGCGGGACGACTTGTCTGGCGTAACAGTAATTGATTTTCTACACAAACCTACATCATGAATCAGTCATGGTAAAAATTGTATAAAAACCCATACAGTAGTTTCTGAGATTACCCTCCGCACACAGACAGAAAAACGTGGCGAGGGACTCTAGTTTACTAATTCGATTAGATTTATAGATTTCTAAACAAGGTGATTCTAATTCAATTAAGACACGTCAGATGAAGAAGCCATCATGATTGGATCAGTTTCTGCTCCAGATGAAACTTTCGGCAGCACTCCGTCTTCTAAGAATCACCGAACATATAGAAATTAGAATGAAATTTTCACTCTGCAGCGGAGTGTGCGCTGAAACTTTTTGGCAAATTTAGACTGTGTGCCGGACCGAAACTCGAATTCGGGAGCTTTGCCTTTCAAAGGAGTGGGAGGAGGACAAAATTCTATACATTATGGATAGGAACATACAAAATATGTTAAAAATACAACGAGAAAAGGAGATTTACAAGAATATAAGTTAAAGAATTATAAGTAACAAATTTTTACCAAATTCAAGAACATATGAATGTAGTAATGAATAGAATTCATCACAATTAGCTTATATGTTTCATGATATCCATGAGAACGTTCTGCACAGGGCTGTATTGAAAGCTTATATATCACATTCTGTATTTTAGTTATATGTACTGGTAGCCCGCCCGGTTAGCCGTGCGATCTCACGCACTGCTTTCCAGGCGGGAAGGCGTGCCGGTCCCCGGCACGAATCCGCCCGTCGGATTAGTGTCGAGGTACGGTGTGCCGGCCGGTCTGTGAATAGTTTTTAAGGTGCTTTTCCAGCTACCTCGGCGAATGCGGGGTGGTTCCCCTTATTCCGCGTCAGTTACATTATGTCAGAGATTGTACAGAAAACACTTTCTCCACATACGCGTACACCATAATTACTCTACCATGCAAACATAGGGGTTACACTCGTCTGGTGTGAGACGTTCCATGGTGGCCGGGGGGGGGGGGGGGGGGCACTGGGGGCAGAACGGCACAATAACCCTTGGGTTCTGTTTGAGGTGGCGGTGGGGTGAATGGGCTTCTGTAGCCTGTTGTGGGTTTGTGACCCACTGAGGGCTACGGCGGGGACGAAGCCAATCTGTCGTTTATAGGTGCCCATTTCGTACAATACAGTATAATACAAAATGTACTAGTGATCTACACTGTCTTTGTAGCACACAAGAAGCAGATTACAGTGTCTACATAACAGATGGCCTATACTTCTGAAGCACAGTGACATATGGCAGTAGTAACTTGCACGAAGAAAGTAGGTAGAAGAATTTACTTGTCACAAACGACCAAACTTGCACTAGCTCGTTGCAATTATGTCACTGTTGTGGTAAAGTTATGCGGAAGCAGACTCAGTGAGACTAAGAAAAGTTCTCAGCTAGCAAACCAGTAAATACATAAACAGTAAAAAACGTAGTAGTATCTGCTTCAAGGAGACTGTACATTCATCTTGTAGTATCGAAGAGTTCTTTGTAAAAATCAGTTGATGCTTGTATCGGTGAAGTATGCCAACATTCCTCAGAGAGTGTATCACTGTATAATCAGTAGATTTTTTCTTATGCCATGGGAAGACTCAATCATTTGTGGTGAATGGTCACTCAGCTACAATTAGTTAAATTTACAATAGATACTTACCTATATTAAGACAGGAGTAATAAGATTTTACATAGCGGTACATATGGACTACAAATATAGTGTAATGCTAACAACATATTTCTGTGTCTGTAAGAGAGGCAAGAAAAAAAATATCATAGTTTTACAGTAATGAATTACAGAGCCATCAGACAAGTAAACCATGTGAAACAGTGTACAGTAATAGCCATGGTAAGAAACAATTATTATATGTGTACAGAATGAAATTTTACATTTGTATAAAAATAAATACGTTTGCATGCTAATCAGTAAAAAATTTACAAAACTATAGGAAGTAAGATAGGTAATGTGGGGCGGCAGGTGGAATTATTGTTATTATAAAATGTTTTGTAATGTAGAAAAGTCGCAATTCCCTGCCGTTTAACCATATGTGGGGCGGTGGGTGGAATTAATTGTTATATAAACGTTCCTATTATTTATGCTGTCTTTTGCTGTTCTCAACACTGGCTCTCTAACTACAATATTGGTAACCAGAAAGTGATTAGCAAAACGTGAAGCCTGTAATTAGAATTCCTAGTGCCCACTTCATCTGAGAAATACACTTATAGCTACAGCTTATAGCTCTGAGGAATTAGGAGATTGTCTGGGATTCATAATCAAAAACGATTTTCTAAAATTGTTCAGTATATTCTGAAAGTCACAGACCAAAAGCATCCACACAATCCAACTAACAGAGCAGTTCAGAGTCTAATGCGCTTATACAACTATAACTGTTCAAATTTAATGTTTAAGTGAATGCTCGCCATAATTTGATGATAAGGTTCATCAAACGCCACGCTAAAATAATGGTAGAATGTCTGTCCCGCGGCGGCACGTGAATATACGACATACGCAAACTGAAGATAGATCATTAAAGTCATCCCAGAATTAACACTTCACTCGAAAATGATTTCATGGTTACGCATATCTCGAGTAACTTATTACGGCATCCGAGGCTGTTTATAGCAATGATACCGACGCGATGCGAAGCGACTCGACTCCCGGTACAGATGATGCGCAAATCAGCATCTGTGGAGAACTGGGGCCTTACTTCCTCGCGCAGCGTTCTTATATATAAAGCCGCGGTGCGGACGGCTAAAGGTACGCCTGATCAAATCGGCTCTCCCGACTAGCCGTTGGGCTAGTAATGCATCACTTCAAGTTATCGAATAATTCATTGCTTCCTTTGCTGAAGGCCGATGAAGCTTCCAAATTAATTGCGCAATCAGCACACAGGTAAGTAATCATAATAAAAGTCTGACGTGCCTAAATCAAATATTTTGGGCGAGAGAATTAATTTAATTACACTACACCCAGTAGACTTGCTCTGAACTTGCCCTTTGGAGATACGCTATCGCTATAGTTTTATAGTTATTCAAATGAAACGTCTCACATCTATATGATTATAGCGGATCTCCCTTCTATTTAAATTTAAACATCTTAGCCTTATTTATTCGCCTACTTAATCTATCTTGCTTCCTTAATTTCTAAGACAAAACCCAGAAAATTATGAATTTCAACTAAAATTTTAATTTGTGAGATCCAGAATACTGTTTCTACTAAATTATTATGAAAAAGGAATCCAAATATAAATTTTTAAGTTTCTAGCTCTCTTCTGTTGCGCCAATGCTTTTTCAGAAAAACGTCCAAATTTCGAAAATGGTTAAAGTTATTGAACTGATATTCAACAAATATTGATTTAGTATTACTCCTGACATGCTAGAACCGTTTCAGGTTATTTACTTGATTTTTAAAGTATTGCGCGACATCTATAACATCAGAGCTAGGCTGGCACACAATGGAAAGACTGATGTGAATTTTATACAGCGTGAGTAGGCTGCTTCCCCACATCACCCTCTACTTTAATTTTTTTTGAATGATAATGAACGAAAAAAATTTAATTACAAAAAGGGAAGCAAGAGTACAGCTTAGCTCCCTATGAAAATTAAAATTGAAATGTAAACATATAGAAATATTAAAAGAAAATTGAATACCTACTTCAATTATTTAAATTGCTGGCATGTTCACTGCCTCTTAAGCAACATTATCCCTCAAAATTTAAGCAAAATCAATGAAACACTTTGGCATACATATTGCCTTAGACAGAAAAACACATAAAGTATGTAAAATTATGAAAATCTTAAATCCATTAAATACATTTTTACATACACAAATTCAAAGAAAATAACACAGTTATTTATGATACATAAACAGATAATTATATCTTAGCAGTCTTTTCTAATTTTTCACAAATCATGACAATTTCATTTTTACACACGTGTTTGTAGCCACTTTGGCTGGCGTTCTACACTTCCATTCACAAGGGTAGAGGAGGGGAAGTTGCTATGGTGTGTGTCCTTCATGTTCACTCTAAATTACATGGGGAAAGGGGAAGGGTCACTGTGAGCTGTGTCCAAGTCACTTCACACTTTCTCGCAGCTACCAGGCTGCGATTATGTGGTTTGTCCTGTAGAACAAACAAAAAGAGTGCCTCAGACTCTGTTCACTTAATATCTAAGGGTGGGTTACAATGAAATGGGGATATATACATTTTATCTTTCAATATGTTACTGGAACAAAGTTAACAGAACTTTTTCAATTTTACTCTCAGTTACTTAATTGTCATAAAATTGGTAAACAAATGGCTCAAAACGCCATTAGTCATGTACTAGAGAAAATTTATGCTCAAGGCATACAATCATAAATCCTATTTAATTTCAATTTATTATTTCTGGGCCGGAACACTGAACCAATGCTCGGTACATTCCTGACACAATTGTATTTTATTTACTTAACTGACTCATCTTCAATTACCTTATTCTTAGAGATAGTATGAGTATATTTGATTAGTAGTTGTCTTCTCAGCTTCTTTGTACATGTGAGTAACTTGTGGTAATAGTACGTTTCTGAGTGTTCAAAACACACTACGTTTAGTTGACTACTAAATCCGCTTATTGGTCCTCTGCTGCTGTGTCAGTTCCACATCTGCAATTATGTCCTTACTTCATCGAAGTGTATTTATGCTGAGCTATAAATAATGTTTCACTTCTGCCATTATGTTACTCAATTATGTTGCTAGTGTATGTACTTATTTAACACTCACTCTATTAACATTTAAAGCATAGGATAGCACATTTATTTCATATCTATAGTGTATTGCAGCTGATCAGTTTGCTCACGTGGCAATCCATTTCCGCTCGATCGGACGCTGAAACCACAGGTAGTCTCTCTCGACCTACCACTAAAGTGCATTAAGTAATTATGGACGAGCGTAATGCTAAATTCCTTAAACCTATAGGACACCATAAGCTGCTCTGTCTCATGTAACATAAGGGTACCTATGGTCGCATTTACGCCTCCAACTCATAACCTCAATACGTGTAGGTGTGTCCTGTCACACACTACACCAAATAACGGCCAGCTCCAACTTTATAAATATTTCAAAGACGTGTCCTTCACGTCTCAACCACAACCACTGTTCAACTCTATTACACTGCCATTCCTTGCTACACAAGGTGAGTTCATTCTTACAACTTATCTGCATATTTTTCATAACACTAAACAATCTCTTTTACTATTAATTAGTTAGCTCTACAGCATACAATAGGTTTCACTGCCTCTTCAGATCCTGCTTGAACACGAATTTGTACATCTTTTTAAAATATTATTGTGGGACCATTTCCAATAGAACAACACTTTGTACTTACATTATTACCAGGGTTATATACATGCTTGTTACTCAAATACCTTTGTATCTTAATTACATCATACTTCTCTATTGTTTATGTCACTGTTAGGTTTGTCACATTACGAATTTTCTTCACTAATCGGTGGATAGAATGATTACAGAACTCATGGCTTGATAACCATGACGGAAAATTGTAGTATTGCAAAGAAGGAGTCGAAACTTTGGTGGATAGGAAAGTTGAAGAATGAGTGAAACCTGAAATGGAAAGAAGGTCTCACACAGCTGGGACTGCACAGCTGCCACACTGTGTAGAGGTTACAGAACAACCACCTCCTTACAGAATTCATTCACTACCTATGAACTTCTTTAGGTCGATCGCGTTCCTGAGACCTAAAAGCTTTTTACTTTTAGCGTACTCTAGCCTAGATGCACTGGCAGGTGGTTTTCATATGATCCTAAAAGGTCCTTGGTATTTACTAAGATTAACACCTTCGTCCCAATATCTCCTATTTTTCAGAACTCGTATAAGCAGCTCGCAAGTTTCATCATTAGTTACTACATGTTTATCACTAAAAGATACCGTACTTGTTCCGGTTATCAGCAAGACCATTTTTAACTGGCTTCTTTCAAAGTCAACAACACTCTGATATTCTGACAAGAAATCTATGCCAATTAAAACCTCAACACTGAGATTGTTTACAATTAAGCATGGATGATCAATTAAATTACCATTAATGTTAAAGGGCAGTAAAGCTTCTTGCTTTACCGTTTTTGACACCTTGCCAGTAGCACCAGTTATTCTTAGTCCTGATACCCTCATTACAGTAAGCTTGTCTTTACCAGGTAATGCATGAAAGAAGGACTGAGATATCGCACTCACCTCACTTCCACTGTCTAAGAGACAACGTACATTGATACCCAACATATTCACTATTGTTATAGGGTGGCTTATTCTAGTTTGTACAGGTGGTTCCTCAAACTCATCTAATAGTTCCATTTGGATTTGTCTCCAACTAAAGTGATCGACATCTGTCTTCATTACATTTAGGTCAAAGTGTGTAGGGGTTTCCTGAATTACATTTTCAGCTGCCTTTTCAGTCGGTCTATTAATTTTAAATCGAAACACTGCACGACTTCATTACATTTAGTTTGCTGAACATGACCCAAATTACTGTAGTCTGAGCGATTCTGCGCCTCCAGACCGGGCATAACACAAGTTACAGCTAAACCACTTTCACTATTATCGTCGGGTTTCTTCTCAAGTGACAACTGGTCACAGCTACAGGGTTCATCGACCCCCAACAGGCGACCCTCTACATTCTCACTTACCTCCTGTCCTAAATCTATTAGTACAGTATCAACATCCTGCACAGGCACTTTAGATAAGAGCACATCATCCTCATCGTAAATATAAGCATGAATTTCTTCTGCTTCTTCACCTGACAATTCAGTATTTTGTAGCTCTTCCCTACCGTTACACTGCTGTGCCTTCTCTTTCTCTTCCCACTTAGAAATCTTCTCTAACACGGTATCTATCGAATACTGTGAGTGATCTAATATTTCTGCTGTATCCTTAGATGCTACCGACACCTCATCCTCATGTTCAATCTGAGTATTCTGATCTGTCTTACCAATTACTGTAATTACTGGCTTAGGAAACGTAACCACCTGGTGAGCGCCAGTGTCCTCATAGACGGGAACTAGTTTTCCTGCCTCAGCCTACTACTGTTTACTTTATTTCCATTAGAATTAACTGGCACAGCATTGCTTTCCGCACTGTCGTTTACCTACATAATTTTGTTGGGAAACAAATTACTATCATTTGGATGCCATGGTTGGTTCTGATAATTATTCCTCCAATTCCTCCCTCTCTTAGTATGGCGAACACCTACTGTTCTGATGTTTACATTGCCATTCTGCTCGTTCTTAAAATTACTACTAGTGTTATTAGCATTTCTGTTATCACGTGCTTGCTCCTCATTGGCAGCAACACGCTCTACACGTTCCAAATATTCAATGAAACGATCCAGATTGTCTCAATGGGCAGATATAATTCTAGTTTGCCAATACCATGGCAGTTTGGCTTCAAGGCCTAGCATTATCATTTCAGGATTCAGCTTTTCGGTCAAATGTGGCAAACGTGAGATCCATGACCTGGCAAACTCTTTAATAGATTCCTTGCCTACATTGAAGCGTTTCCCACTCCAAAATTCTCTCAACACTTCATTTTGCTTATTACTAGACCAACACTCATTAATGAAAGCTGTTTTAAATTCCGCTAATGTTTTACACTTCAACATAACATCAGATAACCAACGCATGGCGTCACCTGCTAAATGGCTTCTAATAAATGAGATTTTCTCTCGTTCAGACCAAGTTGGTGGAATCACATCTTCAAAATCGTTCCAGAAATCTTGCGGGTGGATATTTTTATCTGGGTCGACCGCAAGAACTGCCGACACCCGATAAAAGCGGCGTTTTTAGCTACAACTTGTTGCATACTACCATTACCAGAAGTTACTGAAGCCACTTTACCCTCAATGTTAGCAATGTTAGTTCTAATATTTTCTATTCTCATTTCAACATTATCTACTCTTTGCACAATATGAGTAGTATCAGTTTTGATTGCGTCTACTACTGGTTGACATATGTTTACTTTTATATTAACATCTTTAAACCTATCTGAGCACAGTTCAGATTCCGCCTCGATCTTTTCTGTTAACTTGTGCTCCAGCTTCGCATCTTTCATTTGGAAGTCTTTGCGAACCTCAGCAACTTCGGATTTTACTGTTTTATACATTTCAGAAAATTGTTGAGCAACCTTTTTCTTAATATCCTCATGTTTTATAATTTAAACTGTCCATATCCTCTTTCAACTTATTGCAACCAGCCTTGAAGGTATTGTCCATTACCTCCAATCGTTTATTAAAATTAGTTTGGCTGGCCACAACCTCAACTTTAATTCAGCATTACTGGCTGACAATTTTGCATCACCGGCAGCTATTGCTTTTAATATAACATTTAAATCAATAGCCCCACTATCTTTAGGTTGCTCACTAGCTGGCTTTTTATCACACTCAGGTGACGAAAAAATAGCTCCAACACCAGAATCATCAAAACTAAATGAAACTTCTGATTGATCAGTCATATCTAACTTCTCCTGTTTAAACTCTACCACCTCTGATGACTGTTTCGTTTTTAACTCATCAGATAAACTATCATCCAATAAATTAACAATTTCTAATTTCTGCTTTACTACAGGGGTCTCTATTATTGAATCACTGCCCCTTTTTACACTACTGCCAGGAGACAATACTTCATATTTCACTTTAACATTACTATTTTCATGCATATTTACACTTGAATGGACGTCTAGGTTTACAGTTCCCTCAACAGACATAGGTTCTGATTTAAGTTTAACCTTGGTTTCTTCTGGCAGTTCCATCGCTGACAGTTTTTTAGTGTGGGTTAGTACAATTTTTAACAGCTTATCACTTAACTTAGTTCCTTCTGCACGACGTATGGCGTTGCCTGTGCGGCGTACCGGGATTACTGATGCGACATGGCACGTTGAACTGCAGACGGCACTGCGACGGCTGTTGTGTGTTTGCGTGGCCCGCAACTGCAGGCGCGGCTCCGGTTGCTCCGGAGGACGACTGCGGTGAGGCGAAACTGGCTTCTCGTGATGCCGGCAGCGCCGCTAGACTCAGTGCCAGCTCCGTCAATCCAGAAGCGTTGTTAATCCAATTGCATCGTCCACTTGCACACATAACACTATCACTGTTCTATTACTCAGTGGCGTGTCGCATTTCACTCCCGAATGCGAATATTTAAAAATCACTTTAACTTTTACTCAGTTTGATTTCCCAGCCAATGCACCAATTGTGGGGCGGCAGGTGGAATTATTGTCATTATAAAATATTTTGTAATGTAGAAAAGATGCAATTCCCTGCCATTTAACCATATGTGGGGTGGCGGGTGGAATTAATTGTTATATAAATGTTCCTATTATTTATGCTGTCTTTCGCCGTTCTCAACACTGGCTCTCTAACTACAATATTGGCAACCAGTAAGTGATCAGCAAAACGTGAAGCCTGTAATTAGAATTCCTAGTGCCCACTTCATCTGAGAAATACACTTATAGCTACAGCTTATAGCTCTGAGGAATTAGGAGATTGTCTGGGATTCATAATCAAAAACGATTTTCTAAAATTGGTCAGTATATTCTGAAAGTCACAGACCAAAAGCATCCACACAATCCAACTAACAGAGCAGTTCAGAGTCTAATGCGCTGATACAACTATAACTGTTCAAATTTAATGTTTAAGTGAATTTGATGATAAGGTTCATCAAACGCCACGCTAAAATAATGGTAGAATGTCTGTCCCGCGGCGGCACGTGAATATACGACATACGCAAACTGAAGATAGATCATTAAAGTCATCCCAGAATTAACACTTCACTCGAAAATGATTTCATGGTTACGCATATCTCGAGTAACTTATTACGGCATCCGAGGCTGTTTATAGCAATGATACCGACGCGATGCGACGCGACTTGACTCCCGGCACAGATGGTGTGCAAATCAGCATCTGTGGAGAACTGGGGCATTACTTCCTCGTGCAGCGTTCTTATATATAAAGCCGCGGTGCGGACGGCTAAGGGAATGCCTGATCAAATCGGCTCTCCCGACTAGCTGCTGGGCTAGTAATGCACCACTTCAAGTTATCGAATAATTCATTGCTTCCTTTGCTGAAGGCCGATGATGCTTTCAATTTAATTGTGCAATCAGCACACAGGTAAGTAATCATAATAAAAGTCTGACGTGCGTAAGTCAAATATTTTGGGCGAGAGAATTAATTTAATTACACTACACGCAGTAGAGGAGCTCTGAACTTGCCCTTTGGAGATACGCTAATGCTATTAGTTTTATAGTTATTCAATTTAAACTTCTCACATCTGTATGATTATAGCGGATCTATCTTATACTTAAATTTAAATATCTTAGCATTATTTATTCGCCTGCTTAATCTATCTTGCTTCCTTAATTTCTAAGACAAAACCCAGAAAATTATGAATTTTAGCTAAAATTTTAATTTGAGAGATCCAGAATACTGTTTCTACTAAATTATTATGAAAAAGGAATCCAAATATAAATTTTTAAGTTTCTAGCTCTTTTCTGTTGCGCCAATGCTTTTTCAGAAAAACGTCCTAATTTCGAAAATGGTTAAAGTTATTGAACTGATATTCAACACATATTGATTTAGTATTACTCCTGACATGCTAGAACTGTTTCAGGTTATTTACTTGATTTTTAAAGTATTGCGCAACATTTATGACATCAGAGCTAGGCTGGCACAATGGAAAGACTAATGTGTATTTTATACAGCGTGGGTAGGCTGCTTCCCTACAGTACACGTAGGGAGAGTGATGAAACACAAGAAATAAACACATAAGGATAGTGGTCACTCTCACACATAAGGAGAACAAGAATACGTAACTAGGGAAAATGTGGATTAGGGAGAAATCAAGGTTCACATAAAAGAATACTTTATGCAGTCAGTCAAACGTCAGTCTGTTATAATACTTAATATGGTCAGTGATTAGCATGCTGTCTAGTTATGTCATCCTTTAGTTTGTGCACCTCTTAGTCAATCTTCCCATAATTTCATCAAACTTGCAAGAAATACAACTGTATGGTCAGTGATTAACATTCTGTCTAGTTATATGCCATCCTTTAGTTTGTGCACCTCTTAATCAATCTAACCATAATTTCATCAAACTTGCAAAGGAATACAATTGTTTACCTTATCTCTTTGCTTCTTTCTGTCATATAAGTCTTGTAAGTTCATATTATTTAGCTTAGTTGCTCCACCTAACCATTTCTCGCATTTGCCATACCTAATCATATTTCATCTGCTGTTTACTGTACCTAATAACTTCATCTGAAATTCATCCCTGTAACCATTGCTCTGCTCATGTATATGTTGTATGACTTCCTTTATTCCTCTATTTTCTTTGCTTCCTCCTTATACATATTTCATGATTTCTTACACATCTTTCATGACTTATGAGAGCTCACCACAGTATTACACTTAGTATCTTTACTACACACTTAACATAATTAGTATACTAATGACGCTGCTTCCATAGTAACAATTTACACAGAGAATACCCATTATAAAGAAACACAATAAATGTCATAAGTCTATATAGGTTTGCGGGTGGGGATATTCAGCCGCCAAATAACTGTTAAAATTCATAGTGAAACCTTCAGCTGTCTTTTATTTCGCAGAATCTGCTACTAGCGCGGTCAATGACCATTAACAAGCTTAGCTGGCATAAACGACAGGAAAGTTAAGCCAGCTTAAGATTTCACCATGAATTTTAACAATGATACAAGTGTAAGAGGCAAATTCAGTCTGGAAAATCCTTAAGTAAAGCAATGCATGTTATTATGTTACGTCTTCTGTAAATACAAGAGGAGAGTTAATCTCCAATCTCACACATGTTAGTAGGCAAAAAATGTTAGACAAAACAAAAGCATCGTCTTTAGTATCCCACATACTTCCTGCATCTGATTTCTCTATCTGCCTTAAATTCTAAGTATATTATTCGTCCATGTCACACATCACGAGTGATGAAGTTCATCATCTTGATTTCTAAAATTTTCCAAACACCTAGACTTATGAACAATATTGTTATGATATCGTTTCATACATATGTAAAATTTATATGTTAGACAAAGAAAAGGCAGGGTAGTTCTACAGAATTCAGTAGAAGTTAAATTTTGACTGCACGTAGCTATATACAAATTAGAAAAGAGGTCATTCATCAGTGTAATTAAGAAATTAGACAATACGACAAAAATAAGTCACAAAAAGTTCAGTGAGGTACCTCATGCTAAAACATTGTGTCACAGTACAGACTAGCAATTAGTGCTGAGACAAATCTTTGCACGTTGCCTCGTTTTGATGAAAAGGGTGACAATGTATGTTTAGTAAAATGTTGAATAATTTGCATCAGATAATCCTAAAGTCCACACCAATGAAATAACTGTGTTGTCTCAAGTCACGTTACCTTCATTCACTACTGCGATCTAGCCTCATCTTTTCAAAAACTTACCTTTCATGCTTATGAACACGAAATGCATCCAAGTGGCATAAAATTGACTATAACAATAAACAGAGTCCCTATGCCCTAAACATTACTCATTTACTCTTTCTTTACATTAATCATTATTATCATTGCCTCATTGTATTACAGTATGCATCATAAATCTCATAATTATCATCTCATGTATCTAACGAACATATCCTATTACAAAATTAATTATATTCGCTGTCTTCGTCTCACTACACACATCAAATAACGATTCCCTGCTCTGTTTTCGTCCACTTACTTCCACACGGACAGTACCTCATAGCTGTAACCGTAAGTATTACACTTCAGTAAACACAACTTCACAGACAGCATATTTTCCATCCTAACAACATGCATATCCCATCGCAAGTGGTAGAAAATGTTGTATATCTCTGTATTTTCATCATTGTATGTAGCGAAAAATATTTCTCAACTGAACAACACAATGCTGGTAATCTGTGTATCCTTTCAGAACTGGTTAAAAAAATCATGTCACTGTTCATTTTATTGAAATTATATGTTCTTATGCGGATTCTAGATGAAATTTCGAAGTTCGTAGAAGTTTGTTTAGCGTACGCATCGCGGCTATAAATCGGTTGTGACGCGATAAATGAAGTTTGTTGCGCAACAGAAGTCTCCCGATTTTGGTCAGAAGTTGGCTGGCGAGCGACGGTAGTCGCTCTGACATGAGGTGCAATAGCATTTTTTATCTCTGACTTGCTGCGCGCTGTAACACAAGAAGTATTTTCGAGATGGCTCTATCACCTCGGAACAACTTTTGTAACTAGAATTATTCTATATATCGTTTGACATGCGAAATATGATGCAGTCTCTAGCTCTTGTGTGTCCGAATCGTTTCAATTTCGTCGTTAACTATCTCGTGGATTTGGTGACCTGACTTTGATTATTTGTATCTGTAGCGCTGGACTTGCCCTTCCAGAATTTGGCCTCTGCGAATTATGATGGTGATTACTGTGACTGCGTTGGTTACTATTAGCGTAATTGTTGTTGTGCCATGTGTTCTGCGGATTTGATCTACCTTTATTGTACCCATGAAAATTTAGAGTATTGTCTGTGACTGTTCTGATTATTATAGACATTGTGATCACGTCTGTTTCTATTCGTGTAATTCCTGTGATGTCTGTTATTAGCTAAACTGTCAGAGGTTGGGAATCAATAAGCATTATTCGACTGTGAGAATTATGCGTTATACGTACGACGTCTGTTATCCAATTTGTAATTGTTTCTGTGGTTGTGTTTGTTCTGCGAGTTTCCATAATTTTTGTTTTAACGTGGTGCCAAATCATCTTGCGTGTCACAATTTCTGTTGTCCTTGTTATCGTGTCTCTTCGCTAAGCTGTTGTCACTGACCAATTCCAGTTCCTAAAGTAATGTTTGGATTGCTTCTAAATCATTTCTACTTCTCACGGTCAAAATTACCTGTCTGAAATGTGTGGGTAGCTTTGTTAAACCAATGCGAATTAGCCCTGACAGACTGCATGGATTTGATAAGTACTGATTTCTATGTACCATGTCTTCAAAGTATTATGCTGTGCTCAAGAATTCATAGTTTCTTGTACGGACTGCTACCAATAGGTTGATATAAACGCTCGGCAGAAATCATTTACGCTTTGGCAATCTCGCAGTGTTGAGCGCATTTTTGCTGCAGTTTCATTTTCTAGTTTGGTGGTAAAGAATATAGTAAGTACCTGACCGCCCAAACCTGGGGGTGAATTTCGTTACCACAATTCGTGAAAACTTTTAATTTACGGACTGTCGAAAAGTCTTTGTATCGAAGTTACCATTTGTGTATGAACCAGATTGTTCTTTATTTCTCAACGTCGTCGATTCATTGTCGTACATGTACATGGGGTACTGTTCTCGTGGGAAATCACCTAAACGACACAGAGTCACTTGGTCACCACGGTTTTCTGACTATGAATGTAAACGTCTTTTTAGTCTTCACTTTTAAGCTTTGTTTCAATACACTCGACTTTTTCATTCATAGTGTTCCTATAACGCTTATTTTCCCGATTAACTTTGTCCTGGTTGTCTTTAAAATACACTCCTGGAAATGGAAAAAAGAACACATTGACACCGGTGTGTCAGACCCACCATACTTGCTCCGGACACTGCGAGAGGGCTGTACAAGCAATGATCACACGCACGGCACAGCGGACACACCAGGAACCGCGGTGTTGGCCGTCGAATGGCGCTAGCTGCGCAGCATTTGTGCACCGCCGCCGTCAGTGTCAGCCAGTTTGCCGTGGCATACGGAGCTCCATCGCAGTCTTTAACACTGGTAGCATGCCGCGACAGCGTGGACGTGAACCGTATGTGCAGTTGACGGACTTTGAGCGAGGGCGTATAGTGGGCATGCGGGAGGCCGGGTGGACGTACCGCCGAATTGCTCAACACGTGGGGCGTGAGGTCTCCACAGTACATCGATGTTGTCGCCAGTGGTCGGCGGAAGGTGCACGTGCCCGTCGACCTGGGACCGGACCGCAGCGACGCACGGATGCACGCCAAGACCGTAGGATCCTACGCAGTGCCGTAGGGGACCGCACCGCCACTTCCCAGCAAATTAGGGACACTGTTGCTCTTGGGGTATCGGCGAGGACCATTCGCAACCGTCTCCATGAAGCTGGGCTACGGTCCCGCACACCGTTAGGCCGTCTTCCGCTCACGCCCCAACATCGTGCAGCCCGCCTCCAGTGGTGTCGCGACAGGCGTGAATGGAGGGACGAATGGAGACGTGTCGTCTTCAGCGATGAGAGTCGCTTCTGCCTTGGTGCCAATGACGGTCGTATGCGTGTTTGGCGCCGTGCAGGTGAGCGCCACAATCAGGACTGCATACGACCGAGGCACACAGGGCCAACACCCGGCATCATGGTGTGGGGAGCGATCTCCTACACTGGCCGTACACCACTGGTGATCGTCGAGGGGACACTGAATAGTGCACGGTACATCCAAACCGTCATCGAACCCATCGTTCTACCATTCCTAGACCGGCAAGGGAACTTGCTGTTCCAACAGGACAATGCACGTCCGCATGTATCCCGTGCCGCCCAACGTGCTCTAGAAGGTGTAAGTCAACTACCCTGGCCAGCAAGATCTCCGGATCTGTCCCCCATTGAGCATGTTTGGGACTGGATGAAGCGTCGTCTCACGCGGTCTGCACGTCCAGCACGAACGCTGGTCCAACTGAGGCGCCAGGTGGAAATGGCATGGCAAGCCGTTCCACAGGACTACATCCAGCATCTCTAAGATCGTCTCCATGGGAGAATAGCAGCCTGCATTGCTGCGAAAGGTGGATATACACTGTACTAGTGCCGACATTGTGCATGCTCTGTTGCCTGTGTCTATGTGCCCGTGGTTCTGTCAGTGTGATCATGTGATGTATCTGACCCCAGGAATGTGTCAATAAAGTTTCCCCTTCCTGGGACAATGAATTCACGGTGTTCTTATTTCAATTTCCAGGAGTGTATATTAATGACTGATATTCTGCTGTGTCTGAAAACTGTATTGGCATCGCGCCACTTGAATCTCTGTCTGCACTTGCGGCGGACGGGTTGCGCTCTTTCAATATCCATTAAATAATCAGTCCACCTACCTGGATAGGTTTCAGGTTGTATGATCCTTCACTCTGCAATGGTATAGTCTGGTTTAGCCGATAAAAGCAGCGCCGACGAAAAGTCAGCTAAATACCTACCTCGCAATGGCCACATAATCCAGTCCATGGGCAGCATCTGGAACTTAGTTAAATTATCGGGTGTTCAGGATTCTTACACGGCACTTTTGAAAATGTCTAACGTTTCCTGTAAGCTGGTTTATCGTCTTTAAACACAGAAAATGGGTGTTAAATCTTTATTTAATATTGCCACGTAGATGAAGGAATAAGTAGTTGAATGACGAACACTAACTTCACTTAACGATGGTTTATTCAGCACTTGCACATACAACAGGGCGGAGCGAACTGCCTCCGGCCAGAACACATACGGTATATATACAGCTACAGAGCATTCCAGTACAACGATTCTTGCTATTTGTGAATACTTACAGAATGTACTGGAACCGAATACAGAAATTAAAATTGTGCAGCCCAGGTGAGTTTTGAACCTCGAGGCAGCAGTTTAGTATGATATCAACAGACCACAGTGCTACTCACTTTCTTTTACGACATTGCTCCCCCCTGAACAGAACATGCCCTCGGTGTTACGTCGTCCTAGTCCGGGAACGAGTCATCGGTCCTGCATCCTCCGACTCCCGATGACTGATGTTCGCCCTGGCGGTGATCTTCTTAGAACTTCTCTTGCCGCTACGTTCTTCATCACCTTTCCGCTTGTTGCCTGTCGCTGGAACTTGAATTTACACTGGGTTGCACGATCCTTATATGGCTTCATTCGAAGGACGTGGACCGCATCTCTGATCTTTCGTCGTCTTGTGTCGGGGTCGATATCTTCGACTTCATAAGTAACATCAGATAACTGTCTTAATCCTTATAAGCTCCAAAGTAGCGCCTGAGGAGCTTCTCACAGGGACCAACCTTCCGAACAGGAGTGAACACCCAGACGATCTCACCAGGCTGGTAGACAACAGGGCGGTTGCTCGAATCATACCTTCGACGATCGTTTCCTTGAACCTGCAGCGTGAGGAGTCGCTCTAACTGCCGAGCTTCCTCAGCTGTGGCTAACACCTGGCCGATGTAGTCGTCGTCCACGTCATCAGGATGTAACGGGAACACAGTGTCCATCGACGTCGTCGCCTCACGCCCATGCACCAGGAAAAATGGCGTAAATCCTGTTGTGTTTTGTTTGGCGACGTTGTAGGAAAATGTCACGAAAGCTGGCACCTCATCCCAGTTCCTCTGGGATAGCATGTCGGCCAACGTATTATTAAGGCGTTCAGTAAGCCCGTTAGTTTGCGTGTGATGAGTAATGTTGCACCGACAGTTTATCTCTGTGACAAGATTCGATTGAAAAGCTTTCCCTCGATCCGCAATTAACGATCCTGGGGCACCGTGTTTTAATACAATGTCTTCTACGATGAATTTGGCTACCTCGAATGCTTCGGCTGTTTTCACGGCTTTTGTAATGGAATAGCGCGTCAGATAATCAGTGCAAACAATAATCCATCTACTGTCACTAGCAGACGTTGGAACTCGTCCGACGAGGTCAATCCCAACACACTGGAAAGACGTTTCGGCTGGTGGGATTGGTACGAGTCGGCCATGGGATTTCTGAGGAACTGTCTTTCTCCTCTGGCACTCTCGACAGTGCAACACATATTGACGGACACTCCTAAATAAATCTGGTCAGAAAAACCTCTTGCTGATCCTATCCTTTGTCTTACTAAATCCTAAATGTCCGGCCTCAGGTGTGTCATGGAATTTCTGTAGAACATCTAAACGCATGTGTTTAGGAATCACTGGTAGCTACATCTTTCCAAGAGGATCAAAGTTTTTCTTCCAAAGTAATCCATTAACTATCTTAAATTGTCCTTTCACATACTCTGACCAATTTAAAGCAAGCATAATTAGAAATATCTTGGCGTCCTTCTTCTGCTCAGCAGAGAGATCCTGGACTGCAGCGAGACAGTCATTATCTTCATCAAAGTCTTGATGGTTTTTCACAGGGTTTCTTGAGAGACAATCGGCATCTTGGTGTTTTCTTCCACTTTTGTACACTATGGTAATGTCATACTCCTGAAGACGTAGTGCCCACCTGGCGAGTAGTCCTGTTGGGTCCTGAAGACCTGTCAACCAACAAAGTGAATGATGATCTGTAACAGCTGTGAATGGCCTTCCATAGATATGCTGTCGAATTCTTCACATGGCCAAGATCACAGCATGACATTGTCTTTCTGTAGTTGAGTAGTTTCTCTCGGCTTTTGTAAGTGTCCTAGAAGCGTAGGCTATAACCTTCTCTGTTCTATCCGAAATTTGCACCAGAACAGCACTGCTCCCACACCCACTGGCATCTGTGTGTAGTTCTGTAGGTGCTCTCTCATCATACAGACCAAATACAAGGTCAGTCCTCAGAGCTTTCCCCAGCACATCGAAAGAATCTTGTTGAGCACCACCCCAGATAAATTTAGCATCGGCTTTTATCAACTCTTGGAGTGGCCTGGTTTTGATACAAAAGTCTTCGATAAAACGACGGTAATAAGAACACAACCCGAGGAAGCTTCTCACATCTCTAATACCTTTAGGAATAGGAAATTCCGTTATAGCTCTCACCTTTTCTGGGTCTCGCTACACACCATCTTTTGGCACAAGGTGTGCAAGAATTTTGATTTCTTTTGCTCCAAAGAGACACTTTCTTGGATTAAGTTTCAGTCCGCCTTAGTGGAGACACTGAAGAATGGCCAGTCTTTTTAAGTGTTCATCAAATGTCTCTGAGAACTCTATATCTAAATAAAAAAAGCACATCGTCCATTTCAAGGGCCTTAGGAGATTATCCATCATTCGTTCAAAAATTTCTGGTGCGTTACACAAAACAAACGGCATTACTTGAAACTGATAGAGGCCTTCAGGGGTGACGAAAGCAGTTTTCTCACGATCAGCCTCTTCTGCTTCGATTTCCCAGAATCCCGAGTATATGTCCACGGTTGAAAAAACCTTAGCCCCCTTCAGACAATCTAGCGTATCGTCATTTCATGGAAGAGGGTAAACGTCATTTTTAGTTATCTTATTAAGCTTCCTGTAATCAACACAAAAGCTCCATCTGCCATCCATCTTCCTGACGAGAAGCCGGCCGATGTGGCCGTGCGGTTCTACGCCCTTCAGTCTGGAACCGCGTGACCGCACGGTCGCAGGTTCGAATCCTGCCTCGGGCATGGACGTGTGTTTTGCCCTTAGCTTAGTTAGGTTTAAGTAGTTCTAAGTTCTAGGGGGCTGATGACAACAGATGCTAAGTCCCATAGTTCTCAGAGTCATTTGAACCATTTGAACCTGACGAGAACCACTGGTAGCGACCATGGGCTCTGCGAAGGCTGAATGGTGTCATTCTTTATCATATCCCCTGCCTCGTCGCGAATTATTGGACGTTCCGTTGCTAACACACGGTATGCTCTCCGGCTTATTGGTTGATGGTCTCCAGTGCTAATCCTGTGCTTCACCGTCGATTTGTCTAATTTGGTCTTCACCTGCGGATGGAAGAATTCAGATAACTCTTGAAGAATGGCAAGTAGCTTCTTCTGTTGTTTCTTAGTGAGATCTGATGATAGTCGAGCTAGAAGATCTTGTAATGGTAGCTCTAATTTCACCCACAGATTAAGAACGGGAGGTTTATATGACGCTCAGCTGTTCTGCAATTAACGGCTCAGCGTTTGCTACACACATTCGTCTTGGAAGGATCTGCGGTTCTCGGCGACAGCTAACTACCCACAGTTCACTGAATCCGTTCTTAAACGAGCCGACAAAGGCTGGGATGACCAAGTTATTCTTCAGTGATATGCTTCTCTTACATTCCACTACAAGATCCATGGGTTGATGCATGGCATGACACATGACAGCTCCCTTTCTAGCGCTGACTGCAGGAATGATCAGTTCATCCAACACACACAGTCTCCACACACTCTGATGCGCATCTTCCTATTCACAGTATCTCTTCTCGTCTAGCTAATTTTCTAGCGACCACGATCTATAATTGGTTGAGAAGCTTTAAAAAAATCCCATCCGAGAATGACGTCATGACCACACTCTTGTAAGACAATGAATTCTAAGGGCTGTCTATGGCCACGTATACCCACACGAATGACACATCTTCTGTACGTTTTACATAATTCCCATTAGCCACCTTCAGCAGAGATATTTTGGTGTCGACGAATATGGTTTTCTGCAACTGGCGACTGTACTTCTCCGAAATGACTGAATATGATGCTCCAGAGTCCCCAAGAGCTTGGGCTGGTCGGCCATTCATGAGGATATCGACGTAGTTTCCTGTCATTTTTGTAGTGATCGACGGCGGAGGATTTTTCTCTTCGGCGGCCTCACCTCCAAGGAAGGCCGAAGGCCGCACCCTTTATTTTTCCAGGTTGCGGTTGTTAGGTGATCGTCTGAAGCTTATAAACGACCTTGATCGGCGTGTTGGGGAGCGTTCTCTCCAGCGGGCAGCTTGCGGTGGTGGTAACCTACGTCGTCCTTCACCCGCATCTTGTTGTTCATTTTCGTCGTCCCGGAGTTGGCGTCGGCTAAGATCGGTCTGCTGTCTTCTGGCGCTGGCGTCATCAAATATCCGCCGCCTTTCTCTACAATAGCGCACCACATGTCCCGGTCGTCCGCAGTGGAAACCTACTGGTTGATTATCCTGGGTCCTCCAGACATCAGTCTTTCTTGGTGTCCAAACAGGTTCCTCATGCGGGATTGTAGGATCGTAACTTCGCCTGGGTCTCGACTTTTTTATCGTTTTAAAGGGAAATGAAGGACGAGAGATTGGATTCAATCTCTGTTCCACTTCCTCCCTTATGACCTCTTCAAGTGTCTCGGTTTTTTGTTCGCCGTTCAATCCAAGTGCCTTCTGAACTTCCTCTCTCAGTAACTGACGAAGAACACTTGTGAAATCAGTTACTTCCTCCATTACAGACATCGATACGACGTTCGGAAGCCGTTCAAACTTCTTCCGTATAATTCTTTTTTGATGCATTGCCTCGATATACTGGCACCATATTATGAAGTCGTCTGCTGTCGAAACCTCCTTCAGGAGTAGGGCTTCATACATGTTCTCAGCAACATCGTTCATGAGATGTACAACCTTATCTTCCTCTTTCATTCGAGGATCCAGTATTTTACACAGCTGCAAGACGTCTTGAATGTAGGATGCTGTAGTTTCTCCTGGACGCTGTGAAATGCACTTTAGTTTATCTTCAGCCTTGCACTTCTGTCATTTTGTGTCGGCGAAGTATTTGCGCAGTTCCACCTGGAATACTTCCCAGCTTGTGAACTTGTCCTGGTTGTTCTCATACCATTGCTTGGCAGTGCCCTCCAAGTAGAAAAATACGTTAGCCAAATACACGGTGTCATGCCATTTGTTAATTTGTCTATACGCTCATATACCTTCAGCCACTTGTTTGGATCTTGGCCATCGTCACCAGAGAACCCGGAAGGATATCTCATGTGGTGGCACACAGTTTCTGTCATCGTGACGTCCTCTTCCTCTTGTGTCTCCGATAGATTGCGACCTGTTGAATATGGCTCTAACTCGGGTTTCTCGCTACGTAAATGGCGGCTTTGTCGTGGCCTGATGGGAGCCACTGTGTCGTCGATAATGTGCGGTATCACAAGTTCCAATGCCCGGCGTCTCCACCAGAATAATGTCTCGTAGATAAAGGTGTAAGTAGATGAATGACGAACACTAACTTCACATAACGAAGGTTTATTCACCACTTGCACATACAAGAGCGTGGAGCGAACTGCCCCCGGCCAGAACACATACGGTATATATACAGCTACAGAACATTCCAGTACTACGATTCTTGCCGTTTGTGGATGCTTCTAGAATGTACTTGAACCGAATATAGGAATTCAAATTGTACAGTACAGGTGAGTTTCGGACTCACGACGCTCGATGCAACAGTTTAGTATCATATCCACCACACCTCGGTGCTACTCCGTTCATGCTGTGACAATATCCCGGAACTAAGTGTGGAATGTTACTGACTGTCTGTGCAGAAAGTTCAGAAACAAAACCAGGCAGAAGATTTTTAGGATGCCTCGATATTTTAAACGTTCTAAACATCCATTGACCCACGCCTTTTTGTGAGTTAATACAGTCAGTCGTTCACTAGTCTTCTTGTACAGAAGTGCTCGCCATAATGTCCCATAATTTTCACGAAAGACGCCACTTGGAGTTTATTTACGACCTGAAATGTTCACACGCAAAATATCCTAAAATAAATCACTCACAAAGCTCCAAGTTTCTCAAAATGCTCAACACTGTAGTGGTTTTTCATCAGCTGCACGAGAACCAATAGGCCGCGTGGACTTATTTATTTTGGTGCTAATCTGATCAGCGCGATTTAATATAGGTGTTAACCAGAAGACTACATCGACTATTAGATCTGACGCACAAAGCCCTACTCAAACGCGCGGGTAACGGTGAATTCCTATTGGTTAGTACGTTAAACAGCCAATCAGATCATCTCGAGCATTTCTACACTCGCGGCATTTCTAATGTCAGCCATACATATTACCATGAATAATTTAGACTATAAATTTCGTAATTCCTAAAATAAATAAAATTTCATGAAAATAAAATACGGTATCTTTCCACAAAATAAATTGCTAATAAATTAAATACCCGACGCCCCATCTGGCCACCCTTTAGGAAAATCAAGCTCACTCGGACATACGTCGCCGATTCTCTTATTACACATCAGCTTTCTCAAGCTTACATCTACACAGTTTTAATGAAGTACTACATTTTCACTTTACGTATGATCTCCATTCACTTTCTCTGTATTTCCAAAATATGCACACAACCCAAATACTATGAAATATTAATCTTACAATGTACTGTTAATTACTCCAGAAATCTGTAGCAAAGAAACTAAAGAAACCTCCCGAAAATTAGATTATAGTAACCCATCATCTTGGGTGTAATCGCAGTTGTTACTATAGAAGAGTACGTTACAGTCCATACTCGGTTTCACGATTATTATGTGTCTTAGGTAAAAGTTTATATCTCCAAAAGTAGTGAAGTTATTGATTTTAAGTTTTAACACTATGGTTCTATTATTCTTAGCTTTTGGTATACAGAGTATGAAAAGGATCGATTAATATTTAACAGTACTTATCCAGATTCATGGAGAGAATGTGTAATGTGTTGGACATAGCATTAGTCAAATACGCCTCTTGCCCGGTCCAGTAATATTCGTCAGGTGAGCGAGCTTGAGAATCAACATCTCTTCAGCTCCCGGCTCCACGGCAATCTACGTTTTCCATGTAGGGTGACAACTCGAAATAATTTGCTTTGTCACAAATTTGCCATTTTTGTTCTCAGGTCGTCAAGTTTTGCTTTAATTGTGCTTAACTTACCTTTTGTTTTTCCGCATTTAATTCCAAAGTTTCCACTTGTTGGGTACTTTCTTTTTACCATTCTGTTAAGATGTTCATTCTGTTCTTCTGTCTGTGTAACTGCCGCACTCGGAACTACAATGCTGATTTTACATAACAATTCGTTTTTGTCATTATACGGGTTTGTTTTCATGTTATTGTGTTCTGTTTCAAAGTCGCGTATTCTAGTTGCAAAACTGCTAATTATTGTTTTTTAAATAAAAAACACCTCCTGCTGCACTGTATTTTATTCCTCCCAGACATGTTTCGCCTCTTTTCACTTTAAGACAACATCAGCGAGACCTAGAATGATAACAGGTTTGTTTTTATATGTGTTGTATGTAGTACCCAGCCGTTCCTATTTCTGAAGACTGGCAGAAGATAATATCGTTTCTTACCGTTACGGCTGAAAATGTGTTCGGTAATCTGGAAGCAAAATCCCAAGAATGGTTCATCGAGAACGAAGATGTCCTGAAACATCTTCTTGGGGCTAAGCGTCAGGCCACTGTCATCTGGCATAAAAAGCCATGCAATTCTACACCGAGGGAGCTAAGCAAAGCAAATGGAGCCGTTCGACGCACTGGCTGCAACTCCATCAATTCCTATTGGCAGCAACTTTGCCTAGGATACAGGAGTGTTTCAATGCAGGCGACGTTGATGGTGTGTACTCGGGCATCAAACGGGCCACTGGACCCATTCCAAAGAATGGCGCACCACTCAAGGAAATAGATTGAAAAGTCACCACAGATCGAAATCTTCTATTGCACCGTTGGGTAGAACATTACTCCAGCCTCTACTCACATCCCATCCACATTAGAGCAAACGAAATGGATGAAATTTCTCAGATGATACCTTACCATGACTTGGATGTCACGCCTACTATGTAGCTTCAAAGAGTTTTCAGTCTCTTACTGAAATTTTGGGCTGAGGGTCCTGTGCCGTAAGACAAGCGCGCGCGATGCCAGTATTGTTACTTTATACAGAGAAGGTAAAGCTGATCGCGGCGGTTGCAACTGCCACAGTGGAATCTCACTTCTGAGTATACCTGGAAAAACATTTGCTCGTGTGGTGTTCGGCAGACTTCAGAAGCTTGCCGAGCGCATATACCCTGAGGAACAACGTGGGTTTCGTCCCCAACGATCTAGAGTTGATACGATCTTCACACTCCGGCAAATTTATGAAAAGTACCACGAGCAGAAGACCCATCTGTTCATTGCCTTTATCGACTTAAACAAGGCTTTCGACACAGTCAGCAGAGAAGGACTGTATGCAGTACTTTTGAAGATAGGGTGTAAAATGGCTCTGAGCACAATGGGACTTAACATCTGAGAACTTAGAACTACTTAAACCTAACTAACCTAAAGACATCACAGCCGGCCGAAGTGGCCGTGCGGTTAAAGGCGCTGCAGCCTGGAACCGCAAGACCACTACGGTCGTAGGTTCGAATCCTGCCTCGGGCATGGATGTTTGTGATGTCCTTAGGTTAGTTAGGTTTAATTAGTTCTAAGTTCTAGGGGACTAATGACCTCAGCAGTTGAGTCCCATAGTGCTCAGAGCCATTTGAACCATTTTTTAAAGACATCACAAACATCCATGCCCGAGGCAGGATTCGAACCTGCGACCGTAGCGGTCGTGCGGTTCCAGACTGAAGCGCCTAGAACCGCTAGGCCACTGCGACCGGCCTAGGGTGTCCTCCAGAGCTCTTAAAGATGATCATAGCTTTCCACGAAGATATGGAAGGTGATGTGTTCTTCGACGGAATCACATCTGAACCGTTTGCTGTGAAAAGATGGGTTCGTCAAGGCTGCGTATTGGCTCCCACTCCATTCGATATTTTTTTCGCAGCACTACTCAAAGTTACTTTTGGTGAAACTAAACTTGGCATTCATCTGTATACCAGAGCTGATGGGAAGCTTTACAACATTTCTCTACTCAGACCCAAGAGTTTCCCAGAAGACCTGCTTGTAAATAGATTTTTATTTGCTGACGATGCTGCATTTATGGCGCATACTCATGACGATCTGCAATAGCTTGTGGATAAATTCTATACTGCATGCAAGGTCTTCGCCATGTCTATAAACCTAAATAAGACGATTGTCATGACACAAGAATACACAGATTCGCCTGTCATCAAACTGGACGGCTACTGGTTAAAGGTAGTCGATAAATTCTGCTATGTTGGTTCAATAATGACAGAAGGCCTTTCCCTGTATGACGAGACAAATGCACGAATAGGGAAGGCTGCCAGCACTCTAGGAAAGTTCCGCACACGAGCATGGTACAACAAACATCTTAAATGGTCGACAAAATTACATGTGTGTCAATCATGTGTCCTGAGTATTCTCCCCTGTGGATCTGAGACTTGGACGTCTTACGCCGAACAGGAACGAAAGCTCGACGCCTTTCATCTGCGGTGCTTACGGAGCATCTTCGGAATATCATGGAAGGATCATGTGACAAATGATATGGTTCTGAAAACTGCAAAACAACAGAGGATCACTGCCACGCTCAAGCAACGTAGCCTGCGGTGGTTAGGACATCTGCATCGTATGGACCACTCCCGTCTGCCCCGGCGCACATTACTCAGTGAAATAGCAAGAGCAAAGCGTCAAGCATTTAATATTGACAGTTATAAGTGGGAGGAACTGGCTGACGATCGCAGCAAATGGAGGAAACTGACTACAGATGGAAGCAAGATGCACGACCAAGTATGAATTAACAACTTGCTGCAAAACGATTTCGCAGACATGAGCTTGTGAGTAACCATCCTGCTAGAGCAACTCATTTGCCTCCCTTGTGGGCGCAAAGTCGGCTCTCGCATCGGACTTCTGAGCCACCAGCGAAAATGTCTCTAGGGTGCCACTTGAATCTACCGTCAGGAAGCACCATACAGGCTGGTCCCTTGATAGTGACCGAGCCAAATATCTCACGAAATAAGCGTCAAACCATAAAACTACAAAGAACGGAACTTGTCTAGCTTGAAGGGGGAGACCAACCTATAGTTGGCCCGCCAGATGGCGCTGCCATAGGTCAAACGGATATCAACTGCGTTTTTTCAAATAGGAACTCTAATTTTTATTACATATTCGTGTAGTACGTAAAGAAATATGAATGTTTTAGTTGGACCACTTTTTTCGCTTTGTGATAGATGGCGCTGTAATAGTCACAAACATATGGCCCACAATTTTAGACGAACAGTTGGTAACATGTAGGTATTTTAAATTAAAATACAGAGCATAGGTACGTTTGAACATTTTATTTCGGTTGTTCCAATGTGATACATGTACCTTTGTGAACTTATCGTTTCTGAGAACGCATGCTGTTACAGCGTGTTTACCTGTAAATACCATATTAATGCAATAAATGCTCAAAATGATGTCCGTCAACCTCAATGCATTTGGCAATACGTGTAACGACATTCCTCCCAACGGCGAGTAGTTCGCCTTCCGTAAAGTTCGCACATGCATTGACAATGCGCTGACCCATGTTGTCAGACGTTGTCGGTGGATCACGATAGCAAATATCCTTCAACTTTCCCCACAGAAAGAAATCCGGGGACGTCAGATCCGGTGAACGTGCGGGCCATGGTATGGTGCTTCGACGACCAATCCACCCGTCATGAAATATGCTATTCAATACCGCTTCAACCGCACGCGAGCTATGTGCCGGACATACATCATGTAGGAAGTACATCGCCATTCTGTCATGCAGTGAAACATCTTTTAGTAGTAACATCAGCAGAACATTACGTAGGAAATCAGCATACATTGTACCATTCAGATTGCCATCGATACAATGGGGGCCAATTATCCTTCCTCCCATAATGCCGCACCATACATTAACCCGTCAAGGTCGCTGATGTTCCACTCGTAGCAGCCATCGTGGATTTTCCGTTGCCCAATAGTGCATATTGTGCCGGTTTACGTTACCGCTGTTGGTGAATGACACTTCGTCGCTAAATAGAACGCATGCAAAAAATCTGTCATCGTCCGGTAATTTCTCTTGTGCCCAGTGGCAGAACTGTACATGACGTTCAAAGTCGTCGTCACGCAATTCCTGATGCACAGAAATATGGTACGGCTGCAGTCGATGTTGATGTAGCATTCTCAACACCGACGTTTCTGAGATTCCCGATTCTCGCGCAATTTGTCTGCTACTGACATGCGGATTAGGTCGAGGTTGACGTTTCGCGTGTGGCTGAACACTTCTTGTTTCTTTAAATAACGTAACTATCCGGCGAACGGTTATGATACTTGGATGATGTTGTCCAGGATACCGACCAGCATACATAGCACACGCCCGTTGGGCATTTTGATCACAACAGCCATACATCAATATGATACTGACCTTTTCCGCAATTGGTAAACGGTCCATTTTAACACGCGTAATGTATCACGGAGCAAATACCGTCCGTACTGGCGGAATGTTACGTGATACCACGTACTTACACGTTTGTGACTATTACAGCGCCATCTATCACAAAGCGAAAAAAGTGGTCCAACTAAAACATTCATATTTCTTTACGTACTACACGAACATATAATAAAAAATGGGGGTTCTTATTTTAAAAAACGCAGTTGATATCCGTTCGACCTATGACAGCGCCATCTAGTTGGCCAACCATAGCGCCATCTGGTTTCCACCTTCAAGCTAGACAGGTTTCGTTCTTTGTAGTTTTTTCGTTTGACGCTTATTTCGTGAGATATTTTGCCCGGTCACTATCAGTGGACCACCCTGTATATAACTGATGATGTGTTAAAGTGAAAAAAGGCGAAACGCATCTGGGAGAAATAAATTGCAGTGCAACAAGAGAAGGCGTTTTTTATTTACAAGACAAATGTTTCTGTGCTTGCTGCGGAAAATGGCGACACAAAAAACCTTTTTGCTAACTATTGGTTGAAGATCATTTCTAATTTTTTTTCCTAATCTTAGTTGATAAATCCTGTATTTTCAATTTCATTTCTTCGTGTGATTTTCTGTTCTTATCCTGTGATTTTTATTCTCTTCCAGCGATTATCTCTTCTCTTCCTTTGATTTTCATATTTCTTCTCTAAGTGATTTACTATTTTCTTCCTGTGATTTGTCGATTTCTTATTGTGTTTCTTTAAGCATGTGACGAATTGATTCTAGAAAATGTGTAGGATCCACGCTATGTGGCTCTACATAACTGTTCACTAAGATAATGTAGATTGTGTTCGTTGAACAGACATTGACGCAAAACCCGGTTCTAATGTATGTTTACAGGTGCAAAATTTCGCACAGCTGTGAGCAATTCTGTAAGCCTTCGCTAGCCTGTGGCGAATTTACGCCGACCGACTGAGGTTCATAATCTGCTTGTTCATTACTCATCTTTTGTTCTGTTTCGTTATTGTTCGCTAAACTGATTAATAATTGTTGATCCGGGCAGTTTCCTAGAGTCACGGGGTCTCTGCTAATTGCACAGGGTGGTTTATCACATCCTGTACTGACTTACTGTTTGGTAACACCCTCTGTTGTCTTGTGCCTCGACGGACTTCCATACTGTTTTCTGTTGTGCCAAACATGATGAAATTCTATATCTTGGAAAAACAAAATTTCTTCAGTGACCAAGCAAAGAAACGAAACCTCTACTATGGTGCACGCAAATACTCAGCAATGAATCAAATCCACACAGTACCTGTACTATTGTGCCAAATGTTTATACGTAATAAAGTAATCAATAATCGTCACACGACGTAAAATTTCGCAAATGGAACACAGAATTTTAAATGAATTGCTCCAATATGAAGAGCAACATTAGTAAATTTAGTGCAGCGGTATTTTTTTGCTTTCGAGAAATCCAACTCTATCTGACTATATATTATAAAAAGAACACGCGAACTATCCAGACAGAAAAGATCGATATATGTTACGTCCCCACGTCCTTCTGTACGAAATTTAACCCAAATTTACCTCCCAGTCTATAAAAAGTCAACGTACTACCAAACCTATGTACTCGAAAACTATTATCCAACTTACGCTCGTACGCTAACCTTTGACTAAACAGAACCTAATTCGAACTGAATTCTAACTGGTCCAAATACAACTTATCTTTGTATTTATGAAATGCCTAGCTGAAGTTAAACAATTATCTGGCCCTAATCAAAATTTCCACTTACCTCGCCTTGTAACAATGTCGTTGCAGGTTTCTCGAAAGCACGACAGCAAACAGCAAGGAGGCCAATTCCAATCTAGGTTTCTGTATCTAAATAAATATACGAACTGTTGCATACCATATGGTGAAATGTGGTAATACGTTTAAACAGTGGGATGGGTAGACTAAGTATTCTTATGAAATGGTGTGCAACAACAACGGTTTTAGAATAAAGTATGTACTCAAAAAGACAGATGATCTTCACATGACAATGGTATGAACAATACTACACTTAACAAAGTGAACAATGATATGAAAAGGGTACAATGTTAAAAGAGAATTTCTAAAAAAAAAAGCTTAATCAGTTAATATGCTAAGGAATAATTCAGTGGGGTCGTCTTTCTCTCAGCTCTAAGCAAGTGAACAAAGTTAACTAGCTGCCAAAAATCATTGCTACAAATTAGGTCAGCAGTGCTTCAGTCTTCAATCGGACTTCTTCTCTTCAAAAACATAACATTATTAAAAATTTATTTTCGTTTCGCGTTTGAATATGTACATCATATTCATCCTTGCTATGTTTTACAATAAATCCTTCTTCATCTAACAGATACAGACACAAGTCAACAGAGCACTACAAAATACATTCATGACCTGCTACACTTCAACTAAGAATATATCAGACTGTGCTGAGGCAAAGACTGTGCCACAGCAACACCAAAGATCTCTCTGACGTGCAACTTACAAAAATCGAAATGACACGTCAACCTTACGCGCTGTATTTGAAGTAAGCAGGTTGCACTGACTCACTACGCAGACTGCAGTGTCGGATGTTCCATTTTTGTCCCCTTTAAATCGACGCATCGCTGGAGTACTACTGCTGAAAACTGTCCCCTATGGTTTAATTTCCTCATTTCATTTCGAACCTCTCACTGTGAAAATATTCAGTGGAAACTGTCATTTGCGTAATAAATTGCCTAGAGCTGTCAACGAGATTGCCAACAAAACATTATTTAATAATTACCTGGTAAGTTGTAAAATCTTTACATTGAAGGGTTATTGAAAGAACACGGAATAAGAACGTGAAAAAAGAGGTAATAAATTTAGAACAGGGGTGAGCAAATGAGCTAGCGCGAGCGCGGGTGCCCGTTAGTAGCCACACTGCATGAACGCCGGCTGTCAGCCCCTTTCATCTGCCTGCGTCTTACTGCAGCAAGACGAGCCTCTTTACTTCTTGTTATTATTGCTGGCGGTGTCGAATGATGTCTCCTTTGCTATGGAGGGTTGAAGATCTTCCAAACGAAAATGGGTCGAATCCTTATTCTTCAACCTGAAGTGAGAAGACGTTTTTATTGAAACACAAAAGCCTGCAATCATTGTCTGTTTCGCAATGCTACGTAATCGGCATGGACAAAGTATCATGTAAAGGGACATTTTCAATGCCATGAGAAATTGGTGATCATTTTGATTACTGAGGAAAATAAAGCTAAACTTTTCGAGATAAAACAGGAAAGAGAGAAAGAGAAAAGTAAATATAGATACACGTCGTTTCTAGAAAATGCTACTATTATTTATGCAGTATTATGTGGTTTTGCCCTCTCTAATTTATGACTGCCTTTTAACGTATTTACAGGAAGATAGCCGCGTAATCCAGAATGACCGTGCATTGAAAATGACCTATCATAAATCCCTTAGAATAACCAAACAGAGCGTCCATTCAACAATGGAGAATTTGTTAAAAAATGGTTCAAGTGGCTCTAAGCACTATGGGACTTAACATTTGAGGTCATCAGTCCCCTAGACTTAGAACTATTTAAACCTAACTAAGCTAAGGATAGGAGAAAATTTAAAAATGCACTAAATGAAGCAGGCAACATGGAATACAAACGTCTCAAAAATGATATCGACAGGAAGCGCAAAACGGCTAAGCAGGGATGGCTAGAGGACAAATGTAAGGATGTAGAGGCTTATATCACTAGGGGTAAGATAGATACTGCCTATGGTCGTGCGGTAGCGATCTCGCTTCCCACGCCCGGGTTCCCGGGTTCGATTCCCGGCGGGGTCAGGGATTTTCTCTGTCTCGTGATTGCTGGGTGTTGTGTGCTGTCCTTAGGTTAGTTAGGTTTAAGTTGTTCTAAGTTCTAGGGGACTGATGACCATAGATGTTAAGTCCCATAGTGCTCAGAGCCATTTGAAGATACTGCCTACAGGAAAATTAAAGAGACCTTTGGAGAAAGGAGAACCACTTGCATGAATAACAAGAGCTTTGATGGAAACCCAGTTCTAAGCAAAGAAGGGAGAGCAGAGAGAGTATATAGAGGGTCTATACAAGGGCGATGTACTTGAGGACAATATTATGAAAATGGAAGAGGATGTAGACGAAGATGAAATGGGAAATATGATACTGCGTGAAGAGTTTGACAGAGCACTGAAAGACCAGAGTCAAAACAAGGCCCCCGGAGTAGACAACATTCCATTAGAACTACTTATAGCCTTGGGAGAGCCAGTCCTGACAAAACTCTACCATCTTGTGAGCAGGATGTGTGAGACAGGCGAAATACCCTCAGCCTTCAAGAAGAATATAATAATTCCAATCCCAAAGAAAGCAGGTGTTTACAGATGTGAAAATTACCGAACTACCAGTTTAATAAGTCACAGCTGCAAAATACCAACGCGAATTCTTTACAGACGAATGGAAAAACTGATAGAAGCCGACCTCGGGGAAGATCAGTTTGGATTCCGTAGAAATGTTGGAACACGTGAGGCAATACTGACCTTACGACTCATCTTAGAAGAAAGATTAAGGAAAGGCAAACCTACATTTGTAGCATTTGTAGACTTAGAGAAAGCTTTTGACAATGTTGATTGGAATACTCTCTTTCAAATTCTGAAGGTGACAGGGCTAAAATACAGGGAGCGAAAGGCTATTTACAATTTATACAGAAACCAGATGGCAGTTATAAGAATCGAGGGGTATGAAAGGGAAGCAGTGGTTGGGAAGGGAGTGAGACAGGGTTGTAGCCTATCCCCGATGTTATTCAATCTGTATATTGAGCAAGCAATAAAGGAAACAAAAGAAAAGTTCGGAGTAGGTATTAAAATCCATGGAGAAGAAATAAAAACTTTGAGCTTCGCCGATGACATTGTAATTCTGTCAGAAGCACAGTAGAACGGAATTGACAGTGTCTTGAAAGGAGGGTATAAGATGAACATCAACAAAAGCAAAACGAGGATAATGAAATGTAGTCGAATTAAGTCGGGTGATGCTGAGCGAATTAGTTTAGGAATTGAGACACTTAAAGTAGTAAAGGAGTTTTGCTATTTGGGGAGCCAAATAAGTGATGGTGGTCGAAGTAGAGAGGATATAAAATGTAGACTGGCAATGGCAAGGAAAGCGTTTCTGAAGAAGAGAAATTTGTTAACATCGAGTATAGATTTAAATGTCAGGAAGTCGTTTCTGAAAGTATTTGTATGGAAGTGAAACGTGGACGATAAATAGTTTAGACAAGAACAGAATAGAAGCTTTCGAAATGTGGTGCTACAGAAAAATGCTGAAGAATAGATGGGTAGATCATATACCTAATGAGGAGGTATTGAACAGAATTTGGGAGAAGAGGAGCTTGTGGCACAATTTGACTAGAAGAAGGGATCGGTTGGTATGACATGTTCTGAGACATCGAGGGATCACCAATTTAGTACTGGAGGGCAGCGTGGAGGGTAAAAATCGTAGAGAGAGACCAAGAGATGAATACACTAAGCAGATTCAGAAGGATGTAGCCTGCAGTAGATACTGGGAGATGAAGAAGATTGCGCAGGATAGAGCAGCATGGAGAGCTGCATAAAACCAGTCTCAGGATTGAAGACCACAACAACAACAACCTAAGGACATCACACGAAACCATGCCCGAGGAAGGATTCGAACCTGCGACCATAGCAGCAGCACGGTTCTCCACTGAATCGCCTAGAACCGCTTGGTCAATACGGCCGGTGAGAATTCGTTAAAGAATGTTTTGTTACGGCCACAACAACCTTGTGGCCAGTGACTCTTACAGTTTTTATAACAGTTCCTATTTCACGGAAAACAGTGTGCAAAAAAATGGCGAACGAAGTGGAAAAATTCAACTCAAATGTAAGAAAACAGGTTTGGGTTTGGATGAAAGCACAGATGTTACGGATGTACCTTAGCTTGCGGTATTTGTGGGAGGTATTGACGTTGAATTTAAATTGATGGAGGAAGTGCTTGATTTAGTGTCAATGCACGATACAACTAAGGCGACGACATATTTTCCTGCATAGGAAATTTTATTGACAAACATGAGCCTTGTTGGAAAAACATTCGTTGACTGGAACTGGCGGAGCTCCTGTAATGATTGGTCAAAGGTCTGGTGTATGTGTGTGTGAGTGTGTGTGTGTGTGTGTGTGTGTGTGTGTGTGTGTGTGTATTAAACTGGGTACCTGGAAACTACGGAAAAGCTTCGTCCCGCCGTAGCCCTCAATGGTTCACAACCTCCCACAACAGGCCACAGCAGTCCACCCACCTCACCGCAACCCCACACCGAACCCAGGGGTTGGCCTCCAGTGGACCAAATGTTTGCGTGGTAGAGTAATTATGGTGTACGCGTAAGTGGATACAGCCCGTATTCGTCGAGGCAGATGGAAAACCGCCTTATAAACCATCCACAGGCTGGCCGGCACACCGGACGTCGACACTCATCCGCAGGGCAGATTCGTGCCGGGGACCGGCACGACTTCCCGCTCGGGAAGCGGCGCGTTAGACCGCCCGGCTAGCCGGGCGGGCAAAGTCTGGTGTAGTTGCTTTCATAAGGAAGAAGAGAAACAATATGGCGTAAAACAGGAAATACCAGTGATAAATTGCCTCCTACACTGCACTAATCTGCTAGAACAATGTGCCAAATACGTGGCGTTATGGACGTTGTTGTAAAAATAGTTAATAGACAGAGGTCACACGGGTTGGGACATCGGCAGTATAAATCCTTCCTGGCATAGAAGGGTGTGATTAAGGCAATGTACCATATTTTTGCGAAGCACACTAATTGTGTCGCGGCGTTCTAATTGTGTCGCGGCGTTATTTTGGAACGGTTTTTCAACTGCCATAAAAACATTCAAAATCTTACGAGACGAGATGGTCCATACAAGCGTGCGTCCTCGAGTAAATTAATTTGCTTTTCTTCATGACAAAATGTTGTAAGGTAACTATTGTTACTTTTTTCATTCGATGACACTTTCGTGTAACAGAAGATTGGTCTTTAAGGTAACACTCGAGAAAATTCCATGCATGTGTTATACTGTGTGGTAAGGTTTCATCGCATTGTCAAAAAAATGGCTCTGAGCACTATGCGACTTAACTTCTGAGGTCATCAGTCGCATAGAACTTAGAACTAATTATACCTAAATAACCTAAGGACATCACACACATCCATGTCCGAGGCAAGATTCGAGCCTGCGACCGTACCGGTCGCCCGGTTCCCGGCTGTAGCGCCTGAAACCGCACGGCCACTCCGGCCGGCCATCGCATTGTCACACTGTAATAATTACGACAATGCAGAGAATATTAACTGGACTTACAGGGTCAGCTGTCAATCGTGTATCGTCGACAATCTTTGCTCCTGTTCGCGAGTAAGGGAATGCGCGCTGCGCGCGTATCATTCCCGCACGACACACGTGCCCGCAGGCAGCCTCGCGCGTAGACCACTCGCCAAACTTAAGTATAGGACAACAAACATTTTGTCATTTCACAACACACATCTCCTCGATAACTAATTTTCCCTGGAATGCTTAACATCAAAGTTCTACAGTTGGTATTACTAACATATTACCATCTTCTTCAGCACAATAATTCACTCATTATGACGGGATGCATCGTTTTATTGCCAAGCCAATGGGAAGATGGCGTAAACGAAAGTAAAACCCAACTTCACTGTACAGCGTACTGTGTGCTGAATTACAACTTCCCTGCATATGACAATAGTTTACCAGAAAATAGCTCGTGTCGGGAAACTTAACCATCCACGGGCGAGCGCTCGCTGACTGAAATACACTTTTTCCAATTTATTTTCAAGGAAAAAAGGCGAAACTAGAAAAAAAAGTCCAGGTTGTAGGGTTGGTAATTTTCGTTCCAGTTATCGGGATCAATAAACAAAAGGACTATTGAAACTTCCTGGCAGATTAAAACTGTGTGCCCGACCGAGACTCGAACTCGGAACCTTTGCCTTTCGCTGGCAAGTGCTCTACCGTCTGAGCTACCGAAGCACGACTCACGCCCGGTACTCACAGCGTTACTTCTGCCAGTATCTCATCTCCTACCTTCCAAACTTTACAGAAGCTCTCCTGCGAACCTTGTGCCGGCCGCGGTGGTCTAGCGGTTCTAGGCGCTCAGTCCGGAACCGCGCGACTGCTACGGTCGCAGGTTCGAATCCTGCCTCGGGCATGGATGTGTGTGATGTCCTTAGGTTAGTTAGGTTTAAGTAGTTCTAAGCTCTAGGGGACTTATGACCACAGATGTTAAGTTCCATAGTGCTCAGAGCCCTTTGAACCAAGCCTGCGAACCTTGCAGAACTAGCACTCCTGAAAGAAAGGATATTCCGGAGACATGGCTTAGCCACAGCCTGGGGGATGTATCCAGAATGAGATTTCCACTCTGCAGCGGATTGTGCGCTGATATGAAACTTCCTGGTAGATTAAAACTGTGCGCCCGACCGAAGCTCGAACTCGGGACCTTTGCCTTTCGCGGGCAAGTGCTCTACCATCTGAGCTACCGAAGCACGACTCACGCGCGGTACTCACAGCTTTACTTCTGCCAGTATCTCGTCTCCTACCTTCCAAACTTTACAGAAGCTCTCCTATCACCTCAACTATAAAAATTGAAAAACCCGGATTCAGACGAAATTGAATGAATTATTTCAGTTTCGAGACAAAAAATACACATCGTACTGCTGACGCCTCTTGAAGTTACAAGCTGTCAGTGTAAACATGAACAATGTTCCATCAGTAAGGATTAACGTAAGCACAGACACTTGAACTGATTGTGCTAAAGCAGTTTTAAATAAAACTGCAAGAGAGAATTTCGAGGTTTACAAACTGACACAGAAATGGAATTCCAAATTCGTCTGTGTAGGTATGTGTTTGAATCTGTTGTGGATTGGCAGGATCCAACCCACGGAGTTTGGAGGAAGCCGAAAGGCACGCGTTTTAGCTCACGCAGGCTTGCGTGAGGTCTGGAACAGGACAAGGAATTTAGACGAGAAAAAGAGGATGTAGCTGGTGGAATACTTAACTTTAATCCATTAATGTTGAACGTAGCCCTTGTCTGTACATTCTTTACAATATGAATAGCAACTGATAATGGCGCCTTGCTAGGTCGTAGCAAATGACGTAGCTGAAGGCTATGCTAACTATCGTCTCGGCAAATGAGAACGTATTTTGTCAGTGAACCATCGCTAGCAAAGTCGGTTGTACAACTGGGGCGAGTGCTAGGAAGTCTCTGTAGACCTGCCGTGTGGCGGCGCTCGGTCTGCAATCACTGATAGTGGCGACACGCGGGTCCGACGTATACTAACGGACCGCGGCCGATTTAAAGGCTACCACCTAGCAAGTGTGGTGTCTGGCGGTGACACCACAGAATCCAAAGTCAGATGATGCTCACCGAGTATATTGCTTAAACTAGCAGAGTGCCAAGACCCCAGATATCCGAAATGAACCTTATGTGCGGAACAATTTCTTTAATTCCCCCTAGGAGGGTGATCAATCTACTGTTGGACTGCTGTCTTTTTAGACCCTTTATTTTTTCTCGACAGGTACTTAGTTGTGAAGCACAACATCTAATAAGTTCTCCCTGGTCGAGAATCCAGGTACGATTTTTTAGCTTCCTTGTTGTAGAGCACTTGCCCGCGAAAGGCAAAGGTCCCGAGTTCGAGTCTCGGTCGGGCACACAGTTTTAATCTGCCAGGAAGTTTCATATCAGCGCACACTCCGCTGCAGAGTTAAAATCTCATTCTGGAAACATCCACCAGGCTGTGGCTAAGTCATGTCTCCGCAGTATCCTTTCTTTCAGGAGTGCTAGTTCTGCAAGGTTCGCAGGAGAGCTTCTGTAAAGTTTGGAAGGTAGGAGACGAGATACTGGCAGAAGTAAAGCTGTGAGTACCGGGCGTGAGTCGTGCTTCGGTAGCTCAGCGTGTTCCCAGTTCCGTTTCAGCCGCGCTCGCGAGTGGCCGCTGTTAACTGTTGCGCTGCACTTCAGTGTTTACATCTATGTACTTGTGCTTCGCCGAGTGCCGTCCGTCCGTTAATCTCCGTGTTCGTTCCTGTTCCTTGTGATGTGATCGCTCTTTCTGGTCTTGCTGCTGCTACTTGGAATTTCGGTTGTTTAACCGAAATTGCTTCGCTGGATTAACCTGGCTACAAACCTCTGGAAGAACACTCTGGTATTTGCTTTTGACAAGGAATCCCGTCCTGTTCAGCCGACATCCCTGGAAATAGATGACTGGATTACACAGGTAATTCTGAAACCGTTCATACCTGGCAACTGGATCAGGAAAAATACTGTGTTTTTGTCAAGTTAATCAGTCCTTCGACTGTTGATAAAGTGTTACGAAAGTGGGGCTATGAAGTAGATTTTGTGCATAGAAATGGTTATAAAAGTAAGGTTTCCATCTATAGAGTGGACATTCATTACAAAACCGTTCGTGTCTTGAATCTTCCCATTGAAGTTGAAAATGATAAGATTAAGGAAGCTCTCTCAAACTACGGAGACGTTAAATAAATTGCAAATGAAAGATGGTCGCCTCGCTTTAAACTGCAGTGTTTTAACGTGGTCCGCTGTGTAGAGATGGACGTTAAGACGAATATTCCGTCTCACATAACTGTTTGTGGGTATAAGGCACAAATTGTTTACACAGGTCAGGAAGCTACATGTCATATATGTAACGAAACCGGCCACTTCAGACAGGAATGTCCGCGGCGAACTGTTGTTCTTAAAAGTAATTTGATACAGCATCAGAAGCTTACCTTAAGTGATCTGTTACCAAAGAATAGCCCGGAACAACTGGTTGAGGATGTTAACGCAGCGGGCCAAGCTGATGTCTCCCTTCAAAATCAAGTTTTAGTTTTTGCAAAATTTAACCACTTAGCGCAAATTTGTTTGTTTACATCTGTGTTGCAAAGTTTCAACATATAACTGCATATAGCACTGCTTTTAGACGTAATCTATAGCGATCTAAACATTGCGTTGCTCAAAATCTTCATGTTTTTAATAATTATTTAATTAAATATGGGCGATAAATGTTAATAGTAGTTTGCACACAATGGAAAATATTACAAGTGTATAGTATTACTTTACTAGATTGAAATACGTGTGATGCCACCCAAAATATTATACAGTGCCATTCTTTACGTCATGAATTTTCTATTGAATTTCATAAACAGTTTCCCATCAAACTTTGTTTATTGCTCTTTACGAGCTTAATTATACATGAATCTTACCATACGACTACGACACTCGATCCTCTATGACGAGACGCTTTTAATGAGCGCTCCCTCATTCCTGTAAGTTGTTATTTACTATTTTTATTAATCTTTCAGTTATCGTGATATTAACCGAGTTTCAAGTTACAATAACTTCTGCGTCTCGATCTTTCAGAGAGCCGGCTGGGGTGGCCGAGTGGCTCTAGGCGCTACAGTCTGGAACCGCGCGACCGCTACGGTCGCAGGTTCGAATCCTGCCTCGGGCATGGATGTGTGTGATGTCCTTAGGTTAGTTAGGTTTAAGTAGTTCTAAGTTCTAGGGGACTGATGACCTCAGATGTTGAGTCCCATAGTGCTCAGAGCCATTTGAACCATTTGAACCGACTTTGATAAAGGTCGGATTGTAGCCTATCGCGATTGCGGTTTATCTTATCGCGACACTGCTGCTCGCGTTGGTCGAGATCCAATGACTGTTAGCAGAATATGGAATCAGTGCGTTCCGGAGGGTAATATGGAACGCCGTGCTGGGTCCCAACGGCCTCGTATCACTAGCAGTCGAGATGACAGGCATCTTATCCGCATGGCTGTAACGGATCGTGCAGCCACGTCTCGATCCCGGAGTCAACAGATGGGGACGTTTGCAAGACAACAACAATCTGCATGAACAGTTCGATGACGTTTGCAGCAGCATTGACTATCAGCTCGGAGACCATGGCTGCGGTTACCCTTGACGCTGCTTTACAGACAGGAGCGCCTGTGAAGGTGTAGTCAACTACGAACCTGGGTGCACGAATGGCAAAATGTCATTTTTTCGGATGAATCCAGGTTCTGTTTACAGCATCATGAAGTTCGCAACCGTGTTTGGCGAAATCGCGGTGAACGCACATTGGAAGTGTGTATTCGTCATCGCCATACTGGCGTATCACCCGGCGTGATGGTATGGAGTGCCATTGGTTACACGTCTCGGTCACCTCTTGTTCGTATTGACGGCACCTTGAACAGTGGACGTTACATTTCAGATGTGTTACGACCCGTGGCTCTACCCTTCATTCGACCTCTGCGAAACCCTACATTTCAGCAGGACAATGCACGACCGCGTGTTGCAGGTCCTGTACGTACCTTTCTAGATACGGAAAATGTTCGACTGCTGCCCTGGCCAGCACATTCACCAGATCTCTCACGAACTGAAAACGTCTGGTGAATGGTGGCCGAGCAACTGGCTCGTCACAAGACGCCAGTCACTACTCTTGTTGAACTGGGGTATCGTGTTGAAGCTGCATGGGCACCTGTACACGCCATCCAAGCTCTGTTTGACTCAATGCCCAGGCGTATCAAGGTCGTTATTATGGCCAGAGGTGGTTGTTCTGGGTACTGATTTCTCAGGATGTATACACCCAAATTGCATGAAAATGTAATCACATGTTAGTTGTAGTATAATATATTTGTCCAATGAATACCCGTTTATCATCTGCATTTCTTCTTGGTGTAGCAATTTTAATGGCCAGTAGTGTATAATAGACGTTACAGACACATGTGTTCGTTGTCAACGTGCAACAGCCACACACAGACGACAGGCGACAGCACTAGCAGTGGAGGGTATATAAGGCGTTTCGGAGGCGCAGGGAACAATGCAGTCGCTGTCGTAACGTGGATGCGAAGCGAAGCGGTTTATCTGACGTACAAACCGGTATGGTCATTTGCTTTCGGGATAAGGGTAGAAGCATTTCCAAAATGGTTAAGTTTGTGAATTCTTCGCGTGCCTCAGTCATTAAAGTATACCAATCAAAGCGCCATCCTAAACCATCGCTGAAGCCAGTGTTTCAACACGGCCATACATGACATGCGTTAACGACAGTTGCGCCGATTTGTTAGAGCGACTAGACGAGGAACGTTTGAGCAACTGATCGCCAAAATGGACCAAGCGACCACCAGCAGCGTCTCCCCAAAGGCCGTTCAGCGAACCTTGCTGCATGTGGGCCTCCGCAGCAGGCTCTTTGTCCTTGGACCCTTGCGCACTGACTGCTATTCATTGGCGATGAAATCTGGAATTTGCACGCCAATACCGCAGCTTGACGTCAACTGGTTGGCGACAGGTGCCCTTTTCAGATTACAGGTGACCGCTGACGTGTACGGCGTGAAATGTCTGAAAGTAAGCACTCTGCAGCAATGATCGGAAGGATCTAGGTTGGAGGAGGGAGCGTTACGGTCTGGGAAATGTTTTCGTAGCATTCCCCAGGTCATTCTGGAAGGCACAACGGATCAACACATACATGCTTCTGTCCTTGGGGATCATGTCCGCCCCTACATCCAGTTAGTTTTCCCTCAGAACGGCCGGCCGCGGTGGCCGAGCGGTTCTAGGTGCTTTAGTCTGGAACCACGCGGCTGCTGCGGTCGCAGGTTCGAATGCTTCCTCGGGCATGGATGTGTGTGATGTCCTTAGGTTAGTTAGGTTTAAGTAGTTCCAAGTCTAGGGGACTGATGACCTCAGATGTTAAGTCCGATAGTGCTTAGAGCCAGCCCTCAGAACGATGGCGTCTGTCAGCATAACAAAGCAAGGTGTCACACATTTCACAGTGTACGTGCATGTATCAAAGAGTAACTATTCTACTTTAGGCGCACCCCTTACCTGCACCATGCGGCTGGTGGAAGGTCGTTGATAAAGTATGTCTGAAGTTTGACAGTCGTCAGATTTTTGCATGTAGTATTCCAGGCAGTTCCGGTTAGAGAACATTGTTCGACGCATGCGACTTATCATTTGGCACCTCCTACCACTCCCCTATTTTCACTTCTACGCTTTCACCTGTGTCTGTTTTCGCAACGAATTTGGTACGCACTTTACTGAACTCTTACAGTTGTGACGTCTCCGGTGCCCTTCTCAGCATGGCGCCCAAAGCGGCGACTTGTGTCGTCTGGGCCTGAAACCGGGCGTGCTTCCAGTGCACATCTATAATTTTCTATTTAATATGCGGTGTGACTCATTTATTTGATGATAAAATGTCAGTAATACTCTTTGGACTGTGGTTCCTTCCTGTCTCGATTTTTCTACAATCTCCTGAACACATTCAAGATAGCACTCCAGGCCACGAGTGGGCTACCGGGAACATCCGACTGCCGTGTCATCCTCGGTGGAGGATGTGGGTAGGAGGGGCGTGGGGTCAGCAGCCCGCTCTCCCAGTCGTAAGATGGTATTCTTGACCGAAGCCGCTACTACACTCCTGGAAATGGAAAAAAGAACACATTGACACCGGTGTGTCAGACCCACCATACTTGCTCCGGACACTGCGAGAGGGCTGTACAAGCAATGATCACACGCACGGCACAGCGGACACACCAGGAACCGCGGTGTTGGCCGTCGAATGGCGCTAGCTGCGCAGCATTTGTGCACCGCCGCCGTCAGTGTCAGCCAGTTTGCCGTGGCATACGGAGATCCATCGCAGTCTTTAACACTGGTAGCATGCCGAGACAGCGTGGACGTGAACCGTATGTGCAGTTGACGGACTTTGAGCGAGGGCGTATAGTGGGCATGCGGGAGGCCGGGTGGACGTACCGCCGAATTGCTCAACACGTGGGGCGTGAGGTCTCCACAGTACATCGATGTTGTCGCCAGTGGTCGGCGGAAGGTGCACGTGCCCGTCGACCTGGGACCGGACCGCAGCGACGCACGGATGCACGCCAAGACCGTAGGATCCTACGCAGTGCCGTAGGGGACCGCACCGCCACTTCCCAGCAAATTAGGGACACTGTTGCTCCTGGGGTATCGGCGAGGACCATTCGCAACCGTCTCCATGAAGCTGGGCTACGGTCCCGCACACCGTTAGGCCGTCTTCCGCTCACGCCCCAACATCGTGCAGCCCGCCTCCAGTGGTGTCGCGACAGGCGTGAATGGAGGGACGAATGGAGACGTGTCGTCTTCAGCGATGAGAGTCGCTTCTGCCTTGGTGCCAATGATGGTCGTATGCGTGTTTGGCACCGTGCAGGAGAGCGCCACAATCAGGACTGCATACGACCGAGGCACACAGGGCCAACACCCGGTATCATGGTGTGGGGAGCGATCTCCTACACTGGCCGTACACCACTGGTGATCGTCGAGGGGACACTGAATAGTGCACGGTACATCCAAACCGTCATCGAACCCATCGTTCTACCATTCCTAGACCGGCAAGGGAACTTGCTGTTCCAACAGGACAATGCACGTCCGCATGTATCCCGTGCCACCCAACGTGCTCTAGAAGGTGTAAGTCAACTACCCTGGCCAGCAAGATCTCCAGATCTGTCCCCCATTGAGCATGTTTGGGACTGGATGAAGCGTCGTCTCACGCGGTCTGCACGTCCAGCACGAACGCTGGTCCAACTGAGGCGCGAGGTGGAAATGGCATGGCAAGCCGTTCCACAGGACTACATCCAGCATCTCTACGATCGTCTCCATGGGAGAATAGCAGCCTGCATTGCTGCGAAAGGTGGATATACACTGTACTAGTGCCGACATTGTGCATGCTCTGTTGCCTGTGTCTATGTGCCTGTGGTTCTGTCAGTGTGATCATGTGATGTATCTGACCCCAGGAATGTGTCAATAAAGTTTCCCCTTCCTGGGACAATGAATTCACGGTGTTCTTATTTCAATTTCCAGGAGTGTATTTGGTGGAGTAGCTCCTCAGTTGCCTTCACGAGGAAGAGTGCACCCCGAAAAATGGCAAGAGCGCATGGCGGCCAGAATGGTCACCCATCCATGCGTCAACCACTCACGACAGCGCTTAACTTCGGTGATCTTACGAGAACCGGTGTATCCATGAGGCAAGGCCGTGTAAATATTTCTTATATTGGCTTACGAGGCTCAGTTTGTGCGGACATGCCTCATGCTCCCTTCAGAAGTATTGCTCTGTCAGCAAGGCATGCGTGTGTATGAAGCATATTTCGCTGGCAGAGCTCTTGATCTGCGTTCGAAGTTCGTTATGTCTAGCACCTTATCCTTCAGTGGGAGCAGTAAATGTTCTGTTGGCAGCCAGAGGATCATCCCGTTCCGTAGGTGCCAAATAAATGCAATGTGTGTGAAAATAATAGTACCACATATTCCTACAGGAGGTAGTGTTGTTCAGAAATAAAAGAAAACTCCATATACTAATATATCCGGAAACCAGAAACTGTTGAGGTATGACCTCATTAATTAAAACTTCCGGGCTGAATTGCCGTGGTCCATATTGCTAATCTATTTATGGAATTTTTCGAACAACAAGTGCTGCAGTCGGCCAATAAAAGCCCTTTGAAATAGTATCGATACGTGTATGACACCTTTGTGATATGGAGTCATGCTCAAGAGGAACTAGGTGATTTTTTGGAGCACATAAACAGTTTCAATCCAAAGATACAATTCACCATGGAGAAAGAGAGTAATGGACAACTAAATTTTTTGGATGTACTGGCTATTAAAAGGGGAGATAGGACTTTAGGGCACAAGGTACATAGGAAAGACACACACACGGATCGTTACCTACTTAAGCATTCGAATCATCATCCTAGGCAAAAGAGAGGAGTCATAAAAACTTTGGTAGACAGGGATAATATCATCTGCGAGCCAATTTATTTGCAAGATGAATTAAGCCATTTGCGAACGGCTTTCAAGAGAAATGGGTACACTGATAACGAGATAGATCGAGCACTCCAGCCTAGAAGAAAAGTGTCCGAAAGTACACGACAACAACAACCGTCGGCTGGAAATGTTTACTTCCATTTATTCATAACATCATGGACCGTACTGGGGAAGTTTTGGCCAATTTTCAAGTGGAGACAATCTTTCGACCTACCAAGAAAATTAGTGAAAGTTTAGGATCGGTGAAAGACTCACGACACCCCTTAGCCACCCAAGGTGTGTATAAAATTCCGTGTAGCTGTGGCATAGTTTATATTGGAACAACTAAAATGAGTGTTAATACCCGCCTAACGGAACACAAAAGGAACTGTAGACTGGGACAAATTGACAAATCAGCTTTAGCGGAACACGTTTACAAAGACGGTGAACACGAAATAAAATTTAGTAAGACAAACGTAATAGCTAGGACCTCACATTATTATACCCGCATGTATAGAGACCCTATAGAGATCTACAAGCACGAAAATAATTTTAATAAAAAAAAAGAAGAAGGATTAAAACGAGACAAGATATGGCGGTCGACTTTGCACCAACGAAGTGACAATCGATCACCTGTAATCGAGAGAGATGGCTATAGCCAGAGATAGCTTTAAAGTCGAAAGCACGTGATGAGTGGTGGCGCCATCTAAGCACTCTATATAAGCAGGACCTCCAGCGTTTAGCAGCCCGTTCTCGCTTCCCACGCCCGGGTTCCCGGGTTCGATTCCCGGCGGAGTCAGGGATTTTCTCTGCCTCGTGATGGCTGGGTGTTGTGTGCTGTTCTTAGGTTAGTTAGGTTTAAGTAGTTCTAAGTTCTAGGGGACTTATGACCACAGCAGTTGAGTACCATAGTGCTCAGAGCGATTTGAACCATTTTTTTTGTTTAGCAGCCAGTCGCCGACTCACCTCGGAAGATGTTGGCCGCAGTAGGCAACGAAACGTCAAAAGGAAGGAGAAACACTTTTATATAAGGACCACGGCAATACAGCCCGGAAGTTTTAATTAATGAAGACGCCAGCCGTGAAAGCTTACATGTTGTGATGTTGAGCTATGGTCCCTTTCCATCGGTCTGCAGGATAAATGTAAAAACTATTGGTCCTGATTCGTGTGGTTACCACACATCCTTCAGCCTCGGAGTGACTCACGATCTCATTGACACAAACCTGTCTCCGTTCTGATTGCATCACATGCATTGGTCACAAGCTCCTGTAACGTCTGTACCTTGACTGTGGACGAGCAGACACAAATGCCTTTAAATGTGTCAGTAGCCAGAAAAACAACTGTTTCGCATCCTGTGAACGGGTAGACCACGCTGCCAGATATATTCGCCCGATCCATCGCACACGGAACGTTGTCATGAAGTACTGTCACACGGCCCATAGAAAATGGTGCGGTGTCCCGTTGCATATAAACCACAGTCGTTGTGTTTCTACAACGCTAAAGTTCTTCAATAGCGCTGCTAATTCATAGCGCGTAAATGAGCGATGCACAGCACTTGTTAATCTGCTTGTTAAAGTGTACGGAATTTGAGTTTGTTACCGGCAGTTTCTGCGATCACATTGATACTGAAGGCATCCTGATGTCTCACGGACCGTAACCCAACTGGTTTCTAGACAAAAACTATAGAAACTTTTCTTCCTGTTTTGGCCAATAGTATCACATTATTTTAAAAGCCGTATATATATATATATATATATATATATATATATATATATTATTATCCTGACAATCAATTCACTTTCATTGGAAGTATCTGTCATACGTGCCATGCCCTGAGTAGCGCGTAGGTGCTAACCCATTCACTACATAAATTTTCGTTTGGTTGATTTTGATGGAAGCGTAGGAACGCTATTCGTTTCTTCTTCATAATTTCTTTTGGGTTCTCTTTCAGGAACTCATTTTGTTTCCATAATCGAATGTCTAATATTTTTAAGTTGTTACGTTCTTCGATTTGATGAGCACTTAGGTCTATGTGGTACTATATCCTGCGGCTCACTATTGCTGCGACCTATCCTGGCTCGACTCACAACCTGTTCTACAGTTTTAATTACGTCAGTTCCAGCGGGGAGATTATGTCTCTGGAAGTTGCAAGTCAGCACACAAGCCGCTACAGAGTGTTACACTGTAAGCTATTCTTTAGGTCTAGGCAGTGGCTAAGCCATTTCTCTGCTATATCCTTTGCTAGTCTCGCGAGGTATGCCAGACAACTTGTGTGAAGTTCGGAAGGAAAGCTTTATGAGCAGGTTGTGAGTCGTTCCTGGATAGGTCAGTCGGCGTCCAGTTCCGCCTTGACCGTCGAGCGGGCAGGTTACTCTTACTTCCGCCTGTACAGCAGGAAAACCCATGTCGAACTCTCTGTACTCAGTCTTGTGTGTGTATCGACCGGTGCAGCATCGTTTTAGCCTCGCGGAGTTTGTTGTTGGTTTGTTGTCTGGTGACCACGTTCTCTGCCGCACCGAGATGTCTGTCGCGTTTCCAGAGAATGTTTCTTGTCAGGATACCGTTCGTTTCTGTTTTGACAAGGGAATGCGTCATGTTAAACCGCGCTCTCTAGTGATTCATGATTGGTTAGTTGATACGATTAGAGTTACATTTGATGAGATAGATACTGCTTCATTCTGATTTGTATGCATTTTTTATGAAGTCTCAACATCCCTCGCAAGTAAAAGGGCTTCTGTCTCGGGTCGGTTCTCAGGTCATGGAAAATGGAAATGAGTGTCATCATTGGCCGGGAGGCCCCTTGCGGGGCAGGTCCGGCCGCCTTGGTGGAGGTCTTACTACATTCGACGCCACATTGGGCGACCTGCGCGCCGGGTGGGGATGAAATGACGATGAAGACAGCACGACACCCAGTCCCTAAGCGGAGAAAATCCCCGACCCAGCCGGGAATAAAACCCGGGCCCGTAGGACGGCAATACGTCACGCTGACCACTCAGCTATCGGAGCGCACTCACATGGTTACACATCGTGATGGTTCCATCCAGACCTGTTCGGAAATGCGGCGATCGAGTGTACTCAGATTACAGCTTACAATCTTCCACCCTAAGTGGACGACTCATTTCTTTAGGTGGTGATGCTTCCTCATGCAGTCGGTCACCATATCCGATGGGAACGATCGTCTGCTGAACACCACTTGCAGTGTTATAGTGCAACCCGAAGCGTAGAAACGTGTGTCAGAAAGGTTATCCCTTGACACTTGAGTGCTTGTGGTTACTGGGTTCGTGTTACGTATCCAAGTAAAGAAGGAACCTGCTTCCTATGTAGTAAAAGTGACATCTCAGATCCAATTGTTCGCGCCGTGTTACGGTTTTAGTCGTCCGTTGACTGTAGTTGAATTAGTGTCTTCGCAACCTACAGTCAGTACTTCTCCAGCTTTAGAGGACGTTGGGAAGACGTTACCCCCCACTCCGCGCGACTTTCTGGCGTTACCGGCGCGATCAGATGCGACTCCTGCTGCCGTTAAAGCACCGGCACCTGTAGCACTGTTTTAACGCCAGAGGACTGAGGATGGTCAAGATTATTAAGTCACCCGTCCACAATCTAGCCTCTCCTAGAAGGTGGTAGTGGAGGGTGCTTCTTCAAGTGGTGATGCTCTGATACTGACATTAAATGCGGTTCTGGTTTCACCAGGGAGATGAATGTTGCGTCTACGTCCCTCCTACAACGTAAGGAACGTCTGTTCCGGTGGGTTCCAATGATTTAACGGAGACATTGTCTGCTGTTATGCCTTTACAGTGCTCTATTGCAATGCCATATCTGTTGATGATGTTTACCACTCCCAGTTGTGTTTCTCGCATTCCTCTGAGTGGAGTGGGGACGCCTCCCTCCGCCCCCTGAGCGTAGGGGACCTTGTTGATCCCCTAACTGTCTGGTGTCAAGATGTTATCATCGAGTGGTGTGATGTGAAGTAATGTTTTCAATCTGAGCGTGCAGCGTCACTCTGAAACGACGTGTGGTATCTACACCTTCCGGTGGAAAGCATTCAAATCCCGTACCTTCGTCTCCATCGCGTGCCATCTCTAGTTCCACTTTCATGTCTTACATGTGTTTATTATTGCAGGAGTATACTTTTCTTACCTTAAGTGTTCATGGGATAGTCTCCCCACACGGCTTGCTGCGTTACGACAATTTGCTTATGATTCCCAAGTTGATGTGTATTTGCAAAAAGTGTTGTTTGATGCGTTATGTCTCCCTGCGTATTCAATATTTTTTTTTATGTTGCGCGGGAAGGTTCTGCTGGCATGGCCGTGCTTTATAGGGAAGGTATTCCGTTGACGGACTTTGAAACGATGGACAATGTTCGGTGTATAAAGTGCCATGTTTACTTCTTCGCCTTAATTTTTCTTTATACTCCATCTGCATTTAATCGTACATGCGACCGCTCGAGCTTTTATAAGGAAAATGTCATTTAATTACTTCGTCAAAATCTGCGAAATTTTTAAGGGCGAGATCTTAACTGTGTCTTAAGTCCTGTGGATCAGATTCCCAGTTGTAACTATTGCCATGAACTTAATATGATGGCGCCGTTGAGTCTACACGATGCCTGGATCTGCACATATCTCACATTAGTCTTTTACAGCCACATGTAGTAGTCGACGGCACTGTTTTTACGTGTCTGCTTCCCTATGCTGCCTAGTTTTGTCATTTGATGCAATTCGCGTCAGATTTACTAACCACTGTTACTCATAACCACGTCCCGCTGAGGGTAGATCTTTCTCTCCCTGTTCGGAAGCTGAATATCTTACATCTGGCGGACCCCTGTCTGCAAGATATTGTTACTGCCATGCGGGGGCGGGCAAGACATTCCCAAGTGCTTTTTCCCTCGGCTCCGCAATGCACTCCTGTGTTTAGAGCTAGTAAAGCGGCTGAAAAGAGGAGGAGTCGGGAATTTTATTCTGCTGTTCGTCGTGAACCTTATGATACTGCTCGAGGCCTTCACTTCAAGAGTTATGGAAGTTCACTGAGTGAAGGCGGAACTCGTGCACCTCAAAAGGCTAGAATAAAATCTTATACGTTTCCGTTTCCATCCACGTTAGATTCTTCGAGATGAGTTGGCGTCTCAGTAGCATCCAGTTTGGCTTCGAAAGCAATCTCAAAGGAAATGTCTCACTACATTTGTTATATAGATGGAAGTGGGTTATCATCCAACCTGATATAATGCGTGAACTTTTTCGGTATTTTTCCGACTGGAAAACTGGAGTGACATCAACTGGAATACCGTGTGCTGATTTTAGTTCCCACCTTGATGGTGTTGTTGCTCCAGCTCTCCATTAGGAGCTCTTTTCGCAGCTTTTCAGTATAATGAAGGATCTGACATGGTAATTCGTTCTCTTTCTCGCAAATCACCGGACTTGGATGGGCTTCCCAAATAATTTTATGTTCGATATTGTCCTCTGATAAGAGCTACGCAACATTTATGGTGAATGAAATGGTGCACGGGGCACACATCCCGCCCTCCCTTAAAGTCGGAGCAATTATTTTATTTCCCAAAAAGACGGGACGTCTATCTGTGGACCAGGTCCGACCGATAACGTTACTTAGTTTAGACCAGAAAGTCGTAGCGCTGACGATAAATAGTCGTTAGTTAGTTTTTCTTGCTGTCAGTGTCGCACATTGTCATATTCTCCTAACCCCCTCTGCTGAATGTCGTGGTCTTATCTCGACTGCTCCCACTGTTCCTGAGTTGGGAGCTTTACTTTGTATTGGTTTTAATCATGCATTTGACCGAGTTAGCCATGATTGCAAGTGTTGATGGCTCTTGGTTTTAATGTCGCTTCACGACGGATGTTCACATCTGTAACTACTGCTATTCAGGCGTCTATTGGCGTGAATGGTCGTCTTACCTCCCACCCCCACCCCTTACCCCGCCCACCAATAGAGGTGTATCGAAATGTCCTGCACGTGAGTCCGTTATATTCGTTGTTATTCGTGCTATTCCTGGGATCCTTAATGCGGTCCTTAGTTCGTCGTTATTGGGAGAAATGTTCATCGTTCGCGGGTATGCCGATGACGTTCTGGTACCCTTCGTTCTCATGACCGGCGTTCAAGAGCGTTTGGTATGCACTTTGTCGTCCTGAGTCAGCACAGATTAACGACCGGAAGTGTCGCTTACTCAATTTGCGGTGATTTGACGGTGGCGGTTTCGTGTCATCGGTCGTTGGGTGTTGTTATTGATCATTCTCCGATGAAGATGGTTGCGTTAAATTCTAAGTCCGCTACGGAAAGGATGCAATGAGCTATCCTTGAAAACGAGCGTCGCTCCTTCTCGTTACTTTGTAAGGTTTTGATCTTGGAAACTTAGGTGTTGAGTAAAGCCTGTTTTGTTGCCAAATTTTTCCTCTTCCTGCTATGATGTCCCAAAAGTTACAACGGTTATCGGGCGAAACTCTATTTTCCAGGTGCGCTACGAGGTTATGGCAAGACCCCGGCTGATGGGAGATCTGGGCTTCCCTGATGTTCGGGCCAAGGCTTCTGCTCCATTTCTTCGACGCACTGTTTTAAAGTTTGTCCGCGTCCGATTAATGTCAGCTACTAGGGAGTGATATTCTTTTAGGAAGTTTCTTATTGATGTCAATTCTAGGTTGATATTCCTTCCCAGTTGCATATCTCTGTTATGTCGCTGGACGTTTCCAAATCACGTTACCTCTGTGAAATCCCTATCGCCTGAGTGGCCGAGCGGCTCTAGGCGCTTCAGTCCGGAGCTGCGCTGCCGCTACGGTCGCAGGGTCGATCCTGCCTCGGGCATGGATGTGTGTGATGTCCTTAGGTTAGTTAGGATTAAGTAGTTCTAAGTCTAGGGTACTGATGAACTCAGATGTTAAGTCCCTTAGTGCTTAGAGCCATTTTAATCATTTGAACCTATGACCCGAGACAGGTTGAAAGGTTATTTTGTCCAGTGTCATGGTACCTACTTTTTTCCTGTGGAAGTGGCGTCCTCGTGGCACCTAGTCGTATATAGCCTTGTCTCCACCAACGGTCGACTTTTTCGCACTGGTCTGAGTGAGACAAACCGATACAATCGTTGCTATGAAACAAATAATTTATGTCATAGTTTGTTCTCCTGCCGACACAGATTCACCGACAATTATTCTTTGCTGCCAAAACGACGGCAGTGTCAATCTCCAGTGAGATTCGACCGCGTCCCGTTTCAACATTCTTTTCCAGAACGAAGAACAAGACCGTTATGTAGCCTGTTGTGCATTATGTTCGTTACGTGGAGGGGAGCGGGTAGGACCTGGACCCTTTTGGTTTGTTGGTTGATTGGTCAGTTGATTTGGGGGGAGGGTACCAGACAGCGAGGTCATCGGTCCCATTCGATCAGGGAAGAATGGAGAAGGAAATCTGCCGTGCCCTTTCAAAGGAAGCATCCCGGAATTTGCCTGAATCGATTCAGGGAAATCACCATAAACCTAAGTCGGGATGGCCGGACGCCGGTTTGAACCGTCGTCCCCCGAATACGAGTGCAGTGTGCTAACCACTGCGCCACCTCGCTCGGTGGATCCTTCTGCCTCTTACCTGTATAAATGGTGTTACAAAAAGGTACGGCCAAACTTTCAGGAAACATTCCTCACACAAAAAGAAAGAAAATATGTTATGTGGACATGTGTCCGGAAACGCTTACTTTCCATGTTAGAGCTCATTTTATTACTTCTCTTCAAATCACATTAATCATGGAATGGAAACACACAGCAACAGAACGTACCAGCGTGACTTCAAACACTTTGTTACAGGAAATGTTCAAAATGTCCTCCGTTAGCGAGGATACATGCATCCACCCTCCGTCGCATGGACTCCCTGATGCGCTGATGCAGCCCTGGAGAATGGCGTATTGTATCACAGCCGTCCAACAATACGAGCACGAAGAGTCTCTACATTTGGTACCGGGGTTGCCTAGACAAGAGCTTTCAAATGCCCCCATAAATGAAAGTCAAGATGGTTGAGGTCAGGAGAGCGTAGAGGCCGTGGAATTGGTCCGCCTCTACCAATCCATCGGTCACCGAATCTGTTGTTGAGAAGCGTACGAACACTTCGACTGAAATGTGCAGGAGCTCCATCGTGCATGAACCACATGTTGTGTCGTACTTGTAAAGGCACATGTTCTAGCAGCACAGGTAGAGTATCCCGTATGAAATCATGATAAGGTGCTTCATTGAGCGTAGGTGGAAGAAACTAAAATGAGCTCTAACATGGAAATTAAGCGTTTCCGGACACATGTCCACATAACATCTTTTCTGTATTTGTGTGTGAAGAATGTTTCCTGAAAGTTTGGCCGCACCTTTTTGTAACACCCTGTATAGTTACGGTCCACTGGACGGGGCTAAGGATGCCGCGCTATCGCGAGCTATTTGCGAATATGCTCTATCTGGTACTTAATCGTCAAGGAGTTGGATAGAGTACAGAATCCGTTTTATGTTCGAATGTTTCGTGCTAGCTTATTTTTGGTAAATTTGACAAAAAATAAAAAAGGTGTTGATTTGACCGGTCCTCATGGTAGTTTGGCCATGATTCCCTCTCCGGTGTAATGTTATTTTTGTTTTTTCATTTTTGTGTCCCTGTTCATCTTGTTTTCTTTTTTTCTAATTAATAGAAAATAAACAAATTTTGCGGGCCACGACTGGAAATCATTTTATTTCCTTTTTTAAGTGGCGGAAACCGTGTTGGATTAAGTCCGATTACGTTTCTTTCTTTTCTGAGTAGAAAAGGAAATCGTTAGAACTATTTTCTGCGAAAGGCAAAGCTTTCGGGTTCTTTTCCGGGTCAACACACCGTTTTTATGGTCTTGTCGTCAATTGAAAAGGCGTGAACTTGTACTGGTATTGGTGCTGAGAAAAGAATAAACTATTTAGTAATAAATTTTTAATATGAAATGATATGTAGACAATGTGTGGAGTGATTGATGTTGAGAAACAGATGAACAGTACAGCAGTAGCTTCTTAGATTATGAAATAACTTCATTGGAGGAATGTAAAAAAAAAAAAATGACGTTGTAGCACACTAAAGATAAACTGAATGACGTTACAATGTTTGAAACATGTTGGCCTTGACGTTCTCATCTGCATCCGTTGGTCCTTACGTAGGTTTCTAGTAGTTTCCCTTATTACCAGAAGCAAATGCTTGGATGCTTCCTGCTACAACGCCCCGGTCGCGGCTACATCTGTACCATTTTTCTCAGACTACAGTTGTAAGTGGCTGTATATATGAATTATATTGTAATAGAGATCCACTGATGAAAAGAGTTAGAGCTTTATCTGCCACTTCTTCCATTACTACTGCTGCTACTACTCTCATTACTTTCGTTTTTCAACAGTTATGAAGAAAGCAGACACTCACTTCAAAATTATAAGTCGTTGAGAACAATGAATCATTTACAAATTCTTAGTGCTCTTCGTATTATGCTTCACATCTTATGCAGCACAAATTGATGTACATCTTGGTTAGCACAAGAATCGCAACAAATTAACGGCTGTGGTTGCTCCTGAACATTGTAAACTAGACATATAAAGCTTTGTTAACGTTTCTGCCTTAGCAATGGAAAGAACGTATTTCTCTTAGAGACATACAGTATAGCGTCGGTGTTTACAGCATCAAGAAAAAGAAGAGTGTTGTACAGATTGCCAAAAGTCTGCTTTCTCACATGCGACAATGTTTATACGTGTATTTACTTTGCAGACGCTTATCATTTATTGTTTCACGGCGTTGCTACTCACCACCTATTTACAAGCCAGTGGAAGGAGAAGTAAACCTCTTTGGTGCCGGACAGTAAATACGTGGTTGTAGTTTGTAAGCTGGGCGTAGAAAGCTTTAGTTTGAAAGTCGTCCTTCGCTGGCTTTCGTAAAGTGTGGACATATCTATTATATTCGGGTATAGCGATAGCTGACGATTTTCTGAGACTCATATGGAAGACGGAAATGTATCAAAGGTTAGCAACGCTCTTCAGATTAATGTGTCAGTGTGAAAATGTGGAATGTAATAAGGATTCATAGTAAACTATTCTGTGTGGTTGAGTGTAGCCAAATTTTATTTGAACAACAAATAGTCAAGTGTGTTTCACTGTCATCAAACAGAACTTTTCATGAACCACATTGCTATTAAGGCACACCCCACAGCAAGGAAGACATCTAAATGATAGAAAGACAACTGTCGGAAATAACTATAGGCAACGTTCAGTAGTACAGACTCGAAGTGATAATTAAATTATATTAAAAACATAATCAATAGTTAACTGATATAACTTACTGCGGTGTGTGATGAGACAATATGGTACACACGCTACCGTTATAGCAAGAGGGGTTTATAAATCGTTGGAAAACACATACGTTTGCAATCGTTATCTCCATATGCGAGCGGCATTTAATAAGAAATGTAACACTTTAGTTCTGTGAAAGTAGGTTAGCTTTAGTCATGATTCAGGTACACCATATTATTCCCCACTCTTTTAGCTACAAAACTGTATTTCTCAACATAACTTCCGTTCAAATCTACGGTCTTACGCAACCTTACTGGGAGGGTCTGTACGCCTGCATGGCACCATTCCACTGGTCGAACTGGAGCCAACGTCTCGTTGCATCAATAACCCTTCCGTCGTCCACTTAAGGCTTCCAAGGAGAGCATCGTTTATTGAGCCAAACAGATGGAAGTCGGAAGATGCAAGCTCGGGGCTGTAGAGTGGATCAGGAAGAAGAGTCCCATGAAGTTCTGTTAGCTACTCTCAGGTGTACAGACTTGTGTGAGACATTGCGTTGTCATGGAGAATGAAAAGTTCGTTTGAACCTTTGTGGCGACGTACACACTGAAGTCATCTCTGAGTACGACAACTGGTGAACGATTGTGTCAGCACTACCAACCGAGACGTCAAGTTGAGCAGCGAGGTTTCTGATAGTGATCCGTCGATCGCCTCGAAGGAGAGTGTCCACACGTTCCACAATTTTGTGCGGGTGGCTGGCGTGTGGGGAATTAGACAGGTTTGCGTGACTTTGCTGTGATGATGACGGACGCCTCGTTCAGTGACTCACCGTGCTTTTGTTCATTGCAGGTAAACATTCTTGAAGCGCCTACGAATATCTGTGGGGCTCTGTTTTTACGCCAAAAGAAACTCAGTGCCAGCTCTCTGCTTGGAAGTCACCTCAGTTAAAAACGACATTTCAAAGACTATGAATAGCGCCTCTGCCCATCGGAACTCCGTGAAAGCACAGGAGCTGAAATGGAAATATTCCACCATGTCCCACACGAATTACAAATTTTTAACCGAAATTCGGCAAGGAAGAAGATGTACTGCATTGCTTATTGAATACCTATCGTATTGCTGAAAGCTGATAAAAATTCTCTTTTATCACACGGAAATTTTCAAGAGTTTTCTTTGGCTCCAGACGGAAGTAGTAATTGACCGAGCGTCACGTTCGACATGTGCCATGAAGTAGTGAATTAGCAGAAATCCTGCACCGGAGGTCGTCGACTGACATGGGACATGACTTCACGTGCAGTGCCTGGGCCATTACTGACGAACTGAGCGGTCTTTCTGACTCATCTGACCTGGCATTACAGGCTTGGGGAGTTGGTCTACTAGCAGTAGATCCCGCTACGGTAGGTGAACCTCTTGTCTGCTGGCAGTCTTTGACTGCTGCCCTTGTCTAGGGAGTCATAGCAGCCTGGAGACTCTGTGGAGCCACGTTACTAAGCATATGACCAGCAAGAAGACAGCACGAGGCAGAGCAGGAAGTTCGCGAATCATAGCAGTGGAGGCTGCCTGGTGCAGTATAGGATCTGGGCTTGTGGCTGCCTGCTTACGGATCAGGGCATTGATTTCCGCCTGGGTGAGCAGATTCTGTTTGGCTATGTGAATCCAGGGAAGGTGGTGCTGACAAGATGAAAGCAGTTGTTACCCATGGTGGGACTCTGCACATGACAGAGGAAGTTGCATCAGTAGTATTCGGTGCAAGCGTTTGTTGCACAGACAACTTTGTTTGGCAAGCTTTGCATCTTAATTAGTCAAGAGATTATACAATCCTGGAAATGGAAAAAAGAACACATTGACACCGGTGTGTCAGACCCACCATACTTACTCCGGACACTGCGAGAGGGCTGTACAAGCAATGATCACACGCACGGCACAGCGGACACACCAGGAACCGCGGTGTTGGCCGTCGAATGGCGCTAGCTGCGCAGCATTTGTGCACCGACGCCGTCAGTGTCAGCCAGTTTGCCGTGGCATACGGAGCTCCATCGCAGTCTTTAACACTGGTAGCATGCCGCGGCAGCGTGGACGTGAACCGTATGTGCAGTTGACGGACTTTGAGCGAGGGCGTATAGTGGGCATGCGGGAGGCTGGGTGGACGTACCGCCGAATTGCTCAACACGTGGAGCGTGAGGTCTCCACAGTACATCGATGTTGTCGCCAGTGGTCGGCGGAGGGTGCACGTGCCCGTCGACCTGGGACCGGACAGCAGCGACGCACGGATGCACGCCAAGACCGTAGGATCCTACGCAGTGCCGTAGGGGACCGCACCGCCACTTCCCAGCAAATTAGGGACACTGTTGCTCCTGGGGTATCGGCGAGGACCATTCGCAACCGTCTCCATGAAGCTGGGCTACGGTCCCGCACACCGTTAGGCCGTCTTCCGCTCACGCCCCAACATCGTGCAGCCCGCCTCCAGTGGTGTCGCGACAGGCGTGAATGGAGGGACGAATGGAGACGTGTCGTCTTCAGCGATGAGAGTCGCTTCTGCCTTGGTGCCAATGATGGTCGTATGCGTGTTTGGCGCCGTGCAGGTGAGCGCCACAACCAGGACTGCATACGACCGAGGCACACAGGGCCAACACCCGGCATCATGGTGTGGGGAGCGATCTCCTACACTGGCCGTACACCACTGGTGATCGTCGAGGGGACACTGAATAGTGCACGGTACATCCAAACCGTCATCGAGCCCATCGTTCTACCATTCCTAGACCGGCAAGGGAACTTGCTGTTCCAACAGGACAATGCACGTCCGCATGTATCCCGTGCCACCCAACGTGCTCTAGAAGGTGTAAGTCAACTACCCTGGCCAGCAAGATCTCCGGATCTGTCCCCCATTGAGCATGTTTGGGACTGGATGAAGCGTCGTCTCACGCGGTCTGCACGTCCAGCACGAACGCTGGTCCAACTGAGGCGCGAGGTGGAAATGGCATGGCAAGCCGTTCCACAGGACTACATCCAGCATCTCTACGATCGTCTCCATGGGAGAATAGCAGCCTGCATTGCTGCGAAAGGTGGATATACACTGTACTAGTGCCGACATTGTGCATGCTCTGTTGCCTGTGTCTATGTGCCTGTGGTTCTGTCAGTGTGATCATGTGATGTATCTGACCCCAGGAATGTGTCAATAAAGTTTCCCCTTCCTGGGACAATGAATTCACGGTGTTCTTATTTCAATTTCCAGGAGTGTATATCAATAATGGCGAGACTGCAGTAGGGACTGACTGTTAAAACCTAGGCCTCTGTATTTAATTGTTAACTATGTTCAACGACATTTCAGTCTGAGTTTCTTACTGCTGACGCTGACTCAATAAGGGACCGTTATGATCTGTGATCAGTAGTGCGTAACCAGGATCACTGTGTTTCATTACCTGTGTGCTGTCTTCTTATTAACTGACTGTATTGTATTAGTGTGGGATGTTGGCTTCTGCTGTTTCCTTTTTCTTTCCTGCTCCAGTTATGGCCTGAGTTATTTTCTGGATGTATCCTAATCTCTGACTTCCCCTACTGATTTTGCCCTTTACTGCTCCCTGTAGTATCATGCAGGTCATTCCCTGAGATCTTGACATATTTTCTATCATCCTAGTCCTCCTCCTTGCCAGTATTTGGCACATGTTTCTTTCTTCAGTCCAAATCTTTAGAGAAATTCCTCAGTTCTTATCTTATCAGCCCACCTACTTTGCAAACTACTTCTGTAGCAAAAAATCCCAAACGCGTCGACTCTCTTCCATTCCGTGTGTACAATTGTCCTTGATTACTGCCATACAATTCTGTGCTCCAAATGCACATACTCAGAAATTTATTCCTCAAATTAAAGCCTATCTTGTACATCAACAGACTTCTCTGGGCCTGGAGTGTCCTTTTATCCTGTGCTGGACTGCTTTTTACCTCCTGTTTGGTTCATCTGTCATGAGTTACTTTGCTTCCAGTCTATCAGAATTCCTTCACTTCGTCTACTTCGTGAGCACAGATTTTGATGTTTAGATTCTCGCTACTCACATTTCTGCTGCTCCTCATTCGTTTAGTATTTTTTCAGGGTTTCTTCCAATCAGTATTCTGTACCCATTATACTGTTCATTCCATTCAACTGATCAGGTAATTCTTTTTCTCTTTCACTGAAGTTAGAAATGGTAACATTGAATCTTGTCATTGATAGTCTTTCACCCTGAATTTCACTCCCACTCTTTAACTTCCCTTTTATCTCTGTCATTGCTGCTTCAATTTATAGACTCAACCGTAAGAGCGAAAGGGTGCGTCCCTGTTTTACGCCATTTTTAATCCATGTTCTTCGTTCTGTAACACCCCACTCATCACTTATCTGGTTTTGGTGTGCGTTCACCCCAGGTAATTGACTAAGATCAACAGAAAGTGTAAAACTGCCGCAATGTTGGATAACGCAAAGGAAGTAATAAGGCCCCGTGACTCCTGATTGAACTGCAGTGGCAGTGTTGATATTAATTGATTCAGAATTGATCCCTTTTAATTAAAAAGGGGTGCACATTGATATTATATTCAGCTATTGAACACCAGATGCAAATGTTGAACATAAAATTAATTAAGAAAGTGACTTGGGATTTCAACTACTTGACTGAAAACAGATGCAGTCGATTAGCACAGATTTATTTTAACTCACGACCTTCAATCATCACATTACATGACTCTCCTAACAGGCAGTGGTAATAAATTGCGTTTGCGTGGAGTAAAGCGCGATAAATCAAAAGTAATTCCTATCGACTGACCCAGGCGTAATGCGAAGTGCGAGAAGAATTATACAATACACGGTCCATGAAACCCTCCTGGAAACTTTGCCAACGTGATCCAACAAATTAATCAGTGGGCAGAGCGGGCACAATATCACCGAATTCAGCGTGGTGGAGCGGTGTCGTTGTGCGGACGTCGGCCGACCTCGTGGTGCTGCAAGGCTGCGCTCGTCTATTCACTCCTAGCTATCTTGCTCAGTATATAGCTGAACTATCTCCAAGCTCAATCGTTCCATTTGCTAAGTCATAAACTGCAGAGATGCTCTCTCTTTCTCAGGCAAGCTGAATAAAGAACGCCACGTCCACACTCCAGGCAAGCTGGGAACGGAAGACTACTACGGAGACTTCTCACAGTCCGCTCTTTGCCTCAGTTTCCCGTCCAGCAAAATCACTTACGCCAATTGCAGTGCAAGTCGCGTTAATTATGCGTTGCTTCCCAGCGCCGACAAATGCCTGCTCTGGGAAGTGAACAAATTCCCACAAAATTTCCCTCCTCTCAACTTCTGCTATTTAGCTCCTCCCAGGCCACCCATCAGGGTTAGCGTCTGCACAAACACCAATTTTTTCCGGAATTCTGACTCCCAGGAGAGTACTTCAAATTCCTTGGTCCTACGTTCCCATTGGATGCCAGCGTATTTCATTCTGTCGCTCTTCACCTGATTTACTTCAGGCTCTGCGGACCGTGAATTAAGCGTGAAGTTGCTATAGTCACGAACACGCATATTTTGACCTCTGTTGACCGCTGCACCGTAGCTTTGTGTGGCTTTCTCGCATGTTTCACTGTAAACGGGATGACGGACATTTATCAACAGGTGTACAAGTTCTCTGTCTGCTTCCTGGTACACCAGCATGCGGTCAACCACCTACTCACTGTCACTCATCTTAAGGCAGCTGGAGGCCGCGCCCCATTACCCCTTTCTCAGAGCTTTAGCCGCCCTAAGCTGCCTATTGTCGCTTCCCTTCGCCACTCTCCCGCCGGCCAGCCACAGTTACTCTGTATACATCCCTGGGATAAACTAGCCTCCAGTAAATCGACGCGTTTCCACAAAGTTTTTCATGTTGTGTGAATTACTTTAAAACCAGCACCCGACATTAATTATTCCAATTTGTCCATACTATACCCTCTACAAGATGCATTGTGCGTTGTCAGTCATTTTTGTTCAGCCCTACTGTTCGCTCAATGTGAGTTAGGTGATCTTTAATGACTTCATGTAAGGGGCATAGTTCTTGCCAACTTACAGTTCTTATCAAATGCAGCATCAGAATGGCATCTCTGATGCTTCTACCTTTCCTAAAGCCAAACTCGCCGTCATCCAACAGGTCACCAGTTTTCTTTCCCATTCTTTTGGTTATGTTTCTATATACTATTCTTGTCAGCAGTGTGGATCGTGAACTCTTGATCTGAATGTGTGGTCGTTCTTACACTTACCGGTCCCGGCTGTCGTAGTTTCAGAAAATTGTATCCTTTGCACACATTGGATTGTTTTCGAATTTTCTTGTCATTCCTTTACTACTTGCATAACTGTATGTGATACTTTACCGTTCAAATCATACAGTTATAGTTACTCTGAATGTCAGAGAAGTATACTGTTTGTTATATTGTGCTTGTTATTAAGTTTGCATTTAATAATTTGAGCGCTGGCTGTACTTTATGCATGCATTCGGGTTTGTTGACATGACTAATATATGTTTTTATAGCCTGCTAAAAATTTATGCCCACACAGCCTCCGGCCACATTCCTCTGTCTCTCTCTTGCTCCACATTAGAGTCCCGGTACATTCGAATTTCCCACGGTTAATTTTTCAGCGCGCCGCGTCAGCTGGCGTTGCGTGTCTACCGGAGCGTCTCTGGTCTGCGAGAATGCAAATCGCATGGAAATTCCAGACCCTGGCCGCTCTGTCGTCGGGGAGGGGGAGTTCTGGGAGCCGCGGACTAGTGCAGCGGTCGCCGGGATATCGACTCCCCTGCCGCGCCTGTTCGTCCCCGACGCTCCACCAACGTCCGCAATAAACGCGGCGGCGGCGGTCGCCGAACGCCAAAACCAGCACCAGCGGCGGGCACCAGGCGGCGCAGTGCGCGGAGGACCAGACGAGGTCGCGGCTCAATTCGTCCGACCGCGGCGCAACGGCTGCCGGCGAAAAATTTATCGGCCACTCTGTTCTGCGACTGCGCGTTTGATTAAAAAATCAGATGACCCGAACCCGCGGAGAATTTCCCTGTGTGCAAGTCTTGGGTCCGTCTGCAGCACGGGCGCATTTGAGTGGGGATTGCGGTGTGCTTCAGGTCGCTTTGTTCTTCTTCCGGTCCATATCCTTGCTCCCCTTCTAACAGCCGTGTACCGCAATTATCTAGAGGAACGGAAGGTTCCAAATGATTGGAAAAGAGCACAGTTAGTTCCAGTTTTCAAGAAGGGTCGTCGAGCAGATGCGCAAAACTATAGACCTATATCTCTGACATCGTTCTGTTGTCGAATTATTGAACATGTTTTTTGCTCGCGTATCATGTCATTTCTGGAAACCCAGAATCTACTCTGTAGGAATCGACAGGGATTCCGGAAACAGTGATCGTGTGAGACCCAACTCGCTTTATTTGTTCATGAGACCCAGAGAATATTAGTTGCGGGCTCCCAGGTGGATGCCATTTTCCTTGACTTCCGGAAGGCGTTGGATACAGTTCCACAATGTCGCCTGATAAACAAAGTAAGAGCCTACGCAATATCAGACCAGCTGTGAGGCTAGATTGAAGAGTTTTTATCAAACAGAACACAGCATGATGTTCTCAATGGAGAGACGTCTGTAGACGTTAAACTAACCGCTGGCGTGCCTCAGGTGAGTGTTATAGGACCATTGCTTTTAACAATATATATGAATGACCTAATAGATAGTGTCGGAAGTTCCATGTGGCTTTTCGCAGATGATGCTGTAGTACACAGAGAAGTTGTAGCATTTGAAAATTGCAGCGAAATGCAGGAAGATCTGCAGCGGATAGGCATTTGGTGCAGGCAGTGGAAACTGACCCTAAACATAGACGAATGTAATGTATTGCGAATACATAGAAGGAAGGATCCTTTCTTGTATGATTATATGATAGCGGAACGAACACTGGTAGCAGTTACTTCTGTAAAATATCTGGGAGTATGTGTACGGAATGATTTGAAGTGGAATGATCATATAAAATTAATTGTTGGTAAAGCGGGTGCCAGGTTGAGATTCATTGGGAGAGTCCTTAGAAAATGTCGTCCATCAACAAATGAGGTGGCTTGCAAAACACTCGTTCGACCTATACTTGAGTATTGCTCATCAGTGTGGGATCCGTACCAGGTCAGGTTGACAGAGGAGACAGAGAAGATCCAAAGAAGAGCGGCGCGTTTCGTCACAGGGTTATTTGGTAAGCGTGATAGCGTTACGGAGATGTTTAGCAAATTCAAGTGGCAGACTCTGCAAGAGAGGCACTCTGCATCGCGGTGTAGCTTGCTGTCCAGGTTTCGAGAGGGTGCGTTTCTGGATGAGGTATCGAATATATTGTTTCCCCCACTTATAATGCGGTAGCGTTCTCGCTTCCCGCGCCCGGATTCCCGGGTTCGATTCCCGGCGGGGTCAGGGATTTTCTCTGCCTCGTGATGACTGGGTGTTGTGTGATGTCCTTAGGTTAGTTAGGTTTAAGTAGTTCTAATTTCTAGGGGACTGATGACCATAGATGTTAAGTCCCATAGTGCTCAGAGCCATTTGAACCATTTGAACCCTACTTATACCTCCCGAGGAGGTAATGAACGTACAATTAGAGAGATTCGAGCGCGCACGGAGGCTTTCCGGCAGTCGTTCTTCCCGCGAACCATACGCGACTGGAACAGGAAAGGGAGGTAATGACAGTGGCACATAAAGTGCCATTCACCACACACGGTTGGGTGGCTTGAGGAGTATAAATGTAGATGTAGATGTAGATCAAGAACGCGGTATTAACACGAGTGCATAGCCGCAAATCTGTTTTCTTTGCCGACGAAATAAACAACATTTGCTGCATGGTGAGAGTGTAATCATACATACACTGATGTGACAAGTCATGGGATGGCAGTACGCACATATACAATATGCACATATACAGATGGCATCAGTATCACGTACAGTCGTGCTCAAAAGTATCCGAACGACCTGAATTGCATTTCACCTGATTCGCATGCAACCCACATAGCGCAGCTGTCTAGCAGGTCCTGTAATCGCTCTTTGGTACAGTCGTTTGACTATTGAAAATGGCTCCAACAAGTCACCACTAGAAACTCGGCTGTGTATCGCAATAACTCAAGATTTATAGTAATACCACAATACTACAAATATCAGGGAACACCATATCACAGATAAGACTGTCCTTAAGGCTTGTAAGCTCACATTTATTGCATTAAATGACATACCTGAAATGTTACCACTCTCATTAATACGTCAGATCGGTACAGTCTGTCTGTAAACTCAAGAGCGAGCAGCGCTTTAGGTGGGGGAAGTGGCCTTTCCCGGAAGGACCCTGCCACTGGCCTACAGGGCAACCCAAAATCAGTTGCCCGTTACCCATCTAGCGGTGTACTTCGGCGTGCAGTGGTATACGTCGTTTCTGTTCGTGGGATCTTAGTTGCCAATCTCAGTCAGTTGACTCTGTGTACTGACTGATATACTTCAGTATCCGGAAGTGATGGATAATCGCCCTGCATTGCAAGAATATGTGCAGAATACGAAGCAGATATTAGCGCACAACGAGCGTTCGATCGTCTCTACCGTTATTACAGCTTGTGTTAAGGAGGCTACACAAAAGGAAGTGTTGGCTAATATTACCAGTCCCAATCAAAGGGCTGCAGTTTACGCAAACATCAGCCTCGCCAAAATAGGACGCATAAGGGAGGGACGCGGAAACAAGACGCATGGTTTACTGGAATCGCCGCGAAGGAAAACTAATAATTTAGGGAGGAAACCCATCGTCATAGACAGTTTCACAAAATCGGTCATTCGACAAACGATGGAGGACTTTCACATAAACCAAAAAATAATTCCCACATTATGGAAATTACTCACTCGCATGAAACAAAAAATTCATTTTTGTTGCAGAAAGATGTTTTACACAAGACATTGCGTGAAATGGGATTTACCTGTAAATACTTTTAAGACATGTATACGAAGACAACCACAAAAAAAGCAGTGCGAATCGAACTATTACAACACACGTAATTATAAATTATGGTTACTTTTTAAACACTCTTCGTGTTGCAAGAATTGTTAAGTTTTAATGCAGCCCTTCAAAGAAAACTTCTACCTTTTAGTAGAAATACAAAGTAAGAACAAGCCTTAAATTCTACAGACTGCACTATATCTGGTTCGTCTTACGAATAGAGGAACATACATTCATATGAATAGGCATTCGGTTCTATGTTTGTAGTAGAATCCTGACTTCCGTTTTTATGTTAATATTATTTACTGTATTATGTTTTGTTTCGAAGAAGCTAGCGTCTATTGTTTTACTTATAATCTTAACGCATTTCTCTAAAAATAAACGCAGACGGGACGTATCTGTACACGGCGTCGCCACAGATTTAAAGAGCGCGCCGCGGCAGGGACTGTACTACGTTGTGGAACAACCTGTAGAAGCGCCTTGTGATGTAGCGGGGTAGGCAGAGTGGGGACTCGCGCGCTCCCTCTTCGATTTACGGACAGACTATAATGCACGTAGCAAGTTCGTCGTATTTATGATTTCCTCTTCAAAGTAACATACCGTACTTGTTATTTAACACAAAATGACATTAAAAATTTAAGTTATTAACGAGCAGCTAGTTGAGAATATGTATGAACTTCAATGACACGACGAACCGTCTCGTTCTGCATTTGGATTCAAACCCATCTCATGCAGACTAAGATTTCGTGACTGACGGAAACTAACAGTCATTCCTGACTAGGCATACAGGGAGTGATATACCTCGATTTTAGACAGTATCAGTTAGCAAATATCAACTTTAAATTACGAAACGTAAACATTTTTAACGGACGCGAATTTCTACCCAGCATCTATAGTTCCTGTTAACGAACTACGAGACATGTTAAATATTGCTTCTTTACAAGTAACTTACTTGAAATGCCGTGATGTAAAGCTTTGTGTTGGACAGGGATTCGAACCCAGAATCTAATCGGATTGTTATCGAAGCACAATCAACTGTGACATATCAGATTTTCTCGGCAGTAGCTAGATGTTTCAACTGAAATGACGGAAGAAACATTAATTTTTCCCTTCCCAGGACTCCAACCCGGAACTTATCGCTGTCATTTATTAGAGAAAACGAACGTTAAATATGGGTTTGTTACATCAGTAGCGACATGTGAGCATGTTTGAACTAGAAATATGATGAAGAGTTCAGTGCTGACTGGGAATCGAACCCCACACATACCGTTGTTGACTACACACAAAGTGACGTCAGCTACAGAATTTTTCTTCACCGGCAACTCGGAATAACATCCTTGAACTTAGAGTGAACTCTCAAATACCTCAGTGTCTCACTGGGAGTCAAAAACGTCAGATATCGTTAGTATTGACAAAGAATGAAAATGCATTAAAAATCTAAATTATTATCCATCAGCGGATAGGTGTTCTCATGTTACAGCTTGATAATACATAATGAAAACTTTAGTGCCGGGCCAGCATTCGAACCCATTCACGCGCAATATGTGGAGATGTTGAGGAATCTACAGTTTTGAACAAACAACAAATTTTAGTCGAGCTGTATTGTTTGGAAGGGAGCAAATTCCGCGTTAAGGACGGTCTGAGTGTCATTCCACGTTCAGAACCAATTTTATCGACATACAGAAGCTCAAATAAAAGATTGAACAAGGGTCCTGTGACCCTACATAGCGTTTATTTCGTTACTATAAAAAAATAACTAGTATAAAAAAGGTTACTGGTGACAGAGTTCCCACATTTCGCCACTCCTCACTTTATTGTGGTGTAACCTAACGACTACTTGGTAGAGAAGGAATATCATGTTTAATGTGAATTTCAGACCATAATGCCATTATACATTCTTCACTTGGCGTAGCTAGAAGAGAATAGAATCTGTCTCTCCCTATTAAAAATCCTGAGCATAAGTTGGAATCGAACGAACCCACACCATTATCATAGAATCCTATCATCAATCCAACCGTCCACCAAATCTTCTGCTGTATGATTCATTTTTGTTTCATAACACCGTTGCGGCAAACTCGAAGACAATTCTGACACACAGGGTCCCTGTAGTGGTTTGCAGCATGTTCAGTACATTCATTTACTTTGTTGACCGAATCGCCATGAACTAGCTGCCTCGGCTACCCAGTGCATACATTCGACTCAATTTTGTAACCACCTACACAGAACTTCCAACAGTGTAGGATGCAGAAATTTTACGAGGAAGTGTCCCTTTCCATTTGAGCTACTATATTGCGCTATCTGTTGAAAACGTCGTGCAGTGCAAAAGAAAAGCTGTAACTGTCTGTCTCTCAGAAGTCTAGATCCGGCCATATGCATTATCTCACAGCACTGTGGAATGCGGAAGTTCTGGATTAACTATTGTTGACTTCTGAAGGTGCTGTAGGTAGATGACAGCTAGTAGCGTCACAGTGAGTGTCACGCACCGTAGATAAGATATGGCGAGTTCCATTTCTTTCGCTGCTACATGTTTTCCACGCAATTCTGCTGTCTGCTGAAGTTACCAATGTAATGGAACTTTGAACATAATTGCCTTTACTTCTCAACACAAAATAGCCGCATGTGGAAAAAAGGGCTAATTTCTGCGACATTTTGTTCTTTTCACGTGTAATAGACGGCCAGGCAGCAGATGCATCTCGAAGCTTTTGTATTATGTATGGGGAGAGCACATCGTGCCAAAATAGTCAGTAAAGTATTTTCTACATTAGCTGTCGTCTGGTAGTGGCATTTTATTCTTCTTCAAACCTTGTTTGACAGCTTTAACTCAGAACAAGTTTTCTACATGCATGTAATCAATAAACTACATGTGTAATGTGAGACTGTTATAGATCACATAAGAGAATTCGCATATATCGTTGATGATTAATTTCTCTCTCATGTTTAGTATTGTTTTAACATAATTAATTTATCTCTCATGTTTAGTATTGTATTAACAACACTAAAAGAAAGTTTACGAAAATTGTACACTGTATTATAAGAAATGAAATAAAACTACCCACGATAACCTTACGACGAATGTCTGTTTTGATCTGTACACAAGCGTGCCTCTATCGGCACGAATTAGTAAAATACTACTCACTTAGATTTCGATTGAGCTTAGAATGAAAATCTTTCTGTTTATTGCAAAGGAATACAATTGATTTTCTTAAACATTCTCTGTCATACTCAACTTGAAACAGGTCACGTCGACCAAATCATATGGAAGAACTGACTGCGACGTATTTCGGAAGGCAGTAAGATCCCTTGGCTTTTGGTTTGGCAGTATTCGACAGCCATTTCTAGCCGCAAGTAAATGAAGAAAGGCAGTGCGTTTTTGTTATCGAGTTACGTCTTCATCAATTACTTCAGTTTTAATGTAAGGGACTTATGACCTCAGCAGTTGAGTCCCATAGTGCTCAGAGCCATTTTTTTTAATGTAATCTACGAGTAATTGCTGATGTTTGATATTAACATGAAAAGGATTCCGTAGACAGGGAAAGAACCTGTTCTTGGGCAACTACTTCCATAATGACCAAAAAGGCATTAAATGCTCTTCAAGCACATGTGTTCCAGCAGCAGTATGAAGAAAATGATTGTAATAATGACGGTAATAATTGAATTATCCGGTAACTTCACACTTCTCGATCTAAGATATTTCCTAAATTAGTGAAAATTTCAAAATGGCTCCAAAAAAATGGCTCTGAGCACTATGGGACTCAACTGCTGTGGTCATAAGTCCCCTAGAACTTAGAACTACTTAAACCTAACTAACCTAAGGACAGCACACAACACCCAGCCATCACGAGGCAGAGAAAATCCCTGACCCCGCCGGGAATCGAACCCGGGAACCCGGGCGTGGGAAGCAAGAACGCTACCGCACGACCACGAGATGTGGGCAAAATGGCTCCACATCGAGGCTATGATGCCTAGAAGATCTTTACATAGTGCTGACGTGAGAATAGCATAATCTCCGAGTCAGAAGCTTCCTTCTACTTAACCATTTAATAGACTCGCATTTTTTCCACCGTGACTAATTTTGTAAGCTAAGCACATCATCCGTTACAGCACACTCCTGAGGCTGGGAAATGTGGTCTGGTGGAACGAACTATCACAAGTGCAATGCATGGGTACAAGCATTTACTTTTAAGAGGATAAACAGATTTACTTTACCTCTGGTAACCTCAAGAGAAAGACGTTATAATCCAGAATCTGCATTAAACATCACGTTACTTCATCCCCAACTGGACAGAGCCGGCTTGCTTTGGGAAATGACGTAGGCGGAGGTCACAGTAAACAGAAATACTGTCGCCAGTAAACTTACATTACAAAATTTTATTTTATTTGATGAACCGATAGCCATTTAAAGGAACAGGGCTCTTATTTTACTTGTACTTGATTGAACTAGAGACGTTGAAAAATTTGGTGCTGGACTATGATTCGAATTCGTATCTCCTCTTTCGAGGATCTGAATCTCTCGAAACAGGATAGTTCAATCATTTCATTCCTTTTTCCAAGACCGCAATCTTCTCTAGGCCACCTCCAAAGGTAAGTATGTGGGTCCGATTCCTGATCCAGTACAAAAATATTCATAATTTCATTTCAAGCCCTATCACGTGCACACCGACCTGCTAGTGAAAATTAACGTGTATTTTTAATGTCTGTTCATGTGTTGCCAACAATTTCTGGTCAAACACGCACACATCTTACTGTTGGTGAGTAAGCAATTGATACTTAAGCTATATTCGTGGACGAAAAAGAAGAACGATAGGACTGCGGTTCGATTGTAGCTCAGGCACAAAAATTTGTTTCCTTATTTTAGATTCAAACACCTAGCAGCTGGTAAGAAAAACCGATACGTAACATTTGATTTTACTTAGTTAGCAATCCGATTACGTGTTGGGTCCGTACCTCCGTCAAAGAACTTCACATCATGCACTTCATCTTTAAATGCATACACACTTTGTTACTTCTGAATGGAGGTATATCAGACATCTTTCGTGGTTAGTTGACAGGGTCGAAAGGGTCTTGATTGGAGTCCCGGTTTATTACAAAAACTGTCGTCTTTTATTTTCAAGTTTAGATTTTGTTACTGATATTGGCGAAAATTTCGGTAATTCATGACTCTTCACGGCTAGTCAGCAATATGATTGATTAGATTAGATTGGATTAATACTTGTTCCATTGATCATGAATACGACACTTCGTAATGATGTGGAACGTGTTATTGTAATGAAAGATTTCTTTACATACCTGTATTCAATTTCTTTACAACAGTTTTTTACCCTCTCTCTCATTCTTCCTTATTTTTATTTCTCTCTCTCTCTCTCTCTCTCTGTCTCTCTCTTTCTCTCTCTCTCTCTCTCTCTCTCTCTCTCTCTCACACACACACACACACACACACACACACATTCTTTTTTTATTTTTATTTGTTTGGTGTGCTCGAATATCGGCGAGGCACGACAACGTCCGTGAATGAATTTCTTAGGTTTGAGTACAGTTACGAAAGAAATATAAAAACAACTATGAGAGTTACTGATTTATGATGCTTAGTTTGCAGTCAGTTCTGAGTGTTATTAGTAACTACGCTCCAGTCCCTAAACCTGGTTACAGAAATGCGAATCAGACGTATTACGTATTCCAGGGCGTCGCAGCCGCGTCTTGGAAAGGCCATCTGTGGTCACTTCCCAGCTCGCTGTACGATCGCATCGGTTCATCTTCTTCCTGCTAGTACTGTAACTGAGATTTGGCAACAAGGCAAGGTATATTTGGCAACTCTGTGATCGACGAGTTACTACGTGGTGTGCACGGAATTAAGCCTCAAAGTTTACTCGATTTTTCCTGTCATTTCCAGTGAATAATCTGATATATTATCGCTTCAGGTGTAGCAAAAGATAGTAAATTTACGGTTTTCAGCCCAGGAAAGTCGTTTGTTTGGAAATCGCAACTAAACTCGTCCTTTAAATAGCGGTTTACGAGTTCTAGACACTATTGGCCTCGTAAAAGAATTGAGAAACACATACCTCTTCGTCAGCTGTGTGGTGACGTGCTGACCTCTGAAAAAGTGTCTGTTATGGTTCACGGTTCCAGTCTCGCTTAACGTAAGGTTTGTATCCCTTCTCTGAAAGAGCTACAAGCAGTCAGATCAAACATCGATAAGGAAATCACAAGAAAATACTTTCAGCACATAGTGCAATGGTGAAAAACTTACAGTGCTGCACAACAGGTAACGCCTCGTTCCGCCGCTGACAAGCAAATTTTTGTATCTAGGAATCCATAACTTTATTTATGAAATGCCACATTTGCATACCTGTTGAGTATGACACAGCATACCAATTAAACACAGACTCAATCGAAATCTAAGTGAGTAGTATTTTACTAATTCGTGCCGATAGAGGCACGCTTGTGTACAGATACTCAGTTTTATTAAAACAGACTTTCGTCGTAAGTTATCGTGGGTAGTTTTATGGCATTTCTTTCAATACAGTGCACAATTTTCGTAAGGTTTCTTTTAGTGTTGTTAATACAATACTAAACATGAGAGAGAAATTAATCATCAACGATATATGCGAATTCTCTGATGTGATCTATAACAGTATGACATTGCACATGCAGTTTATAGATTACATGCATGTAGAAAATTTGTTCTGAGTTAAAGCTATCAAACAAGGTTTGAAGAAGAATAAAATGCCACTACCAGACGACAATTAATGTAGAAAATACTTTTCTGATTATTTTGGCACGATGCGCTCTCCCCATACATAATACAAAAGCTTCGAGATGCATCTGCTGTCAGAAATAGTTAATCCAGAACTTCCGCATTCCACAGTGCTGTGAGATAATGCATATGGCCGGATCTAGACTTCTGAGAGACAGAAAGTTACAGCTTTTCTTTTGCACTGCACGACGTTTTCAACAAACAGATAGCGCAATAGAGTAGCTCAAATGGAAAGGAACACTTCCTCGTTAAATTTCTGCATCCTACGCTGTTGGCAGGTCTATGTAGGTGGTTACAAAATAGAGTCGAATGTATGCACTGGGTAGCCGAGGCAGCTAGTTCACGGCGATTCGGTCAACCAAGTAAATGAATCTACTGAACATGCTGCAAACCACTACAGGGAGCCTGTGTGCCAGAATTATCATGAAAAATGAATCATACAACAGGTGATTTGGCGGTCTGTTGGATTGATGCCAGATTCCTATGATGATAGTCTGGGTTCGATTCCAACTGTTGCTCATGATTTTTAATAGGGAGAGACAGATTCTATTCTCTTCTGGCTACGCCAAGTGAAGAAGGTATAATGGCGTTGTGGTCTGAAATTCACATTAAACATGATATACCTTTTCTACCAAGTAGTCGTTAGGTTGCACCACAATAAAGTGAGGAGTGGCGAAATGTGGGAACTCTGTCACCAGTAACCTTTTTTACACTAGTTATTTTTTATAGTGACGAAGCAAACGCTATGTAAGGTCACAGGACCCTTGTTCAATCTTTTATTTGAGCTTCTGTATGTCGATAAAATTGGTTCTGAACTTGGAATGACACTCAGACCGCCCTTAACGCGGAATTTGCTCCCTTCCAAACAATACAGCTTGACTACAATTTGTTGTTTGTTCAAAACTGTAGATTCCTCAACATCTCCATATATTGCGCGTGAATGGGTTCGAATGCTGGCCCGGCACTAAAGTTTTCATTACTTATAATCAAGCTCTAGCATGAGAACACCTATCTGCTGCTGGATAATAATTTAGATTTTTAATGCATTTTCATTCTTTGTCAATACTAACGATATCTGACGTTTTTGACTCCCAGTGAGACACTGAGGTATTTGAGAGTTCACTCTAAGTTCAAGGACGTTATTCCGAGCTGCTGGTGGAGAAAAATTCTGTAGCTGACGTCTCTTTGTGTGTAGTCAAAAACGATATGTGTGGGGTTCGATTCCCAGTCAGCACTGAACTCTTCGTCATATTATTTCTAGTTCAAGTATGCTCACATGTCGCTGCTGATGTAACAAACCCATATTTAACGTTCGTTTTCTCTAATAAATAAAAACTATAAGTTCCGGGTTGGAGTCCTGGGAAGGGAAAAATTAATGTTTCTTCTCGTCATTTCAGTTAAAACATCTAGCTACTGCCGAGAAAATCCGATATGTCACAGGATCTGGGTTCGAATCCATATCCAACACAAAGCTTTAGATCACGGTATTTAAAGTAAGTTACTTGTGAAGAAGCAATATTTAACATCTCTCTTAGTTCGTTAACAGGAACTATAGATGCTGGGTAGGAATTCGCATCCGTTAAAAATGTTTACGTTACGTAATTTAAACGCGCTATTTGTTAACTGATACTGTCTAAAATCGAGATATATCACTCTCTGTATGCTTAGTAAGGAATGACTGTTAGTTTCCGTCAGTCACGAAATCTTAGTCTGCATGACCTGGGTTTGAATCCAAATGCAGAACGAGATGGTTCGTCGTGTCATTTGAAGTTCATACATATTCATGTTATTCAATCTGTATATTGAGCAAGCAGTAAAGGAAACAAAAGGCATCAAGAGATCACAAATTTAGCATTGGAGGGCAGCGTGGAGGGTAAAAATAGTGGAAGGAGACCAAGAGATGAATACACTAAGTAGATTCAGAAGGATGTAGGTTGTAGTAAGTACTGGGAGATGAAGAAGTTTGCACAGGATAGATTATCATGGAGAGCTGTATCAAACCAGTCTCAGGACTGACGACAACTACAACCACAACAACACATTCTCAACTAGCTGCTCGTGAATAACTTAAATTTTTAATGTCATTTTGTGTTAAATAACAAGTACGGTATGTTACTTTGAAGAGGAATCATGAATACGACGAACTTACTACGTGCATTACCTATCTGACTTAATAATGAGAGTGGTAACATTTCAGGTATCTCATTTAATGCAATAAATGTGAGCGTACAGGCCTTAAGGACAGTCTTATCTGTGATAAGGTGTTCCCTGATATTTGTAGTATCGTGGTATTACTTTACAGCCGGCCGGAGTGGCCGTGCGGCTCTGGGCGCTACAGTCTGGAGCCGAGCGACTGCTACGGTCGCGGGTTCGAATCTTGCCTCGGGCATTGATGTGTGTGATGTCCTTAGCTTAGTTAGGTTTAATTAGTTCTAAGTTCTAGGCGACTGATGACCTCAGAACTGAAGTCGCATAGTGCTCAGAGCCATTTGACGCAACCATTACTTTACATCTTGAGTTATTGCAATACACAGCCGAGTTTTCTAGTGGTGACTTGTTGGAGCCATTTTCAATAGTCAAACGACTGTACCAAGGAGAGATTAGAGGACCTGCTAGAGAGCTGCGTTATATGGGTTGCATGCGAATCAGGAGAAACGCAATTCAAGTCGCTCGGATACTTTTGAGCACGACTGTACATAAGGTATAAAAGGGCAGCGCGTTAGCGGAGTTGTCAGAAAGCCAGGAGAAGAATGGTAGAGCTTTACCCACTACTAAATCCATCATCAACACTACCATCAAGACTGAGGGTGATATTGTACGTCACATTGGTGCGACCAGCCTTAGACTATGCCGCTGTTGTGTGGGACAATGCTGCTCCAAATCACATACAACGGCTACAAAGAATTCAAAACCGTGCTCTGAGAAGGGCACTCCACCTACCATGCGGGTTGCCAACGAACGAACTTCACCAACTCGAAGGGGTACCCTACCTGAGGGACCGATACAGAGCCACTGCCACAGCCTTCTACGAAAGCACACAATAGTCAGATAACAACCTTGTACGAGAACTTGGACACAAGGTGCACACCTGGCCTCCACGAGATGGCCCGACGACCTATGCGAATAACAAGACCATACATCGTGTGCAAATATATTTTAAAATCTTTAAAATTAAATTTAATAAAAATATAAAAGAAATAAAAAATTAAAATAAAAAAATAAAATATATATAAACAAATAAAATAAAATAAATTATGAATGCATGTGTGTGCGAATGTGTTCACTGTAATATGTATAAATGTGTGCAATGTATATATTGTGTGAATGTGTGAGCGAATGGAAAAAAAAATCATTCAGCCAATGTTTTTAAACCATTTTAATGCAGAAAAAAATACCGCAACCAAAAAGCTAATGTTTTATTTTCAATATGTTACTATTGAAGGCGAAGCAGCAAGGCTTGAACTTCTGTTTTCAGACTGGGCAATCCAAGATGCCCCAACAACTTCTGCAGCGGCGGAACTGTCATTTGCACTCAAGTCATTCACGCGACAAGGTTACCGAAGCGATTATGGCCGCACTACGGGAATTAACAGACTCTGAACGCGGAATGGTAGTTGCAACCAGACGCATGGGACATTCCTCTTAGGAAACGGTTATGGAATTCAGTATTCTGAGACCACAGACCAGAGCGTACCGAGAAAACCATTTTTCTGGATTACCTCTCACCACGGACAACGCAGTGTCCAGCGACCTTTACTTAACGGCCGAGCACAGCGGCTTTGACGTAGAGTTCAAAAGTGGTTCAAATGGCTCTGAGCACTATTGGAATTGACGAAATGGCTCTGAGCACTATAGGACTTAACTTCTGAGGTCATCAATCCCCTATAACTTAGAACTACTTAAACCTAACTAACATAAGGACATCGCTCACATCCATGCCCGAGGCAGGGTTCGAACCTGCGATCGTAGCGGTCGCGCGGTTACAGACTGTAGCGCCTAGAACCGCTCGGCCAGGCATAGAGTTGTTAGCGCTAACAGACAAAGAGCACTCAGTGAAATAACCACAGAAATCAATGAGGGACGTACGACGAAATTATACGTTATGACAGAGTGCTGAAATTTGGCGTCAGTGATCTACGGTAGCGGATGAAGACTCGACTGTCTTTTCCAACAGTACGACATCCCATGCAACCCCTCTCCTTGGGTCGTGACCATATCGGTTAGACCCTAAACGACAGGAAAACCGTGCCCTGAACATATGAATCCCGATTTCATAGTGAGTCCATATTTCATATGGTAAGAAGTGACGGTAGGGTTCCAGTGTTACGCAGATTCCACTAAACCATGGACCCAAATTGTGAAGTAGGCACTGTGCAAGCTGGTGGTGGCTTCATGGCATGGCTGTGTTACGTCTAATGGACTGGGTACTCTGGCTGTTCGGCTACTTGGAAATCGTTTGCAGCCATACACAGACGTTCCCAAACAACGATGGAATTTTTATGGTTGACAATGCACCATGTCACGACTAGTTTGAAGAACACATTGGAAAAATTCGATCGAATGCTTTGGTCATCCAGATCAAACGACGTCAATCCCATCGAATATTTATGGGACACAATCGAGAAGTCAGTTCGTGCACAAAATCCTGCATCGGCAACACTTTCACATTGATGGACAACTATAGAGGCAGCAGCCTCAATGTTTCTACATGGGACTTCCAACGATTTGTTCAGTCCATACCAAGTCGAGCTGCTGCACTACGCCATGCAAAATGACGTTCTACACGATGTTAAGTGGCACCCCATAACTTTTGGGCCGTAAGTATATAGAAGGCGAGAGTTGCTTGTGCATACAGGTATGGCTCTGCAACCCATCCCAGCCAGGTGGAGATTACATGTTATGGTAGCTCTCCATCCCCTATCCGTAAAGAAGATTCAGGTTTGGAAGTCCGAGAGTTGGGCTCAAAGATACGGGCGTCAGAAGAGGGATTTCTTATGGGAAGTCAACTAAGCAGCTGAAAATACAATGCCGAAGTGACTGGAACTGACCAGTATGTTCCTTCAAGAATGTTGGAGAATGATGAAGGGTGTTTTATGATGTTCTAGAATGTTACAGTTCTTTCAGAAGATTTGGAAACGTTTGAGAACGTTCTGGAATGTTTAAGAATGTTCGAGAATAGAATGTTCCAGGTTGTTCGAGAATATTCCATTATGCTGCTGCGCAGATACGTTACACCTCAGAAGGATGTATATAGGGAATGTCGAGGCTAATCGTCATCCTATTTTTCAAAATCTATTAGAGAACATCAAGAAAAATTGAAATTGATATAAAGTGAAATAAATTTGAATTAAAGTGCGCTGATGAAGGCACTGACCAATATATTAATTGGGATTTAAGCGTGTTAAGTAATATTAACACATAACTGGAAGATGAAACGTAAAAGAGAAGCAGGACTCGCAAGTAGTTTGAAATGAGGGAAACAGAAAGAACAGCGACAAAAAGAAACAGACGAGCTCTACCTCTATTTCTGAGTATTGAGAGGGTTTCTGAGGAAGAAACGATAACATTTTTAGATTATTTTGAATGATTATTTTTACGATGTTCGTGAGTGATCTGGAATGTTCTCATAAAACGAATCAAAGTGAAGAGCGAGCGAAGCGAGTCTTTTCCAGCTTCTATGTAAAAAAGGGAACTGTAAAGGAGCGTGGTTGTTATCGCACTGGAAACGCGTTCTAAAGACCTAGGGTTCTATTACCACTCTGACAATCCATATTTAGCTTTTCCGTGATTTCACTAAATCGTTTAAGAGAAATTCTGGTATTCTTCAATAGAAAACGACGTGATCGATTCCCTTCTCCATAGCTGTATTATTTGAACATGTGCATCCACTCTGTTACCGAAGGGCCCTTACTCCTAACCAGTTTTCCTTGATATTGGAAAATACTCAGCAGAAAATTAATGTACGTGACTTATGTTTAGAATTAAATTTAGTACTTAGAGCTCGTTGGATCTAATTTTGTAAGAAATCATAGTTGTTTGAGGAGGAAACGAGAGTATAATCGACTAGAGAAATGTTATTCCATTTTACCGCAATAAAATAATATAAATATTATTCACATTAATGTAACCTCTCCACAAAATAGTTTCCGTAACCTCCCAACAGTAAAAACAATATAATTATGTGTTTCATTCAGTGTAACTGTCCAACGAATAAATTCCGTAACCTACCAATAATACAATGTGACTAACCTCTCAATTAAATTGCGACTAACTTAAATAACCTTTCAATAATTGACTGTGAATTTAAACTGATAAATTTTGGACGTCAGCAGTGCTGCGTCATGGCCTTGAAAATTCATTATGAATAAATTGAAAAATCTTACCTCAATTAGGTCGCCGGATAACGCATATATATCTGCTCCTATAAGAAATTTTTCTGGCGCAGCTCAGTGCCATGCTGGCAGATAAATTTGTCATGTATAAAAAGAAACAACTGATTTTTCTTTTCAATAATCGGGATGACCAAGGATTGGAGAAATTAGTAAATTCTTTAAGTTAAAATGAATGTTCGCCAAAAGTTACTTTTTATGAGAAAGATTATTACTAAGAGATTTTTTTTAGAACATGTACATGGGACTTGATATAACAATACTACATATGCGCGAGGCTACTTTTACCTTACACTACAACGCTCAGGCTCCGCCATCGCTCCCCACGACCGGCCCAGGCAACTCGATACACACGACTGATAGCTACTACTAACTCTTACTGCATACAACACTGCTCTCTGGTCTGAGATTCTCTTACAGCTGACATATCGCAGGCAGCGCATGAGCAATCCATCGAAATTACATCTTCTCGAGTGCGCTAGCATCAAATTCCTTAATCATGGATCTGTTACAAGGTCACATTAATATTTTTGTCGAATTATCCAAGTAATTTATGTTTGTTTCATGGACCAGTTACATAACCCTCCACTGCGGGGGGGGGCAAAATTTTGGCAGCGATGGTGAGTCAATTGGGCTTGCCATGAGCATCAAATTTTTCTATAATCTATTTAGTTAACTAAGTCTATTGTCACAGAGTATATACATTATTGATAAGTGTGGAACATATTAAGAAATGAAATAGATTGCACAAGCACTGAGTTCAGAACATACTAAGAAATGACAAAATGTATATGCAGTGAGTACAAAATATTTTAACAAATGACATAAAGTGCACACGCACTGTAAAAGTCTTTAGCATTTTACAAGAACTGAATACATTAAGAAATGAAATAAAGTGCACACATACTGTAAAAGTCTTTACCATTTTACAAGAACTGAATACATTAACAAATGAAATAAAGTGCACACGTACTGTAAAAGTCTTTAGCATTTTACAAGAACTGAATACATTAAGAAATGAAATAAAGTGCACACGCACTGTATAAGTCTTCAAGTTTTTTCCATGAACTGATCACATTAAGGGATGAAGTAAAGTGCACACACACTGTACAAGTCTTTAGCATATTTAGGAGAACTGATCACATTAACAAATGAAATGAAGTGCACACGCACTGTAGAAGTCTTTAGCATTTTTCGAGAACTAGGAAAGGAATGGGAAGGATAGCATCATGGTTGTAGCACAGTGGGTTGCACGTAGCTGCACTGAAAGTCCATATCTTTCTACAGAAGCACAACACAAAATGAGACAATCTTAAGTTCTCTTCCCTGAAGTATTTATCAGTGTAGCCAGGACACTGAAATGTTGTATTAATATTGTATGTTATCATTTTGGTAGTACGTTAGGTACACCAAACAGTAGGACCATAATGATATCTCCATCGTTCAAGGTTGTGGACAGCTTGATATGTCAACACCACATTCTTGTAGAATCCATACTCTGACATGAACGTAGAATTAGTGCAAAAACCAAATATAGTGCTCCATGATCATGAGGATGGACAGGACATACGGATATTGCAGTAATTGCTGGTAATTAGGTCAGAAGGTAAAGGATACATTACGTCTTATGCTAGGCAACATAGAATTACACTAGTGTATCAACCGATCCGAATAATTATTGGCATTCATTTGCTATTTACTAAACATTTCTATGTATGTATGGAGTATTACAGAACATTATTCATAAGTCATCTTATTACAGTAATTACTGGCATAGTATTTATGCATAAGCCATCTCATTACAGTAATCATTGACATTCATTGGCCAGTTACAAAGCATATTTTATGCATTCTTCAGAATTCATAATTCCAAAACAGGAATTATTGGGTGTAGCATCAAACTGCTAAGGTTTATATATGATATCATGTAAGTGACATAAGACATATTTAAAACGTAACACATTGTAACTATTACTCAAGGTCTGTAGTTCAATAATACATAGACATGATGGAATCAATACACCAGAAAAATTTGCATTACATTTAGGACTAGAAATACATCTCAAACTGGTAGCATTATTTAGTTGTATACTGGTAATAGTTGGGACTGGTAATAAAAATTTTTTGTGTTAGCAATGCATTGCGTTAGGATCGATAATTAATTGCTGGGGGATGAAAATATTTTGACTTATTGCTGGAAATAAGGATTAATAACGTCATTCGTCATGAGTCAGCTGTAGCAAGGTTATGAAACAAGTTGAGTATATCTGATCGTATTCATGAATGATACACACAACTGGGTAAAAAAAATGCAAGTATTAGAACAGGTTTCATTACTAAGTGCTTATAGCATATTAATATCATGAAAAGCTGCTCCTGGAAAAAGTACAAAATGGATTATTGACCTGAAAGAAAAATGTATATTATGCTTAAAAGTAGTAAACTTCAAATTAACAGGCAATGAAACGTGTACTTAATATGTATGTAATCTAGCTGTCTTTCCCAAAACGTTCAGTCATTATACTATGCGACATAAGACATACTGTCAAAAGGAACTGCAACCAATACTTAAATAACTACATAGCATCTCTTAACTAATAAAAAATATATAAACTTCATCATTATCGTCATCTACAAAGAAAAACTTCATTATTCATATTACCATAACTTCATCATTATCATCATCTGCAAAGAAAAATTTCTTTACTCATATTACCATATTCTTCATACAACTATTCATCATCATTTATTATCATCTGCAAAAAAACAGACACTATTCATAGTATAGAGTTTCTTACTTCTAGCATATTTCATCACTAAAACTAACATGTGTAGTTCTGTCTGACAGCTTGCTCAATCACCTCGTATTCTGAAAGAAAAATAATTAGTTAAGACTGATATTATACAGTGTGTATAGTATATTCTTGTTAATGCTTGTTAATACTGATCCATGTACTCTTCATGACATGGTATTGCATTTTCTTTTGTTCATTCCGAAGGTGAAATTTCCATTTCATAGTAAACCACTGTGGTTATTTAATTTATTTCTTTTACACGTTATTGCTTTCTGAAAATAATGAATATGAATTAATATCTTGCATTTAAATCGTATACCCATTAAATAAAAACTTGTTTCTAGTAATATAACTAATCATACAGCATAGTATGACAGAAAACGTATTAGGTCAAAAACATAGACAGTTTTCAAGTGCAAAAAATGTACACACAGTATCATAATGTAGTAGTAAAAAATGTAAAATAGTCGAGATATCATAAGGCAAAATGTCAAAGTCAACTGTTGTTTGTTATATCTTAAAGATTACATAGTACATACAGACAAAAATTCTACTTTCGATAGAAAGACAATCATACATACACAAAAAATGAAGAATGTGCACGGTCTGATGTCTAACGACAAGAAAAGCGACCTGCTAACCTTACCTTGACGGGCACCTGCCAAGAAAAAAGTATAATAATCATCAGTAAGTGGTTATATAAATATCTGGACATGGCATTACAGTGCGACAAATCATAAAGTATGTTCATTCAATAATGGGTTTAATATTGGAAATATGGTGATTCCTCTGGCTTTTTCTGGTTCTCAAAGTTTCGACGTGTACTACATTAGGGTGAGGAATGCTGCGAATTCTATTTGGACCTGCGTATAAAAGCTCAAATTTACTGCATCTATTCTTTCCTCTGTTGGATAAATAGTGTGTGCGTACTAATATCTTCTGTCCAATGTGAAAGTCACGGCGTGTACAAACCTGTTTTTGAGGTCTTCTCCGGCGCTCTGCGGCACGTTTGATGTTGTTGAGTGCAATGTCAATTATTTCATGGTGGCGTAGTCGACGAGATGTAGGAAAAGATACTAATTCTTTAATTTTGTTAGGTGGTTCAACATTTTTCAATATAACAGTCGGAGGGAGCATAGTAGATTCATTTGGTATGGAGCTAATTACATCCTGGAATGAGAGTATGTGTGCGTCCCAATCAATATGTTTTTTATGACAGTATATTCTACATAGTTTACCAATTTCTTTCATTACCCGTTCAGAAGGGTTCGAAGAAGCGTGATACCTGGATATATAGATCGGAGAAATGTTTCTCGCTCGTAACATACGTGTCCATATCGCAGATCGAAATTGTGGTCCATTGTTGGAAAATACTTTCAATACATGCCCTACATGAAATAAAAAATGTTTTATAAATGCATTAGAAAAAGATTTAGCAGTAGCTTTGCGCAACGGAGTGAAGATAACAAATTTCGAAGTGAGTTCAACAGCGACAAAGATGTAGCAAAAGCCACTTTTAGTTCTGGGAATCGGTCCAAAAATGTCTACAGCGGCCATGTGTTTCAATTTAACAGGTACAATGGGATGTAACGGAGGAATATGTGAGGTCGTGTCTGATTTAGCTTTCTGGCAGGTTTTACATGATGCTAAAACTCGTCGAATACGTTTCTCCATGTTGGCAAAATAACAGTAGTGTGTCAGTATAAGAAAACATTTTCTGGCTCCGTAATGTGCGTAACTTAAATGAGTACACCAAATTAATTTGTTAACAAGCTCGTCAGGCATACATAATAACCAGTTGTTGCTGTCAGGGTGAGAGCGGCGAAACAGAATATTATTGCGTACAGTGTAATGGTTTCAAATGGTAAGATTATTCCTATCTTGCCATAGGTGTAATTTCTTTCCATACGTTGTCTTTGCTCTGCTCTTGTGCTATGTCTCGTAATGACGCCGAAATGAAATTTTCAAATGCAACTGGTTGAATATACATGACGCTTGAATTTGCTTGGCAGAAGTTGGTTGCGATGTCTTGCTGATTGTTGCTGAGAGAGCGGGATAGAGCGTCTGCTACAATGTTTTGTGTACCGGGAATGTGAACAATTGTAAAATTAAATTCCTGTAAATAAAGTTTCCATCTGCTTAATCTGTCATGTGTAAATTTAGCGGAAAGTAAAATCTGTATAGCTCTATGATCTGTGTAAACGGTGGTATGCCTTCCATAAAGAAAAGTGGCCACGAAAGCCTGAACAATTTAGTAAAATTCCTAAATCTGGTAAATGCCCATAGGACACACAATGTTTCAAGTTCGTTGACAGAATAATTGCGTTCATCAGGTGACAGAATGCGACTTGCAAAGGCGATGTTTTAATTACTGTAGTACCGTCTTCTTCAATTGCCTGAAAAATGTGTACGCCTAAAGCTGTGTTAGAACTGTCGGTGGCAATGGAAAAATTTCTGGTAGGATGTGGGTGTGATAAAAGTGGTGCGTTCAACAAGGCATATTTCAGATTAACAAACTCAGACTGTGCTTGGCTATCCCAGGACCAAATAGCGTTCTTTACTCTTCAACTGGCATAATCTAGGGGTGTCTAAAGCAGCGCAATGAATAAACTTACGGAATAAGGTAATTAAACCCAGAAAGCTCCGTAGTTATTTCTTTGTACTTTGAACAGTAATGTCATGTAAAGCTTGAAGTTTTTCCGGGTCAGGCGCAATGCCTTCTGCTGAAATTACATGTCCAAGAAATTTTATGGAAGTTTTGCCAAAGTGCGATTTGCTAAGATTAACTGTCAGTCCTTGTGCATGAAAAGTTTGCAACAGTTGTTCCAGAATAAAATTGTGATCAGACCAGTTAGCTTCTGCAATATGGATGTCGTCTACTTATGTTGTGATTCTGTCTTTAAGTTCTGTCGGAAGTATAGTATTTAAACCGCGAATAAATGCTGCTGCAGAAATTGATAAACCGAACGGTAATTTGCAAAATTGATAACAATCACCAAAACAGAGAAATGCTGTGTTCTTTCTGCAGTTCGGATGGAGCTGAATTTGCCAAAATCCCGATTTCAAATCTAATGTGGAATAAACAGCAGTACCATGAAATTTCCCCCGGAAGAACCATGGACCTTGCTGTTGGTGGGGAGGCTTGCTTGCCTCAGCGATACAGATAGCCGTACCGTAGCTGCAACCACAACGGAGGGGTATCTGTTTAGAGGCCAGACAAACGTGTGGTTCCTGAAGAGGGGCAGCAGCCTTTTCAGTAGTTGCAGGGGCAACAGTCTGGATGATTGACAGATCTGGCCTTGTAACACTAACCAAAACGGCCTTGCTGTGCTGGTACTGCGAACGGCTGAAAGCAAGGGGAAACTACGGCCGTAATTTTTCCCGAGGGCATGCAGCTTTACTGTATGATTAAATGATGATGGCGTCCTCTTGCGTAAAATATTCCGGAGGTAAAATAGTCCCCCAATCGGATCTCCGGGGGGGGGGGGGGGGGGGGGCTACTCAAGAGGACGTTGTTATCAGGAGAGAGAAAACTGGCGTTCTACGGATCGGAGCGTGGAATGTCAGATCCCTTAATCGGGCAGGTAGGTTAGAAAATTTAAAAAGGGAAATGGATAGGTTAAAGTTAGATATAGTAGGAATTAGAGAAGTTCGGTGGCAGCAGGAACAAGACTTCTGGTCAGGTGAATACAGGGTTATAAATACAAAATGAAATAGGGGTAATGCAGGAGTTGGTTTAATAATGAATAAAAAAAAATAGGAGTGCGGGTAAGCAACTACAAACAGCATAGTGAACGCAATATTGTGGCCAAGATAGACACAAAGCGCACGCCTACAACAGTAGTACATGTTTATATGCCGACTAGCTCTGAAGATGAGGAAGAAATTGAATAAATGTATGATGAAATAAAAGAAATTATTCAGATAGTGAAGGGTGACGAAAATTTAATAGTCATGGGTGACTGGAATTCGGTAGTAGGAAAAGGGAAATAAGGAAACGTATTAGGTGAATACGGATTGGGGCTAAGAAATGAGAGAGGAAGCCTCCTGATAGAATTTTGCACAGAGCACAACTTAATCATAGCTAACACTTGGTTCAAGAATCATAAAAGAAGGTTGTATACATGGAAGAAGCCTGGAGATACTGACAGGTTTCAGATAGATTACATAATGGTAAGACAGAGATTTAGGAACCAGGTTTTAAATTGTAAGACATTTACAGGGGCAGAATCTATTGGTTATGAACTCTAGATTAAAACTGAAGAAACTGCAAAAAGGTGGGAATTTAAGGAGATGGGACCTGGATAAACTGAAAGAACCAGAGGTTGTACAGAGTTTCAGGGAGAACATAAGGGAACAATTGACAGGAATGGGGGAAAGAAATACTGTAGAAGAAGAATGGGTAGCTTTGAGAGATGAAGTAGTGAAGGCAGCAGGGGACCTAGTAGGTAAAAAGACGAGGGCTAGTAGAAATCCTTGGGTAACAGAAGAAATAATGAATTTAATTGATGAAAGGAGAAAATATAAAAATGCAGTAAATGAAGCAGGCAAAAAGGAATACAAACGTCTCAAAAACGAGATCGACAGGAAGTGCAAAATGGCTAAGCAGGGATGGCTAGAGGACAAATGTAAGGATGTAGAGGCTTATCTCACTAGGGGTAAGATAGATACTGCCTACAGGAAAATTAAAGAGACCTTTGGAGAAAAGAGAACCACTTGTGTGAATATCAAGAGCACAGATGGAAACCCAGTTCTAAGCAAAGAATGGAAAGCAGAAAGGTGGAGGGAGTATATAGAGGGCCTATACAAGGGCAATGTACTTGAGGAGAATATTATGAAAATGGAAGAGGATGTAGATGAAGATGAAATGAGAGATACGATACTGCGTGAAGAGTTTGAGAGATCACTGAAAGACTTGTGTCGAAACAAGGCCCCGGGAGTAGACAACATTCCATTAGAACTACTGACGGCCTTGGGAGAGCCAGTCCTGACAAAACTCTACCATCTGGTGAGACAGGCAAAATACCCTCAGACTTCAAGAAGAATATAATAATTCCGATCCCAAAGAAAGCAGGTGCTGACAGATGTGAAAATTACCGAACAATCAGTTTAATAAGTCACGGATGCAAAATATTAACGCGTATTCTCTACAGACGATTGGAAAAACTGGTAGAAACTGACCTCGGGGAAGATCAGTTTGGATTCCGTAGAAATACTGGAACACATGAGGCAATACTCACCCTACGACTCATCTTAGAAGCTAGATTAAGGAAAGGCAAACCTACGTTTCTAGCATTTGTAGACTTAGAGAAAGCTTTTGACAATGTTGACTGGAATACTCTCTTTCAAATTCTAAAGGTGGCAGGGGTAAAATACAGGGAGCGAAAGGCTATTTACAATTTGTACAGAAAGCAGATGGCAGTTATAAGAGTCGAGAGACATGAAAGGGAAGCAGTGGTTGGAAAGGGAGTAAGACAGGGTTGTAGCCTCTCCCCGATGTTATTCAATCTGTATATTGAGCAAGCAGTGAAGGAAACAAAAGAAAAATTCAGAGTAGGTATTAAAATCCATGGAGAAGAAATAAAAACTTTGAGGTTCGCCGATGACATTGTAATTCTGTCGGAGACAGCAAAGGACTTGGTAGAGCAGTTGAACGGAATGGACAGTGTCATGAAAGGAGGGTATAAGATGAACATCAACAAAAGCAAAACGAGGATAATGGAATGTAGTCGAATTAAGTCGGGTGATGCTGAGTGAATTAGATTAGGAAATGAGACACTTAAAGTAGTAAAGGAGTTTTGCTATTTGGGGAGCAAAATAACTGATGATGGTTGAAGTAGAGAGGATATGAAATGTAGACTAACATTGGCAAGGAAAGCGTTTCTTAAGATGAGAAATTTGTTAACATCGAGTATTGATTTAAGTGTCAGGAAGTCGTTTCTGAATGTATTTGTATGGAGCGTAGCCATGTATGGAAGTGAAACATGGACGATAACTAGTTTGCACAAGAAGAGAATAGAAGCTTTAGAAATGTGGAGCTACAGAAGAATGCTGAAGATTAGATGGGTAGATCACATAACTAATGAGAACGTATTGAATAGGATTGGGGAGAAGAGAAGTTTGTGGCACAACTTAACTAGAAGAAGGGATCGGTTGGTAGGACATGTTCTGAGGCATCAAAGGATCACAAATTTAGCATTGGAGGGCAGCGTGGAGGGTAAAAATCGTAGAGGAAGCTCAAGAGATGAGTACACTAAACAGATTCAGAAGGATGTAGGTTGCAGTAGGTACTGGGAGATGAAGAATCTTGCACAGGATAGAGTAGCATGGAGAGCTGCATCAAACCAGTCTGAGGGCTGAAGTCCTACAGAAATTTCATGCTGTTGTTGTTGTGAAGTTCTTCTAGTGTCTGTGGGCGATCTGTTTCATTAATAATAATGTCGTCGACATGATGCGAATCGAGTACGAGTTTCTTAACAATATGGAGCGGGTTTATGTACGGACTAACTGCCGGTTCAATAATTCCTTGGTCTAGCATAGCTTGTAATTCTTTCTTAACTTGTTCCCTGTAGATATACGGAATAGGATAATGTTTGGCATTAAATGTGCCATGCTGTTTAACTTGAAATTCATACATAAAACCAGACATAGTACCAGGGATGTTGTCAAAAACTGGAGCTTGCTGTAAAAGAATTTTGCGTAGCTCGGTACGTTCGTCAACTGTATTTGCACTGCTCTGTTTAACTTTATCAGAAATCTTTTGCATAACGTCATAGTCGGCTTCGTCTGGTGTATTGTAGTTGTGAACATACGTATCTGTGAACAATGTGGAATGACAGTCCGTGTTACTCGATGTAGAAATGACCTCTATTCGATTAATTGCCTGTTCATCTGCAGATAAAGCGTGCTGAAATTCGAATGCCAGTTGTACATTCTCACCCTTTAACATTAAACAGGAATTTTGAAAGTCAATAATTGCGTCATGTTGTACCAGAAAATTCGTACCTAAAATGAAGTCTGTTGTCATTAAGGGAACAATCCAAAAATTTGAGTGGAACGTATGACCTGCAATACAAAATGATAAGTTTGTCTGTAATTTTACATCTACTCCATTACTGGATACCGCTCCTTTTACTTTAGTTTTGCCTAATGGTAACGTAAGATAAATATTCTCTTTGTTACATTCGTTGGAGGTTTCTTCATTTATAACTTACATAGGTGATCCAGAATCGATTACTGCTGGAAATGTGGATGATCCAATCTTTACTTCAATGACAGGGTGGGAAATGGTTTTTTGAATAACTGGATTTTCATGCAAAAGAGTGTCTCGGATGTCGTCAAAAGTAATAACATTTTCGTGAACGAGAGTCTGTGTGTCAAAAGTATTGCTTACGTTGCTGGAAGATTCAATCTGTACTGCATCTAGTCAAATTCTTTCCGACGTGCTGTTATTTGCGGGAGGATGCTGCGGCATCTCGACTATTTGTACTGTTCCGTTATTTCTTCCTGACGTATTAGGTTCGGGATGATACCGACTCTCTGGTTCATTCATAATAATGTGTTGTTGTGGATGATTCTGCTGCTGGTAAGACCGACTGTTAAGCTGAAAACTGTGCTCATTACTTTTACGTCTGTCATAATAATCATTTCTATACGTCGCGTTGCGATAGGAATTGAAATGATGGGTTTTCTGTACGTACTGATTTCCTTGTTGCTGTGCGTTACTATTTGGTGGAGCCGACGCTATACGTGTAGGCGGCGAAACATTAAAGCTTGGTTGACCTTGCAGACCACATTGTTGGTTAGGCATGCTAACTGGCTGGTTTTGTTGCTGTTGTGGGGAAAAGCCTCTATTGTTATCATAATGCGTTTGCTGTTGCTGATAATTTTGACTGTACTGATAATTAAAATTTTGTCTGTTATTAAAATTCCTATGTCGTCTATCACCTTTGCTATTAAAATAGCGTGGCTGGTCGTAATTACTGTATGCTTGTTGGCCTTGGTTATGACGTGAAAAATTTTTGTTTATGAAAGAATAGTGTGATTGCTGAACTACCAAAAGCTGTAGCAGATCTCTAAATGCCGAAATATTTTCTTTCTGCTGTCCTGTTAAAAGTGATACTCTTAACGATCGTGGTAGTTTAGAAATACCCAATTGGGTAAGTGCAGATTCACTGTATGGCTCGCTTAAGTACTGGTTTTGTTGGACCATGTGTTCAAAAAATTGCGTGACAGTGGGAAAATTGGAGTTCTCATAATTCGGTAAGCTAATTAATTGATCCTTGATTCCGCGCTGTGTTGCCTTCGACCAATACGCTGACAGAAAAGCATTCTGAAATTCTTCTACCGAATGACATTGTCTCGCGATCGGTCTCATACGAGTTGCCGATTCGCCTTCCAAAAAACTGCAAATAAATTCAAGTTTGTGTTACGGCCAAGTTGGTGGAAAAGCAAAGCTAAATTGTTGCATCCAATCCAAGGGGTGAATCTGCGTTCTGTCATTCTTAAATACCTTAATTTTTCTCACGGATAGAAAGGGCTTATAATCAAAATTATCGTCTCTATATGTCTGAGCAGGTTCAGGATTGTATGATAATCCGTTTGTCTGCGACTGTACGGAATCTAAGTCACGTACCCTCTGTAAATTACCTAAATTACACTGGCTGTGTGAATGTGACAAATGTTCACAATGTGGCGTATGCTGTGACGTGTTAGAAACTGAAACATCTTTCATTTCCGTCACTTCTTGCCGCAAAGACGACACTTTTCTACACAAAGTATTATTGGACGAACTTATCTCACTGATTGTCTGCTGTAAATTTTGGAATTCGGGTGTTTGATTGAAAGAAATTGGTGATGTATCGTCTGATTTGGTGTTATTGTTATTTTCGATAACGTCAATACGACTGGCCAATTCATCAACTTCTTCAGTCAATGTTTTTACGTGGTCGTCGTTTCTAGTGTCACAAGCATTAGTTTGTTTTTGTATTTTACGTGTGGTTTTGTTCAATTTCTTAACGTCTGCTTTGATGGCATCAGGATCCTGTATTAACTCTAATTGTTCAAGTCTGTTGGTCACTGTCTGAAAGGCGACTGTGTGTGTGTTTTTGTTTTAACATCGGAGATTTCATCATGCAATTCGGTGTTCAGCTGTTTGATTTCGTCTGATACTGTAGCAATATTGTTGTCTACGAATGTTTTTCCCTTCGTAAATAACTTACGCTTATCTTCCTGTCTCTGTACACTAATTGTTTCCCTCACTTGTTTCTTTACTTTGATTAGTTCCTGTATAAATTTACGGTAACGCGTTTCGCTGTTTTGTAGGTGGTGATTAAAACGTTCGTCAATTAGGCTGTTTTGTTGTTCAAATTTCTTGTCGACTTTCGCATCCAGCGTGTGTGAAAGTTCTGCTGACACTAATTTAAACTTGTCGCGTAACTGTGTTGCGTTTTCAGAACATTGTTTAGCGACTGCACTAATTTCATCTCTAAGTAATTTCGTTGTGGCTGCATGTGTATTGCGTATCTCTTCACTATTATTCTAGGCACAGGCCTTAATTTACTCAGGTAATTGCTTTTTAGTTTCACTACATTGCTCCGCAGCGGCTGTAATCTGTTCAGTAAGCTGTTCAATGGAGGTGTCAAGTTTTTCGTTAATTTGTTTGAACGACCTGTCGTGTTTTTCATTCGACTGTTTGAAACTTTCATTAAGTTGTTTGAAATTGTTGTCGTGTTTTTCATTAAGTTGTTTGATATTGTTGTCTTGTTTTTCATTCGACTGTTTGAGATTTTCATTAAGTTGTTGCTTGAGATTTTCATTATTTTCATTACTTTGTTGTTTGAGATTTTCATTAAGTTGTAGCAATAATGCCATAACTCGATCCATGCCAAATTTAGCTGATGTATTCTCTGTGCTGTGTGATGGTGTATCTGCATGTGTCACGTTTTGTGTACCGGTAACCATTTGGTCATTGTCTGATTCACAAAAAGGTTTGCCAATCGGATGTGCACTGTTGGTCACTACATCGGAATCAAATAAATTTGACGTGTTTTGTGTATATTGTACACCTTCGTTAGAAATATTTATCTGTTCACTGTGTAAGTTTTGCAAATCAGGTGTGTTAATCTGGGCAGCGTTCATTGTAACCGAAAGTGTCACGTCATCAATTGTCGTTAAATTTACAGTGGACGCAATTGAATTTGTTTGTTCATCATTTAGATTAGAATCATTACTAGTGATCGGCACGCACTGATTATCTGTAATTAGAGGATTATCACTATTACACTGAGTGTCGCTAGTATTATCGGTCAAATTATTCGAGTCGGCTTTTTCACTCATTGCACATCGCAATGTACTGTTAGCAGTTTTTCGCGGCATTTTCACAAATCAAAGCTAAGCACAAAATCAAACAAAGACAAAGCAAAAATGGAACAAATACAATTACAACAAAGAGCAATAAATTGCCGATGATCTGTGAAAGAAAGAGTGACAAGTTAGTAAATGCGTTGCGCCAGATGCAAACCCCATTTAACAGTAAGTAAATAAGAGCAGATATATAACTGACTACTTCTCAGAAATTCACCAAAATACGATACTGGCCGGTTGTCGACAGGTGTAACCTCTCCACAATAAAATAATATAAATATTATTCACATTAATGTAACCTCCCCACAAAATAGTTTCCGTAAACTCCCAACAGTAAAAACAATATAATTATATATTTCATTCAGTGTAACTGCCCAACAGATAAATTCCATAACCTGCCAATAATACAATGTGACTAACCTCTCAATTAAATTGCGACTCACTTAAATAACCTTTCAATAATTGACTGTGAATTTAAACTGATAAATTTTGGACGTCAGCAGTGCTGCGTCATGGCCTTGAAAATTCATTATGAATAAATTGAAAAATCTTACCTCAATTAGGTCGCCGGATAACGCGTATATATCTGCTCCTATAAGAAATTTTTCTGGCGCAGCTCAGTGCAATGCTGGCAGATAGATTTGTCATGTATAAAAAGAAACAACTGATTTTTCTTTTCAATAATCGGGATGACCAAGGATTGGAGAAATTAGTAAATTCTTTAAATTAAAATGAATGATTGTCAAAAGTTACTTTTTATGAGAAAGATTATTATTAAGAGATTTTTTTTTAAAACATTTACATGGGACTTGATATAACAATACTACATATGCGCGAGGCTGCTTTTAACTTATACTACAACACTCAAGTTCCGCCATCGCTCCCCACGACCGGCACAGGCCACTCGATACACACGACTGATAGCTACTACTAACTCTTACTGCATACAACACTGCTCTCTGGTCTGAGATTCTCTTACAGCTTACATATCGCAGGCAGCGCGTGAGCAATCCATCGAAATTACATCTGCTCGAGTGTGCTAGAATCAAATTCCTTAATCATGGATCTCTTACAAGGTCATATTTATATTTTTGTCGAATTATCCAAATAATTTATGTTTGTATTAGCAGGACAGGTCTTCTCTAAACATCAACATAGATTCTGTAAACAATGATGGTATGTCAGTTTTATGTTGTGATTTTCGATGACCTTTTCACACAATTCCACAGTAATGTCTGAGTGGAAATTAAATAAGTTTTGGGTTTACACAAGTATTACTTTACAGTCGAAGTGTAAACATGCACGATTCTGTAAAGGGCAATTCTTAGACAGTGACTTCCCGTGATTCCGGCCTGCAATTTACGTACCACAGCAGTAATGCTATCTGAGTATCAACCTCGTCACTATGCAGCAATGCGGGTTCGTCCTTTAAGATCCGTCCATAATCTTAATCGTTACTAGTACCATTTCAGTATTAAGGGGCGGGAGTGGGGCGGGGGTGTTTCTAGAACCCACATTGCAGCCCTGGAACCAAATCTGATCAAACCACATATTCTGTGCGTTCATATAGGAATACAAGTGAGTTTCCAAAAATGCCTCTGCTTTGAGCACACAAAACAAACTTGGAACCCATTGTATACATCATTCAAAACATAGGCAGGTAAGAGCTCGATACAACATTACTGTTGCTGTTTCCTTCAAAACAACTTCAACTTTTGTTATAAATACAAGGAATTGGCAAGGCCGCCGAAAACAACGGTAACAACTTTGTGCCGTGCACACGAGACATTCGTAGCACTCAGTTAGCGGTAGTATCTTCCTGTGTATGTCACGGCCCCGTTGCCTTGAGAATGGAGGACGCCTGTTCGAAAAAAGGAATGTGATCAGCGCTAGGTGGGGACTTAGGGAGCAAGCAGATGGAAGGGACTTGCTGGCAGCAGGGTGGAGAGTTGGGCGTCCGGTTTTACCTGTGACTCTGAGCACTATGTTGGACCGAACAAAACTGGAAAGTGGTGGCCTAGCCAGTGGTGTGTTATTGCCAGTTTCATACCTTTTGCAGTTTACTGTCAGCTGTTCGACTGACGGAGTAGTTGAGCCTGCTCTGGGAACTGCTGTGTGCATATATTACAGATTTTACTGATTTGTTTATTTAATCTAATACGTGTAAGGCCATTAGGTCCTTTCTTGTATTGGACAGCGGTTCACTCGTACAGTGCCTTTTTACACAACAGATATCATAATTTTAAAATGAAAAATAATACAGAAATCATTTGTGTTTCTGTACTGATAATGTGAATAAAAAATACTGACTCGCCAACTAGTAAATTTAATACTGGCGTTACCTCTACTACTGCTGCTGCCACTAATGTCTAATAATAAATAATAATAATGACTGTATCAGCAATAATGATAGTGACGGATATAAAAAGAATTTACATGTGTACAAAACAGACATTTTTTTTAAAAAAAGTCAAGTTCTGGGTAAAGAAAATTTAAAGAGGCTGCGACAGCTAAGAATACTAGGAAACGACGAAGTTCTGGATGTAAAGAAGCATGTACAAAGGTAACGACTCAGTGCAGCGACAACATGAGTCACTGTTGCTGCTTTAGTAGAAAAGCTCATGAAATTGGAGGTGTGTTCAGTTCTCTAATATAATGTGGGAGGCTATTGTAGAGACGTATTCCTGCTACTGAAAAGGACTTTGGGAAAGTGGCTGAACGATGGAGTGGGACAGAAAGGATTTTTCTCTGGTGGGAACAGGTGTTTCCAGGATATTGTTCAGACAACAGCCTTAAGGTCGAGGAGAGATATAAAATAAATAAAATAAATAAAATATAAATATTAATTATTGTATATGTATGACAGTGATTGGTTGTAATTAATATTTGCTTATCTGGAACGTGGACGTTTAATTATTTGGTATCAGACGCTTGACAATGGCTTTTTCGTAAATGCAATGTTATTCGTAGTTGACCGTGAAATGTGATTCAAATAATCGGACTTCGTATTTAAATCGTTTCCAAAAACTGCTGCGGTAGGTGCGGACTCAAAATCTAAATCTCAATATTAGAATAATTTGCCAGCCATGTCAATACGTCGTACAGAGGTGACTGTCTACTAAACATAAAAAAGTTTACACAGTTAGTTAAATCAGATATATTCAACGAATAAGCCTACAGTTAAATAATTCTACTTACTTTCATAAATGTAAATTCTTTACAGAATCGAGTGCCTAGTAAGATTGCAACTCGCAGTGTTCTTATATAACTTCAAATATGGCGGTGTGCCAGTTAATAAAATATACGTGCTTCCCGCACAAGTTGTTCGGCCAGACCACTCCTTCTTAGTTGATAAGACAATGGAGTTGATAAGGCAATGGAGAATACGTAACGTATGAATGGAAATCTCTGCACTTATCTGCACGCAGCAGGGATAACTGTGCATATGATGGTGAAATATGATCAAAGAGTCGAACATCACAGATGTGACGAACAAATGAATTCATAGCAAGTTCCAGTCTCCGTGAGCTCTCCACGGAAAGACCTTGCAGGATAACATCACAGTAATAAATAATTGGAAGTATAAGTGTTGGTACAAGTTTATTTTTCAGGTCGGGAGGGAAAAGCTTCCTATATTTTTGCAGGGCATGGAGAGATGTCGATGCCTTCTTGCAAACTGCAGTCACGTGCTCAGTTTTCTGAAATTTTCATCTATTGTTACTTCTAAACTCTTTGCTGAAGGTCAGAAGCTGCCGCCATTCGTCCCATTTATAGTAAAACATGATAGTATTTCCCCATACTGCGAGCTAATGAGCCTAGAATGTCCAACCAGTAGTTGAATGGGTTGAGCCGTAAGCCTACATCCAGCGCTCATTTTGATAGTGCACACAGGTCGGTATAGAGAATCTCGATAGCAGTCTACAGATTCGTTGGTTTTGAACTTAGATGCAACTGGAGGTCATCAGCATACGCTTGGTATTTTCAGTAGGATAAAACTAATGACACGTGCAATGAAAAGAGTATAGAACCTAATGCGGATCCATGGGGGGCGGCGGGCGGACACCTGATACTCGTTGCTTCCATGGTGCCGGACGTAACACATTGCTGGAGAGACGTCAATTGTGAGCGAAGCCACAGCATTGTACTTGGCGAGAAATTTAGGCGGCTAAGTTTCGCTAGTAAAATGTCGGAGTCGATACTGTCGATGGCTATGTTGAAGTCTAGGAAGCACTTCATAGACATCTGCTTTATTAAGGCAGATGCTGTGCTGCGATGTCTACGGCAACCTGAATGCTATTCGTCTAATAGGTTGTTGTAGTTATGTAATTTATCAGCTCGTCATGGACGATATATTCTGAGACCTTGGACAGTGCAGGAGGAATGAAAATAGGTTGGTAATCAGAGGATGCTGTGCCAACGTCTTTTCAGGAAGCGGCTAAACTAGTCCCTGTTTCCCGGCCTCAACAAAAACACTTGTGGTTAAGGAGTGATTAAAGATACCTGTTATAGTGGGCAGTATTGGATCAATAATAAACGTCATCATTTGGAATCTGGTGCCATCGTGTCCTGTAGATGCTGATCTGAAACAGACTGTATTTTCTTTTGGCGGCACTGCAGGTAACACGTTTTACACGGAATGTTCGGCGATTACAGTCGTTTCCCCCTATGAAGTAATGAATGAGTCTCTGTTTCTTTTGTGGTTCAATTGTAGTTTTAGGTAATGTGAAGCATCGATTCAGCTCTTCGGTTGGGACAGATGGATCAGGTGCAGCTTTTACTTTGCCTGTACCATGACCATGCAGGTTTTCTTGTAGGCCCGCTGGTCTGCTTCTGTTGTGGGTTTATGTATGGTTCAAATGGTTCTGAGCACTATGGGACTAAACATCTGAGGTCATCAGTCCCCTACTACTTAGAACTACTTAAACCTAACCAACCTAAGGACATCACACACATCCATGCCCGACGCAGGATTCGAACCTGCGACCGAAGCAGCACCGCGATTCCGGACTGAAGCGCCTACAACCGCTCGGTCACAACGGTCGGCGGTTAATGTAGGGCAAGCATTAGTTTTTAATGTCTGACATCTTCAATGACTCTGTTCCACTTCTGCTTGTAAGCAATATGATTTTCAGTCGTGTGGCTGCAGACTGTATGCGCGAAATGCAGCGCCTCTGAGATTCACGGGCTGTTTTATTTCTTCAGTTACACGTGCGGAGGTCTTTTCTCTAAGGGGCAGGAATTTTGTTCTTAACCGGCGTGTGACGCATTGCAGCATGGTTCTTTTCGAATTTAGCTGGTATTTTTGGTCGTTTCTCCGATAGTCTGCTATGAGCGAAGCCGTTTGTTTGTATTTTTCTGTCAGGCTGTGTTTAGTTGATTTTCTTGGCACGTATTCACGATTTGTGGCGAATGTTGACGGAATAATTTCGATTTTGATTCCTACTTACCGCGTTATTGGGTAGTGTGGCTTAGCTGATTGTGTACTGTAAGGTACTAGTCTAGCTTATTACCTGTTCAGTGCTGCTAGTCTCGTTTTATTCATAGTTTTTGTATTTTACTACAACAATGTTAAATTCTAAACATGTGCGTATGTTACAGAACAGATTAGCGATTATTCAATACCTCTCTTATCGAATTTAAGAAGGAAGCCATAAAAGAGGTCTCACTGTATTCATTAGTTGGTCTTGTCCAACAACTTCCGGTAATCTAAATTCCTCGTATATCTGTGGAAGAGATGTCTGTTTGTCGAATTGTCCACATACGTAATAATTATATTGTGATTCGTTCGTTGGTTAGTTGATTTGGGGCAGTGAGCAGCAGCGAGGTTTGTTTGCCGTTTCTGCCTGGCGGGCACAGTCAACTATTTTATTAATGTGGTGGCTATTGCAGTTTTTCTCTTACCTGGTACCCCTTGACCATTAGATTTTTCCCTTCCTTTGGCGTTCTATACTTCAGTTGTATATGATACACCACTGGCCATTAAAGTTGCTACACCAAGAAGAAATGCAGATGGTAAACGGGTATTCATTGGACAAATATATTATACTAGAACTGACATGTGATTACATTTTCACGCAGTTTGGGTGCATAGATCCTGAGGAATCAGTACCCAGAACAACCACCTCTGGCCGTAATAACGGCCTTGATACGCTTCGGCATTGAGTCAAACAGAGCTTGGATGGCGTGTACAAGTACAGCTGCCCATGCAGCTTCAACACGATACCACAGTTCATCAAGAGTAGTTCAAATGGTTCAAATGGCTCTGAGAACTATGAGACTTAACATATGATGTCACCAGTCCCCTAGAACTTAGAACTATTTAAACCTAACTAACCTAAGGACATCATACACATCCATGCCCGAGGCAGGATTCGAACCTACGACCGTAGCGGTCTCACGGTTCCAGACTGAAGCGCCTAGAACCGCGCGGCCACACCGGCCGGCATCAAGGGTATTGACTGGCGTATTGTGACGAGCCAGTTGCTCGGCCACCGTTGACCAGACGTTTTCAATTGGTGAGAGATCTGGAGAATGTGCTCGCCAGGGCAGCAGTTGAACATTTTCTCTATCCAGAAAGGCCCTGCAACATGCAGTCGGGCACTATCCTGCTGAAATGTAGGGTTTCGCTGGGCTCGAATGAAGGGTAGAGCCACGGGTTGCAACACATCTGAAATGTAACGTACACTGTTAAAAGTGCCGTCAATGCGAACAAGAGGTGACCGAGACCTGTAACCAATTGCACCCCATACCATCACGCAGGATGATACGCCCGTATGGCGATGACGAATACAAGCTTCGAATGTGCGCTCATCGCGATCTCGCCAAACACGGATGCGACCATCATGATGCTGTAAGCAGAACCTGGATTCATCCGAAAATATGACGTTTCGCCATTCGTGCACCCAGGTTCGTCGTTGATTACACCACCGCAGGCGCTTCTGTCTGTGATGCAGCGTCAAGGGTAACAGCACCCATGGTCTCCGAGCTGATAGTCCATGCTGCTGCAAACGTCGTCGAACTGTTCGTGCAGATGGTTGTTGTCTTGCAAACGTCCCCATCTGTTGACCAGGGATCGAGACGTGGCTGCACGATTCGTTACAGCAAAGCGGATAAGATGCCTGTCATCTCGACTGTTAGTGATACGAGGGCGTTGGGATCCAGCACGTCGTTCCGTCTTACCCTCCTGAACCCACCGATTCCATATTCCGCTAACAGTCATTGGATCTCGACCAACGCGAGCAGCAATGTCGCGATACGTAAACCGCAATCGCGATAGTCAACAATCCGACCTTTATCAAAGTCGGAAACGTGATGGTACGTATTTCTCCTTCATACACGTAGCATCACAACAGCGTTTCACCAGGCAACACCGGTGATTTGCTGTTTGTGTATGAGAAATCGGTTGGAAACTTTCCTCATGTCAGCACGTTGTAGGTGTCCCCACCGGCGCCAACCTTGTGCGGATGCTCATTTGCATATCACAGCATCTTCTTCCTGTAGGTTAAATTTCGCGTCTGTAGTACGTTATCTTCGTGTGTAGCAATTTTAATGGTCAGTAGTGTACTTGCCAAGCGAGCCTTTACATTGCTAAATTAGTTATTAATGGGCATCTTATGTACTTAACGGAATTTCTTGTATATCCTAAAGCACCTTCACCCACTGTATAATTTGTTTCCGTAGACCCTGGCTGGCTCTGAGCACTATGGGACTTAACATCTATGGTCATCAGTGCCCTAGAACTTAGAACTACCTAAACCTAACTAACCTAAGGACAGCACACAACACCCAGTCATCACGAGGCAGAGAAAATCCCTGACCCCGCCGGGAATCGAACCCGGGCGTGGGAAGCGAGAACGCTACCGCACGACGTCGAGCTGCGGACCCGTAGACCCTGGTCACTGATTCTGTTAACCTTTATCTATCTTAAATATCGTTAACAATTTTGAGTAATGAAATTTTGATCACTTAAGATTGGCCAGTGTTCCAGTGAACTGGTATTTAGACGCGAGGCGTCTTGTTCCTTAATGAAATTAGTTTGTAAAATTTTATTGCTTGAAAGGGCTTCGTCGTGGTGGGCATTTATCATTGAAGCTTAAGCTTTTATTGCATTTGCTAAATTTAGTTATTTGTTCGATTACTTGAAGTTATTGACCTGTAATTTTCTGTTAATGAGAAACGCCATATGGCAATTAATAATTCTTGCTGTAACTACTTAAGGTGCGAACATAGAGTTTCACTTCTAAGGCCGTACAGTTCCGAATCAGTATGCCAGTCCGGCAAAATCGCCCTTAGCATTGAGGCAATCATCTCTCCGACGCTCCTGGTTACATATCCGTATACTTGTTTGGTAAAAAACCTTGTGCTGTTGCTTGAGGAAGTCCGCAACTGACTGCTGCACATCCTCGTCCAACAGAAATCATCGACCATTCGATGCCTTTTTTAAGGGATGGAAGGCGTGACAATCTTGTAGAGCTAGATCAGGACTTATGGCTGGTTCTCGATTGTCTTCCATTTGAGGTGGCGTAATTTCTGCGTCACGACATTGCGATATGGAATCGACCGTCATCTTGAGTCGAATCGCGACCAAAACGGGAATTGGAAGCACCATTTCACAGCGGTGGTTTTCAACGGATATGCCGCGCCCTCCCCCCCCCCCCCCCCCCCCAAACACACACACACACACACACACACACACACACACACACAAAATTAGTTCTTCCATCGACGTATATCGGTGTTCGACCATCGGGAGCCCAGAAAAGAATTACAGCCCATTGGTTCTGATTCGACGCGTTTGGTAATTATGATGCCATAGTTCACTTTTGCACATTTACTTCACACGCGTCGGAAAGACTCGAATGCCACACTAGTGCAGTCGGTCACATGTCTCGCAGCAGCTGCGCTCTGGCGGCACCAGTATCACGTAGCCATGAACAAGATAGATGGCGCCGGGAAAAGTAGCCTTGCAGTTCGAAACGTCACAATTTAGAATATTGCCTTTGAATAAGGAAGCCGTTTGTGGCGTCTGAACCCTACTGGTATAAAATTTCATATTTTTTTAATGAGTTAGAATAGTTCAAGTTACCTTCACATTAATATCAGTAAAGAAGTAAATGAATAATGCTGGCTGAAAAATAAGTATACGTATAACGGAGTGTAAGGATAAATATCCTTTGTAAGTAGAAGAAAACATTTAATTTTGAAGTGAAAAATGAGGCCTAAAATCATTTTCTCAAACGATGTGTTCTCATGTGTTTGGTGGAGTAATCAGAAGCACTTGTTTACTACTCGTCGTTCTATAAAATTATGTATATTTTAGTATTTTGTATACCAATTAAGTGGAAATACACTTTGTAAGATTATGCTTGAGATTAAAATTACGTAAGTGCATGTTGATCACTAATAAGAAAAAAAATGGCCAGCAGCTGTGGCGCCAGCAGCTTTCCCTTTGGGAAAGAAAAGATTTCTCAGTCTGAAGCGGTCTTGGAGAACACCGCACATTGAAATTGCAGGTAAGCCCAAAGATTCATTTCTCTTACGCTTAGTCATATCTGCTTAAACTCTGGGATGAATAAGCATTCAATGCAGTGAAATGTTTCTTCGGCCTTAATTTATTCCTTTGGGGTGATGTGGATAGTATGCTCTCAGCAGGTGAGACGTTTTATCGAATCTCTAATCCACAGAGAGCTGCAACTCTTTACAGCATTATTCCCTAGCTGCTCTCTACTTTAGACTCTGTTTTTGTGACTTCTTTTGATGTTGACTGCTAATAAGTTACGGACGTACTGAGAGGAAGAATTTGATCCCGTTTTTGTAAACGTACAAGTTTATAACAAGACCACTACGAGTCTAGCATTGAAAGAAATCCCTAGCACTGAACGTAATAAATCTGAGTGTTACCAGTCGGTTGGAAAATTTCTTAGGTATGAGGGTACATCATAGCTCACTGTAGACAAAGAGGCCTATGTTCATTGCATAAAATACTTTGAAGTGCAGTCATTTTGCTTTCCAAAAGGAATGTCAGATATCAGTGGGAAACTGAGGGGATAGGGCTACAGAACCATAAATCGTAAACAATCCGTCCCTACACAATTCGTACTAGCCGCTCACAAAATAAGGATTATAGGACGGTGTCTTCTAGAACGAGTGTGATAATATTTTGTTGTAGCCCACCAACATAGTGGGGAATGATTATCGTAATAAAATCAGAGAAATCGTAGCTCCTACAGAAAGGTTTCAGAACTCGGGTTTGCCATGCTCTGTTCGAGAGTGGAAAGGTAGAGAAATAACTTGACGATGGTTCGATGAATCCCTGCCAGGCACTTAATTGCAAGCAGCAGAGTAATGATGTAGATGTAGATATGGAATACGGATTCCATATACGTCAAAAGGATCTATAAGTAAGCCATACGTTAGTTACGTTCTCAATTTTGTGTGAAGAAAAACTTCGCAATTCTGTGGACTTATCAGAATGTTTGGTGTTACATAAATTCCAATGCTCTTCACTGTTTTAAATGATTTTATGGTATTATAAAGGATCTAGCCCTTAGATTTTGACGTGGATGTTGCAGGTATGATACACACACAGTCATTCATAATGTGTGCATACCGCCTAGAACTTACTCTTCTCATTTGCATTGACTGACATCACGGCAGTGGCTTTTAAAAAATTTTCGTTTTATCTCATGTTGAAGTAAGATCCCAGATTATTACTGAGGGTAGAGACAAGCGAAGGTAATCCTCTATGTGGCCATTAGCTTACGTTAAATCTAACTCAAATTTTAATCCTTCACCTCCAAACGCTACCGTCCAGTATTTTAAATTTCTTTTGGAAAATTGTGTATAACACTTGCCTGTGAATGTTCCATGCACAAGGACGCTTAGGACGAACGCGTTCAAAGTGCAGAAACAATAAATAAATCCAACGAATAACTAAACAATTTTTAAGAAATGAAATTTCTATCAACTGCACTTCTGTAGAATCTGTTAGATTTATTAGGCTAAGAGAAAAAAAAAACTAGCAATGTTTCTCTTTTTCCTTTATAACCGGGGCATTGGTGTGAGCATTTGTCGTTCCAGCAGCCTCCAGCAATTTATGACCTGCTACCATGTCACACAGTTCGTTGGATCGCATGACTTCCGGAAATTTAAACGAACTGCCGTGGCCACGATTCTATCTCCGTGGTGCCACATTGACTGCAACCGGCGGCGTCCCACGGGGTGCACGTTCACGCACGTAAACCCAGCTACCAGAGCGTGACGTTCACTGACAATTTCGTAACTTCGTTACTCAGAGTCAGAACATAATCTCTGGCAAATATTCTGTGACCAGCTACCATGTATAACACAATTTTGTAATCCAGCCACAGCTATAGTGAAAAAATAATCAGAAGACCACGAATTTATACACTGTCTAACCGACGTTTAGGTTATTTATCATTTGTTATTTATCACTAACTAACTTTATTTGGCGTATGGGGCAGGTGGTATGAGAGGGGTGTACTGTTTTGATCAATAAACGATGTCGCGATATCGTTAGATTACGCACATTAGTATTAGGGACATGTTTCTAATCATAGGAGAGGCAGGTAACAGACTAGGACTGCTTGGAAGATTCCTCAGGAAATGTAGCCCACCTACGAGGGAGATGGTTTACAAAACGTCTCCTTCGATTGGTATATGAGAAATGTTCATCAGCATAGGAGTGGTAGTAGAATCAGAGAAAATTCCAAGATGAACAGCCCTTTTCATTACAGATTCGTTTAATGAGTACAAAAGCGTCACGATGCTCATTCAGCTACATTGACAGATATTCCAAAAGAGGCACTTTGAGCATAAAATGAAGCATTACACGACCTGCCTTAGCTGCTGGAAAATCTCGCAGATCGTATGAAACATTTCCGTTCCTAACGTTTCGTGCAGAAGAGAGCTGGACCTCTTCAGAGGTGCTCGTGATTACGGAGAGTCTTTCCGACTTCGCACCAGGTATGACGTACTGTTCACGTTACTGTTACTAGAAGAGTCTACCACTACGCTCCTTCGCTCTACGTACACTGATGAGGGAAACATAATGGTTAGTTGGTTTACCTTTGGAACACAATACTGGGCTTGTCATGAATTCTAAGAGTGAAACTTCCTGGCAAATTAAAACTGTGTGCCGGACCGAGACTCGAACTCGGGACCTTCGCCTTTCGCGGGCAAGTGCTCTACCAACTGAGCTACGCAAGCACAACTCACGCCCCGTCCTCACAGCTTTACTTCTGCCAGTACCTCATGAGTCGTGCTTGAGTAGCTCAGTGGGTAGAGCACCTGCCCGCGAAAGGCGAAGGTCCCGAGTTCGAGTCTCAGTCCGGCACACAGTTTTAATCTGCCAGGAAGTTTCATATCAGCGCACACTCCGTTGCAGAGTGAAAATCTCATTCTGAATTCTAAGAGTCTTTGATAGGTTTCTACAGGTGTTTGGCACAGGTCACCCAATTTTAAGGACCGGTTGTTTGTGGCCGCGAATCTGGTGCCCGATAGTGTCCCAGATGCTCCTCAAATCGCTGCAGCATGATTGTAGCCTTGATACATAGGAAATTATAAGGCTGGTAGGTGCTATTTCCGTCGGGGAAGGCGTCACGCATGAAAAGGATCCATTTATGTGCAGTAACAATGACACCATCAACTGTCTATGTGAACTTCGTCATTGCAACAGGTTTCGGTGATACAATCCATAATCTTCAGGTTCCTAGATAGACAGAACCAATATATCAGTATCATACAACTTGTTAACTCAATTATACCACACCAATTTACCTTAAATATGTGCATTTGTTTATACTAGCATTCCAAGTTAAAAAAAAAAGAAAGCCGTATAGAAGTTCAGAATGTCGCCGTACTTATAAATTAATTTGCGATGTGGTTGTAAAATGACTCGTTGAAAATCATTACTGTCTATCATCCACAACGAACGAACGTGAAACTAAGTGACAGCTACTGCATATAGTGCTCCACTGTTACATACGTGGCCGGCCGCGGTGGTCTAGCGGTTCTGGCGCTGCAGTCCGGAACCGCGGGACTGCTACGGTCGCAGGTTCGAATCCTGCCTCGGGCATGGGTGTGTGTGATGTCCTTAGGTTAGTTAGGTTTAAGTAGTTCTAAGTTCTAGGGGACTTATGAGCTAAGATGTTGAGTCCCATAGTGCTCAGAGCCATTTGAACCATTTTTTTGTTACATACGTGTAATAGCTGCCAAACACAAAATAGCCTTCACAATAACTCTAGTTCTCAGTACATACATATTAATGAAAGGCGTAAACAGATTTTTTTATGTGGTCTAAAAACCTTCTAGGAAAACTAATCTGATGAGAAGAACTGCTTACCTCTTTTCATAGACATAGGTTGATCAGGAACCTTGTAAGGGTATTTCAGGGTAGGTTGTACTGAGAAATGTTGTTGTTGTGGTCTTCAGTCCTGAGACTGGTTTGATGCAGCTCTCCATGCTACTCTATCCTGTGCAAGCTTCTTCATCTCCCAGTACGTACTGCAACCTACATCCTTCTGAATCTGCTTAGTGTATTGATCTCTTGGTCTCCCTCTACGATTTTTACCCTCCACGCTGCCCTCCAATGCTAAATTTGTGATCCCTTGATGCCTCAAAACATGTCCTACCAACCGATCCCTTCTTCTAGTCAAGTTGTGCCACAAACTTCTCTTCTCCCCAATCCTATTCAATACCTCCTCATTAGTTACGTGATCTACCCACCTTATCTTCAGCATTCTTCTGTAGCACCACATTTCGAAAGCTTCTATTCTCTTCTTGTCCAAACTGGTTATCGTCCATGTTTCACTTCCATACATGGCTACACTCCATACAAATACTTTCAGAAACGACTTCCTGACACTTAAATCTATACTCGATGTTAACAAATTTCTCTTCTTCAGAAACGATTTCCTTGCCATTGCCAGTCTACATTTTATATCCTCTCTACTTCGATCATCATCAGTTATTTTACTCCCTAAATAGCAAAACTCCTTTACTACTTTGTCTCATTTCCTAATGTAATCCCCTCAGCATCACCCGATTTAATTTGACTACATTCCATTATCCTCGTTTTGCTTTTGTTGATGTTCATCTTATATCCTCCTTTCAAGACACTGTCCATTCCGTTCAACTGCTCTTCCAAGTCCTTTGCTGTCTCTGACAGAATTACAATGTCATCGGCGAACCTCAAAGTTTTTACTTCTTCTCCATGAATTTTAATACCTACTCCGAATTTTTCTTTTGTTTCCTTTACGGCTTGCTCAATATACAGATTGAATAACATCGGGGAGAGGCTACAACCCTGTCTCACTCCTTTCCCAACCACTGCTTCCCTTTCATGCCCCTCGACTCTTATAACTGGCATCTGGTTTCTGTACAAATTGTAAATAGCCTTTCGCTCCCTGTATTTTACCCCTGCCACCTTCAGAATTTGAAAGAGAGTATTCCAGTTAACGTTGTCAAAAGCTTTCTCTAAGTCTACAAATGCTAGAAACGTAGGTTTGCCTTTCCTTAATCTTTCTTCTAAGATAAGTCGTAAGGTTAGTATTGCCTCACGTGTTCCAACATTTCTACGGAATCCAAACTGATCTTCCCCGAGGTCCGCTTCTACCAGTTTTTCCATTCGTCTGTAAATAATTCGCGTTAGTATTTTGCAGCTGTGACTTATTAAACTGATAGTTCGGTAATTTTCACATCTGTCAACACCTGCTTTCTTTGGTATTGGAATTATTATATTCTTCTTGAAGTCTGTGGGTATTTCGCCTGTCTCATACATCTTGCTCACCAGATGGTAGAGTTTTGTCATGACTGGCTCTCCCAAGGCCATCAGTAGTTCTAATGGAATGTTGTCAACTCCCGGTGCCTTGTTTCGACTCAGGTCTTTCAGTGATCTGTCAAACTCTTCACGCAGTATCGTATCTCCCATTTCGTCTTCATCTACATTCTCTTCCATTTCCATAATATTGTCTTCAAGTACATCGCCCTTGTATAAACCCTCTATATACTCCTTCCACCTTTCTGCCTTCCCTTCTTTGCTTAGAACTGGGTTGCCATCTGAGCTCTTGATATTCATACAAGTGGTTCTCTTCTCTCCAAAGCTCTCTTTAATTTTCCTGTAGGCAGTATCTAACTTACCCCTAGTGAGACAAGCCTCTACATCCTTACATTTGTCCTCTAGCCATCCCTGCTTAGCCATTTTGCACTTTCTGTCGATCTCATTTTTGAGACGTTTGTATTCGTTTTTGCCTGCTTCATTTAGTGCATTTTTATATTTTCTCCTTTCATCAATTAAATTCAATATTTCTTCTGTTACCCAAGGATTTCTATTAGCCCTCGTCTTTTTACCTACATGATCCTCTGCTACCTTCACTACTTCATCCCTCAGAGCTACCCATTCTTTTTCTACTGTATTTTTTTCCCCCATTCCTGTCAATTGTTCCCTTATGCTCTCCCTGAAACTCTCTACAACCTCTGGTTCTTTCAGTTTATCCAGGTCCCATCTCCTTAAATTCCCACCTTTTTGCAGTTTCTTCAGTTTCAATCTGCAGTTCATAACCAATAGATTGTGGTCAGAATCCACATCTGTCCCTGGAAATGTCTTACAATTTAAAACCTGGTTCCTAAATCTCTGTCTTACCATTATATAATCTATCTGATACCTATTAGTATCTCCAGGATTCTTCCAGGTATACAACCTTCTTTTATGATTCTTGAACCAAGTGTTAGCTATGATTAAGTTATGCTCTGTGCAAAATTCTACAAGGCGGCTTCCTCTTTCATTTCTTCCCCCCAATCCATATTCACCTACTATGTTTCCTTCTCTCCCTTTTCCTACTGACGAATTCCAGTCACCCATGACTATTAAATTTTCGTCTCCCTTCACTACCTGAATAATTTCTTTTATCTCGTCATACATTTCATCAATTTCTTCATCATCTGCAGAGCTAGTTGGCATATAAACTTGTACTACTGTAGTAGGCATGGGCTTTGTGTCTATCTTGGCCACAATAATGCGTTCACTATGCTGTTTGTAGTAGCTAACCCGCACTCCTATTTTTTTTTATTCATTATTAAACCAACTCCTGCATTACCCCTATTTGATTTTGTATTTATAACCCTGTAATCACCTGACCAAAAGTCTTGTTCCTCCTGCCACCGAACTTCACTAATTCCCACTATATCTAACTTTAACCTATCCATTTCCCTTTTTAAATTTTCTAACCTACCTGCCCGATTAAGGGATCTGACATTCCACGCTCCGATCCGTAGAATGCCAGTTTTCTTTCTCCTGATAACGACGTCCTCTTGAGTAGTCCCCGCCCGGAGATCCGAATGGGGGACTATTTTACCTCCGGAATATTTTACCCAAGAGGACGCCATCATCATTTAATCATACAGTAAAGCTGCATGTCCTCGGGAAAAATTACGGCTGTAGTTTCCCCTTGCTTTCAGCCGTTCGTAGTACCAGCACAGCAAGGCCGTTTTGGTTAATGTTACAAGGCCAGATCAGTCAATCATCCAGACTGTTGCCCCTGCAACTACTGAAAAGGCTGCTGCCCCTCTTCAGGAACCACATGTTTGTCTGGCCTCTCAACAGATACCCCTCTGTTGTGGTTGCACCTACGGTACGGCCATCTGTATCGCTGAGGCACGCAAGCCTCCCTACCAACGGCAAGGTCCATGGTTCATGGGGGAAGACTGAGAAATAGTTGTTAAGAAAAAGTTCGATACGTTGCTCCTTTTCCAAGTTAATTAACACTGAAGCTACCCTGTCAGTACATTATGCACGCAAATTCAGGTAACCCGTCAGAGACGGTCTCGCCAAACTGTTTCTCTTTTGGTTTCCTATAACCAAATAAGCGACAGATGCAAAAATATGATATGCGACGGCAGTATGGTTGGAACGCGGGCCGAAGTCTGAGCGGTCTAGTGCGGTATCACCTATGCCATGAGAACAATTGGCACTAATTGTATCTGGAGTACCACATGGATACACGAGCGAAACGGCCTGATTGGCTACCTTCAGTGATAATTAACACGGAAAAGGTGTAACGTATGGAATTCCTTATTAACAATTATTTCGCAGCACAGCCTGCACTGAAACACCTTTTCAAGCTTTTTCGGTTGTTTCTGACCACCGTATGTAAAACAGACAAACTTTAGTGGTGCAGATGTGTTATCAGCATGAGGAGGGGGGATACAAATGTATAATCAAAAATGTATACTAATGTTGTTTAAAATTGAGTCACATGGTAAAAAATAGCTCCATACCTATAGGGCAGAAATAATTTCGGATGTAATATGTACTATACATGACTGCCACCGATGTTTCACTCACTTCAGCCAGATATGTTACGAACTACATAAAGACTCTTTATATACGGAGTACACTTTAACATTGTAATAAAATGTGTCCCTGCCCTCGGCTACACGATGAAAACATAAGTGCTACACGATGAAAACATACGTACCAGAAAAGTGTTCAAATAAATGTGTGTGAAGTCTTATGGGGCTTACCTGCTAAGGTCATCTGTCCCTAAGCTTACACTCTACTTAACCTAAATTATCCTAAGGACAAACACACACACCCATGCCCGAGGGAGGACTCGAACCTCCGCCGCCGCCGGGACCAGGCGCACAGTCCATAACTGCAGCGCCTCTGACCGTTCAGCTAATTCCGCGCGGCCGAAGAAGTGTACTATGGCATATATGATATACTGTTTCAGTGTAACAGCAGGAGACGCATATTAGGAAGAGTGGGGCACTTCAATGGGTTAGGGCATAAACCTATACGTAAACGTATACTAAAAATAGTATATACGAAGTAGTACATTTAAACAAACGGTAAGCGACCTATCTGTGTGGGGCAGGTATATACACGATGACAAAAAAAAAGGATAGAAATACCGACAACGCTTAGCACGTTGCAGGAAGGAAAACTGATGGCTTTATCAGAAGGAACCCATATCCAGAAGCGCGCGCCTTGGGAGACGAGGAGCGTTGATGTGTAAGGACTAACGTTTCCTTTAGTGTGCATGCATGTCGGACGGAACATTTCATCGTAATTCAAACACACACACACACACACACACACACACACACACACACACACTCACACACACACACACACACACACACACACACACACACACACACACACATCTGCATACATCCAGTTATATGGAATGTATGAATTTATTTATGACCCAGTGGTGACTAAGTATTTTGTTACAAAATTCGAAATTTTTCACGTGATCGTGTAACTGTTCCAGAAAGCAATGTTTCTCTCTCTCTTGGTAAACGGTCTATTTTAATACGGCTAATGTATCACGAAGCAAATGCCGTCCGCACTGGCGGAATGTTACGTGATACCATGTACTTAAACGATTGTGACAGCAGCATCTACCACAAAGCGAAAAAAGTGGTCCCACTAAAACATTCATATTTCTTTACTTACTACACGAATATGTAATATAAATGGGGGTTCCTATTTAAAAAAAAAGAAAAAAAAACGCTGATGATATCCATTTGACCTATGGCAGCGCCATCAAGCGGGCCAACCATTGCGCATCTGGTTTCCCCCTTCAAGCTAGACAAGTTTCGTTCTTTGTAGTTTTTTCGTTTGACGCTTATTTTAGATATCGACCTTTCATCTCTCTCTTATACCACCGTTACCGTTGGGCTCTCTAATCTCTGTCTTGTTTCACCACTGTCTCTAGTCATACTGTGTAGTATGTAATCGTTTCATGTTACGAATTTCACCTTGTGTATTGGGAAAATATGCGGTTTATGTGTTACATTGCAATACACAGCTCATCACAACCCCTTCTTCCTTCATAACTAAGATGCCGGCCGGGGTAGCCGAGCGGTTCTAGGCGCTAAAGTCTGGATCCGCGGGACCGCTACGATCGCAGGTTCGAATTCTGCATCGGGCATGGATGTGTGCGATTTCCTTAGGTTAGTTAGGTTTAAGTAGTTCCAAGTTCTAGGGGACTGATTACCTCAGAGGTTAAGTCCCATAGTGCTCAGAGCCATTTGAACCATTTTAACTAAGATGGTGTTTGTTCAGATATTTTTGGCATTGCATATATTGATGCGATTTTGATTAAAATGTTACAGCTCATTATAGGAAATACAGTCTGTACATGCTTTAAAGAGCCTTGGTAAATATTGCTCTCTTCCTCGGAATCTGTTTTGATACATATTCATTGACAAGAACAGGGTTCAAATGGTTCAAATCGCTCTAAGCACTATGGGACTTAACATATGAGGTCATCAGTCCCCTATAGAACTACTCAAACCTAACTAACTAAGGAGAGCACGCATATCCATGTCCGAGGCAGGATTCGAACCTGCGACCGTGGCAGCAGCTCGGTTCCTAAATGAATCGCCGAGAACAGCTCGGCCACAGCGGCCGCCGAAGAACGGGGAAAGGAATAAAGTGAAAGAAGAATGGATAGCGTTGGCAGATGAAACAATGAAGGCAGCAGATAATCAACTATGTAAAAAGACGAGGGCTAGTAGAAATTCTTGGGAAAGACAAGAGACATGGAATTAAATGATGAAAGAAGAAAATATAACAATGTAATAACTGAAGCAGGCAAAAGAGAATAAAAAATCTCAAAAATGAGATCGACAGGAAGTGCAAAATGGCTAATCAGGAACGGCTAGAGGACAAATGTAAGGATTTAGACGCATACAACACTGGGGTAAAACAGATACTGCTTACAGGATAGATGAAACGACCTTTGGAGAAAAGAGAAGTACCTATATGAATATGACGCGCTCAGATGAAAAACCAGTCCTATTTAAAGAAAGGATACCAAAAAGATGGATGGTGTGTATAGAGGGCCTGTACAAGGGAGATGTACTTGAGGGCATTATTATGGACATGAAAGAGGACGTAGAGGAAGATGAGGTGGGAGATATGACACTGCGTGAAGAATTTGGTTCAAATGGTTCAAATGGCTCTGAGCACTATGGGACTCAACTGCTGAAGTTATCAGTGTCTGGAACTTAGAACTACTTAAACCTAACTATCCTAAGGACATCACACACATCCATGCCCAAGGCAGGATTAGAACCTGCGACCGTAGCGGTCTGAAGAATTTGACAAAGCACTGAGACTTGAGCCGAAACAAAGCCCTGTGAGAAGGCAACAATCGCTTAGAGCTGCTAATGGCTTTTTAGGAGCCTGCCATGACAAAACTCTTCCATCTGATGAGCAAGATGTCTGAGACATGTGAAATACCCTCAAACTTCAAGAAGAATATAATAATTCCAGTTCCAAAGAAAGCAGGTGCTAATAGATTTGAAAATTACCAAACCGTCAGTTCAATAAGACACATCTGCTAAACACTAACACGAATCCTTTAAAGATGAGTGGAAGAACTCATAGAACCAGACCTCAGGGAAGATCAGTTTTGATTCCAGAGAAATGTAGGAATTCACTAGGCGTTACTGATGCTACAACTTCTCAAAAGAGATAGGTTAAGGAAAGGAAAACATACCTTTGTAGCCTCTGTAGACTTAGAGAAATCTTTTGACAATGTTGTCTGGAGTACTCCCCTTGAAATACTAAAGTTGGCAAGGTTAAAATACAGGGAGAGTAAGGCTATTTACAGTTTCTACAGAAACCAGACGGCAGTTATAAGGGTCGAGGGTTGCGAAAGGGAAGCAGTGATTGTGACGAGAGTGAGACAGGGTTGTAGCCTATCGCCAATGTTATTCAATATATGTACTGAGAAAGCAATGGAGGAGTAAAGAAAAGTTCGGAGTAGGTATTAAGATCGATGGCAGCAAAGGACATGGAAGAGCAGCTGAATGGAACAGACTGTGTCTTGAAAGGAGGATATAAGATGAACGTCAACAAAAGCAAAACAAGGATAACGGAATGTAGTCGAATTAAGTCGAGTGATGCTGAAGGAATTAGATTAGGAAATGAGACACTTAAAGTAGTAAAGGAGTTTTGCTATTTGGGGAGCAAAATAACTGATGATCGTCGATGTAGAGAGGATATAAAATGTAGACTGGCAATGGCAAGGAAAGCGTTTCTGAAGAAGAGAAATTTGTTAACATCGAGTATAGATTTAAATGTCTGGAAGTCGTTTCTGAAAGTATTTGTATGGAGTGTAGCCATGTATGGAAGTGAAATGTGGACGATAAATAGTTTAGACAAAAACAGAATAGAAGCTTTCGAAATGTGGTGCTACAGAAGAATGCTGAAGAATGGATGGGTAGATCACATAACTAATGAGGAGGTATTGAATAGAATTGGGGAGAAGAGGAGTTTGTGGCACAACATCTACATCTACATCTACATCTATACTCCGCGAGCCACCTTACGGTGTGTGGCGGAGGGTACTTATTGTACCACTATCTGATCCCCCCTTCCCTGTTCCATTCACGAATTGTGCGTGGGAAGAACGACTGCTTGTAAGTCTCCGTATTTGCTCTAATTTCTCGGATCTTTTCGTTGTGATCATTACGCGAGATATATGTGGGCGGTAGTAATATGTTGCCCATCTCTTCCCGGAATGTGCTCTCTCGTAATTTCGATAATAAACCTCTCCGTATTGCGTAACGCCTTTCTTGAAGTGTCCGCCACTGGAGCTTGTTCAGCATCTCCGTAACGCTCTCGCGCTGACTAAATGTCCCCATGACGAATCGCGCTGCTTTTCGCTGGATCATGTCTATCTCTTCTATTAATCCAACCTGGTAAGGGTCCCATACTGATGAGCAATACTCAAGAATCGGACGAACAAGCGTTTTGTAAGCTACTTCTTTCGTCGATGAGTCACATTTTCTTAGAATTCTTCCTATGAATCTCAACCTGGCGCCTGCTTTTCCCACTATTTGTTTTATGTGATCATTCCACTTCAGATAGCTCCGGATAGTAACTCCTAAGTATTTTACGGTCGTTACCGCTTCCAATGAATTACCACCTATGGCATAATCGTACTGGAATGGATTTCTGCCCCTATGTATGCGCATTATATTAAATTTATCTACGTTTAGGGAAAGCTGCCAGCTGTCGCACCATTCATTAATCCTCTGCAGGTCTTAACTAGAAGAAGGGATCGGTTGGTAGGACATGTTCTGAGACATCGATGGTTCACCAATTTAGTACTGGAGGGCAGCGTGGAGGGAAAAAATCGTAGTGGGAGACCAAGAGATGAATATATTAAGCAGATTCAGAAGGATGTAGGCTGCAGCTTGCACAGGATAGAGTAGCATGGAGAGCTGCATCAAACCAGTCTCAGGACTGAAGACAACAACAAAAACAACAACAACAACAACAATACACTGCGGTACCATCAACACCCTGCTGCACGAAAACGCACATGAAGAAGCCACAACTTCTTACAAGGGAGAGAGCACCACGATCAATTGCCGAAGAAGACGTAACAGGCTTATTGCTGTTTACAGTAGCATCACCAACGCTCTGGTAGCATTACTCTTGCAGAAAAAAGTCTGGTCTGATGTTAGGTAGTTGTGTTCATGTGTAGTATAAGATAGCAATTTTGTCCTAACACCATGTCTCCTGAGTGCACCGCTTTCACACTATTAAAGGTGATATATGTGATATCGGTCCCCTATTCGACAGAACTCTCTAGGGAATGCGTTTACTCTACTAAACACATTGATTCATCTCCATAATACTTAAAGAATAACACGGTTTGTGAGAAGCAACCGTAATTCGGTAATACCTACATTCGACTTCATGTGTGAGATCACAGTTATGGATTGGGATACATAATACTTTTTGCATGCTTTGATATTGCGCCTCTGTATAATAGTTACGTCACCTTTGTTGCTTGTCAAATACACAAATTAAATAACTTCGGGGATAGGCTACAACCCTGTCTCACTCCCTTCCCAACCACTGCTTTCCTTTCATACCCCTCGACTCTTATAACTACCACCTGGTTTCTGTACAAATTGTAAATAGCCTTTCGCTCCCTGTATTTTACCCCTGCCAGCTTCAGAATTTGAAAGATAGTATTCCAATCATCAATGTCAAAAGCTTTCTCTAAGTCTACAAATGCTAGAAACGTAGGTTTGCCTTTCCTTAGTCTTTCTTCTAAGATAAGTCGTAGGGTGAGTATTGCCTCACGTGTTCCAACATTTCTACGGAATCCAAACTGATCTTCCCCGAGGTCGGCTTCTATCACTTTATCCATTCGTCTGTAAAGAATTCGCGTTAGTATTTTGCAGCCGTGACTTATTAAACTGATAGTTTAATAATTTTCACATCTGTCAACACCTGCTTTCTTTGGGATTGGAATTATTACGTTCTTCTTGAAGTCTGAGGGTATTTCGCCTGTCTCATACATCTTGCTCACCAGATGGTAGAGTTTTGTCAGGACTGGCTCTCCTAAGGCCGTCAGTATTTATAATGGAATGTTGTCCGCTCCATGGGCCTTGCTTCGACTCAGGTCTTTCAGTGCTCTGTCAAACTGTTCACGCAGTATCTTATCTCCCATTTCGTCTTCATCTACATCCTCTTCCATTTCCATAATATTGTCCTCAAGAACATCGCCCTTGTGTAGACCCTCTATATACTCCTTCTACCTTTCTGCTTTCCCTTCTTTACTTAGAACTGGGTTTCCATCAAAGCTCTTGATATTCATGCAAGTGGTTCTCCTTTCTCCAAAGGTCTCTTTAATTTTCCTGTAGGCAGTATCTATCTTACCCCTAGTGAGATAAGCCTCTACATCCTTACATTTGTCCTCTAGCCATCCCTGCTTAGCCATTTTGCACTTCCTCTCGATATCATTTTTGAGACGTTTGTATTCCATTTTGCCTGCTTCATTTAGTGCATTTTTATATTTTCTCCTTTCATCAATTAAATTAAATATTTCTTCTGTAACCCAAGGATTTCTGCTAGCCCTCGTCCTTTTACCTACTTGATCCTCTGCTACCTTCAGTGCTTCATCCCTCAAAGCTACCCATTCTTCTTCTACTATATTTCTTTCCCCCATTCCTGTCAGTTGTTCCCTTATGCTCTCCCTGAAACTCTGTACAACCTCTGGTTCTTTCAGTTTATCCAGGTCCCATCTCCTTACATCCCACCTTTTTGCAGTTTCTTCAGTTTTAATCTACAGTTCATAACCAATAGATTGTGGTCAGAGTCCACATCTGCCCCTGGAAATGCCTTACTATTTAAAAACCCGGTTCCTAAATCTCTGTCTTACCATTATGTAATCTATCTGATACCTACTAGTATCTCCAGGGTTCTTCCATGTATACAACACCGCAGTGTATAAGCCATTGAAAATATTCATGGGGGTTTTCCAGCGCTCTGTTTCGTAGTGGGATATAGCTGCATCCATGAAAACTGATAGTACTACTATTACTAACGATAAACATTACCGATGCTGGAAATGTGATTGACTGTACACACGTTTCTTACTTAAAAATATGTATAAAATACATTAGTTTCCAAGGAGACAGTGGTCTAAAGACTTTGTTCTAGCTGCTTTACAAGCAGCTCCAATGGTGGATATACACTAACAATGCCTTTGTAGGAGACCATAGTGGTCTAGAAGGAAGTAATTTTATCATTTTAAGTCTTATCACTGTAGCGACTGGTGTAGGAAACGTGTGGGATGGTTGTATGTCTGATGTTGTACAAGTACATCCTGCATTAGAGTACTAAGAGCATTGCATTCCTTATGACCAATACTTTGGAAAGCCTATGGCTTTAACAATGTAGTATTTTTAGATGGGGAACCATATAACCATCAGAGTGTGTGATTATGCTTTATGATCATGTCTCTCATACTGGTGCATTACTGGTACTGACTCAAGACCTAAGTGGTAAGCCTTCAGCATTGATTGCACGGTATATTGAAGTGAAATGTTTCAAGATCCATCTGCTTGGAGCACCATGATGTATAAAGCACACATTTCTTCTTAACTATCTGTTATATTGCTACACAGCTCTCATGTCTACTGTACTTCGATAAGAGGTGCTATCCTCCTAGACACGCATCTGGAGAGACTTTTTCCGTTTGGATTAGTGCCATGGGTAAAACTGGTTTTGCATGGATGATTGGTGGAAACAATGAGGAAGGGATCAGTCACTCTCTGACCTTATCCTACATCTGCAAGAATACTCTGTGATGCCTATTGACACAGGGAAAGGTGACCAATCATAATCGTAATTTCTAAACAATGATCAATGTCATGGATATATGTAGATAACCTAATTACATAGATGTAGGACACTGCCTGCTATACTTCGACGTATATGGTCGAATGGGTGTACTGCACAGTCATCTAGCTGTATTTGCAAATCTAGCATATGGTACGTGGAAAGTAGTGGAGTGGTGATTTAGCACTGATACAGGAATTGAGAAGTATTGTGCCATGTCATTGGCGGGTGTAGAAATTAAGGAACAACTGGTATATATTGATGTACATGACCAAATAGATGTAGTACACAGTCATCTCTCTGCATCCGGAATATACCATATTCTACTTAAAAATTTGGTGAGGGGCGATTTAGGGACGCAGAAATTGGGTCGCATTCCTCCATGTCATTGGCTGGCATTGAAATTATGGAACAACTGTTAAAATTGGTAAAATTGATCGCACTATCAGTTGCAGTGCATATTAAAGTGCATCATCCCTTATCAACAATGTATTTTCCATCCCATCTGTCCACTAATACACTGTTGATTACCACATAATGATTAATTCAAACCGCTTGTTTCAGATGGATAGGGCCTTGCCAAAACACTAGATATCTGCTACTTCTCACTATGGATAGTGGTATTAAATGTAGAGGTCATCACTTTCAGACAGTTGTTTGGATGCATTCTACACTGGTGCAGATCCGGCCTATTTCCATATGCTGTGATACCCTAAACACGATTTTTCTTTTCACTGATAAGATAGCAGTAGCCTCACATGTGTTGTGTGAAGTTCCTTCCATATATGGTCAATACTAGAACAGTAATCAGACACATGACTGCAAAATGAGGAAACAATGCTCTTCGAAATGGAAAACCGAGAAATCGGCTACCCCATCACCGTAGAAGATGAGATTAAATGCATTGGTCAACATCTTCGGATAGCTGTTGGAAACGCTCTACACTGCTGCAAACACCACCAGTTTCCATATGTTGTAATATCTTCCACACTTTTGTCAATGAGAAACATGGAATTTGTGTTTTATTGCAACCCGTCTGTGTGTTCTGGGAGCTGCGTAGTTTAGAGCATGCAATGTTTTTTAGGAAATCCAATGGGTCGAAACATGGTAATGTCAGTTTAGCACCTGACATAGACCTCGACGTCATGGCACAGAAACAAAGTGTATGGTGGTGCTCAAAGCTGTTGTCGTACACTGCTTGGATGTGTTACAGGCAAAAATACAATCTATTAAACTTCTTATGAAGGAACAGTAAAGGAACCCCGTCTTGTGATCAGTAGTCTGTTGGGTATGGTCTTCCTCCAGTACAGTCGACAAAACCTTAAGCAAATTTGTGCAAGTGATTTTGAGCACTGGCCACCTGTTTCAATATAGTGATATGTGTATATGTAGAAGAGAGAAAGAGAGAGAGTGTGTGTGAGAGAGAGAGAGAGAGATGTGGTAAAATCTTAGAGAAAGTTATATTACAAAGGGTGTTATAACTGATGAAAGATTGGATGCAGATAGTTATCTCAAAACTACTCCAATTTTGCCCACAAAACCAATAGAAATTAGCTGTATATATTCTTGTAGAATCACAACTGTTTTTATTATTATCATCCCGATTGTGTGTTTAAAATTAGGTGTTACCACAAGTCCTACGTTGTATCATACTTCACAATGTCTAAATATAAAGTAGACGCCACTTGAATTACAGCTTATTGTGGCAACTAGAAATGATAGTGTTTTTCCCGACATGTGAGTAAAGAGCATGAAACATTCTGTGATGATCATATTGCTTTCATTACTAGAATGCAAGAATCTGCTGTGTGATAGGAACTTTATAGACATGGCAGTATAGCTGAGTTATGGATCGGAAATGTCGTATGTAAGAATGCAGGCGGTAATTGGTTTTGATGTAATGGAAGAAAGAGAGACACAGTCAAATCTTATAGGAGGTTCTATTACAAGACAAGATTTCACGATTTGTTTAGTAAACGCCATTGTGATGTAGTATCACACTGGTGGAACTGAACTTGCTATAGTGTACAAAACAGCTATGTTCTCTTGAATTGTCTTTTTATTGTTGAATGTGTAAAGATCTTTTATGACATGTGATCTTATGGCGTGGAAGATTGTAATCCCCATGTTATTTTCTGTGTCTGAAATGTTTGTAATACAAACGTGCATGGCAGTTTGTTTATAGACACTGATTTGAACACAAGAGACTCTCTCAGGTTGTTTTATTTGTCCATCACGCTTCAAGAAATTGCTTAACATAAATGTTTTCCCCTATGTGTTTATATTCTCGCTTTTTCTTGACTCCAATGATGGTTCCTAAATAACGTATCCATTCTGTGGTGATCGATAATATTCGCAAAAAAACAGTAGAAGGTTTCTTCCCAATTGTAGGTAGGGTGGGCATGTATAGACTTCTGCAGTCGGATTATTTGTAATCGCTGGCGGTGCACTTGGTTTGATGTTGCAAAATAATGAGATGCGAATTGTATCCTACAGTTGAACGTAAAAACTACACCGATTTTGCTCATGAAACTAGAAGAAAATGGACTGCAACTTTTTTCGTGGGATAAGGACATTTATTATCTTTACGACTGTGTTCTCATTTGCAAAAGATGCTTGATTACAAGAGATGTGTTGACATTAAATACAGATTTTACACAGAATGTCTTCCTACCTCAGAACAGGGGTCACATGCGGTGGCAGCATAAGGACAGTCCAGAGCGAGTGGTCGCCAGACACAGCTGTGCTCTAACCTGGCGACGGTGTGTGGGGCAGTGTGGCCTTCACTTATCTCCTATTGTTTAGTTGGGTTTACGTGTTTTCTGTTGGCGATGGAAGGTCGCCTCAAGGCAGGCCGTGTGTTACTCATCTGCCAGCGGAATGATGGTAGGCCACACCAACACCACAAAGTACTCAGTGGTAGCAGCTGGCCATTTTAAAAAGTCTGTGCTCCCTTCCCATTGTTCGAAGGAGGAAGGCAGAGAGGGAGGGAGACCGATAAGGGAAGGTAAGAGGGCCTTTAATTTTTGGCAGTTTGTGATCGTACACCGAGATGAATGCATTTTCTACTGCCGCCCCCTCTGCGGTCTATTGGGATGATGATTTTCCCATGTACATGTGTTGTATTATGACTCATTCATTATGAGTGCTGTTTTTTCCGCAACAATATCGATGCATAATTAGGACGGTGATGCATTTTTTTCCATCAGTCCTGGTAGCATGTATTATCTTCGAATACCTGGGCTGCAGGGTTACTGTTGAGTAGGCGTCTGTAGGGAACTCTGCGTCAAACAAAAAAATGGTTCAAATGGCTCTGAGCACTATGGGACTCAACTGCTGAGGTCATTAGTCCCCTAGAACTTAGAACTAGTTAAACCTAACTAACCTAAGGACATCACAAACATCCATGGCCGAGGCAGGATTCGAACCTGCGACCGTAGCGGTCTTGCGGCTCCAGACTGCAGCGCCTTTAACCGCACGGCCACTTCAGCCAGCTGCGTCAAACAGCAATACGTACAGTCCTCAGCTGTGTGCTTATAGGTAATATACTTATCAAACTCAAACACCAGCATTTCGTCAGTTCAATATGTTTTCCACCAAAAAAATAAAATAATACCTTGCACCTCAGCCTTTTCCCAACAAACTTGTAGGTGAAGGGTAGAGTTTCAGTGTCTCTCTATTACATAATCAGATTCGTCTAGTACTGTGAAACTTTTTCGCTAGAGTATAACGCCAGTTTAATGGCATCGTCAATTTATGAGCTATATTGCGATTTTAGGCAGTCCTTGTGTAGCACTATGCATATAGCTGTGTAATTAGATGCGATATTTAGGATTCAGTACATAATTAGAACCGACCATTGTTCGTCCAAGAAAGGGCATCACAATGTTTTTTTTTTAATTTCCCGCCAGTTCGCAGGTGGGGATGGTCTGGGATGTTAGCACAGCCATAGGATACAGAAATTCGCATCAAAATTCGAATATCCAACCAAAATTCGAAATTCCTGCAAGATTTCGATATTACCACCCATAGGCTAGGTGGAGTAGGTGAAGGGAGAGGGGAGGAGAGGGAAATGGGGTGAGGACCACGTGTAAGCTAAGGAAAACAAAAAATGTCAGCTGAAGGGGTTTGATAGGGGTGGGGTGTGTGTGGGCTGTAATTAATTGATCAGTTTAGTTAATTTGCATATGATTTGGTATCAAAATTACACCCATACTGACATACCCCCACTACTAAAATGAACATCAATAAACGCAAAACGAGTAAAGTGGAACGTAGTCCAATTGAATCAGGTTATGTTGGAATGAGATTAGGAAATGAGAGACTTAAAGTAGTAAATGAGTTTCGCTATTTGGGAAGCAAAATAACTGATGATGGTTGAAGTAGGGACAATATAAAATATAGACTGGTAATGACAAGAAAAGTGTTTCCGAACAGGAGAAATTTGTTAACATCAAGTATAGATTTAAGTGGCAGGAAATTTGTGGTACAACCCGACTAGAAGAAGGGATTGGTTAGTAGCACTCATTCTGGGCATCAAGGGATCACCAATTTAGTCCTGGAGGGAAGTGTGGAGGGTAAAAGTCTTAAAGGTAGAACAAGAGATTAGTACAGTAAGCAGACTCAGAAGGATGTACATTGCAGTAGTACCTCAGACATGAAGAGGCTTGCACAGGACAGCGTAGCATGGAGAGGCATCAAACCAGTCTTTGGACTGAAGGCCACAACAGCAGCAACAACAACAACAGTCTGAAGTAGGCCTGAAACATTTGTAAGAAAATTAGTGACTGCACATCAACATTACTGATAATGTTTTTACAGTGGGGAAAATGATACATCTTCTTCTGTCCTAAAATAGTGCTCGCTGAGAGTGAACAGTCAACAGTGGATGTGGGGTTACCACTGTAAAACTTGACAAGCATCATACAATAATTTAGATGTGGAAATATTTAATGTAATGGATCATTGTGCCTTACTGCAAGTGTAGGACTAAAAGTGAAATCAGGTACATTTTCACCATTGATGGCAACAATTGAGACTGACTGTTGGTATGTGCAAATGCCTGCTTAGCCTAATTTATTTATTTCTTTATTTATTGTTCCGTGGGACCACATTTAGGAGAAGTCTCCATGGTCATGGAACGAGTCAATACATGAAATTATAACACGATTGTAGACACAGGATGAAATGAAATATAAGAAACATATTCAGGCGACAAGTCGTTAGTTTAAATAAAGAAAATCAAGAATGTAACACAGGAATTTGCTTAATTTTTTAGCTCTTCCAGGAGCTCCTCGACAGAATAGAAGGAGTGAGCCATGAGGAAACTCTTCAGTTTAGACTTAAAAGTGTTTGGGCCACTGCTAAGGTTTTTGAGTTCTTGTGGTAGCTTATTGAAAATGGATGCAGCAGAATACTGCACTCCTTTCTGCACAAGAGTCAAGGAAGTGCATTCCACATGCAGATTTGATTTCTGCCTAGTATTAACTGAGTGAAAGCTGCTGACTCTTGGGAATAAGCTAATACTGCTAACAACAAACGACATTAAAGAAAATACATACTGTGAGGGCAATGTCAAAATTCCCAGACTATTGAATAGGGGTCGACAAGAGGTTTTAGAACTTACACCATACATAGCTCGAACAGCCCGTTTTTGAGCCAAAAATACCCTTTTTGAATCAGAAGAATTACCCCAAAAAATAATACCATATGACATAAGCGTATGAAAATATGCGAAGTATACTACTTTTCGTGTTGAAATGTCACTTATTTCAGATACTGTTCTAATGGTAAATAAAGCGGCATTTAGTTTCTGAACAAGATCCTGAACATGGGCTTTCCACAACAACTTACTATCTATCCATACGCCTAGGAACTTGAACTGTTCCGTCTCGCTTATAACATGCCCATTCTGTCTGATTAAAATGTCAGTTCTTGTTGAATTGTGAGTTAGAAACTGTAAAAACGGAGTCTTACTGTGATTTAGCATCAAATTATTTTCCACAAGCCACGAACTTATATCATGAACTACATTATTTGATAATGTTTCAATATTACACACAAGATCCTTCACTACCAAGGTGGTGTCATCAGCAAACAGAAATATTTTTGAATCACCTGTAATACTAGAAGGCATATCATTTATATAAATAAGAAACAGCAGTGGCCCCAGCACCGACCCTTGGGGAACGCCCCATTTAACAGTGCCCCATTGGGACTGAACATCATTACCATTCTCAATATTGCGGAGGATTACCTTCCGCTTTCTGTTCTTAAAGTAGGAGGTGAACCAATTGTAAGCTACTCCCCTTACTCCATAATGTTCCAACTTCTGCAGTAATATTTTGTGGTCAACAGTCAAAAGCCTTCGTTAAATCAAAGAAAACACCTAACGTTCGCAACCTTTTATTTAATCCGTCCAAAACCTCACAGAGAAAAGAGACTATAGCATTTTCAGTTGTTAAGCCATTTCTAAAACCAAACTGTACACTTGATAGCATTGGGGCATTTAGTTTGAGTGTTCACAATCATATATTAGGCACCAATTTAACAGATATGAGCATGTGTGGAAAGTAACATTGTAAAACTTGGCAAACATTGCATTTTTGTACTCCTCACGTATGTTTGCAGATTCTTAAAGATGGAAAGAACATTTTGACAGTTGAGGAGCATTATAGAACGATTTAGATGCGGAAAAGAGCTAAAGAGTACATAATGTTTCAGAACAGGAGGCCATTCTACACAGGTCACGGTTAAATATTTATTTTCGATACGGAAATACTGTACACCTTTGAACATTGTGGCTACCTACTGGTTCAACCATTTCATTTTAATGTCCACTAAAATACTGCACTGTCATTGGAAGAGAGTGGTTTACCACGAAATTGGTTTGTGACATCATAGATAAGAGGGGTATGGCATGTCATCTGACAGATTAGAAGGGTGTGGTTTGTGATGTTATGCACAGTAAAAATGTGGCATTTGTAGCCCACTCACACTTTTGAATGTCATTTAAGGATGAATTTCTATGCAGTCGGCTTGGATATACTACTCGCGAAGCATCCAAGCGAACTTCACTGCACATTTATTTATTTCTTTGAGTGAGTGTACTTAGTGCACGTTTTAACGATTAGGCAAAGGATGCTCTATGATAAAATATCCAGCTATCGTTAAAGTAGGAAGAATGGACTTGATTTTCCACTTCTATAAAAAATTTCATATACTTGTTGAGGTCTTGGTCCAAAGGTTATGACTCGTGCAACTTCCCACGCTAGCATCTAACGTGCATGTCTATCCACCACTTCACAGTTCCTGCAAACTTCACTCACTTGAAAGTCCTTATTTTAGTCAACTCTAGGTATCTCTCGACATTATGGACCACATTTAGTCACCTCGATTATCAAAATAGCTCAAGAGGCTCAGCAAAGAAAACGAACGAGCGACCAGGGCGGACGAGGCAGTTACACCTACGCCACCACAGAGGCCGACGCCAGCCTCTCAGCGACCGCCGACGCGCGGCCGCGGGCGCGGACTGCGGAGAGAACGCCTCGCGGGGGAAGGGGATTTAGGACGACCGCCCGCTCTCAGGAGCTCAGTTCGTCAGCGCACCTGACGATGGCTACATGTCTGATCGCCGAAATATTGTGCCCGTTGGACACTATGGACCGGCAGTGCATCCGTGGACTGTTCGAGCAAGAAATACGTCGGGAGAAGTTGAAGAAACACAAAATATCTCTTCATTGACACCTCATAACTAGTCCTTCTTTTATTAATTTTGAACCAGCAACTTCTTCACTCTCCAATTCGCTTCCGTGTATCATCATTAACTGAAAATATATTGCATGAATGGAAAATATGTGAAATGGTTTTAGTTATACATACATTATTTAGTTATCTGCTTACTTGCTGGGCACTGATATTTTATGAACTTTAATGCATTTCTTCATAAGGATATTAAACAGAATGACAAAAACTATCTCGTCAATGTTTTCGGTGCAAATCACAAGTGTTTACTGAGAAGTCCGATGAATATTACCTACAGAGAAAACAATCTACTCACACGCCTTTGGAAAAAGAAAAAAAATGAGGCACCCAGAAAGGCTTAAAAAGACTTTGGCAGCGTGATATGACGTACCAGTATATCGCTGCAAATTCTCTGGCTTGGGTGCACGCAGATATTCGATTAGGAAAGTCGTCAGAATTCCATGTGTCCTCTGCTGAGGCTGTCTGGCCCACAACTGTTGTAAATGGTCCTTGATGTCCTGGATACGGGCTCTGAGATGGAATTTACACCTGAGCACATCCCACAAATGCTCTATGAGGGGCAGACTAGCGGTTCGTATTGGCCACAGTATTACATAAACAACACGTAGAAGTTTCATACAGAAACTTTATGTAACGGCAGAATTGTACGGCCCTAGCGGACAGCGCCAGAGTCGTCGCGCTGTGCGCTAATCACGCGGAATGCTGACGGGAAATGCAATCTGAGTTGCGCGCCGTGGCGTGTACACAGCCGCCGACTACGAAGAGCAGTCTGAGACCGGCCAGTTGCGAACATGTATCGCTCTCGACACAGTGATGACGGGTTACCAGACGCGCGTAATGCATTGCCACACCGTCTTTATTAATAAATGGTAAAACTAAGTTTTCCGTGTTCCACGTTCAGCACTACCTGGAACTACCGCCTACGCATCCCATCGTAACAGCAAATGGACGCAATAACATTTTACTCGGCCGTCCAAAAGGCCCCGTAGGATTTACATGTTTCTCGAGCACTATCCCGATGAAAAACAGCACCACAATACTTTTACATGACATGTAACACATGAAAATCCAGGATATCCGTGAAGTACCATAGCACCTTTAGAGTACTGCCGAACCCTCCAAGACGTGACCTGCAGCCATATACGTTCAAAGGCTCCCAACACCTTGACGCTAGAGTAACACCATGAGCCTCTTGAAAAAATTGGAAGAAATGGACATCGTCCCAGGTCGCCGCCAAATTCACTGGCAATGTTCGTCTGGGGTAGTAAGTAACTGCGGTTCACGACTGAAAACGTGATGCCATTCACCAGTAGTCCATGCTTCCCAGTATCGCCACCTGGCCAAATGGACCTGTTTTCGTTGTGCTGTTAACGACAGTCTGTGCATCAAAAGAAAAATGCCACTGTCCAAATAATGGTGCGAGGTTACACAGATTGTATTACTGGCTATCGGATGGCAGTCGTAGACTTGAAAAGATTACCATGTGCTTGGTGCAGAAACAGGCGATTCTCAATTGCGGTGGTCAGACGTGGTCGATTGGAACCTTGATGTCGTTGCCTAGCCTCACGTTCCCATGCAGTTCTTTATAGGGCCACTGCCACTTCCAGAAGCACCACAAATCTGAATATTGCACGATTCGGCAAGTGAGTCAAATGGAGGACAACAATGAGATCCCTGCACACTCTGTAAATTGCTCAAATCACCGCTTCACATGCGTACACTGGACCTTCAAGTACTTCAGAGTAATCATTCAACATCTGACGCTGTTTCTGCCCCTTATATGCTCCACCAGGGTTGGTAACAAAACCAAACACGAACAACAGTAATGCTCTCTTACGGCCTTTAAACCTAACACAAAGTACTGTAAATCTAATCATGTACATAAGGGCCAGTGGTGTATTCACGTACAAAAATACATTGACATGCGATTGTGTTTTCTGTATACTTCACTTTTCTTCGCAGGCAGTGTATCTTTGTATGGATCCAGAAAATAGCATCAAAACACACAAATTACCCAGCTTACTTGTGCTACAGCAAACTATCACAGGGCGAACAGTAAAATGGTCGACTGTCTATAGTTCTTTCTCGTTTAAAGAAAGAGTGTAGCCCATAGTTTTTCTAACGTCCTGCAGCTCCAAGGTAATCGGAGGATAAACGAGTTTACGGCTGAAGGAGGGAAAAGGGGGGGGGGGGAGCGTTTAGAAAAAGAGAGACAAAAATATTGTGTAACAAGCATTCATTCACAATTAACCAGATACTTACCATATCCCAAAAACGGTATATTACATTTTAGTAGTTGCAGGTGCTGTACTGATTTGAAGTAATTTGACTAGAAGAGACATTGAGTTGATATGCTAACGGAAAGTTGGTTAACTGTCTGTAGAGAATAAAGCACTTCAGAAATCCCAGTTTATTAAAGGCGCTGCAGTCTGGAACCGCAGGACCGCTACGGTCGCAGGTTCGAATCCTGCCTCGGGCATGGATGTTTGTGATGTCCTTAGGTTAGTTAGGTTTAACTAGTTCTAAGTTCTAGGGGACTAATAACCTCAGAAGTTGAGTCCCATAGTGCTCAGAGCCATTTTTTTTTGAAATCCCAGTTTATTCAGTTCCATTTGACATCAGCACATGCGTATAGCCCTTGCAGGGTTTCTGCAGTCCACAAGGCTAAGTGGCAGTAACATGAGGTTGAGCTTAGGCTGTGTGGGTGCAGGGTGTTTCAAAAAGATTCGTCCGGTTTCACAAGACTATACATATTGCATATTAATGAGGAAACATTAAGTAAATGTTACGTTACTCATAACGCTACACTGTTTTTATATTGAAAAGAACCATGTTAGTTTATGAGAGCATATGTTTTATATGCATAAATATAAAACCTTGTGTCACTTTTTACATTCAGGTTTGGGATCAAACTTTTCAATTACCTCTGACAAATATGATGTACGATCATGTTCCATGACTGCAGTAATCTGGGACAGAAAGGGGGTCAGTATCGGTCGTATGTCATCTGCCTTTTTTATTGCACTGCAGATCTAGGTTTCAACTGACTGTACAGCTATAAGTGTCGTTCCAACTACGTTCTGTCCACATGACTGCTTATAACATACTGGCGGTAGCTGCACTGCCAGTTGAAATATTTATCTGCAGCGCAGTAAAAAAGAGAGAACATTATGACAGATACTGATCTTCTTTCTGTCCCGGTATAACAAATATTCTATTACCCCTCCAAGGTATGTATGAGAATGACGCGGACGATGGTCAGACTCGTCCCATTCTTAGCTTGTGTAGAGCTACTGTCATCACTACTGTTCCTTTGCGGCGTCGCGGTTCTCCCAAAGTTGTTGAGAGGGGAGGTGTACAGTCAGTAATTGTCACTCCCTGCCCCCCCCCCCCCCCCTCCTCTATCCAAAACGTCACATAATATAATAAGATCAGTTGGCCTTGAAGGCTAGTGGAACAATGCAAGATCCGTCTGCTCCGAACATGCGATTGTGTGTCTCACAGCCGACGAATATTATGCTGCGTAGTTAGAACTCAAGAAGAACAGAGAAGGCGAAGTACTTTTTCTAGCAGTATTATTGAGATGGCCCGTTGTCGATATCCGAAGTCACTGAGTCCGCGTCTCTAGACAATGCTTACGTCAGCGTCCCGCTAAGCGGCAGCAGATCCTAGTAATGAGGCTGTAAAGCACCGCGGACAGGCTGTTCGTCTTATCACGTCCAGCGAATGAAAATGTTACTGGTTGTTGTGGGACGGCGGGGCTGCTGCTCGTGTATGGAGTTGGTGCCGCGTTGTCGAAATAGTGTTACCTTGGACGGCGTCTTGCTGACGTCATTTATAGTATATGCTCGCAGTGTCACCTGAAAGTAAAACGGAAATTCAAGGTATATTTCTAGTTTAAATCGAGCATTGGTGTGAAAGTGTTACACAGAGTGGGCTACTTAGCCTTCTGTTGAGATTACGAGCTGTTTCTGCACCGCTGAATTCGCTCTCTGGATGATTTACCGGTCAAAAGGCGCAGCCAGTACAGCATGTGTCTTGTGCTAAGTTGCCGGATCCCGCCGTATTGCTTGTGGATTTTCGTAATATGAAAAGAAGGAAGAACTGTTCACTAATCTCTTCAGTACTGAATTTTATGTAAGTGCCTTTAAGCATTTTGATTACCCCTTTTTCTGTTTATTGGTGATGAGGTTCCTTTAATCTTGCTAAATGTTTTGAAATACTTTCAGTTGTTTTAAAAAGGAAACATATCTTTTACTGCTTTCCTGCTGCTTAAGTTCAGTAATCTGTTTTTCTTAAAGGAAGTTTGGGTAATCTATGATTCATTTCAAGTTGTGTGCATTGGAAATCACGTTTTCAGAAAGTTTCTTTTATTTTCTTATCTCTAGTATTTTGCCCATTTACTGGTAAATCCTTTTTCACTCAAGCTACAGCGGAAGATTAAATTTTTATACAATGATGCCTCCCTCGTTTAAGATCTGTTCAAGCACCGTCACTTTGTTTTCACATTAAATGATCGAAAATATTTCACTGTCTTTCACCATAATTTTGCGTGTAAATTGTGTTAATTGCTGATTCTGCTTTAATGCACTTACTACAACTGCTTTTTATGTGTGTATTACATCTCTGAAAAGGGTGGTCCTCTCTGTATAATGACTGATATATAATGAGAAGAAAACATGTTTAGAATGCCGGGGGTGGCGGTAAAAGCTGTTTGAACATGTTACATCCACAGAAAAATTGTAATGTAATTTAATGTTTACACTGCACTTGTTTTAAGAAATAGTGATGTTAATTTTTTGTGGCTTTTGTTGTTTTACGCCAATGGCTGAGCTCAAATATCACCATTTCGAATCAGCGGACATCGTGTCATAAACGACTGAAGGAGCTAGCTGCACCACAGAGAACCTCACTGGCGCCAGTATGAGCTGACAACTAACAGTTGGTGCCGTGGTGAACTTATAGTATAGGGGCGTGAGCTCAAAAATTCATGCAGAGTTTATGTTCATTCTTCTAGAAAAAACTGGTGTCTCAATTTCGAGTACCTTGTACTTTGGTACCTAACAATGTTTCTGAGGTCTGTGCAGTACTGGTATCACCAACAGAACAGCCGTAACTAAGGAGAGGAGCAAATGTTCTGAAGTAGGCCTCTCAGCCCTTCACGATGATCTGTCTGTGCAAAGAACATGAACTCGCGACGGATGGCAACGCATGAACATTACAGAATGATTGGGATTCCTGGGTTTGGCAGAATACAATTTAAAAACCGAAAAATTTAAATCTGTTACATCTACGTACTCCTAGAAGGAAAGGAATTAAAACTAATGAGTCACTATAGCCACTTAGGTCTCCTACAAAAACATAAAAACTTTAAAAGTTGTCAGTATTGCTTAAGTAGATCTTCATAACTGAGACAGCAACTGCAGGTGATGCGAGAGTAGTGTCAAATGTTTGATGCAAAAAGAGGTCACTTTACAGTGTATTCATTTGATACGTGTGCGCTTTTGATACAGCACACGTCAGGGCACTTTCTTATCAAATGTGAAGTACCTCTTTTCCCGGTTGTGTCAGATTCTGGATCTTATGTTGAACTGATGCAAGCACAACGTTTCCGTAGTCGTCCTCACTGAGGAAATAGATATGTGACGTGCAATTGTTGGAACTTGTTGCCCTCACTACATGGCCCACTTTCTCCATGTATAAGTGTGTTTCACATACGAATAAGCGGATACGTGTCCCTAATGTAATAAATATTGTGTTGGTGCACAAATTCGTAGCGTTTTCGTTTTGCATGTTGATATCGGATTATTTTTCGATTGTCATTTTAATATGTAGTTCACTGTTGCTCTCTGAGTCTACATACTGCCATTATGTCGTCTGGAGATAGTGAATGGAGCTGTGGACGCTAGAAAATAGAGTGCCAAGTGGAGAAATTGGAACATTTCCAACATATTCCACTGTCTAAGTTGCGTAGAGAGGTGAATGCAGCAGAGGCAGTTGGAAACGCTTGCGCTGTCTATGGGGATAATGCCATTGGACAGAGAACTGTAAGAAAATGGCATTCTCGTTTTAAGGAAGATCGTTTTGATATCAGTGTCTCTCCACGTCCAGGAAGACCTTCAGGGTTTGATGAAGATCGTTTAAACGCGTTAATACACAATGTTTCACGTCAGTGTACTGAAAAACTGCCAATGTGATTGAACCGTAGATTTGCTTTCAAAATCTTTTCTTAAAGAATTTACTTTATTTACTAGCGATTCATCAAGAACATTAACACATTTAATAGCACTATGTGAGGGTGGAAGTAGCTGCCAATGAGTAACTGTTGAAAACAAATTTCTTTCAACAAATGGAAATTTTATTGCTAAAAACACTTTATTTTAACAAAAATAATTTAAAAATTATAATCAGAAAGCACCCTCTAAATATCAAGTTACAATTTATTCAGAGGCAGATATTATATTTTTTTTTAATTTAATTTAATTTTTTTATTTTTTTTTTATTTTTTATTTTTTTTATTTATTTATTTTTTTGACAGTATGAGCTTTCGGGCTGAGAAGCTTGGCGCTCCCTTTTCACACGGCCGTAGTCTCGACCGCACACAACAACCTCTGAAAGACTACACTGGTGCAAACCTGCAACACACCAGATTACTTTAAACTAAAATATTTTAACAACTCACACAAACATATAAACTATGCACCCCGTAGGATGGATGGAAATGGTACAAAACACACACATAAAAAAAAAATTTAAAATACTTGCCACCGAAAGTGCAACTTTTTTTTAAAAGAAAACTGTTACGGTGGAAGGGTGGCAACCTTATATACTAAAATGACCATTTAAATAAAAACCCATGAAATGCAGTCTTACATAAAATGAACAAACATGCTCTACGTTACGCAGATACCGCCTCTCAAGATGATAGGCAAGATAAAAACATATTTCAGGAATTCAGCCTTTACACTTTAAGCAATAAATTCGTGAACACCGAATCCGACAAACATGACAGAGGCAGCTATTAACGTATGGCAGACCGACAGGCAGACAGACTGACACTAACTGCCTAACAAATGCGGACGGGAGACAGACGAGCAGGCTGGGGACGAGAGACTCACCAAGAAAAGAAGTAGAATTTAACAAGTAAATAAACAGCATGTCACGAATCACGTAACTTCTAAGAAACAGCGATGTCTGGTGAAGACCTGGCGGAGCACCCCCAAAACGCTCTCCCGAACCGTCCGCTACCAGCCGCTTCAACGGACGCAGGAAGGCTCGCCGATCTCCCGTCTCACGGCGTCGCAACCCGCAGCGGCCAGACCGATGTTTGTGGATTGACTCCCGTTGCTCTCGTGTCAGCCGCGGAGCCACTAGCCCTCGCTATACGGCGAGGGCCACTGGACTGACGTGGCGCCGACGCTCAAGACGGACAAGTCATCTTGTGTCTCAGTGCGCGACCGACCAACTGATCAATCCAACCGCCGATGACCATTGCCTGAACAAACTCGAGCAGACACGGCCTAACACATATTAGCAACAGACAGACAGTGACTGCCCCACACTGACCCGGATGACCAACTGAGCCACACTCACTCCGACTGACCAACCGCCTCTGGCGAGCTCATCGTACCCCTTAAATGTACGTGAACAGGCAACCTTTCCCCTTTTGCACCAGAGGGAGACACCAAAGCTGCGATTGCCACAGCGGCGCCACCGCCAGAAACGGAGGGCGACTGCTTCACAGTAAGCGCTGCGGTGCGCTCTTCAAAACCGCAAATTTTTTCAACGGCTCAGTGATGAACTGTGCTGATTGCATCATCGTACGACATTTACATGCAATCGGGAAGGTTCAAAAATCGGGCGTATTGGAACCGCATGCTCTAAGCAAAAGTCACTAAAATTAGGAATAGCCATCTTTGCTTGCTCGTCATCAATTAGCTCGTGAACAACACCGACTATTCCTATCCTGTATCGTTACTGGGTACGAGAAATGGCGACTTTATGCTAATAGAAGGGAAACAAAGCAGTGGTTTGTGCCCTAAAAAAGCAGCAACCCCCAATATGGAGATCTGAGCGCATTCGCAAAAGATAATGTTACGCATCTGGCGGAACAGCGACGCTGTGGTGTACTACGAATTGTTTCCCCGAGGCGTTACCATCACTGCTGACATCAACACCTGAGAGGTCTTGCAGACGCAGCCCAAGAACTACGACCAGAAGACTGCGTGAAGTGATATTACTCCACGATAACAACCGTCCTCATTATGCGACACTGGTAAAAAGCCCGATGTAGGAGCTGAGTTGGGAAGTCATTCCTCCTCACCCGAGGTGTCACCATTATACTCCTCGTCGCTATACAGGGTGAGTCACCTAACGTTACCGCTGGTTATATTTCGTAAACCACATCAAATACTGACGAACCGATTCCACAGACCGAACGTGAGGAGGGGGGCTAGTGTAACTGGTTAATACAAACCATACAAAAATACACGGAGGTATGTTTTTTAACACAAACCTACGTTTTTTTTAAATGGAACCCCGTTAGTTTTGTTAGCACATCTGGACATATAAACAAATACGTAATCAGTGCCTTTTGTTGCATTGTAAAATGTTAATTACATCCGGAGATATTGTAACCTAAATTTGACGCTTGAGTACCACTCCTCCGCGGTTCGATCGTGTGTATCGGAGAGCACTGCAACATACATCGCGTTTCTACAGAATGACCTGCCAACGTTGCTCGAAAATGACCCACTGGAAACGCGTCGACGTATATGGTATCAGCATGATGGTGCACCTGCACATTCCGCAATTAACACTAGGCTGACCCTTCACAGGATGTTCGACGGGCGTTTCATAGGACGTGGAGGATGCATAAATTGGCTAGCCCGTTCTCCTGATCTTACACCTCTGGACTTCTTTCTGTCCAGAGATTGCAATTGTGTGCAGCAAATAATGGCCACCACATTGAACATCTATTGGCCTGGCAGGTCGGGACACACTCTATTCCACTCCGTAGTTGAAAACGGAGACCACGTGTGTACGTGTACCTCACCCCTCATGGTAATGTACATGTGCGTCAGTGAAAAAGACCAATAAAAAGGTGTTAGCATGTGGACGTAATGTGCTATTCCAGTCTCTTCTGTACCTAAGGTCCATTACCGTTCCCTTTGGATCCCTACGTAATTCGGTGCTCTCCGATACACACGATCGAACAGCGGAGGAGAGGTACTCAAGCGTCAAATTTAGGTTACAATATCTACGGATGTAATTAACATTTTACAATGCAACAAACGGCACTGATTACGTATTTGTTCATATGTTCAGATGTGCTAACAAAACTAACGGGGTTCCATTTAAAAAAACGTAGGTTGGTGTTAAAAAACATACTTCCGTGCATTTTTGTATGGTTTGTATTAACCAATTACACTAGCCCCTCTCCTCACGTTCGGTCTGTGGAATCGATTCGTCAGTATTTGATGTGGTTTACGAAATATATCCAGCGGTAACGTTAGGTGACTCACCCTGTATACGACAGTCTGCCAGCGCTGGGTAACTTTTCGATCCTGCGACTGTAGAAACCACGTAATTTAGAGGCGAAGAACTCGTCGAGCCATGTACAGAGGGCATTTTCATAGGGAAAGCAAGTTCCTTGAAGGAGTTCACTAGAGAGCCGCAAAGGGGCCGAGGGTTCTAGATCATGTGAATACCTCCTTCACCTGATCTTGAGCCCTCAGATTTTCAACTTTTCCCCTCTCTATTAAGCTATCTCTAAGGAACTTGCTTTCCGAATGAAAATGCGCTCTGAACATGACGAGTTCTTTGCCTCGAAACCACGTGATTTCTAGTCGCGGAATTGGGAAGTTATCTAGCGTTGGCAGAATGTTGTACACAGTGGAAGGGAATATACTATTGACGACTGAAGTCACTCTTAAGGCTATCAGTTGTATTTATTGAACTTACGGAAAGACGTTACGAACTTGGGTACCAATCCGGTACTTTTTACGCAACTCTTCCAGTTTTAGAAAATCGATAGTAGGCTATTCCCTGGGACCGGTAATCGACCATAAGTTGAGCAGATTTGCATTCATAAATGTTTAAAAGGGACTTCTTGGTCTCCTAAATGTGGAAAACTCACACATCTACTTTACATGGCACAAGTCATAAGCACTCCGTCTTCAGGCCACAAGTGGCCCATCGGGACCATCCGACCGCCGTGTCATCCTCAGGTGAGGATGCGGATAGGAGGGGCGTGTGGTCAGCACACCGCTCTCCCGGTCGTTATGACGGTTATCTTTGACCGGAGCCGCTACTATTCGGTCGAGTAGCTCCTCAATTGGCATCACGAGGCTGAGTGCACCCCGAAAAATGGCAACAGCGCATGACGGCTGGATGGTCACCCATCCAAGCGCCGGCCACGCCCGACAGTGCGCAACATCGGTGATCTCACGGGAACCTGTGTATCCATTGCGGCAAGGCCGTTGCCCGCACAAGTCATACTAGAACCATAATAGAGAGCACTAGCCACGTAAATTTAAGTATTAACGAGTTTTTCTTACTGGTCACTTCTTTTTCCGTGTGTTTTGGCTTTTAGGAAGCTTCAATTTTCGAGTAGTAGTAATAGTGTTCTATAGATTTCGTGTTTGTTTTGAATACAGTCAGATGGAGCCCCTTTAGTCACCCGTAGTGCCAGTAGTGTCAGTGTCGTTGTAACTGCCGTCTGCTTCACATCTGCTGTGCAGCAAGCTACATAAATTTAGGTATAAACTGTGTTTTTCTTACTTCTTTTTCCGTGTGTTTTTGCTTTTAGGAAGTTTTAATTTTCGAGTACTTGTAATAGTGTTCCATAAATGTCGTGTTTGTTTTGAATACAGTCCAGAGACGGATAGTGCTTCTTTTGTTTCCAACAAGAAGTGTCTAGTAACCACAGTTTATTCAGTTATCAGCCGCCTTTAGTGAACTAGCAGTCTAGTTAAAATTTGATTAACTCTCTACAGTAAATTGTTGATTTCTTACGATTGATAGGATGTGTGACTCCTGCGTATGGACGCAGGAAGAGCTGGCCATTGTTCGCGAACAGATGAACTTGCTCATGGCCGTGGTCAGCCGTCTTCAGGCTGCTGCCATGGAATGTAGCCGCAGTGGGGAGTCTGGTGCGTCGGATGATTCTCCCCAGGTGCTTCATGCTTCACCCACGGCCCTGCTGTCAAGACATCTTCGCGGGTACCGGGCGCGGTTGGGCTACCCTTCCCCAAAGGGAGTGGCGGGCTCAGCGGCGTTCGCGTCGCACGATGTGGAGGGTCAAGGTGGAGGCTGGCCGTGTGGCATCGCCCGCTCTGCCTGTGAGTGGACATGTGGCCGCTCCTTCAGCAAGGTCCGAGCTGGCACACGGGGGGAGGGGTTTATTAGTGATTGGCAGCTCCATTGTCAGGTGGGTGATGGAGCCCATTAGGGAAACAGCAGAAAGGTCGGGGAAGAAGACCAGTGTTCACTGTCTCCTTGCCGGGGGTCTCATCCGAGATATGGAGGAGGCCCTGCCGGCGGCGATAGAGAGCACTGGGAGCACCCGATTGCATGTCAGCACCAATGAGTCCTACTGTCTGGGGTCAGGGGTCATCCTCAGTTCATACAGGCGGTTGGCGGAGTTGGTGAATGCCGAAAGCCTCGCTCGCGGTGTGGAATCTGAGCTAACTATTTGTAGTATCGTTCCCAGAACCGATCGCGGTCCTCTGGTTTGGAGCCGAGTGGGAGGCTTGAACCAGAGGCTCAGACGATTCTGCGGAAATCTCGGGTGCAAATTTCTCGACCTCCGCTATCGGGTGGAGAAATGTAGGGTCCCCCTGAATAGGTCAGGAGTGCACTACACGCAGGGAGCGGCTACAAGGGTAGCGGAGTACGTGTGGAGTGCGCATGTGGGTTTCTTAGGTTAGAGAATTCTCTCCTTAGGCCCGACAAGACGCCTCCTGAGACGTGACAAGGTAGTAGTAGGCAAAACACAACAGGGAATAACAATTTTAATGTGGTAATAGTAAACTGCAGGTGCGTCTATAGAAAGGTCGCCGAACTGCTCTCATTAATAAACGGTCACAATGCCCACATAGTACAAGGTACCGAAAGTTGGCTGAAACCAGATGTAAACAGTAACGAAATTCTGAACTCAGATTGGAATGTATACCGTAGAGACAGGCTGGACAGTGAAGGGGGAGGCGTGTTTATAGCGATAACAAGTGCAATAGTATCGAAGGAAATTGATGGAGATCCGAAATGTGAAATAATTTGGGTGAAGGTCACGGTTAAAGCAGGCTCAAACATGGTAATTGGATGTCTCTATACGCCCCCTGGCTCAGCAGCTGTTGTGGCAGAGCACCTGAAGGAAAATATGGAAAATATTTCGAGTAGATTTCCCGACCACGCTATAGTTCTGGGTGGAGATTTTAATTTACCAGGTATAGACTGGGAGACTCAACGGTTTATAACGGGTGGCAGGGAAAAAGAATCCAGTGTATTATCTGAAAACTACCTTGAGCAGTTAAACAGAGAACCGACTCGTGTCATTAACATATTAGACCTTCTGGTGACAAACAGACCCGAACTATTTGAAACAGATAACGCAGAACAGGGAATCAGCGATCATAAAGCGGTTACTGCATCGATGATTTCAGTCGTAAATAGATATATTAAAAAAGGTAGGAAGATTTTTCTGTTTAGCAGAAGTGATAAAAAGCAGATTACAGAGTACCTGACGGCTCAACACAAAACTTTTGTCTCAAGTACAGATAGTGTTGAGGATCAGTGGACGAAGTTCAGAACCGTCGTACAATATGCGTTTGATGAGTATGTGCCAAGCAAGATCGTAAGAGATGGAAAAGAGCCACCGTGGTACAACAACCGAGTTAGGAAACTGCTGCGGAAGCAAAGGGAACTTCACAGCAAACAAACATAGCCAAAGCCTTGCAGACGAACAAAAATTACACGAAGCGAAATGTAGTGTGAGGAGGGCTATGCGAGAGGCGTTCAATGAATTCGAAAGTAAAGTTCTGTGTACTAACTTGGTAGAAAATCCAAAGAAATTTTGTTCTTGTGTCAAAGAGGTAGGTGAATGAAAACAAAATGTCCAGACACTCTGTTACCAAATTGGTACTGAAACAGAGGTTGACAGACTGAAGGCCGAAATACTAAATGTCTTTTTCCAAAGCTGTTTCACAGCGGGAGGCTGCACTGTAGTTCCTTCTCTAGATTGTCGCACAGATAACAAAATGGCAGACATCGAAATAGATGACAGAGGGATAGATAAACAATTAAAATCGCTCAAATGAGGTAAGGCGCTGGACCTGATAGGATGCCAGTTCGATCTTACACAGAGTACGCGAAGGAACTTGCCCCCTTCCTGCAGCGGTGTACCGTAGGTCTCTAGAAGAGCGTGGCGTTCCAAAAGATTGGAAAAGGGCTCAGGTCATCCCCGTTTTTAAGATGGGACGCGAACAGATGTACAGAACTATAGACCTATGCCTCTAACGTCGATCAGTGGTAAAATTTTGGAACTCGCATTATGTTCGAGTATTATGACTTTCCTACAGACTAGAAATCTACTCTGTAGGAATCAGCATGGGTTTCGAAAAAGACGTCGTGTGAAACCCAGCTCGCGCTATTCGTCCACGAGACTCAGAGGGCCATAGACATGGGTTCTCTGGTAGACGCCGTGTTTCTTGACTTCCACAAGGCGTTTGATGTAGTTCCCCACAGTCGTTTAATGGAAAAAGTAAGAGAATATGGACTATCAGACCAATTGTGTGATTGGATTGAACAGTTCCTAGATAACGGAACGCAGCATGTCATTTTCAATGGAAAGAAGTCTTCCGAAGTAAAAGTGATTCCAGGTGAGCCGCAGGGGAGTGTCATAGGACCGTTGCTATTCACAATATATATAAATGATCCTGTGGATAACATCGGAAGTTCCCTGAGGCTTTTTGCGAATGATGCTGTAATATATCAAGAGGTTGTAACAATGGAAAATTGTACTGAAACGCAGGAGGATCTGCAACGTATTGACGCATGGTGCAGGGAATGGCAATTGAATCTCAAGGTAGACAAGTGTAATGTGCTGCGAATACATAGAAAGAAAGATGCATTACCATTTAGCTACAATATAGCAGGTGAGCAACTGGAAGCAGTTAATTCCATAAATTATCTGGGAGTAGGCATTAGGAGTGATTCAAAATGGAATGTCCATATAAAGTTAATCGTCGGTTAAGCAGATGCCAGACAGATTCATTTGAAGAATCCTACGGAAATGCAATTCAAAAACAAAGGAAGTAGGTTGCAGTACACTTGTTCGCCCACTGCTTGAATACTGTTCACCGGTGTGGGATCCGTGCCAGATAGGGTTGATAGAATAGATAGAGAAGATCAAACGGAGAGCAGCGCGCTTTGTTACAGGATCATCTGGTAATCGCGAAAGCGTCACGGAGATGATAGATGAACTCCAGTGGAAGACTCTGGAAGAGAGACGCTCAGTAACTCGGTACGCGCTTTTGTTGAAGTTTCGAGAACATACCTTCACCGAGAAGTCAAGCAGCATATTGCTCCCTCCTACGTATATCTCGCGAAGATACCATGAGAATAACATTAGAGAGATTAGAGCCCACACAAAGGCATACCGACAATCTTTCTTTCCACGAACAATACGAGACTGGAATAGAAGGGAGAACCGATAGAGGTACTCAAAGTACCCTCCGCCACACACCGTGAGGTGGCTTGCGGAGTATGGATGTAGATGTGGAACATTTGCTCTCACGATGACGACTATGTCATTGTAAATAAAGCCGTAGTTATCGCAGAATGATGTCAAGTTGGAAAACCTTTTGCAGTAGCACAACGCTCTGTTAATAAAAAAAAAAAAGTTTGTAAGCTTCTGATCGAGAGTGCCCTATACCCACGAAAATTCCATTTATGACAATTTCATCGGCAACTACAAATTGTTTATCATACGTCTTCCTAAGATAAAAACTATAAGATGTACAGTGTAACTTGAAATGTGTGTGAAATCTTATTGGACATTACTGCTAAGGTCATCAGTCCCTAAGCTTACACACTACTTAACCTAAATTATCCTAAGGACTAACACACACCACCCATGCCCGAGGGAGGACTCGAACCTCCGCCGGGACCAGCCGCACAGTCCAGGACTGCAGCGCCCAAGACCTCTCGACTAATCCCGCGCGGCGTGTAATTTTAAAATAACTGAATTCAGTTCGTATGATGTAGACAAGTAGGTACGATTTGGAAAGCCGAGACATTGCCAGAAAAATGTAAATAGACTACGCATAGAAAGGTGAGTAACACTGTATAAGATTAGTATAAAGAAGTAGCATTGTTAAACTATGCTATAAAGTATTTACCAAATACTTAGTGACTCAATAAAACTCTTTGCAACGAACAAGAGGGTTTCCTGTCACGAGAATCCAGAACAGTCACCATTTCTGATTTGGTGACTAACAACTACCATTTATTTATCGTGCCTCGGTGGAAATTAAAAACTTGAACAGGAGATATAGTAACATTTTAAAAAGAAATAATTGAATTATTTACCTGCTAATAAGGCAAGTAGCCAAAAAATTGCCATACAAATGGAAATCACCTTTTCTCTATCTTACCTACAAGAAGGAGAATGACGTTGCATGTCATAAGTACGTAGAAACGGCATAGTTCAACTGTGCTATTAAGTACTCTCTAAACACCTTATAGCTTTTATAGAACTCTAGCAACGAACACTGAGTCACAAAAGACATACGACATTATCCACTGGTAAAGACTGATACAGACAGCAACAGACGCTATTGCTCCTATAAAGTTCATAAGTGAATTCGAGCTACGTTGGCTAAATACAGGCGCGAAGTTTGAAACGGGTATGAAGTTACTCCAGGCTTCCAGTTTGTAACACGGTTAGGGCTGTGAAATGAGGACGAAACAGTTTGTTATAATCTGGAGTTTCGGTGTGGTAACTCACAACACCAGGGAATGCTGGAGTAATTATCCGGATACATTTGAGGTGATATATCACTTCAATCAGAGAGTTATGGCACTTGAAGATGAAGCAGTAGTTGATTTGGGAGCGACAGCACACTAAAAAACAGAACCCATTTTTCCGTAATAAAAAATTACACAGCTAACATTTCCAATTTCAAGTACTATCGAAGCAACAAAAATTCCACTCGCTGGATGAAATTCAGAGAAGACATGTTTCGAACATTAAAACTTAGTATCTAAAGCATGTGGACACTCTTGTTTATAATAAACGTTCTTTTGTACATAGGTTCCTCTTAAAGTTCCCCAGGCCTTAGCGTGAGCAATTTAGCTAACATAAAAAATCTGGCACTAACTGTCTCGTCCAAGTTTTACAAATGACTTCACAAAACAGGCAGGTCACGAAACAGGATCGTAGTGGCGAACGAGAACTTTGTACTATACGTGATTGCGGTGAGGCTAGAGGAAAGGTGGCGACAGAGGTAATGCATAAATTTGTCGCTGAAATCTGTTTATTTCAGACGTAGCAAAGCGGATGAATGTCACAGCATAAAGCTACGTATTTCACGCAGTCGGTGGAATGAAATGGGACTTACGTGCTTAATGTATATGCACCTGGCATAAGTAAGCGTTACAAATTTATATAATCACACGGGCAAGTATATATTGCCTTTTCATGCGACAGCAAATTCTCTGTAACTTCTGTAATGGAAATGTACTTTATGGGTTTCTTTTGATTCGAACGAACTTCGTAAGCAATTGAGGGTAGAGTATAATTCAAAGAGGAGCCTTTCCTGCGCTTCACGCTTACTTCTCTGGTACTGGTTGAGTACTGGTGCTGGAATAGTCACCAATTGATAAAAAAGAGTTGTGAATTCCCTGCTTGTAAATCTAAAAGACCGTGCCAAAATCAAGAGTATTAGTTTCCTAGGATAACAGAAACCACTCTGGCAACAAGTTGCCAACACCTGCATAATTTACAAACATTAAAAAAAGTTTGCATCACTCCGGTTCCCAGAACTCCTGAAGATAGACGTTGACTGTGGATACTGTATCACGGACAGTCACTTTGACTGTTCAGAGACGTCACTAAACACGCCAAAAGACGTAAACAGTCATGCATGAGCAGCGCCTATTATACGGAGGTGGTCTGACAGCCGATCAGTTCCAGTCATTCCACCAGGAAGGAGGTACACGGCTCGTGTTGTATGTAGTTCAACCATCCCTAGACGGTCAGTACTGCGGCTCGATCGCGTCCGCATAGTTACTTTGTGCCAAAAAGAGGTGTCAACGAGGGAAGTGTCCAGGCGTCTAGGAGTGCACCAAAGCGATGTTGTTCGGACATGGAGGAGATACAGGGAGATTGGAACTGTTGATGACATGCCTAGCTCAGGCCACCCAAGTACTACTACTACAGCGGATGACCGCTATCTACGGATTATGGCTCGGAGGAACAACAACGCCACCGTGGTGAATAATGCTTTTCGTGCAGCAACAGGACGTCGTGTTACGACTCAAACTGTGCGCAATAGCCTACATGAAGCCCAACTTCACTCCCTACGTCCATGGCGAGGTCCATCTTTACAACCACGACACCATGCAGCGTGGTACAGGTGGATCCAACAACATGCGAATTGACCGCTCAGGAATGGCATAACGTTCTCTTCACCGATGAGTGTTGCATACGCCTTCAACCAGACAATCGTCGGAGACGTGTTCGGAGGCAACCCGGTCAGGCTTAACGGCTTAGACACACTGTACAGCGAGTCCAGCAAGGTGGAGGTACCCTGATGCTTTGGCGTGGTTTCATGACGGGCCGACGTACGCCGCTGGTGGTCATTGAAGGCGCCGTAACGGTTGTACGATACGTGAATGTCATCCTCCAACCGATAGTGCACCCATATCGGCAGCATATTGGCGAGGCATTTGTCTTCATGGGCAACAATTCGCGCCCCCATCGTGCACATCTTGTGAATGACTTCCGTCAGGATAACGACATTGCTCGAATAGAGTAGCCAGCATGTTCTGCAGACATGAACCGTATCGAACATGCCTGGATAGATTGAAAAGGGCTGTTTAAGAACGACGTGACCCACGAGCCACTGTGAGGGATCTACCCGGAATCGCCGTTGAGGAGTGGGACAATCTGGACCAATAGTGCCTTGACGGACTTGTGGATAGTATGCCACGACGAATACAGGCATGCATCAATGCAATAGGACGTGCTACTGGGTATTAGAGGTACCGGTGTGTACAGCAATCAGGACCACCACCTCTGAAGTTCTCGTTGTATCTTGGTACAACATGCAAAGTGTGGTTTTCATGAGCAATAGAAAGGGCAGAAATGATGTTTATGTTGACCTCTATTCCAGTTTTCTGTACAGGTTCCGGAACTCTCGGAACCGAGGTGATGCAAAACTTTCTTTGATGCTTATAATAAGCGGGGAAGGAACAGAAAGAGGATTATAAATGAACGACTTTGTGCTTTTCTGAGCCGAAACAACTTCAGGAAAGGTGTCGACGGGTTCGTTTAAAATACAGAAAGAATCAGAACTATGACCAAACTAAAGAAATGGTATTAGCTGTTATCTATTCTGTTCGCAGTACCTGGCAGTAGTGTTAGGCGGACTCCACAAGATGCAACATTTAATATTATAGCCGTTACGAAGAAAATGATCCTGTTATACGAGGTGCGGCTAGAAAAAACCGGACTGATGCTGGAAAAAACATTTATTTACAATTATTTACAATTTCATGTTATCTCCTTCAATGTACTCTCCTCCTCGGTCTCTACACCGCTCCATACGAATTTTCCACTGTTCATAGCAATGCTGCAGATCATTTTCGGTAAGTCCATACATTACTTCCGTCGCTTTTTCTTTTACTGCTTCAACAGTCTCAAATCTAGTTCCTTTCAAAGCTGACTTGACTTTAGGGAAAAGAAAAAAGTCACAGGGGGCCAAATCAGATGAGTAGGGTGGATGATCTAAGATGGGAATGTTGTGTTTTGCCAAAAACGTCTTCACTGACAACGCACTGTGAGCTGGGGCATTGTCTTGGTGAAGGATCCATGACTTTTTTCTCCACAAATCGTTCCGTTTTCTCCGTACTCGCTCACGTAGGGTAGCCAGGACGCTAATGTAGTAATGCTGATTCACTGTTTGTCCCTCTGGTACCCAATCAATGTGCACAATCCCTTTGATGTCAAAAAAAAAAAACCAATCATCATTGCCTTGAGTTTCGATTTTGACATTCGTGCTTTTTTTTGTCGTGGAGAACCAGGAGTTTTCCAATGCATCGATTGGCGTTTAGTTTCGGGATCGTAAGTAAAAAACCACGATTCATCGCAAGTAATAACATTTTGTAAGAAGGTGGGATCACTTTCAATGTTTTCCAGGATGTCAGAACAAATCATTCTTCGGCGTTCCTTCTGTTCAATTGTGAGACACTTTGGAACCATTTTTGAACACACTTTGTTCATGTTGAAACTTTCATGAAGAATCTGCCTAACACTTTCCTTGTCAACTCCTGTTAACTCAGACACTGCTCTGATTGTTAAACGGCGATCTTGTCGAACAAGTTTACGGATTTTTTCAATGTTTGCATCAGTTTTTGCTGACAATGGTCTGCCAGTGCGAGTGTCATCACTGGTGTCTTCGCGGCCATCTTTAAATCGTTTAAACCACTGAAACACTTGTGTTCGCGATAAACAATCATCGCCGTACACTTGTTGTAACATTACAAACGTTTCACTTGCAGATTTTCCTAGTTTGAAACAAAATTTGATGTTAACACGCTGTTCTTTCTGTACACTCAACATTTTCCGACGCACAGACAAAACGTCAACTACTTAAAACAGACGCCACGGGCAGACTGAGTGCAGGAGGCAGATGAAACTCGAGCAGTAGGCGGAGCGAGAGTCACGTGACAGGCCACGCGACTTTCAGTCTTATTGCATTCGTTTTATTGTTTCACCAGTACTAGTCCGTTTTTTTTCTAGCCACACCTCGTACATTCAAGTGCGTAGCACAAGCCAACGCTGCAAAAGCTAATAGTTTTGATGTATAAAATTCAAGACAAGGTGAACGAGGAATCTCTAGGGTTTTATCAGAGAAACAAGAAGACGTGGGTAGTGCAAGACGATGAAGTTTCGTAAGTGTAACGTAGCTTCTCACACCAACTTCTTTCTTGTCTTCTTTACTGTGTAATAACGTTTTTTGGCTATTAGTTATCAAAATTTTTACTGTTTTATATATCTTATTCCTATACATATCTAGTTAGGTGTCACTGAAGAAATTTCAGAGTAAGTAAGTAGGGCGATTTCAGAGGCAATCATATTTTTAAAAATTAACTTATTTTATTCCGTTTTATAGCTGTCCTAAATAAATTACTTTTGTGTGGCTGATGAATTAGTTGATGTACATGTAACTTAACACGTAAATAAATTAAAATCACTTGCGATAAAATTCGTTGTAGTAGACTATGTGATATGATATTACTAGCAGGCCCTACCACCTACGTGTTATAAAGATCGGGAATTTCCATCGTGGAAGTAGTAACTGGAAAATTGGTATGGTATGATACGTCATAAAGTAGTATCCTGTTTTCATATCTTTAAAGCATTCCATCTTTGGAACTAAAGGGTAATGTAGTAAAGTATTAAAACAAAGCATCTTTCGTTTTAAAATCTGAAATTAAAATTCCATTATCGTGTGGAAAATAGATAACTGCTATATCTCTGTTGATGGAACGTATCTTCTATTACAGTGTCCTTTTCAATGCAGTTGATAACAGTGACATCTTGAAGTCATGTTTTGCCAGAGTCTTAATATGTTATTACATTATTCTTATTTGTGAGTGTTGATGCGCATGTGTATATAGTAGCTACCGCAGGGTGGCTCTTGTTACTTCTGTCATTTCCGTGGTTTTTGTATGGTATCATGACGTTGATTTCATCAAAAAGGTAAAATTGTGTAACGAAAAACTTTCAATTCTTGTAGTCTCTCAAGATGTTTCACACACTGACTGAGAACATATAAGACGACTACAAAAGCCTTACTTTTTGAGACATAATAGTGACACGTGCTAAAATAAAATGTGTATTCGAAATAAAGAGTGTCTATAAATAAAACGTGCTAGTAACACCTCTTAATACAGCCCATCTGTTGCCGAGTTACGGTTCCCATTCAGTGGGTAATGTATTCACCTTGCTTCAGCCCCGCCATAAGGCAGCTAAGAGATGAAGGTTGAAGGGCTGCACTGGAAGCACTTCTTACGTGTAACGAACGTTAGTGGAACGTTCCGTCATAAGAAAGTAGTCAAAGGAGAAAACGCTTTGAACATGTAGAGAAAATTGAACCTGAGGTAACAAGCCACTAACAAGGAAATAGGTCAAATGGAAAGGGAAACGAGGACGCTTAAAGTTATTCCGTTAGGAAAGCATATTCATGGGCACACTAAGTACGTCTAGTATGCTAGGAACAGGGGCGAACCTTCTGTGTTTACTCCTTGTAATTTATGTTGAGGAGTTTGCTACTGTTTGATGTATTCGGTAGCATAGTCTTCCGGTATTTCAGAGTGACAGTAAAAAGATAGAGTGCTTTCTGTTACATCTGTTATTAAAATCGTTTCCTCAATATTCCTTAACGACGTTTTGTCCCCAGATGGGAGCGTTTTGACAGAACTGAGATGTTCGTTTTGACAGAATTGACATATTATTGCAATGAAAAACAAAACATACTTATTTAAAAGAGATGGAATGCTAAGAATTTTTACGCAAAGATGTAACAAATTGCTCAGTATGTGTAGAGAATGAAATGGTAAGACAGTGAAAAGTTACACAAGGAAGACAACGCAGATGAAGCAGAAAATCAGAAAAGTAAGCAGATTAAGATAGCTAGACTTGGAGGTAAAACCATTTAGTAAAAGTGTGACAAAGAAGCCTTTATTGAATCTAGCATTCCATGCTCTCATGCAAAGAGCGCCAGATTTGTTTATTTCATACCATTGTAAATAGTTCCTGCCCGCATATACGAATGGCGTAATGTTTTGACTCCGGAATTTTTAAGGTTGGTGCAGGCCATCATCATTAAAAACATGCGGTAGAGCTGTATGTCCCTATACGGTAGAGCTATATGTCTCTGTGGACTATAAAGGTGTAACGTATATGCAACCAATTTGTAACGTAGCTACTATCAATATTGCCTGTGTTCGTCTGTGAAACTGGACTCGATAAACAGCCTGAGCTATCAGTAAACGGAATCTAACCAGCGTTACACTGTGTGCGTATTGTATGAGTGTTAGTTTCACTGTCATTAAGTCCTTAACAGACCGTTAAACGGAAAACTTTTGTATAGGCTGTCTGACTGCGTGTTTTAATGTGAAAAACTACGGGATCAAATGAACCTGTAACTACGAATACCTAAGCTATCTAACAGCATTTCGGAACAAGAATTTACAAGTGATACAGTATCTGACTTGTGCCAGGAATGTACTGGATTACAGTACATGACATGTTGTGGTGTGTCAGTGTCTGTTTTGGCAGTAAGTTCGGCACTCACCTCTTCAGATGACTGCCTTTTTGCATGTGGTTTACAGCAATTCGCAGCAGCATGCAGCAGCATTGGCTAAAGCTTATTGTTACTAAGAATGAATTTAATAAAAAGGAGTTTGCTTTGGTCCTGTTGACTACTAAATAACTTTTGAGAAGGGATTTCATTAAGTCTATTTAAAACTTCAGAATCACTGTGTCCAAGTATTAATAATGGTGAAATGCCTCACAATAACAGTATAAGTATCAATAATTTCTTAGTGCCACATTAAAAAATTATTTCAATTTCAAAGTTACATTAACATTTAATGACCACAGCATATTATTTGGATGTGGAGAATAGTTATTCTTATAATTTGGTAGATAAGGAGGCTCCTTTAACTGACAAGCAAAAGATGGGATTATTGCGAACTCGGACTAATAATCACAAGCCTAGCCTTGCAATTGCTTATGCACTATGCTTGCGAATTTTACCTTGAATTCTATCTTCAAGCGTAGTTACGACATCTAAATATCTTCTGGCCATATAGTTGAAATCGGTCCTTGAGTCTGGAAAGATCTGCCATCACCGACGTGAGGGCAGCGTGACACGTCTTCTGTCTCCGAACTCTCGACAGACACTACTCCATGCTCGCTGACAGACATCGATATCTGAGTGCTTACATAATGCAAAGAATAGCGTTAAGTTGACTACATTGTTCTCAATGTAATGGAGAGTTCTGACACTCTCCTTACGAAGGATGAACACTGATGCTCATAAGTTAAGGATAACTGCAGAATGTTGGTTCAAATGGTTCAAATGGCTCTGAGCACTATGGGACTCAACTGCTGAGGTCATTAGTCCCCTAGAACTTAGAACTAGTTAAACCTAACTAACCTAAGGACATCACAAACATCCATGCCCGAGGCAGGATTCGAACCTGCGACCGTAGTGGTCTTGGGGTTCCAGACTGCAGCGCCTTTAACCGCACGGCCACTTCGGCCGGCGCAGAATGTTGTGTCACACAATGTGGCACTACACAAAACTGGCGCTAATAGCATAAGCACATAGGGAACACACACGACACACACCTGTAAGTGCATGGTATAGGTGATAAGTTGAAAAAACCGTCCCGAAACACATGTGCTACAAAACGCCACTGTTCCCTGCGCATGTACCCCGACATCAATATAGGATATGATCACCACGCACACGTACACAACGGGCTGGCATACTCTGGATCAGCTGGTCTTGAACCTGTGCCTGTCTGAGCTCCTGAAGTGTCGTAGGGGCTTGAAGACGCGCAGCGGTACGTCGACCGAGAACATGCCAGACGTTCTGGATGGGGTTTAGGTTTGGAGAACAGGCAGGCCACTCCATTCGCCTGATATCTTCTGTTTCAAGGTACTCCTCCACGATGGAAGCTCCGTGGGGCCGTGCGTTATCATCCAAGAAGAAGGTGGGACCCACTGCACCCCTGAAAAGGCGGACATACTGGTGCAAAATGACGGCCCGATTCTTCTGACCTGTTACAGTTCCTCTGTCAAAGACATGCAGGGGTGTACGTGCACCAATCATAATCCCACCCCACATCATCAAACCACGACCTCCTTACAGGTCCCTTTCAAGGATATTAAGGGGTTGGTATCTGGTTCCTGGTTCACGCCAGATGAAAACCCGATGAGAATCACTGTTCAGACTATACATGTACTCGCCCGTGAACATAACCTGGAACCACTGTTCGACTAATAACGTATTGTGTTCTTGACCCCAGGCTTTACCGGCTCTCCTGTGACCAGGGATCAGTGGAATGCTCCTTGCAGGTCTCTGAGCGAATAAACCACGTCTGTTCAGTCGTCTGTAGACTGTGTGTCTGGAGACAACTGTTCCAGTAGCTGCGGTAAGGTCCCGAGCAAGGCTACCTGCAGTACTCTGTGGCCGTCTGCGGGCACTGATGGTGAGATATCGGTCTTCTTGTGGTGTTGTACACTGTGGACATCCCGTACTGTAGCGCCTGGACACGTTTCCTGTCTGCTGGAATCGTTGCCATAATCTTGAGACCACACTTCGTTGCACACGGAGGGACCGTGCTACGACGTGATGTGTTTGACCAGCCTCCAGTCGACCTAGTATTCTGCCCCTCATAACGTCATCAATATGTATTCTTTGAGCCATTTTCAACACACAGTCACCATTAGCACGTCTGAAAACGTCTGCACACTTACTCGCTGCACCGTACTTGGACATGCACCAACACACCTCTGCGTATGTGGACAGCTGCCGGCGCCACTGTGCGACGACCGCAGGTCAAATGCACCACATGGTCATACCCTGAGCTATTTTAAACCCGAAAACCGGCCACAAGAGCGTTGTTTCACCATGTATCCTTAATTTATGAGCATGAGTGTAGTTTCCCATTTGTGTTCACCCATGCCACAGTACCAAAAAATTCGAAAGTTTGGTAATGTTACAAGGCCGTATCATAAAATATTCAGGCTGTTTCCCATGCAGCTGTTAACTGCATTGTCCAGTTACATTAATGTGACCACCTACCAAAAGCCTCAATAATGAACTTTAGCACCGCGGACCGCTGCAAGATGTGCATGAAGAGAGTCAATGGTGTTGTCGACTGAAGCGACAAGTATAGGGAGCCATTTCGACTGCACTGTGCTAGGTTCCTCGGTTGAAGATCCCGATCGAGGTAGTCCCATAGATTCTCGATTGCATGAAAATCTGGGAATTTGGTGGCTAGGGGAGTACGGTAGACTCATCTTGGTTCACGTACTTTGCGAGCTGTGTGACGTGTTGCATTGTCCAGGTGGTAGCTGCCACCTCGCTGAGGAAAAACAAATTTTACATAGGGGTGGAGATGGTCTCGGAGGATAGAGTGATACGTGGTGATCAATTGTGGCCAGCCGTGGTGGCCGAGCGGTTCTAGGCGCTACAGTCTGGAACCGCGCGACCGCTACGGACACAGGTTCGAATCCTGCTTCGGGCATGGATGTGTGTGATGTCCTTAGGTCAGTTACGTTTAAGTAGTTCTAAGTTCTAGGGGACTGATGACTTCAGAAGTTAAGTCCCATAGTGCTCAGAGCCATTTGATCAATTGTGCCTGCAAAATGACGAAATCCCACAGGGAATGCCGTGAAAATATTCCCCAAACCATAACGCTCCCTACTCCAGCCCGGATCCTTCTGCCAATCGTTAAAGGCTGTTTGCTTTCGGTCCTATGGAGCATAAAACGCGATTCATCCTTAAAGGCCACCTGTCGCCAGTCATGGGGCATCACCTGCGGTACTGGCGTGCAAATTCCAGTATTCACAACCGATGAACACCAGTCAGCTTGGGTGAATAAAACAGACAAGTGCTGGGGAGGTCAATATGCAGCAACGTTCGCTGAACGGTTTTTCAGGAGTCACTTTTGTTACCACCTTGGTTGATCTGGGGGTCAGTTGCGGAACACTTGCGCGTCTGTTCGCCCGTACACATCTCTGAAATCGTCATTAACCCCTGTTGTCTTTCACTAGTGGTGCACCAGAGTGGCCTCTACGCTGGCTTTCGATAGTGCCATATTGCCGTGAATGGTACATTTTAAACAACGGCATGCGTCCAGTTTACAAACTTAGCTATTCCCGCAATGCTTCCACCATTGACGCGAAAGCCAGTGATTAGGCCCTTTCGGACGTCACATCTCTCCGTTTCCTTATTACGACAACGGCTGCACTGCTTCCTGCATCCCCTCGACACATTATATACATCCCCCATGGCTAGTGTTTCCACCCTCCGTTAATGAGTGGTTACCGAACCTTGACTTCGAACACAAGCAGCGGTCACATCAATGTGACTGGACCGTGTGTAGATGGGTATATGCTTTCCACATACTATGAGCGGCTAATGTCATGAGATAGTGACATGCACATACATAGATGACGGCAGTATGGGGCACACAAAGTATAAAAGAACAGGGAATTGGCGGAGCTGTAATATGTACTCAGGTTAATTATGTGAAAAGGTTTCCGATGTGTTTATGGGTGCAAGACGAAAATTAACAGACTCAGAGCGTGGAATGATAGTTGAAGCTAGACGCATGGGATACCTATTCCGGAAATCGTTACAGAATTCCGTATTCCGAGATCCACCCCTAAATCATTTCAGGCAAATGCCGGGATGGTTCCTTTGAAAGGGCACGGCCGATTTCCTTCCCAATCCTTCCCTAACCGGAGCTTGCGCTCCGTCTCTAATGACCTCGTTGTCGACGGGACGTTAAACACTAACCACCACCACCACCGAGATCCACAGGTGTGCCGAGAATATCAAATATCAGGAATTATGTCTCACCACGGACAACGACCTGCACTTAACGACCGAGAACAGCGACGTTTGCTTAGTGTTGTCAGTCCTAACAGACAAGCAACAAAGCGTGATACTACCGCAGAAGTCAAACTGGGACGTACGATGAGCCTGTCCGTTAGGACAGTGTGGCGAAATTTGTTGTTAGTGGGCTATGGCAGTAGACGATCGAAGCCAGTGCGTTGGCCATTTGCCTGGACCCTAGACGACTGGGAAATTGTGGCCTGGGCAGATGAATCGTACGATGAGCCTGTCCGTTAGGACAGTGTGGCGAAATTTGTTGTTAGTGGGCTATGGCAGTAGACGATCGACGCCAGTGCGTTGGCCATTTGCCTGGACCCTAGACGACTGGGAAATTGTGGCCTGGGCAGATGAATCAAAATTTCAGTTGGTAAGGGCTGATGTTAGCGTTTGAGTGCCGCTCAGAGCCCGCGAAGCCGTTAACCCAAGTTGTCAACAAAGTACTGTGCAAGCTAGTTGTGGTTCCATAAAGCTGTGGGATGTGTTTACATCGAATGGATTGGATCATTTTGTCCCACTGAACCCATCGTTAACTGGAAATTATGTTCGGCTACTTGGAGACCATTTGCCCCCATTAGATTAGTTTTCGTTCCATAGATCCGTGCTGAGGAGATCCTCGTGGATGTGGAACATGTCAATTTTTTTAAGCTGAAATAACAATACTAATAGCATGAATATATACAATACATCATTTGTTTCTATTAAAAAATTCGTCAATGGAGTAGAAGGAGTTGGCCACTAGTAAGTCTTTCAGGCTCCTTAACTGATCTTTATTTGTAACTAAAGTTTTTATGTTTACTGTCAAATTATTGAAGATGAGTGTTCCTGAGTAGTGGACTCCGTTTTGAACTAAAGTAAGTGCTTTTAAGTCCTTGTGAAGATCATTTTTGTTCCTGGTATTGTATGTATGAACTGAGCTGTTTGTTGGAAAAAGAGATATATTATTTAGAACAAATTTCATTAATGAGTAAATATACTGAGAGGCAGTAGTAAGTATACCCAGTTCTTTGAAGAGGTTTCTACAGGACGTCCGTGAATTTACTCCACAAATAATACGTATTACACGCTTTTGGACTCTGAAAACTTTTGTTTGACTTGAAGAGTTACCCCAAAATATTATACCATATGACATTATGGAATGAAAGTATGCAAAGTATGCAAGCTTTTTCATTTTTATGTCGCCTATGTTTGCTAACACTCGAATTGCACATACAGATTTGTTAAGGCGTTTCTGCATTTCTGTGGTGTGCTCTTCCCAACTGAATTTATTATCAAGTTGTAATCCCAGCAATTTAAGACTGTCAACCTCTTCTATCTGCTCTTCTTTGTATTTTATGCATATGCTGGGTGGAAACCTTTTACAGGTTCAGAATTGCACATAGTGAGTCTTTTCGAAGTTTAATGTCAGTGAGTTGTCTTTAAACCATTTATTAATATCCATGAAAATACCATTAGCAGATCTTTATAGAACTACACTTGACATACTATTTATTGCAATACTTGTGTCATCTGCAAACAAAACGAACTCTGCTTCTGGCAGTGTAACTGATGAGAGATCATTAATGTACACAAGAAAAAGCAATGGCCCTAAGATGGATCCCTGTGGGACACCACTTTCTTTTACCCAAACAACAATGTAATGTCACCAGGCCACAATTGTTAGTGACTGGTTGGGAGAATATTCTGGACATTTTGAACGAATGATTTGGCCACCCTTATCTCCCGGCATGAATCCCATCTAACATTTATGCAACATAATCGAGAGGTCAGGTCGTGTGCAAAATCCGGCAGTGGCAGCGCTTTCGCATTAAGCACGGCTGTAGAGGCAGCATGGCTGCAGCTGATTTTCAACAGTTTGTTGAGTCCATTCCACATTGAGTTGCTACACTACACCGTGCAAAAACTCGCATGACAATTATCGCCTCAGTCTATAGCCCATCAGTACGGTTGCACACACTGTTCGGCTATCTATGCCGTCTAAAAACGTAAACCATCCAAAAGTATCAATGTCCAAGATTCACAAGGGGTTATGTTGCTGAAATGGTTTGAGATATGGTTGTCACAGCTTTGTATACAAACTTCGCAAATTATAAACACCATGTGCGACATGGAAGTATCTGATTGGTTCGTTTGATTGTAAGTTTTCCTACCCTTCTTACGTACTCTCAGCTCACAAAAATTTATTATAATTTAAATGATCAGGATGAGTAAGGTACTAAGAAAAATGCTGTTTTCAGACTTAGTTTATTACAAATCCCACACGTGCATTCTCAAAATTGGTATAAACATTAAAAAAAAGAAAAAGAAACACGAAACAAAACGTACAATGACAAATGATGACATTGCAGACAAAGCTTTTAATAGGGATAGGTGGGGGGCGGGGGGGGGAGGGGAGGGGGGTTGGCAAGCTAAAACGATGCTTCCCTCAGGGTAATAGCAAAAACGCTTTCTGACTATACTTGTGGGATACAGACCGATATTGTGAACCGCTACTGAACGTCAGTAAGACACAGCCCGGTAGAAATACACTCCTGGAAATGGAAAAAAGAACACATTGACACTGGTGTGTCAGACCCACCACACTTGCTCCGGACACTGCGAGAGGGCTGTACAAGCAATGATCACACGCACGGCACAGCGGACACACCAGGAACCGCGGTGTTGGCCGTCGAATGGCGCTAGCTGCGAAGCATTTGTGCACCGCCGCCGTCAGTGTCAGCCAGTTTGCCGTGGCATACGGAGCTCCATCGCAGTCTTTAACACTGGTAGCATGCCGCGACAGCGTGGACGTGAACCGTATGTGCAGTTGACGGACTTTGAGCGAGGGCGTCTAGTGGGCATGCGGGAGGCCGGGTGGACGTACCGCCGAATTGCTCAACACGTGGGGCGTGAGGTCTCCACAGTACATCGATGTTGTCGCCAGTGGTCGGCGGAAGGTGCACGTGCCCGTCGACCTGGGACCGGACCGCAGCGATGCACGGATGCACGCCAAGACCGTAGGATCCTACGCAGTGCCGTAGGGGACCGCACCGCCACTTCCCAGCAAATTAGGGACACTGTTGCTCCTGCGGTATCGGCGAGGACCATTCGCAACCGTCTCCATGAAGCTGGGCTACGGTCCCGCACACCGTTAGGCCGTCTTCCGCTCACGCCCCAACATCGTGCAGCCCGCCTCCAGTGGTGTCGCGACAGGCGTGAATGGAGGGACGAATGGAGACGTGTCGTCTTCAGCGATGAGAGTCGCTTCTGCCTTAGTGCCAATGATGGTCGTATGCGTGTTTGGCGCCGTGCAGGTGAGCGCCACAATCAGGACTGCATACGACCGAGGCACACAGGGCCAACACCCGGCATCATGGTGTGGGGAGCGATCTCCTACACTGGCCGTACACCACTGGTGATCGTCGAGGGGTCACTGAATAGTGCACGGTACATCCAAACCGTCATCGAACCCATCGTTCTACCATTCCTAGACCGGCAAGGGAACTTGCTGTTCCAACAGGACAATGCACGTCCGCATGTATCCCGTGCCACCCAACGTGCTCTACAAGGTGTAAGTCAACTACCCTGGCCAGCAAGATCTCCGGATCTGTCCCCCATTGAGCATGTTTGGGACTGGATGAAGCGTCGTCTCACGCGGTCTGCACGTCCAGCACGAACGCTGGTCCAACTGAGGCGCCAGGTGGAAATGGCATGGCAAGCCGTTCCACAGGACTACATCCAGCATCTCTACGATCGTCTCCATGGGAGAATAGCAGCCTGCATTGCTGCGAAAGGTGGATATACACTGTACTAGTGCCGACATTGTGCATGCTCTGTTGCCTGTGTCTATGTGCCTGTGGATCTGTCAGTGTGATCATGTGATGTATCTGACCCCAGGAATGTGTCAATAAAGTTTCCCCTTCCTGGGACAATGAATTCACGGTGTTCTTATTTCAATTTCCAGGAGTGTACATGGCTGTAGGTCAGATGGACTCGCTGCAGTTAAGACGACTGCTAATAGACCCAGCTGCTGATATATTCACTACTGAACTGCCAAACGGTCTGACGTGGAGACTGGCTGTAAGTACGCAAATGCAAAGGCCGAGGCTAGCATACCCTCTCGTCGAGATGTCCACAGAATCATGGCTGACTCGCCAAAAGAACCAAGGCTATTGTGACTCTCTGCCAATTTGCCGAACATACAACCTGTCTCTGCTGAACTGCTCAGACTGTCCTCTACGGTGGACATCCACCGCATGCATTGGAAATCTCTCGTTTCTTCCCTCCTCGACACCAAAGTCTCATGTAGTCGTCAATAATTGTCCCCTCCAATGGCCAAGCTGCTCGCGCAAACTGCGCCAGTGACGTACTCTCACACCGCCCTAGAACTCCTGCTTGGACTCGACATAGCTGTATTCCTCCAGTGAGAAAGTTCGGGGGAAAAATCTATGATATCCCTTGAAAATCTCGGCGGCAGAGAAACGCACATGAATTTTATATCTAGGGCGGCCAATGTCCTCCTTCCCAGAGCAGGTCATAAAAATCTGTTGGTCCCACACCGAAGGTAGACAATATACACTATGCGATCAAAAGTATCCAGACACCCACAAAAACATACGTTTTTCATATAATTGGCATTGTGATGCCACCTATTGCCAGGTACTCCATATCAGTGACCTCAGTAGTCATTAGATATCGTGAGAGAGCAGAACGGGGCGCTCCGCGGAATTCACGGACTTCGAACGTGGTCAGGTGATTGGGTGTCACTTGTGTCATACGTCTGTACGTGGAATTTACACATCCTAAACATCCCTAGGACCACTATTTCCAATGTGATAGTGAAGTGGAAACGTGAAGGACACGTACAGCACAAAAGCGTACAAGCCAATCTCGTCTGTTGACTGGCAGAGATCGGCGACAGTTGAAGAGGGTCGTAATGTGTAATAGGCAGACATCTCTCCAGACCATCACACAGGAATTCAAAACTGCACCAGGATCCACTGCAAGTACTATGACAGTTAGGCGGGAGGTGAGAAAACTTGGATTTCATGGTCAAGCAGCTGCTCATAAGCCACACATCATGCCGGTAAATGCGAAACGACGCCAGCTTCGTGTAAGTAGCGTAAACATTGGACTATTACACAGTGCAAAAACGTTCTGTGGTGTGACGAATCACGCTACACAATGTGGCGATCCGATGGCAGTGTGTGGGTATGGCGAATGCCCAGTGAACGTCATCTGCCAGCGCGTGTAGCGCCAATACTAAAATTCGGAGGCAGTGGTGTTATGGTGTGGTCGTGTTTTTCATGGAGGGGGTTCAAATGGCTCTGAGCACTATGGGACTCAACTGCTGAGGTCATTAGTCCCCTAGAACTTAGAACGAGTTAAACCTAACTAACCTAAGGACATCACAAACATCCATGCCCGAGGCAGGATTCGAACCTGCGACCGTAGCGGTCTTGCGGTTCCAGACTGCAGCGCCTTTAACCGCACGGCCACTTCGGCCGGCCCATGGAGGGGGTTTGCACACCTTGTTATTTTATGTGGAATTATCACAGCACAGGCCTGCATTGATGATTCAAGCACCTTCTTGTTTCTCACTGTTGAAGAGCAATTCGGGGATGGCGATTGTATCTTTCAACTCGATCGAGCACCTGTTCATAACGCACGGCCTATGGTGGAGTGGTTACACTACAATAACATCCCTGTAATGGACTGGCCTGCACAGAGTCCTGACCTGAATCCTATAGGACACCTTTGACATGTTTTGGAACGCCGACTTCTTGCCAGGCCTCACCGACTGACATCGATACCTCTCCTCAGTGCAGTACTCCGTGAAGAATGTGCTGACATTCTCCAAGAGACCTCCCAGCACCTGGTTGAACGTGGGAGAGTGGAAGCTGTCATCAAAGCTAAGGGTGGGCCAACACTATATTGAATTCCAGCATTACTGATGGAGGGCGCCACGAACTTATAAGTCGTTTTCAGCCAGGTGTCCGAATACATTTGCCCACATAGTGTACCTCCCGTACTGTTCTCCGTTGTCTACTGAAGACTGGGCCGCCGTCGTGGCGAGAGCATCTTGCGCTCACATACAAAGCAGTCAGGCTTTTGTAGAATCCTAGATACCTTCCTGGAAGAACTATGGAGCATTTTTTTTCACTTGTGCCGCTCTGGCCACGTCTCATTGTCATCCTAACTGACTCAGAAAAAATCTAGTGCAACAGCTATTATTGCTAGTGGCAAACAAACTCTGAAATTTCCTGTAATACCGTTAATTACTCATCCTGATGTCTCGCTATGTAGCTGAGATGGCTGCAACACCTGTTCAGGGACAACATCATTAACATGGAGTGAAAGATGGCGTGCCCTGAGGGTCGCCACCTTCCATTTTTAGGGAAGATAGGTGGCGCATTCAGTGTAAGGAGACCGGAAGGATAGTTATCCCCAGGAGGTATCAGGCTAATCGCATGGAAAACCATTTCTAACATTGCCAATTGCTTCAAGGGAGTGCACAACTTTGTTCAGGTATACCACTCATTAGTCCCAGACATATTACGTGGCATTGATAAGGTTGATCTAGCAGTTCATTCTAGTTGTGATACGCTTTGTCAGCGTTAGGTAACCTGGAACGTACATGTGCAGATCTGTGTATATGGCTGTTGTCATCTTGTAAGACTGGAGGTCCTCAGCACACTCATCTTGAAGATGTAGACGACAGAACAACACTTTACTCACCGAGAACTATGAAAATAACATCCTGATCCATGTTCAGGGTAATCGGAATGGGAGGGCCCTTGTCATGATATGAAAATTACCCCGAAAATATTCAAATCCGGCCTGAACGTAGCACTCTGTGGGTTCATTGTCTTCAACGTCTTGCACTGTTTGAAAGGCTCAAATTCGCGATTCGTCAGGCTACACTACACGTCCCCAGGCAGTTACAGCACAGTTTACGTTATGCTTGTCCCATTGAACGTCAGGAGACCACAGTGAAATGAACGGTGAGCTACGGAGTTTCGATTTTTATCGAAGTGGCGTGCAGTACACAGTGGACGTAAATAAATGTAACGTATTCCACGTAAATGAGCGACTGTACCCGTGGTTTACGGGTAACATAATTGACTAATCATCAAAACGCCCTCGATCCCAGGATCTAACTCAACCACTGTGTAAATAGCGAATGAAAATCATCTGCAATGGCGGCCAAATACTTATCGAATGAGTCACCCCCATTCTACCAACGGCTTGTCAAAGAGGGTAGAGGAGTGTAACTGCCCATAAAGGCGGAAGAATCAGCAATGATGAAAGACATGAGGCTGCAGATAGCAATGGAAACCAATACTTTAAAGGCACATGTTTATGCACAGGACATGTGCCCTCTAATTGAAAAGAGCGTCAACGCAGAAGATTCTGGACCAATCCCCCATTCGGATCCCTCTGAGGGGACTGCCAAAAGGGTGGAGACCATGAGAAAAAGACCGAATAAGCAACGAAAGGATAACGTTCCACAAATCTGGGCGTTGAGTGTTAGAAATCTGAGCGTGGTAGGGAAGTTCGAAAATCAGCAAAGGCAAATGCTAAGTCTTATTCAAGATATAGTAGGTGTCAGTGAAGTGAAATGGAAAGAACACAGATCTCTCTGGTCATGTGTGTGCAGGCTAAATCCAGAAGCGTCTGAGAATAGTATAATGGGAGTAGTATTCGTTACGAATAGGAAAGTTGGGTAGACAGTGAGTTACTGTGAAAAGTCAGTGTTAGGATTGCTTTCATCATAATCCACAGCAAACCAGTACCAACAACAATAGTTTATTTATAAATGCACACGTTGCAAGAAGAAAGTGAGATAAAAAGTAGGAGGACAATGAACAGGTGATGGCTCTGAGCACTATGGGACTTAACATCTATGGTCATCAGTCCCCTGGAACTTAGAACTACTTAAACCTAACAAACCTAAGGACATCACACAACACCCAGTCATCACGAGGCAGAGAAAATCCCTGAACCCGCCGGGAATCGAACCCGGGAACCCGGGCGCGGGAAGCGAGAACGCTACCGCACGACCACGAGCTATGGACAATGAACAGGTAATTCAGTGCGTAAATGGAGATGAAAATCTAATATCCACGGGGGATTGGAGCAGGAGAAGTAGACGAAAGGGTTAAGGCAGAAATGATTTCAGTAGTAGCAATGAGAGGGAAGAGGGACTAATTGATTTCTGCCATAAATTTCAGCTACGAATAGCGAATACTCTTTTCGAGAATTACATGATCGGGAGATACGGGGAGATTTCAGTTAGATTATATCATGTTCATGCAGACATTCCGGAGTCAGATATTGGATTGCAGCACGTACGCAGAAGCAAATGTAGACCAAGATCACACTTAAGTAATGGTGAAGAGTTGGCTCAAGTACTACTCAGGAAGAATAAACGCGCAAAGAATTGGGACGTGGAGCTAGTAGGGAGTTAAGTGATATGCTTTCAGTTCTCTTAGGCTATTGATACTGTGATAATGAATACCTCATAAGGCAGTTCAGTTGGAGAAGAATGGGCTTCGCTGTAAACGGCAGTCACAGGTATTCGAAAGACAGATAAACACAGGTACTATGTAGGTAACTGAAGATTCCATGGATAACAGAAGAAATGCCGTAGTTGATCCAGGACGAAGGAAGTAGAAAAAGTTCTGGTAAATACTGGAATATAGAAAGTCATTTAAGAACGGGATAAATGGGAAGTACAGGGAAGCTAACGAGAAGTGGCTGCACGGAAAATGTGATTGTTAGAAGGACTTAACGTATAGAAAAGTCAAAACACTTTTCAGTGGAATCAAAAGCAAGGACCGTAATAATAAGAGTACGATGGGAATTCAAGTGTTAAATGCAGAGGAGACAGGATATAGGTGGATGGAGTACACTGAAAGCCTCTATGAGGGGATGTGCTTGGGGGGGGGGGGGGCGCTATCTGACTAGGCGAAGAACAAGAAACACGAGTTGGTAGGGAAGAGATGGTTCAAATGGTGCAAATGGCTCTGAGCACTATGGGACTTAACTTCTGAGGTCATCAGTCCCATAGAACTTAGAACTACTTAAAGCTGACTAACCTAAGGACATCACACACATCCATGCCCGAGGCAGTATTCGAACCTGCGACCGTAGCGGTCTCGCGGTTCCAGACTGTAGCGCCTAGAACCGCTCGGCCGGAAGAGATGGGATATGTAGTAATACAATTAGAATTTAAAAGAGCTTTGCAGGATTTCAGATCAAACACGACAAAAGGGACAGATAACATTCCTTTCTAAAATCATTTGAGGAAGGAACATCACGCTGGTGTGTAGAATGTACGAGACTGGCGATATACCTACAGACTTTGGGAAAAACACAATCAGAAGATTGCAATATCCGATAGATGCGAAAACCGTCGCACAGTCAGCTTAACAGCTTATGCATCCATGCTGCAGACAGGAATAATACACAGAAAAGTGAAAAGAATATTGAGGATCTGTTAGTTGACGATCAGTTGGCTTTTGGCAAAGATAAAGAGACCAGAGAGGCAATTTTAATGTTTTGATTGACAATGGAAAGAAGAGTGAAGAAAATTCAAGCCACACTCATTTCGTCGACCTAGAAACAATGTTCGATAATGTAACATGGTGCGATAAGTTCAAAATTCTGAGAAAAGTAGGGAAAGCTTTAGGGAAAGACGGGTAATATACAACAGAACTAAAAGGGAACAAAAAGATTAAAAACGCAGTGCTCGGATTAATCACGGTCTAAGACAGGGATTAGCAATTGGTCAGTCTATATATCGAAGAAGCAATGATGGAAATAAAAGAAAGGTTTACGAGTGGGGTTAAAATTCAGAGTGAAATAATATCAGTGAGAAGATTCGCTGATGACAATGCTATCCTCAGTGAGAAGAATAACAGGATCTGTTGAAAGAAATGAACAATCTAATAGGTGCAGAATATGAAATCAGAGTAAATATAAGAAAGACGGAAGCAATGAGAAGTAGCAGAAAAGAGACGAGCGAGAGAATTCAGAATCAGAATTTGTGATCATGAAGTTACATGAAATTCAAGAGTTATGCTACTTAGACAGCAAAGTAATCCTTGACCGACGATGCACGAAAGGCTCAAAAAGCAGACTTGCATTGGCAAATAGAGAAATCGTCTAGTATCAAACACAGCTTTCGTGCAAGGAAGAAATTCCTGAGAATGTATGTTTGGGAAACATGGACTGCGGGAAAAGCGGAACAGAGGAGAATCGTATCATTTGAGACGTGTTGCTGTAGAAGAAAGCTGAAAATTACGTCAACTGGTAAGGTAAGGAAAGGAACATATGATAAACACTGACAGGAAGAAGGGACAGTGTGACAGGACATGTGTTAAAACATCGAGACATAACTCTCATGGCATTAGAGGGAGCTGCAGAGGGTAAAAGCGGTAGAGGAAGAAAGAGAGAGAGATTGGAAT